>NC_081405.1:287936807-288616807 GCF_030272615.1 Cryptomeria japonica
ATGCACTCGATATGTCTCTTCATCAATATACTTAGTTCTTCTTTGATATCAATTCTAGATAGGTAATCTAGACCTTGACTCTTTCTTCCCATCTTGACCATTATGTTGAAGTTACATTCTTAGAACAGTAAGAGCCACCTGCATGTTCAACTTTGTATCACCAGCTTGTTTAGGAGAAACTTTAGAGGTTCATGATAGGTGTAGAAGGTGAAAGGGGTAGACAATAGGTAATGCCAATATTTATCTAATATTTAGACCATATCCAAGGCTTCTCTCTTTGTGGTGATATAGTTTCATCTACTTTAGATAATATCCTATTAATAAAGGCTATCGAGCGGTCCTTGTTTCCTCTTAGTTGAGCTAATACGACACCTATCTCTATTTTGGAGGCATCTACATGCACATGAAATGGTATGGTCCAGTCTGAGAAAATTAGTGTAGAAGCTTTTGTTATCTTCTATTTTAAGGTGTCAAAGGACTATTGGCATTCCAGATTCCATTCTATAGGCTTGATTTTTTTTTTTTTAAGCAGTTCCTCTAGTGGGGCAGCTATTGTGGCATAGCCTTTGATGAATTTCTTGTAGTATCCAGTGTACCCCAAGAATATTCTAACTTTAAATGTTGTATTAAGGGGTGGGAGATTCATGATAAAATAAATCTTCATTAGGTCCACCATTAGGCCGTCCTTGCATATGATGTGTACTATTAATGTGCCAAATGAGGTTGAAAAGACACATTTCTTGAGGTTTAGTGAAATTTGCATGCTTCTACACTTCTCCACCATTGTCCAGAGGGTTTGTTATGGTCTTTGACTAATCCATATATAGTCCAATCATCTAGGTATACCTCCATAAAATCATGAATAAAATCTTTGAATGTGTTCACCATGATGTAAATGAATACTATCCATGCGTTCTTGAGCTTGAAAGCCATTACTATATTCATGAATGAAACCCATTATATAAAAAAATTCATCTTGATTTGATCTTCTTCTCTTATCCAAACCTAATGATATCTATAAAATCCATTAGTGAACGATTAAATTTCTCTTCTAGAAACCGATTTGAGGATTTCCTTGGTAAAAGGTGTAGGGAAGGGATCATGTAAGCAAGATTTATTTAATTTGTAAAAATCTACACACAACTAGATGTCTCTAGTCTTTTTATTATATCTGTAATGACATAAACAAAAAACTAGCAACAAGAAGCATTTACAAGTTACCATACATGTAACAACATAATGAAAGGTAAATTAGCAAGAATCATTGCACATTAAGAAACCATAATGAGATGGAATTTTCAAACAACTTTATTTCAAATAATAAATCAGCCTAGGATCTTATTACCATGACAAGGAATTCAACACTAAACCATTTAAGACCAGCATAACAATATTCCATTATAGAAACCAAATCATGCATATTGTTGAGAGCGTAATACAGTATGTAGAATTTAACTGAAATAAGAGTAATGTATTCCTTCAACATTAAGTTTTTAGAAGTCCAAACCTCTAATGTCCATTCTCCATCATCCAAACGAGAGAGTAAAAGAGGGAATCACTAGAATGATTTCCACCCTACCACAAAGCCATAAGCTTCCCATGCTACCCCATGAAGGGAGCCCGACCCATCACGAGGAGTCTAGCTTTCCATGGCCAACATGTGTGAAAACTATGCACAAATGGAGTATTTGACACATGCAACCTATTAATGTCCCAAGTACAATATCTATGCATATTCCCCTTTACCCCAAAGTGACTCAATATAACCCAAACAATTGCTTGTCTAATTATTTGAGTTATCTTCTTTGGCCAAAGCATTCATTTCATTTATTTTTTTCCTTGGGACCAACCTGGTAGCCACTTTGCACCTTTACACACATTGTATAAATGTATATTATTCTTAGAGTTAACAATTAGCCAATGATAATGAGGACTAAACTCTACTTGCATATCTTACCCGGTTTCTTTGTTACAATGGTTAAACCATGAGTTACTATTCTCATAGAACCAAAAAGGCAACTTCCATGGAGGCTAGAATGAGTTTACACTAAATTGTGCTTTACATCTAACGTTGCTAGCAAATTTTAATAATTTCAGAGATTAAATTCTGCATATGCAATACTATGGGCAACATAGTTACAAAAGATTGTTGATTATAAAAGTTCACATTATACAAATTTAGATAGAGTATTGCGAATGTTTACTAACTCATGGCATCTCAATATATAAATAAATTTCATTCTGTTGAGGTTGATCCATGCTTTCTTCCTTCTCCATAAGCCCTTTTGTCAATAGTTTTTATTGTAGGACATTAACATAGTTAATAAACATAAGGACAACACCTTGCTGGTGGTAAGAGGATGTGGTGGAAAATGCTACAGTAGTCATGTGGAGGCCATTATTTAACCAGGTTGAACATGACTACTGGAATTTACTACAATTGATCTGAATTATGGATTCGGACGACAACACCTAAGTGAGAACCTACGGTGTTGTGGAGGAACAAGATAATACAAAATTGAAGTAAGCCAAAAAGTATTGTATTCAATTTGAAAATCCAACATATAGTAGTCCAAGGGATTCCAAGCGTCACCAACAACTCCTTGAGAATCAAAAAACAAACAGTCATATCAGGTTTATTTACATAATAAAATCTAAAACTATGTAATTTTTCAAAAAACTATATAAAATTTGTCCTAACTTTAACTAGGTATAACTTTCTACATAGGACTCAAAATTATGAGCCATTTAACTTGCTAGAAAGGTCTCCAAGAGTTGTAGGTGAGATTTTGAAAGAACATGCTCTTTCGCCGCTTTCAAGGGCTAAAAATGCCCTTAAGGCCTTCAAAAATGCCATTTACTAACATATAGGAAAACTAAGAAAATATATAATAATATTTTCAATTTTTCTTCTGATCATTACTCCCCCCTTGAAGAGAAATGAGCTCCATTGCATCAATACTCTAAATGAAATGAGGCAAATGGAGCTGAAGCTGCTCCTTGGTAGACCACTTTCCTTGTTGAGTGATATGCCCTGCTCAAACCACTTTGTATAGATAATCTGTTGTTGTTTGAGTGTTTTCACCATGGTGTCCACAATCTGATCACATTGGAATGGAGAAGCTACACCTGGATTCAATTCTGTAGTGGAATTTGTTTCTGCAACATCTAATAGTGGAGGGAAATATGACTTCAAGAGTTCCTTCTGAATATGCAGCCACACCTTGTTCCTGACTTGAAAATTATGAGGAGTGCAATACTCATCATGTCTCTATTGGCATTACATTAAGTTTGTTGGTATGATGATATTGAGAAGGTTGTTGGTGATTAATGATATAATTGATAAAGGATGATTACTATCTTAATGATATTATTTTGTCATTGATGTCAAGCAATTGATTTTTTGATTCAATATGATATTGCCATATCTTAAAGAGTATGTTTTGATGAGTATAAAGATGTCGGTAAGTGACACTGAAAGAATGTGAAAATGAAGGGGAGTAATAAGTTATTTAATGGGAAACTATTATCGAGTTAGACAGTGACGAGATTATGATATTTTGATTGTTTTGATATCCTATATATGTGTATTCGAAGACTGGATAAGAAGGAGAAAAGATTTCATGCAATAGAATGAGTAAAGGTTTAATACTATTCTATTTTACCGAGCAAGGAGCCAGTCGGTTAAAGAAGAAAGAAGTCACCGAGCATCATTAGCAAGCAAAGCTACCAAGACAGTAACCGAGATGAATACAAAATGTCTACCGAGTAAAGTTCAGAATTAACTGAGCGTCAACCGAGCAGCAATAGAATGCATTGGATGAATAAATACACTATTAAATGAAGGATGCCAATGAGCTGGAGATTTATAGAAGATTGGAATGTCGTGCAAGAAGTTTGTTAAGGATCAACAGCAATGAAAATTCAAGAGTTAGATCTACAACACAGATTGAATGGTCATAACCGAGCACAAGTACCAAGGAAGGAATACAAGTTTCAAGGCAAGATAAAACATTTTTTAGTTCGAAGGATTCAATGAACCTAGTCAAGTTTGAAGATCTGATGGCTAAGATTAATCATGGGAAATGTGATTAAGGAGATTAAGAGGTTATGAATTGCTTATAAATAAGGAAAATTTGATAAACAAAGAATGCAGGCAAATAGAATAACAGTGATGCTGCAGAAGTGATTACAGAGTACAGAAGATTGAAGATCTGATTGAAGAACAGAGTGAGAAGCCCAACAAGGAGGAAGATAAGTCTTACAACAAGATTATTTTGAGCACATAGAGTCTACTATAACATTTCAAATGTGAAGTTGCAGATATATTTTATTACTGTTATTTATTTTTGTAAGTGACAGGAAATCTCTTAACCGAGTGGACCTAACAGTCTTATTTGTAAATCCTCTAGCAAGGTAACATTCTAATTGAGTGTTTGAAATCCTTTGACAAGGTCACTTCTAACAAATTGCAAGATTCTGATAGATCTGAGGGAAATCCCTTGATCGGGTCACATATAGCAATGTGTTTATGTAATCTTTAACAAGATTGGCTTTTAACTGAGCATACTCTAGAAGAGTATATTTTCTTAGTGGGTTCGAAATCCCACAGTGGTTTTTTCCCTATTTGGGTTTCCACATTAAATCTGGTGTTAAATGTGTTTTGATGTTTCAAGTTTATCAGTTTATGAGTTTGAATGATTTACAGTCATAGTTGCATGTCAAGTAAGTTCTACCGAGGTTGAATCTGATTAGAACATTGAATTGTGAGTTTATCTGATTCACCCCCCCCTCTCATTTAACTAACAATTGGTATCAGAGCTAGAAATCTCAAAGAAAAGTTTAAAGGAACTTGAGGCAAGATCCGAAGATGTATAAAAGGGATGCACCAAAGTCGAACAAGTCAAGTTTCACCACATGGCAGAAAAGGATGAAGCTGCACTTATCAGGAATTGGAGAATATGCAACATATTATTTGGAGAATGATTACACTGCACCTGGCACCTACCCTATGACAATGGAAGAAATAAAGGGAAAGCAAAAACACATTCAAGCAATGATTGAAATAACATCAGCATTGACCGACTCAGAGTTTAATGATCTAGAAGGTTGTAATGATGCCAAAGCTATGTGGAATAAGCTTACATCTGTGTATGGTGGTGATGAACATGTTCAAAGAGAACAAGTAGACAGTCTAAGAGGTCAACTTGAATCCATGAGAATGAATGAAGGTGAGAACATAATCCAATATAGTACAAGATTAAAGGAAACTATCAATCAAATCAAAGGAATAGGAGGAACTATTGAAGAAAAGGATGTAACAAGTAAGTTGCTGAGAACACTTCTACCTGCTTATGCCATTTGAGTCTTTGCAATTAATGAATTAAGGTCTGTACCAAACATGCCAGTCTCTTTGGATGCTACTATCGGTAAGCTACATGCTTTTGAGTTAAGTAATTTTGACAACAACGGGTCTTCGTTAAACAAAGTTGAATATGCATTCAGTTCTTTTCATCTTGGTGAATCTAATGATTACAATGATAGAATGTATAAGTATGCTGAAGGAAATCACAGTGGAGCAAGTGAGAGATTTCGCAAAAACATGGAAGAAGTACACAAACTATATGAGGAAATTAGAAAGCAAGAAGAGTTTGAAGCATTATTGGCCAGAAGGTTACCGAGAGGCAAAGGTAAGTATAAAGGAAAGTTACCTTTAAAATGTTTTAACTGTGATAAAATTGGACATATGGCTTCTAACTGTACTGACAAAGAATCTAGTGAAAAGAGAGAATACCGAGATGACAAACAGAAAGACAACCAATACAGAGGGCACCGAGACTTCAGAAGGAGAGATAGAAAGACATGCCTAGTAGCTGATGAGCAATTCAATGATGATAAATCTGATGGGACTGAGACAGAGGAAGCTGTATATGTAGCTATCAAAGATGGATCAAATGAAGAAAGGTATGAAGAAAAAACCTTAATATCACACATAAATAATAATGATTCTTGGATCATAGATAGTGGATGCTCACATCACATGACAAGTGATAAACACAAGTTTGTTAAATTAGAAGATTATGATGGAGGTTATGTAAGATTTGGTAATGATGCACCATGTCCTGTGAAAGGTAAAGGTTCTATCACACTTCTTGACAATGCTAAATGTGATGATGTATATTGGGTTGAAGGTCTAAAATACAATTTGTTGAGTGTAGCACAACTAAACAATACAGGATACCGAATAGAATTTCAGAAAGGAATTGTCAAAGTTCATGACAAACATGGAAAGTTGGTTGCTACCGGGACTCAAACAAGAGGTAATACATTTCATCTTGACTCAAATCAAAATGATTATCTGTATGCAAAAATAGAAGATACTTGGTTATGGCATAAAAGGTTTTGTCATGTAAATTTTGATAACCTGATCAAAATAAGTAAGATGCACCGAGTAAGAGGTCTACCGAGCTTGGAAAAACCTGTGAATGCAATATGCTGAGGATGTCAGATGGGTAAGATGAGAAAATCAATCTTTAAAAGTAAGTCTTACACTTCTAAAGGAATTTCAGATCTTGTGCACACTGATCTTTGTGGTCCTATGAAAGTTCAAAGTTATTATGGTGATAAATACTTCATATTATTTGTGGATGATTACTCAAGAATGATGTCAGTTATGTTTTTAAAAGAGAAATCAGAAGCCTTTCAAATGTTCAATTGGTATAAGGCAAGAGTTGAAAAAGAAATAGGAAGACAGTTGAAATGTCTAAGATCTGATAGAGGAGGAGAGTTCATTTCAGATGAATTTAACTTATTTTGCAATGATCATGGTATAAAGAGACAAGTGTCTGCACTGAGAACACCACAAAAAAATGGGATAGCTAAAAGAAGAAACAAATCAATTGTAGATTGTGCCAGAACCTTGATGATAGAAAAGAGAGTACCTCAAATATTTTGGAGAGAAGCAATAAGCACTGCAGTTTACACCCTGAACCAAGTACAACTGAAGAAAGGAACTATGAAGACACCGTATGAAATCTGGTATGACAAGAAACCAAATGTAAGTTATTTTAAAATATTTGGAAGAAGATGTTATGTTCACAAAGATGACAAAAATGGAAAATTTGATTAGAAAAGTGAGGAAGGAACATTTCTTGGTTATTCCTCTAGGAGTAAAGCATTTAAATGTCTGATCAAATCATCTAACAAAATAGTGAAAAGTGCAAATGTGAAAATTGATGAATTTGCAGAAAGGAATGATGAAGGAAATTCCAAAGAACTAGAAGATTATGAAGAGTTTGTATATGTACAACTGAGAAGTCTAACCGAGAAAGCTAATGAAGAAAATACTCAGTTACCGAGTGATGAAGAAGATCATACAGAGCCTACCGAGCCTATATTAGCAAAATATGTCAGAAGAAATCATGCATCAAGTTAGATTATAGGAGATAAGGATGCTCTAGTGATGACAAGAAACAAACTGAGATAGAACACATGTCTGATATCCGAGTTTGAACCAAGGATAGTAAAAGAGGCATTAAGCAATGAAGATTGGGTGAATGCTATGACATAAGAGATTGAACAAATCAAGAAAAATGAAACATGGACATTGGTCCCAAGACCAAAAGAGAAAAATGTAATCTGTACAAAGTGGATTTTCAGAAATAAGCTAAATAAAAAAGGTGAGGTCATTCGGAATAAAGCAAGGCTAGTTTGCAAAGGTTATGCTCAAGAAGAAGGAATAGACTATGGTGAGACTTTTGCACCTATGGCAAGACTTGAGGGAGTGAGAACATTGTTGGCATATGCTGCTTACAAAAATTTCAAGGTATATCAAATGGATGTTAAATCTGCATTTTTGAATGGTATACTAGAAGAAGTCTATATTGAACAGCCTGAAGGATTTATTGAAGAGAAGAATAAAGATCAGGTATGTAAGTTGAATAAAGCTTTATATGGTCTAAAGCAAGCACCTAGAGCATGGTATGAAAGGTTGCACTCTTACTTAATAAAGATTGGATTTATGAGGACTAGTGAAAACAACAACATGTATATGAAGAATGATGAGGATAATGGAATACTGATTTCGACCATATTTGTTGATGATATTATTTTTTGTGGAAATGATTCTTTATGCAAGAACTTTGGAAATGAAATGTGCAAAGAATTTGAGATGTCATTAATTGGTGAAATAAAGTATTTTATAGGTTTACAAATACTGCAAATGAAAAATGGGATTTTCATTACTCAATCCAAGTATATAAAGGAAATCTTGAAGAAATTTGGAATGGAGGATTCTAAACCTGTAAGTACTCCTATGACTACTAACTGTAAACTATCAAAAAATGATGAATCTGCATCTCTTGATGAGACACTTTACCGATCTATGATTGGAAAGTTGTAATATGTAGTTCACATCAGGCCTGATATAGCACATGCAGTAGGTATAGCTACAAGATTTTCTGTAGATCCCAAAGAAACCCATATGACAACAATCAAGAGAATTTTCAAATACTTGAGAGGCACTGAAGATTATGGTTTACTATATAAAAAGAGGAATGGTTTTGACTTAAAAGTCTATACTGATGCTGATTGGGCAGGAAATATTGATGACAGGAAAAGCACAAGTGGTGGAGCTTTCTTTTTGGGAGAAAGACTAGTGAGTTGGCTTAGCAAGAAACAAGGATGCATTTCACAGTCAATTGCTGAAGCTGAATATGTCATTGCAGCATTGGATTGTACTAATATAGCATGGATCAAACAACTGTTGGAAGGTATGAATGAGACAGTTACCGAACTAGTAACTATATTTTGTGATAATACAAGTGCTATTAACATTTCAAAGAATCTGGTAATGCAATCTAAGACAAAGCATATTTCTATAAAGTATCATTATCTAAGAGAAGAAGTTCAAGAAAACAAAGGTGTGCTGGAATATGTTAGCACAAAGGAAAAAATAGCAAACATCTTCACAAAGCCACTACCAAGGGACACTTTTGAGTATCTTAGAAGTAAGTTAGGGGTCCTACCCCTATCTAGTACTCACTGACAGAGTTCAGTGAAAGCATCAATTCTATGACTCTACATAATACTATTTGTGATTTGATGCTGATTTACACACTTTAGGAGATTGCCTAAAGTTTTGCAGGGAATAGTGAATTAAGACAAGATGCCCAGACCGAGACTGAGATGATACATTTGTATATGTTTTAACAAGCAAGGAAATTACTTCACAGGGGAAGTAATCATGGATTAGTTTTACTTTTGGCATTGTTGTCAAAGGGGGAGAAGACTAATGACAGGGGGAGAGGATAACAGGAGAAGAATACAGCTCAAGGATAACAGGAGAAGAATAACAATAGTTCAAATCAATTGGAATAAATCAACTTGGTATTGCCATCAATGCCAAAGGGGGAGATTGTTGGCATTACATTAAGTTTTTTGGTATGATGATATTGAGAAGGTTGTTGGAGATTAATGATATAATTGATAAAGGATGATTATTGTCTTAATGATATTATTTTGTCATTGATGTCAAGCAATTGATTTTCTGATTCAGTATGATGTTACCATATCTTAAAGAGTATGTTTTGATGAGTATAAAGATGTCGGTGAGTGAAACTGAAAGAATGTGAAAATGAAGGGGAGTAATAAATTAATATAATGGGCAACTATTATCGAGTTAGACAGTGATGAGATTATGATATTTTGATTGCTTTGATATCCTATATATGTGTATTCGAAGACTGAATAAATTCCAAGGTTATCCATGTTGGTTAAAGAGGAAAGAAGTCACCAAGCATTGTTGGCAAGCAAAGCTACTGAGATAGTAACCAAGACGAATACAGAATGTCTATCGAGTAAAGTTCAGAATTAACAGAGCATCAACCGAGCAGTTTCATAATGCATTGGATGAATACATACATTATTAAATGAAGGATGCCAATGAGATGGAAATTTATAGAAGATTGGAATGTCATGCAAGAAGTTTGTTAAGGATCAACGACAATGAAAATTCAAGAGTTAGATCTACAACATAGATTGAACGGTCATAACCGAGCACAAGTGCCAAGGAAGGAATACAAGTTTCAAGGCAAGATAAAACATTTTTCAGTTCGAAGGATTCAATGAACCTAGTCAAGTTTGAAGATCTGATGGCTAAGATTAATAATGGGAAATGTGATTAAGGAGATTAAGCGGCTATGAATTGCTTATAAATAAGGAAAATTTGATAAACAAAGAATGCGGGCAAATAGAAGAACAATGATGCTGCAGAAGTGATTACAGAGTATAGATTATTGAAGATCTGATTGAAGAACAGAGTGAGAAGCCCAGCAAGGAGGAAGATAAGTCTTATGACAAGATTATTTTGAGCACATAGAGTTTTTTATAACATTTCAGATGTGAAGTTGCAGATATATTTTATTACTGTTATTTATTTTTGTAAGTGACAGGAAATCTCTTAACCGAGTGGACCTAATAGTCTTATTTGTAAATCCTCTAGCAAGGTAACATTCTAATTGAGTGTTTGAAATCCTTTGACAAGGTCACTTCTAACAAAGTGCAAGATTTTGATAGATCTGAGGGAAATCCCTTGACCAGGTCACATATAGCAATGTGTTTATGTAATCTTTAACATGATTGGCTTTTAACCGAGCATACTCTAGAAGAGTATATTTTCTTTGTGGGTCCGAAATCCCATAGTGGTTTTTCCCTATTTGGGTTTCCACATTAAATCTGGTGTTAAATGTGTTTTGATGTTTCAAGTTTATCAGTTTATGAGTTTGAATGATTTACAATCATAGTTGCACGTCAAGTAAGTTCTACCGAGGTTGAATCTGATTAGAACATTGAATTGTGAGTTTATCTGATTCATGCACCCCCCCTCTCATTTAACTAACAATCTCTCCTTATATTTCTTATTGGTATGCTCCAAGATTTCATCCTTTTTCTTTGCCAGAACCATGGGACTACCACAGGGTGATGCACTTGGACGAATATGTCCTTTCTCAATCAATTGTTGTATTTGCCTCTTAGTTTCATCATTTCCTAATATTGATCTATGATAGACTGGTTCATTAGGCAATGGAGTTCCTGGTGTCAAATCAATAGTGTGTCTTACTTGGCAATGTGTAGGTACCCTAGTTGGAAACTTAAACAAATTCTCATATTTTATCAAAATTTGGTCCATTGATCTTTTCTGCTGTGTTGTGGTGTTTGTGATGTCATTGGAATTATATACAGACTTCCTTTCTTCTTCAAAATGAATCATTAATAATATGAATGTTCCTATTTTGAAACCACCCTCCTACCTTCCTTAGCACTAATCAAAGAGGTAGTGTATATAGGGCTTACCTCTGGTATTCGATATTTCTGCTCACCTAATCTAATTGTCACGCTGCGAGGTCTGGATTCATAGACACCATGGTGCTGGTACATATATGGTTGTCCCAAAAAAACATCACAAACATCTAAAGGAGCCACATCACATATTACTTCATTTTGAAAAGGCTTTATAGAGTAGGAAATGTGACACTGCTGGTGCACTTGGATATCTCTCCCTTGACTTACCCATCCCATAGAATAGGGTTGCAGATGTGCTATTTTTTTAGATTCAATATTTTCATGGTATCTACTGATATTAGGTTCTTTTGACTTTCACTATCAACAATAAAGTGCAGGGCTTTTCCTCTGACCCACATCTGTGAGTGAAACAATCTCTCCTCATCTTCTCAGGGCAATATCTTTGTAGTAGCTACCATTGCATATGGATCAGCCTCAATGACCTGTTCATGACTTTGTTTTGGACAAGATTCTGCCACCTGAGGTTCTTCCTTGTCCTCATGTGTCTCCATCATTAAAATTTTTATGGTTCTACAATCTTTTGTGTTGTGAGAGGGACTCTTATGGAATTCACACCACATATTGTTCTCTTGTGTCTTCTTCATACCCCATGCCTTTTTGGTTGGTGAATTGGGAGGAGATTCTTTGGAGCTCTTCTAGCTGTTATTTGTGAAGTTATCCCTACTTCCATTCTATTTGAATTTATCCTAAATTTTTGTAGAAAATTTATATGCACTAGGTAAATTATCCATGTTTAGGAATTCCATTTTGGTTTGAATATACCTATGGAGTCCACTCTGATATTTTAAAACTCGGTGCTTCTCACAATCTTTGATGCTAAGTTTTGTTGTTAAATCATGAAACAAATTAGTATATTCTTGAAAAGTTTTGTCTTTTTTCTGTTGAAGCAATTGCCACTGCATATATTTATGTTCATACGTATCTACAGGAAAATATTCTTCCTTTATGTGCTCCATGAATTCTCCCCATGTGGGTTTTTGATCAAAGATGAACGTAGTGCCCATTTCTGCTGCCTTGGTTGCTAACTTCACTTCCCAAGAATATTTCACATGGTTTTCAACTTTGAGAAGAGAAAAAGTTATTTTCTCTTCATCTGAGAACTGGTTGACAGAGAAATATCTTTCCAGTTTTGAAACCCAGTCATCAACGACATCTGTATCAATCGTTCCTTGAAAGGTGGGTATATCGAAATTCACTTGCACCTTGAATGGTGTATACCCTATGAATGGTGGGTTTGCAGGTGACCCATGACTTTCCAACATTTGCTTGAACTGCTCCATCATTTCTTCTCATTATTTTGTTAATGCATTTGCAACCAATGCTTTAATGTCTTCATCGGTCTACAACTTAGCCATCTGCGATCGTGTGCGTCTCAAAGGAAGGTAGTCTGAAGGATTCCTTGTTTCCAACCCCAATATTTGATATGTTGATCGAGTGTGATATGACATAAAAAAGCGAACTTGCTATGATACCACTGATCTGAATTATGGATTCAGACGACAACGCCTAAGTGAGAACTTGTGGTGTTGCGGATGAACAAGATAATATAGAATTGAAGCAAGCCAAAAAGTATTGTATTCAATTCAAAAATCCAACATATAGTATTCCAAGGGTCACAAAAAAATCCTTGAGAATCGAAAAACCATCAGTAGTATCAGGTTTATTTACATAATAAAATCTAAAACTATGTAATTTTTCAAAAAACTATATAAAATTTGTCCTAACTTTAACTAGGCATAACTTTCTGCACAGGACTCAAAATTATGAGCCATTTAACTTGTTTGAAAGGTCTCCAAGAGTTGTAGTCTAGATTTTAAAAGAACATGCTCTTTTGCCACTTTCAAGGGATAAAAATGCCCTTAAGGCCTTCAAAAATGTCATTTGCTAACATATAAAAAAACTAAGAAAATATATAATAATATTT
This sequence comes from Cryptomeria japonica, assembly GCF_030272615.1. Taxonomy (NCBI): domain Eukaryota; kingdom Viridiplantae; phylum Streptophyta; class Pinopsida; order Cupressales; family Cupressaceae; genus Cryptomeria; species Cryptomeria japonica. Next base: position 287,950,093 of record NC_081405.1, read on the forward strand.
TCAAATTTTCTTTTGATCATTACTCCCCCCTTAAAGAGCAATGGGCTCCATTGCATCAATACTCTGAATGAAATGGAACTGAAGCTGCTCCTTGGTAAACCACTTTCCTTGTTGAGTGATCTGCCCTACTCGAACCACTTTGTATAGATAAATCTGCTGTTGTTTGAGTGTTTTCACCATGGTGTCCACAATCTGATCAAATTGGAATGGACAAGCTGCACCTGGATTCAATTCTATAGTGGAAATTGTATTTGAAAATTATGAGGAGTGCGATACTCATCATGTCTCTCCTTATATTTCTTATTGGTATGCTCCAAGATTTCATCCTTTTTCTTTGCCAGAACCATGGTGCTGCCATAAGGTGATGCACTTGGACGAATATATCCTTTCTCAATGAATTCTTGTATTTGCCTCTTAGTTTCATCATTTCCTAATACTGATCTATGATAGACTGGTTCACTAAGCAGTGGAGTTCCTGGTATCAAACCAATAGTGTGTCTTACTTGGAAGTGTGTAGGTACCCCTATTGGCAACTTAAACAAATTCTCATATTTTATCAAAATTCTGTCCATTGATCTTTTCTGCTATGTTGTGGTGTTTGTGATGTCATTGGAATTATATACAGACTTCCTTTCTTCTTAAGAATGAATCATTAATAATATGAATGTTCCTATTTTGACAACCAGCCTCCTACCTTGCTCAGCACTAATCAAAGAGGTAGTGTATGCAGGGCTTACCTCTGGTATTCGGTATTTCTACTCCCCTAATCTGATTGTTACACTGCAAGGTCTGGATTCATAGACACCATGGCACTGGTACATATATGTTTGTCCCAAAAAAACATCACAAACATCTAAAGGAGACACTTCACATATTACTTCATCTTGGAAAGGCTTTATAGAGTAGGAAATGCAACACTACTGGTGCACTTGGATATCTCTCCCTTGACTTACCCATCCTATAGAATGGGGTTGCGGATGTACTGTTGTTTTCAGATTCAATCTTTTCATGGTCTCTACTAATATTAGGTTCTTTTTACTTCCACTATTAACAATAAAGTGCAGGGCATTTCCTCCGACCCACATCTGTGAATGAAACAATCTCTCTTCATCCTCCCAGTACAATATCTTTGTAGTAGCTATTGTTTCATATGGATCAGCCTCAATGACTTGTTCATGACTTTGTTTTGGACAAGATTCTGCCACCTGAGGTTCTTCCTTGTCCTCATGTGTCTCCATCATTAAAATTTTTATGGTTCTACAATCTTTTATGTTGTGAGAGGGACTCTTATGGAATTCACACCACATATTGTTCTCTTGTGTCTTCTTCACACCCCATGTCTTTTTTGTTGGTGAATTGGGAGGAGATTCCTTGGAGCTCTTCCATCTGTTATTTGTGAAGTTATCCCTCCTTCCTTTCTGTTTGAATTTATCCTCAATTTTTGTAGCAAATTTATATGCACTAGGTAAATTCTCTATGTTTAGGAATTCCATTTCGGTTTGAATATACCTATGGAGTCCACTCTGATATTTTAAAACTCAGTGCTTCTCACAATCTTTGATGCCAAGTTTTTTTGTTAAAGCATGAAATAGATTAGTATATTCTTGAACAATTTGGTCTATTTTTCATTGAAGCAATTGCCACTACTTATATTTATGTTCATATGTATCTACAGGAAAATATTCTTCCTTTATGTGCTCCATGAATTCTCCCCATGTGGGTTTTTGATCAAAGATGAATGTAGTGCCTGTTTCTGCTACCTTGGTTACTAAATTCGCTTCCCAATAATCATTCACATGATTTTCAGCTTTGAGAAGAGTGAAAGTTATTTTCTCTTCATTTGAGAACTGGTTGACAGAGAAATATCTTTCCAGTTTTGAAACCTAGTCATCAACGACATCTACATCAATTGTTCCTTGAAAGGTGGGTATATCGAAATTCACTTGCACATTGAATGGTGTATACCCTATGAATGGTGGGTTTGCAGGTGACACATGACTTTCCAAAATCTGCTTTAACTTCTCCATCATTTGTTCTCATTGTTTTGTTAATGCATCTGCAACCAATGCTTTAATGTCTTCATCGGTCTACAACTTAGCCATCTACGATCGTGTGCATTTCAAAGGAAGGTAGTCTGAAGGATTCCTTGTTTCCAACCCCAATCTTTGATATGTTGATCATGGGTGATATGACATACAGGAGCGAACTTGCTGTGATATCACTGATCCGAATTATGGATTCGGACGACAACACCTAAGTGAGAACCTGCGGTGTTGTGGATGAACAAGACAATACATAAATGAAGCAAGCCAAAAATTTTTGTATTCAATTCGAAAATCCAACATATAGTAGTCCAAGGGATTCCAAGGGTCACAAAAAACTCCCTGAGAATCAAAAAACCAACAGTAATATCATGTTTATTTACATAATAAAATCTAAAACTATGTATTTTTTCAAAAAACTATATAAAATTTGTGCTAACTTTAACTAGGCATAACTTTATGCACAAGACTCAAAATTATGAGCAATTTAACTCATTGGAAAGGTCTCCAAGAGTTGTAGGTGAGATTTTGTAAGAACATGCTCTTTTGCCGCTTTCAAGAGCTAAAAATGCCCATAAGGCCTTCAAAAATGCCATTTAATAACATAGAGAAAAACTAAGAAAATATATAATAATATTTTCAAATTTTCTTCTGATCATTACTACCCCCTTGAAGAGCAATGGGCTCCATTGCATCAATACTCTATATGAAATGAGGGAAATGAAGCAGAAGTTGCTCCTTGGTAAACCACTTTGTTTATTGAGTGATCTGCCCTACTCGAACCACTTTGTATAGATAAATCTGTTGTTGTTTGAGTGTTTTCACCATGGTGTCAACAATCTGATCAAATTGGAATTTAGAAGCTGCACCTGGATTCAATTCTGTAGTGGAAATTGTATCTACAACATCTAATAGTGGAGGGAAATATGACTTCAAGAGTTCCTTTTGAATATGCAGCCACACCTTGTCCCCGACTTGAAAATTATGAGGAGGGTGATACTCATCATGTCTCTCCTTATATTTCTTATTGGTATGCTCCAAGATTTCATCCTTTTTCTTTTCCAGAACCATGGGACTGCCACAGGGTGATGCACTTGGATGAATATGTCCTTTCTCAATCAATTCTTATATTTGCCTCTTAGTTTCATCATTTCCTAATACTGATCTGTGATAGACTGGTTCATTAGGCAATGGAGTTCCTAGTATCAAATCAATAGTGTGTCTTACTTGGCAGTGTGTAGGTACCCCAGTTGGCAACTTAAACAAATTCTCATATTTTATCAAAATTTGGTCAATTGATCTTTTCTGTTGTGTTGTGGTGTTTGTGATGTCATTGGAATTATATACAGACTTCCTTTCTTCTTCAGAAGGACTCATTAATAATATGAATGTTCCTATTTTGACAACAAGCCTCCTACCTTGCTTAGAACTAATCAAAGAGGTAGTGTATGTAGGGCTTACCTCTGGTATTCAGTATTTCTGCTCACCTAATCTGATTGTCACGCTACGAGGATTGGATTCATAGACACCGTGCCATTGGCACATATATGGTTGCCCCAACAAAACATCACAAACATCTAAAGGAGCCACATCACATATTACTTCATCTTGGAAAGGCTTTATAGAGTAGGAAATGCGACACTGCTGGTGCACTTGGATATCTCTCCCTTGACTTACCCATCCCATAGAATAGGGTTGCAGATGTTCTATTATTTTTAGATTCAATCTTTTCAAGGTCTCTGCTGATATTAGGTTCTTTTGACTTCCACTATCAACAATAAAGTGCAGAGATTTTCCTCTGACCCACATCTATGAGTGAAACAATCTCTCCTCATCCTCCCGGGGCAATATCTTTGTAGTAGCTACCGTTGCATATGGATCAACCTCAATGACCTGTTCATGAATTTCTTTTGGACAAGATTCCTTAAGGTTCTTCCTTGTCCTCATGTGTCTCCATCATTAAACTTTTTATGGTTCTAGAATCTTTTGTGTTGTGAGTGGGACTCTTTTGGAATTCACACCACATATTGTTCTCTTGTGTCTTCTTCATACCAAATGCCTTTTTTTGTTGGTGAATTCGGAGGAGATTCCTTGGAACTCTTCCATCTATTATTTGCGAAGTTATCCCTCCTTCCTTTCTGTTTGAATTTCTCCTCAATTTTTTTAGCAAGTTTATATGCACTAGGTAAACTCTCTATGTTTAGGAATTCCATTTCGGTTTGAATATACCTATGGAGTCCACTCTGATATTTTAAAACTCGGTGCTTCTCACAATCTTTGATGCCAAGTTCTTTTGTTAAAGCGTGAAACAAATTAGTATATTTTTGAACAGTTTGGTCTTTTTTCCATCGAAGCAATTGCGACTGCATATATTTTTGTTCATATGTATCTACAAGAAAATATTCTTCCTTTATGTGCTCCATGAATTCTCCCAATGTGGGTTTTTGATCAAAGATGAATGTAGTGCCCGTTTCTGCTGCCTTGGTTGCTAAATTTGCTTCCCAAGAATCTTTCACTTGATTTTCAGCTTTGAGAAGAGCGAAAGTTATTTTCTTTTCATCTGAGAACTGGTTGATAGAGAAATATCTTTCTCATTTTGAAACCCAGTCATCAACGACATCTGCATGAATCGTTCCTTGAAAGGTGGGTATATCGAAATTCACTTGCACCTTGAATGGTGTATACCCTATGAATGGTGGGTTTGCAGGTGACCCACGACTTTCCATCATCTGCTTGACCTACTCCATCATTTCTTCTCATTGTTTTGTTAATGCATCTACAACCAATGCTTTAATGTCTTCATCGATTTGCAACTTAGCCATCTACGATCACGTGTGTCTCAAAGGAAGGTAGTTTGAAGGATTCCTTGTTTCCAACCCCAATATTTGATATGTTGATCATGTGTGATATGTTATATAGGAGCAAACTTTCTCTAATACCACTGATCCGAATTATGGATTCAGACGACAACACCTAAGTGAGAACCTGTGGTGTTGTGGATGAACAAGATAATATAGAATTGAAGCAAGCCAAAAAGTATTGTATTCAATTCAAAAATCCAACACATAGTAGTCCAAGGGATTCCAAGGGTCACCAACAACTGCTTGAGAATAAAAAAAATAACAGTCATATCAGGTTTATTTACATAATAAAATCTAAAACTATGTAATTTTTCAAAAAACTATATAAAATTTGTCCTAACTTTAACTAGGCATAACTTTCTGCACAAGACTCAAAATTATGAGCCGTTTAACTTGTTGGAAAGGTCTCCAAGAGTTGTAGGTGATATTTTTAAATAAAATGCTCTTTTGCTGCTTTCAAGGGCTAAAAATGCCCTTAAGGCCTTCAAAAATGCCATTTACTAACATATAGAAAAACTAAGAAAATATATAATAATATTTTCAAATTTTCTTTTGATCATTACTCCCCCCTTGAAGAGCAATGGGCTCCCTTGTAGAAATAGTCTGAATGAAATGAGGGAAATGAAGTTGAAGTTACTCCTTGGTAAACCACTTTCTTTGTTGAGTGATTTGCCCTACTCGAACCACTTTGTATAGATAAATCTATTGTTGTTTGAGTGTTTTCATCATGGTGTCCACAATCTGATCAAATTGGAATTTAGAAGCTGCACCTGGATTCAATTCTGTAGTGGAAATTATTTCTGCAACATCTAATAGTGGAGGGAAATATGACTTCAAGAGTTCCTTCTAAATATGTAGCCACACCTTGTCCCCGACTTGAAAATTATGAGGAGTGTGATACTCATCATGTCTCTCCTTATATTTCTTATTGGTATGCTCCAAGATTTCATCCTTTCTCTTTGCCAGAACCATGGGACTACCACACGGTGATGCACTTGGACGAATATGTCCTTTCTCAATCAATTCTTTTATTTGCCTCTTAGTTTCATCATTTCCTAATACTGATCTATGATAGACTGGTTCATTAGGCAATGGAGTTCTTGGTATCAAACCAATAGTGTGTCTTACTTGGCAGTGTGTAGGTACCCTAGTTGGCAACTTAAACAAATTCTCATATTTTATCAAAATTTGGTCAATTGATCTTTTCTGCTGTGTTGTGGTGTTTGTGATGTCATTGGAATTATATACAAACTTTTCCAGTTGTGTTGTGGTATTTGTGATGTCATTGGAATTATATATAGACTTCCTTTCTTCTTCAGAAGGACTCATTAATAATATGAATGTTCCTATTTTGACAACCAACCTCCTACCTTGCTTAGCACTAATCAAAGAGGTAGTGTATGCAGGGCTTACCTTTGGTATTCAGTATTTCTACTCACCTAATCTGATTGTCACGCTGTGAGGACTAGATTCATAGACACCATGGTGTTGGCACATATATGGTTGTCCCAAGAAAACATCACAAACATCTAAAGGAGGCACATCACATATTACTTCATCTTGGAAAGGCTTTATAGAGTAGGAAATGCGACACTACTGGTGCACTTGGATATTTCTCCCTATACTTACCCATCCCATAGAATAGGGTTGCAGATGTTCTGTTGTTTTTAGATTCAATCTTTTCAAGGTCTCTACTGATATTAGGTTCTTTTGACTTCCACTATCAACAATAAAGTGCAGGGATTTTCCTCTGATCCACATATGTGAGTGAAACAATCTCTCCTCATCCTCCCGACGCAATATCTTTGTAGTAGCTACCGTTGCATATGGATCAACCTCAATGACCTGTTCATGAATTTCTTTCGGACAAGATTCCTTGAGGTTCTTCCTTGTCCTCATGTGTATCCATCATTAAACTTTTTATGGTTCTGCAATCTTTTGTGTTGTGAGAGGGACTCTTTTGGAATTCACACCACATATTGTTCTCTTGTGTCTTCTTCATACCCCACGCCTTTTTTCGTTGGTGAATTGGGAGGAGATTCCTTGGAACTCTTCCATCTATTATTTGCGAAGTTATCCCTCCTTCCTTTCTGTTTGAATTTCTCCTCAATTTTTTAGCAAATTTATATGCACTAGGTAAACTCTCTATGTTTAGGAATTCCATTTCGGTTTGAATATACCTATGGATTCCACTCTGATATTTTAAAACTTGGTGCTTCTCACAATATTTGATGCCAAGTTTTTTTGTTAAAGCATGAAACAAATTAGTATATTTTTGAACAGTTTGGTCTTTTTTCTGTCGAAGCAATTGCGATTGCATATATTTCTGTTCATATGTATCTACAGGAAAATATTCTTCCTTTATGTGCTCCATGAATTCTCCCCATGTGGGTTTTTGATCAAGGATGAACGTAGTGCCTGTTTTTGCTGCCTTGGTTGCTAAATTTGCTTTCCAAGAATCTTTCACATGATTTTCAGCTTTGAGAAGAGCAAAAGTTAGTTTCTCTTCATATGAGAACTGGTTGATAGAGAAATATCTTTCCCATTTTGAAACCCAGTCATCAACGACATCTGCATCAATCGTTCCTTGAAAGGTGGGTATATTGAAATTCACTTGCACCTTGAATGGTGTATACCCTATGAATGGTGGGTTTACAGGTGACCCATGAGTTTTCATCATCTGCTTGAACTGCTCCATCATTTCTTCTCATTGTTTTGTTAATGCATCTACAACCAATGCTTTAATGTCTTCATCGATCTGCAACTTAGCCATCTACAATCGTATGTGTCTCAAAGGAAGGTAGTCTGAAGGATTCCTTGTTTCCAACCCCAATATTTGATATGTTGATTGCGTGTGATATGTTATATAGGAGCAAAATTTCTCTAATACCACTGATCCGAATGATGGATTCGGATGACAACACCTCAGTGAGAACCTGTGGTGTTGTGGATGAACAAGATAATACAAAATTGAAGCAAGCCAAAAAGTATTGTATTCAATTCAAAAATCCAACATATAGTAGTCCAAGGGATTCCAAGGGTCACCAACAACTCCTTGAGAATCGAAAAACTAACTGTCATATAAGGTTTATTTACATAATAAAATCTAAAACTATGTAATTTTTCAAAAAACTATATAAAATTTGTCCTAACTTTAACTAGGCATAACTTTCTGCACAAGACTCAAAATTACGAGCCGTTTAACTTGTTGGAAAGGTCTCCAAGAGTTGTAGGCGAGATTTTGAAAGATAAATGCTCTTTCACCGCTTTCGAGGTCTAAAAATGCCCTTAAGGCCTTCAAAAATGCCATTTACTAACATATAGAAAAACTAAGAAAATATATAATAATATTTTCAAATTTTCTTCAGATCATTACTCCCCCCTTGAAGAGCAATGGGCTCCATTGCATCAATACTCTAAATGAAATGAGGGAAACAAAGCTGAATTTGCTCCTTGGTAAACCACTTTCTTTGTTGAGTGATCTGCCCTACTCGAACCACTTTGTATAGATAAATTTGTTCTTGTTTGAGTGTTTTCACCATGGTGTCCACAATCTGATCAAATTGGAATTTAGAAGCTGCACCTAGATTCAATTGTGTAGTGGAAATTGTTTCTGCAACATCTAATAGTGGAGGGAAATATGACTTCAAGAGTTCCTTCTGAATATGCAGCCACACCTTGTCCCTGACTTGAAAATTATGAGGAGTGTGATACTCATCATGTCTCTCCTTATATTTCTTATTGGTATGCTCCAAGATTTCATCCTTTTTCTTTACCAGAACCATGGGACTGCCACAGGGTGATGCACTTGGACGAATATGTCCTTTCTCAATCAATTCTTATATTTGCCTCTTAGTTTCATCATTTCCTAATACTGATCTACGATAGACTGGTTCATTAGGCAATGGAGTTCCTAGTATCAAACCAATAATGTGTCTTACTTGGCAGTGTGTAGGTACCCCAGTTGGCAACTTAAACAAATTCTCATATTTTATCAAAATTTGGTCAATTGATATTTTCTGCTGTGTTGTGGTGTTTGTTGCGTCATTGGAATTATATACAGACTTCCTTTCTTCTTCAGAAGGACTCATTAATAATATGAATGTTCCTATTTTGACAACAAGCCTCCTACCTTGCTTAGAACTAATCAAAGAGGTAGTGTATGCAGGGCTTACCTTTGGTATTCGGTATTTCTACTCACTTAATCTGATTGTCACACTGCGAGGACTAGATTGATAAACACCATGGCGTTGGCACATATATGGTTGTCCCAAGAAAACATCACAAACATCTAAAGGAGCCACATCACATATTACTTCATCTTGGAAAGGCTTTATAGAGTAGGAAATGCGACACTGCTGGTGCACTTGGATATCTCTCCCTTGACTTACCCATCCCATAGAATAGGGTTGTAGAAGTTCTGTTATTTTTAGATTCAATCTTTTCAAGGTCTCTGCTGATATTAGGTTCTTTTGACTTCCACTATTTACAATAAAGTGTAGGGATTTTCCTCTGACCCACATCTGTGAGTGAAACAATCTCTCCTCATCCTCCTGGGGCAATATCTTTGTAGTAGCTACCGTTGCATATGGATCAACCTCAATGACCTGTTCATGAATTTCTTTTGGACAAGATTCCTTGAGGTTCTTCCTTGTCCTCATGTGTCTCCATAATTAAACTTTTTATGGTTCTGCAATCTTTTGTGTTGTGAGAGGGGCTCTTTTGGAATTCACACCACATATTGTTCTCTTGTGTCTTCTTCATACCCCATGCCTTTTTTTGTTGGTGAATTCGGAGGAGATTCCTTGGAACTCTTCCATCTATAATTTGCGAAGTTATCCTTCCTTCCTTTCTGTTTGAATTTCTCCTCAATTTTTTTAGCAAATTTATATGCACTAGGTAAACTCTCTATGTTTAGGAATTCCATTTCAGTTTGAATATACCTATGGAGTCCACTCTAATATTTTAAAACTCAGTGCTTCTCACAATCTTTGATGCAAAGTTTTTTTGTTAAAGCATGAAACAAATTAGTTTATTTTTTAACAGTTTGGTCTTTTTTCTGTCAAAGCAATTGCGATTGCATATATTTCTGTTCATATGTATCTACAGGAAAATATTCTTCCTTTATGTGCTCCATGAATTCTCCCCATGTGGGTTTTTGATCAAAGATGAACGTAGTGCCCGTTTCTGCTGCCTTGGTTGCTAAATTTGCTTCCCAAGAATCTTTCACATGATTTTTAGCTTTGAGAAGAGCGAAAGTTATTTTCTCTTCATCTGAGAACTGGTTGACAGAGAAATATCTTTCCAGTTTTGAAACCCAGTCATCAACGACATCTGCATCAATTGTTCCTTGAAAGGTGGGTATATCGAAATTCACTTGCACCTTGAATGGTTTATACCCTATGAATGGTGGGTTTGCAGGTGACTCACGACTTTCCATCATTTGCTTGAACTGCTGCATCATTTCTTCTCATTGTTTTGTTAATGTATCTGCAACCAATGCTTTAATGTCTTCATCGGTCTGCGACTTAGCCATCTACGATTGTGTGTTTCTCAAAGGAAGGTAGTCTGAAGGATTCCTTGTTTCCAACCCCAATATTTGATATGTTGATCGCATGTGATATGTTATATAGGAGCAAACTTGTTCTGATACCATTGATCCGAATTATGGATTCGGATGACAACACCTAAGTGAGAACTTGCGGTGTTGTGGATGAACAAGATAATACAGAATTGAAGCAAGCCAAAAAGTATTGTATTCAATTCAAAAATCCAAAATATAGTATTCCAAAGGATTCCAAGGGTCACCAAAAACTCCTTGAGAATCAAAAAACTAACAGTCATATCAGGTTTATTTACATAATAAAATCTAAAACTATGTAATTTTTCAAAAAACTATATAAAATTTGTCCTAACTTTAACTAGGCATAACTTTCTGCACAAGACTCAAAATTACGAGCCGTTTAACTTGTTGGAAAGGTCTCCAAGAGTTGTAGGCGAGATTTTGAAAGAAAGTGCTCTTTCATCGCTTTGAAGGGCTAAAAATGCCCTTAAGGCCTTAAAATATGCCATTTACTAACATATAGAAAAACTAAGAAAATATATAATAATATTTTCAAATTTTCTTTTGATCAACAATAGTCATGTGGAAGCCTATTATAAAATCCACTTCCCCATGGCTGTTGTAGAATTTCCAGAAATCACACTCAACCTGTAAATCACCTCTCGATAACTATAGTTGCTTGAAGACCCCTCAGATTTTGTTTGTTAAATAGGGTTTATCGCAAGGTATCAATCATTGCTAACATCATGTTATAAAAATTAGCACATTCCATTTTATGCATGGCATCATACCACAACTATAGTCATACTCCATTTATCTATGGATGAATTTTCTATACAACTGGGAGTTAGATTTCAATTTAGAAATAAAAGTCTAATATTTCTTATCAATAGCATAGCCTATTGATTGGTTGAAACTAGTAATGAACAACATGGAAAACTGAAATAGTAGCATTCTGAGTGGAATTCGATATACAAATTCTGAGAGAAATTTAATAAACAAAATTCTAAAGTAATCAGATTGCAAGATTGAGTGTAGTAGGCTAGACTAATGCAATGAAATTACCCCTTTCTATTGCAAAATGCAATACATGAAAAAAAATGAATCTATATGCTTGTGTGTGCATATTCTCACCCTAATTGTCCTCGGATGGCTAGACTCCTCTTCCCAGCGACTCTCTCTCTCTCTCTCTCTCTCTCTCTCTCTCTCTCTCTCTCTCTCTCTCTCTTTGGTGAGAGTATGAGCTATCCTATCACACTCTAATATTAGACTTAAATTTAGTTCGAATCAAATAAAGGAAAGAAAATGACTATCCATAATATTAACAATTCTATATAAAAACATCACATAATTATTTGGGAAATCACAAAAGAAACTCATACACAGCTGCCATAACTACCATATTCTTCATATTATTAAAGCAGATATTAAACCTATACAATGATATCATTACAAAAAAAGTTAGGTCCAAATGTTATAATAGTTAAGTTTCATATCCAAATAGAAATATATACAAGCATGTTATTACAAAATCTAGGACACAAAATTAGTTCCATGTTCAAACATGAAATTTTTAAGATCTAGGGCACAAAATTTGGGGCCAAGTCACAATGAGAGTTGTGACAGTATCACCATTGGGCTTATCCATCATAATTGTCCACTGGTTTGTTTATTCTTGTTGCCAAAATTTTATCTAACTCAATCTTTGCTCTTTGTTTCATGTTGGGATTTAGGTGATATGATAATTTTTGGACTACTTTGGCACCTTCCTTTAGTTATATTTTCATTGTCTTAACTTTCTCCTTGATGCCCTTTATTCTAGTAAATATCTAGAGAAATAGTTCTTCATATTTTTTCAGGAGTTCTATGACAATCCCCATAGTAGCCTCATCCCAATAATATCCAATCTTCACCATTTTTGGGCTACCTAATGTAGTAATTTTTTCCTCCCAAAATTTGATAGGTTGGTTGTAGTAATGTATTCTAGAATCCTTCTAGAGTTTGATTTCTCATTCTCCTTGTTGATGACTATTTTTGACACACCCACCAATAGTCAAGTATCCAATGTGAACACTCACCACCTCTCCTAAAAAGCAATCAGTTTGGGAAAACTCACTACTCCAAGGTCTCTATAGTTGGGTCATGACAGTGATGGGAAGCCTAATGGTTGATGTAGCTATACTTGTCAAGGGGCCCACTGGTTGAAACTAATCCCGTTGGTTATTAATGGTCAAACTTCCCTTTTTTGTATTTTAAAATTTAGGACCCTCTGGAAAATAAACTGCAAAAGATAGATCGGGGAAATAAGAAAATAACAATGAAATCAGTACAATAACAACTTAATGAACTACTTAGTTAGTTCCCTGCAATGCAATAAATTATCAAATATCATCCAAGTTAGCATCCAACAATGGACCTCCAGAAAGCTTGCAAAATCATCAATTTCATGGACCTATGGAGATAAAATAATCAACAATATGACCTATCACAATAATTCTCATACACCACTGACGTGCGCAATATGATTCATAAAATAATAAACAAAAAGATCAAACCATGTTTAACTCCAAATAATAGACATTATCAGATCACATAGAACAATTTCATAGAATATAAAAGTAGATCAGGCAATCTACAAGCTGCTTCTTGTATTAATCTCAATGAATGTGTAAAAAAAATAACTCAACTTCTTAACAATCTGCAAAATAATCTAAAAATATCTAAGTGGGCCACAAATCATCAATTTGGGGACCCTTACAACTGAATCCAACTTCTCAATTTATAGATGTTTTCTGCCCTATTATCTAGGAAATAAATCTAACCTAAATTAAGAATTGAAGCTAGGAGTCACAGTTAACTTGCAAGTTTCTGCCTTGATTCTCCAATTAACTACTATGAAATGGGGGTTGCATGAGCACTATGAAGACCATGCTGGATGAGCCATATTTTCATAGTCATGCAAAATTTTGCTCAAAATTGGAACCTGAGTTGGAGCCGCAGCTTGAAAATACAAAATTGGGGTCATGCAAAAACCCTGCTATTTTTAGTAATTGCATGTTCATCCTTCACTTTTTAATAAAGCTCTATAATTATCCATTATGCATGTGATTTCTTGGATAGGAGGATCAACTACATGTTTAATTCTAAATTTATACTTCAAAACTTCATCTGCATACTTCTTTCCTTTCTCTTGGTCCCCTATTGTCTCTGCCACCTCTTAACACTAAGTGATCAAGTATGTGTACCTGTCCATGAGGGCGATATCAAATTAGGCTAAAGGTCCTAAGTGTTGAGCCTTGTATGTATCTTACTGATTCAAAACTTATTGTTGCTCCATTATTCCGGTACTAGTTAATCCTAAACTGAAGGGTCCAAGCATATGTTTTACAAAATTCTCATATGACAAAATTTCTCTGAGGAGAGGGACCCGAATCTTTGCCATATCCTTCATATACTACTGAAACATTTCAATCTTTAGCTCCAAAATGTACACATAGGACTGCAAGTTTTCACAACTGTCCCCTCCTAAAAGGTCTTCCTTCATTATTGTCTCTTCCCCTAACCGCAATACTTTACTCAACATTCAGAACTGCTTATTGAAAATGCTTAGCTTTCATTCCCATTGCGTAGAACAAGAAGCTAAATCTCTGCCTGCTTGTACTGCCCTCCAGTATATCCTCATAGTATTCTGCAGAAATAATCTAATATTAGCTGCATTTACTTGGGTCCATGATTTGGCTGCAGCAACCACCCATCTCACCTCCACTAGTTATTTCACTTCTCCTTCTGGCAGTGATGAGGTCAAAGGTAGGTCATTAGCACCACAAGAGTCTAGAGGTTTGCTCATTTCAATTAGGAGTTGCTTGTATTGCCCTAGTTGCACTTTGAGATCCATGTTTGAGGTATGCTCTTTTTCAACATGCCCCTTGACAACACTTGTGGCTAGCTCCAAAGTATCTAGCTCTCCCCACTTGGTTTGTTTACCCAAATTTACTTGGGATATTTGATACTTGGGGGAAGCTTGTCCCTCAGCTTGGAGTGGAACTACCACATCTGCAATCACTTCACTGAAGCCCGTTTTTGATAAATGATGAATGGTTTTTAGCTTCTTAGCCTTTGGTGGCTCCTCGGTGATTACTTGATGCAAAGTGACCTTGGGAAGCTTTGCTTTTCTCTTTTTCTTCTCAAAAGTGAACTCAAGCCATTGTGGTATATCTTCATCCTTGTCACCTTGATATGACACTATATCTACAACTATAACATGGACCTCTACCTACTCCTCTGCTTCATCTCTTACCTTTGCCTCTATTTGACCGGGATCTTGAGGTGAGATAAATTGGCAGGCTAGATTGATTTGGAGAGCCTGTTGCTTATGTAACTCTCCCAATTTGCCACTAACCTTTTCATTGAATGTCATCTCTTCCTCACCTGTCTCTATTTTACCTTGCTTGACTTCTATATCCTTGAGGAGGTCCTCTTGATCTTGAGAGGTTAGAACTAGTCTTTCATTCAATAGGTCCTCTGCCTGATCCCATTCTTTCTCGCTTTCTAGCGACTGATGTTGCTCAAGATCCTCTTCTTCTTGATCTGAATCAAATTCAATGTTCCAAAATTTTATTCCTTTGGTGGTAGACCTAAAGCTTTGCACTCCAGGCTGCCCTCCAGGTATATAAACTGGTAGTGGTGTAGGGGCATTCGTACCTGGATCCTGTGTGGCATCTGTTGAAGGTGGCTGAGTAGGTATATCTTCAGTAATTTCTATTTCTTCTTCCTACTCTTGGGTACCCTCTCCTGTAGTCTACCCTATAGCTATCCTTGGTGGGAGGACTTTAGCTAGTGGTACTACTCTTTATCCATTGGTCACTCCAAGGTCTGCTGCCTTCTTCAACAATTCAGACTCCTTCATCTTCTCTTGGAGTTTCTTCAACAAGTCCTTAGTGCTTTCTTGAGGTTTCTCCCCCTCATCAGGATCAGTGGACATATTTTGTCTTGAGATTGACCTTGTCTTCCGAGCATACTCCTTGTAACCCCTTGATTGGGATACCTCTGAAGTGGATTCCTTCTGTTTCGCCTTTGAGGCACTCGGCCTTACCCTTTGGCTTAGCCATTGCTTGGTCCTATTGATGACCACTTGAGAAACCTTTTCAATATTCACATCTTCACTTGCGGACCACCTTATTGGGGAGAGGGGCTTCTTATCAATTTCTAGTCTTTTATAAGACGCATCAAGAAGGTCTCCATCATCCTTGAGGTCTTTAGGGAGATTGGTCTCAATTTCAAAATCTCTTATCTATGGCACAAATAACCTGTTATAGTTCTTCTCTCTGACCTCAAAACTGTCCTAGAGGTTGGCCCAAAAATCCTCCAGTTTTGGCTTGTGTCCCTCATATGCCTTAGGCATAGCTTATTTGAGCTTCCCGTAGGGATCATAAAACTCCCTAGCATAATCATACTCTTTCAAGTTCAAATCTTGAAGCTTTGGCTCTGCTAGCTTTGCAACCTATATCTTAGAACATGAGAAGTATCCAATAGATACTGAAAAATCAATGCCTATTTTATGTTTTGAAGATAAGAGAGATTGGAGGCCCAATAGTTGCCTTACATATTCCAATAAGATTACTCTACCATTGCAGTATCTGGGAAGCAACATTGGGTTCCCTGTGAATCTACTGCCCCTAATGTAATTAGAGCATGGTTTTTGGATAAACCAACATGCCCACTCTCAAATAATAGCCATGGCCTCTAGGATAATTTGGTATCCTACGTCTCCTGACAATTTGATTATTACTGGAAAAATGAAGGCATCATTAATTCTTTTGAAATGAGCCTTTGCATTGGCTAAGGGGAGTTGGGAATAATATTCCCATACCTTCTTCTGTCCTTCCTCATCCCCTAGCCGACCCTCTACTTGTAGTCCCAGAAAATTTCCAGCTCTAGCAGCCACCTAGATGACATAAGATGTGAAAAAGAACTTTTGAGTCTGGTGGACTTCCTTCATTTGTTTGCAAATGTTGTCAGAGAGGATCTGCGGCCAATCAAAATATTGTTTTCCAATAAGGATAGTGGTCATAAATTGGAACATCCTTGGATGGAAATGCTTACAATCAGGCTCGCCAAAGGCCTTGCTCAACATAATAATCAAGTCTCTTTGGGGCTCCTTGAAGTCCGCCCTTAGAATCTCTATTGCCTTGAGACCTTTTTTCCTCTCTTCTTCTAGCCAATTTTCATTCATGTGCCTTTTATTTGCCGCAACTTTGGCATTCCATGCCTTCAAGGCCTCCTCTTCAGTTGAGAGGAATATCTCTTCTCTGGTTGGGATACCAAACACAAATCCCAACATGTTGGGAGACAAGTCTATAACTGTCCTTCCTCGTGTGTCAGTGCACTTTCTAGTGTCCAGGCTATAGAACTGAGCAATTGTCATTATAAATTCTGGTGCTTGTACTGATTGTGGAAAAATAGTTGTCTCCACTAAGCCTGATCTTTTGATTCTCCTGTGTAGGGCCTCTAGTTTGGGCTTATTTAACTAGGTTCTGATATCTTCAATTTCAATATGGCCAATCTCCATGTCGGTAACCCATTTGATTTGATCATCCAACTTTGAAGAGTAGACTTGTCCTTGATAGTGGTACTTCATGGTAGCAGGAAGTCTGTCAATATCTTTGCCTCTTTTTCTAGAAGATGAGTCCATCTAAGTACCTGAACCTATGCGAAGAAAATGAGGATCAATTCAAAAAAACATAAAGAGTTCCTTCACTTCGGGACTTTGGGCTTCCAGAATAGAGAGTTTTTTCCTTTTAAAACAGGGTCTGGAACTCCAAGGTTCTGGGGTAAGGAGTTTAAGCTTATTTCAGAATCCCATGGTGCCAAGCTAGATAACCAATAGGAGCTTAGGAAAATGATTCATAAAAGAAAGACCTCAGAACTCCAGGGTTTTGGGGTTCAGGGTCAGTGATAGGGCCTCCTGGCAAAGAAATAATCTGGAACTCTAGAATTCTGGGGTTCTAGGGTAGGTAAGAAAGTTTCAACAAGATCCTGGAATTTTGGGGTTTCGAGGTAGGGAAGAGAAAACCACCCCGAACTCTGGGGTAAGGAAACCAGGGCATGCAGGACATGCAAAAAACACAAAAAAAAATGAAAAAGAAGAGAATAAAAAAAAAAATTGACAAGGAAAGAAAATCTAACCCATAAATGACCAAAAGGGAAATAAAATCACCTACCTAGTGGATCAAAATGCCCAAGAACGTGAAAGGAAGCTCGACAGTTCGGAAGCTCACGGTTAGGAGGCAAGGAAGAAGGAGCTCTGAATGCACAAATGAATTTTAAAAGTTCATCATTCCTATTTATACCCCCTTCCAAAACCTATCAGTATGAGTGACTTAAACAGGACCCCAGGACTCTGGGGTCCTGAGGTTCTGAGCTCGACAAACAAAACACCAATAAAAACATCCTACCCCAGGACTATGGGGGTCCGGGGTTACGGGGTAGGAAGGCAAGCAAACCAGGATCCACTTCAGGACTTCAGAGTTCCGGGGTGGATCAAACCCACATACCTTAGGACTTTGGGACTTCG
Source organism: Cryptomeria japonica (assembly GCF_030272615.1). Taxonomy (NCBI): domain Eukaryota; kingdom Viridiplantae; phylum Streptophyta; class Pinopsida; order Cupressales; family Cupressaceae; genus Cryptomeria; species Cryptomeria japonica. The sequence goes on from NC_081405.1 coordinate 287,968,132, forward strand.
TGTTCCGTGGTAAAGAAATCACACACATACCTTGGGACTCTGGGGGTCTAGAGTTTTGAGGAAAAGGACTCAAAAACACACAAGACATACACCTCGAGACTCTGGAACTCCGGAGTTTTGAGGTAAAGAACAAGCAAATAAAAGACACACCTCGGGACTGCGAAACTCTGAAGTTCCAAGGTAAAGAACAAAAAGAGACCTCGAGACTTCAGAGTTTCGAGGTAAGAAAAAGAAGTGAGCAACAACAGGGGACCCATATAGTAACACAAGGAAACTAATGGGGAATGGATATGCAAGGCATAACACTTCTCTTACTGCAATGTTGATCTTGGGATCTACTTCTTCATCTATATAAATTGTATATCATTAATTTTGTACCAGTTTTGCTTGTTTGTCTATCCATTTGACTAATTTCCATACGCCTTCACTCTGAGGTGGTGGTTTGGGTTCAAGAGATATATTTTATACAACTAATTAGAAAATAAGGCCTCTTGGATTTTGTCATTAGTATCTTGAAAGGAGAATGTATGATTAAAATATATAAAAACTATATCCCAATCCTTAGTTTCTATTCTTCTTTCTTGATTAATATTCCAAGTTTGTACCACTGGTGTTAGGATCTAATAAAAGTGTTGTATGTATAAGAAATGATCATACTCTGAATCTTTGGTCCAAGTTACAACACAATTGTAGAGGTGATCTTTTGAGGGATGATACCTTTATATTTTTGAATGCTAGGGTATTCCCCATCTAGCTATCTATACTAGACTCTAATAAGAATGTTAAAAGCATGCCAATCTGGGATGTTCTTCTTATGTGCATTTCACTAGCAAGAAACATTACATAGTAGTGTATCTTGGAGGGATTCCATTCTTATTGTTTCACTTGGGAAGGTCCTTTCGATAGCTACAATATATTCCATAACATCGCCTACTCTAAAGAATCTTGGTATCTTGATATGAGAGATGTCCTATTTGATGTTTTTTTTCTATAGAATGTCCTCAATCTAGTTAAAGATGATAGGACTATGAATTTTGATCATATAGACCCACTATAATCCATATAGTGTGTGTGTGGGGTTAGATATTTGACATATTGGTTTTTTAGAGGGATGTGGTTCGATATATGATCTATCTTCAATCTTAAGTGGGATATACACTATTTGTTTGTTATCCACAAAAGGAATTTCTTCAACCCTTGAATCAATTATGTTATTGGTGTTGACAAACCATCTTAGTCCCAGTAGTGCCTAGGAATTATTGAAGGGTTATTTCATCTAAATGATCTCAAAGTCAACACATTGCTTAATGTCTTTCACATTGACTTTTATTTTCTTCCATGTCCGTAGTATATTCATACTGGATGCATCCACTAGGCATATGTTCATAGAGGTTTTCACTAGCTTGGAACTAGCCGATTTCTCCCATGCAGTAGATGGTATAATGTTCAAGTTTTCTCCTAAATCTAACATCAAATATTTTTCTTTGTAGCCATTTAGATGAACATCAATTAATAAAGAAACATTTTTCCAATTTTGGTCCTCTGATAGATGGTTTACTTGAGGTTTATTATATAATACTTTCCTAGTTGTTCCAACTTGACAACTAAGTCATTATTCCTCATTATTGTGATCAACTCTTTCAAGGTCCAAACATCCTAGTCCATAGAGGAATATTCCCCCCTTCTTATCTTGTTGTCTTTGATTTAGTTTAAACATGGTGGAGTCCTCTTCTTCCACCTCTTCTTCTTCTTCTTCCTCTAGGCTGTAATAGGTTTTAGCAACCTTTAATACCAATCATTTCTTCCTCCCTTTGTTAGTATTCATACCCTACCTGGTTGTCATATTTTCTCTCTTCCTTTTTGTGTTTCTCTTCTTCCTTATTACTACTAGTTCTTCTCTAAATTTTTCTTCTTGTGATGTGTCAAAGGTCTACACATCCATCGTATGTAAATTTATGATCCCTTGGGGTGGCACTCTTTGTATTACCCTTTCTCCCCTTTACAATTCATCACCCCATTAAGGTTTCTTGACATCTATATAGAAATATTTATATTTTTCATAGTTAAACATGATATGATCCTCACCTCCATAGAATATGTATTTAAGCCTCTTTTCAACTCAACATTCTGAGGCATAGTGTCCAATCTTCCCACTATTAAAATATGAGGCATCATTCTTTCTCCTATTTATGTAGTCTCTACCTTAACCTCCTCTATAATTGGAATCCCTATAATCTTGATAACCCTAATTCCCTTATGCTACATAGGCATTCTGATTATCCTGCCAAGTAGGGATCCAGTAACTTGCATCATCTTTATTTTGTTGATTGCAGCCATGATTCAAACAACATCCAAAATAGATTGGAGCTGAATGTCTAAGATATTATTCATGATGTGTAAGTCTCACTCCTAGAAATAAGCGTAACACATTGTATTTTGTTAGACTACTTTAGTGGCATTAAGTGTTTTTTCAGCTTTGTCTTTCATGCAATCATTTTGGATGTGCCCTTCCATAATGCAATAGGTGCATCAGATTCTTTGTGGTTTGACTACCCTTATTTCTTGTTGTTTCAAGGTGTGCATCCTTGGTCTCCTTGTGTTGTGTAGTGTAGCACTCGGGTTTGTGACATGGCTTAACTGCCTCCTATGGATTCTTGTCTAGTGGTTGTATCGGGCATTAACAGGTATTTTTTTTGGTGCAACGACAACCACACTTGTAACAAGTGGTATTAGATCTTGGTCACAAATTCAAACCCCTCGCTTGCGCTGGGGGAGATTTTTGCAAGGTGTGCGCCCTTGGTCTTCTTGTGTTGTGCAGTGTAGTGCTCGAGTTTGTGGTATGGCTTAACCGCCTCCTGTGGATTCTATAAGTCTAATGGTTGTATCGGGCAATAACAGGTCAATCTTTTGGTGTAATGACAACCACACTTGTAACACTTGTTGTATGGTTAACTTCTTTAATGGTTATTCTAGGCTTTCCTATATTTCTATGTTCTGATCCTTTTTTGGTTTCCTCTAGGTCTAGGCCTCTATCCAGTGGGTCATTTGGATCAAATTTGTATATTTTGGGAAATCTCTTCCATCCAAGCCATTCCTTATATCCCAATCCAATTCAAAGATAAACTATTCAATTTTTTGTTTCTCTAATAAAGGTTCATCCAACTTCCTACATACTTCCTTGAATCTCCTATCATACTCATTGATAGAGGATGATCCTTGTGTTAGATTTGTCATTCTCATCATGCTCTTGGTGGGGACTTTTAGTGTCCCAAAATTCAATAGGAACTCTGTCTGCACTTGGTCCCATGTCCCTGAATGCTTTGGATAGCTCGTTTCATACCATTCTAATTCTTCATCCCTCATGATTTGACAAAATTCAATAGTCTTTCTTTATCCAACAATTTCCCAATCTTTTCCCAAATTGATTTTAAAATGAAGGAGAATTGTTCAACATCAATAGTATCAATTCTAGGTACAAGGATCTTAAAGGTAGTGTCCATTTGTTTGGGTTTGTCCTAGGGTTATTAGAAAACTACAAATAAACTACTAGAATCCTTTATTGATTTCTTCTTTGATGTTTGTTTTTCCTTCTTTCGCTAATTCTTCCAAGGTTTATTTTATTTGCCTTTGTCTCTTTCTAACTTGATGTCAATGTATTCTTATCCTAGGTTCCCACTCCAGGGTATTTCTTGCTCACTATTCACTTGTGCTTGCTTTTTCTCTTCTTCTTCTTCTCTCTTTTATTCTATCCTCACTTTTTGCTCAAGTGCCTCTTCTATCTCAATTATTTGACTTTTATTGCTAGCTAGGGATGGGATCTGGTTTAAGGGTAGGTTCTCTTCAAGAGCTCTCTTCAATATTTGATTTATAAAAGTCATGTCTTGTGGTTACACCTCTTCATTAATCTCATGATTTTTATCTCTTCCTTTCTACCATCTTCTCTTAATCTTATCATACTTAGGTTAACCAATTCCTCCAAATGGTCATTTGTCTTGAAAGGGCTTCTTTCAAGAATTTCTAATAGCATCTTGAACTTGTCATCCAACCAAATTGTGATAGTACTAAAAGTCTTTTGAGTGGTGTGGCAAGGAAGGAGCCATATTGCTAATACTAGACTCTGTCAACAACTTTCTTTAATCAAATCTTTCAACTTTTGTTTGCATCTCGGTTACCATTTCTTACATCTCATCAAAGTTTAAGTCCAAATATTCCATAGTACCTTCTTCTAGATTTTGTCTCTTCTAATTTTTTCTCCTTATTCCAATTGTGCCCAAATTGGTGTGCTCAACAACACCCTTTTTGGCACACTCTTCTCTTTTCTTTTTTCTTTCCTTTTTTTCCAAGGTTTTTCTTTATCTCCTCTCTTCACTATTAGGGTTGGCCATTGTTTCTATTCTCCTTGCCTTTGTTTTCTCTTTGGTCTCTCTTGTGTTCTTGTTCTCTCTTTTTGCCATGGGTGTTTGTGATCTAGTCTTCCATTATCCCTATATTGCATCTATTACAAGTGCGGTTGTCGTTGCACTAAAATATCAACTTGTTAATGCCCGATACAACCACAAGACTTATAAAATCCATAAGAGGTGGTTAAGCCATGTGACAAACCTGAACACTGAGTTGGACAACACAAGGAGACCAAGGGCACACACCTTGCAACAATCCCCCCCCAACACAAGTGAGGGGTTTGAACTGTGACCAAGCTCTGATACCACTTGTTACAAGTACGATTGTCATTGCACCAAAAGATCGACCTGTTAATGCTAGATACAACCAAAAGACTTATAGAATCCAAACACATATATCAGATCCTCAAAACAAAAATAATAAAAAGCTAGGAAACATCACAAGGAAGCATAGAAAATCTAAAATCAAGCCTCTAGTATGACACAAACTACAAAAAATAACTAGTAAAGATAAAAAACAATAGAACGATGCCTTTCTAGAATCATTTGGCACATTTAGACATCTTGAGCTAGTGCCTTTACAAATTCTTTTGGCACTTTTGTGACTAAAAGTAGCTCATTCAAGACATAAGATGATGCTTATACTATGCAGAACAACACATATATCGTATACTCTAGTGCATGTATTAATTAAATTGGCACAAACATAAATTAGAATAACACATCCATGGTGCAGACTGACACATATGCAAATCAGTCTAGTGCCTCTATTAATCAGATTGGCACATATACAAAATAGTCTAGCACAATTGATGAGCAGAATAACACATACACAAGCAAGGTTTAACCACTGACTCAAAGAATCTCGAAACCAAAATTATGACTTAGGCAAAATACAACTATAAGGTTTAAAAAATGAACACATGGGATAACAATAAAAGAATGAAGAATACATGCTACCAAACTCAACCATGAATGTCATTGGACAAAAAGGTTGGGAGCTCAGAAAACTGATTTTATTACCAACACAGATAAGAACAATTTCTAGCAACAATCATAACTTAACACATGAAAGGAGAACACAACTCACTAATCTCAAGCATGAATTTAGCCTCTAAAAGAACCAAAGTCATTATGTTTTTATCCAACAAAAGATAGAAATAGAGGATAGCATAGAACTTCCATAATACACAAGAAACATATTTCAATCATGAAGTATACAATATTTCATTTAAACAAAAATGCATAAGGACGATCCAGACCACCGACCTGGAATACGAAGAAATGGACATAGGAAAATTGAAGAAGAATTCTAACATTGTCAACTAATATCCAACAAAATTTCCCCACGCAACGCATCAACAAAGAATATCCAAAAACCAAGCTCCAATCCTCAAGCATTCACAAAAAAATTCATTCGAAAACCAAATTCAGAAAATACAAAATATTTCTAGCCAAAAGAACCCCACGACAATATCAAAACTCTCCCTTTACAATTATCCAAAAATCATACTTCATCACAACCCAAATTAAAAATATTTAAAAAATAAAATAAACTTTATCAACCACCTAAAAAATCAAGGCAAAATATAATAAATTAATATTAATCTCCAATTTACAACTCCCAAATCCAATAATAAAACATAGTAAGTAAAATAAATAAATAAATAAACAATTAAATAATATTATCTCACAAACAAAACTCTCAGAAAGGCCAATCATAACAAGGGGTAAGTAAATAAATAATAATAAATAAATAAACCAACAATAAATTATTAATTAACCAATAAATAAACAAACAATAGAGAAAATAATTAAATAATCAAAACAATAAATAATTAAATAAAAATAATCAATAAATAATTAAATAAACAATAAATAAATTAACCAACAATAAGTAAACAATAAATAAATAAATCAATAGATAAATAAACAATAAATAAAACAATAGTAAATAAATAAATAAATGCACAAATAGGCATAAATACTTAATCAATATAATTCCACAAAATAATCATCAATTAATTATAAGGTCCCAAAATAAATATATATTTATATTTATTTATACCTACCATCATTTAATTATTAATAAAATATATGAAGTGGCATTGCCACCTTGCCAAATTTTTCTTTTTTTTTTAACTCCAATGAGCTATATATATTAATTAATTAATTAATTAATTTCCACAACTCCAAATAACCAATAAAATAAATAATTAAATTCATATATAATCATAAATGCTCCAGTGATATAATTTAAACTTAATACCAATAATATCTCCCACATACATATAAAATATAATAAATAAATAATCTTCCATGCATTAAAAATGCCCAATATAATAATTCACAAAATAATACTATTACTTTAGTAATATGGAACTTGCAATATACCCATATGAATAACTAATTACTCACACACAACACTATGCATAACAATATATACTATCACCTCAATCAAAAATAAACAATCCAACTAGGACCACAAGAGAACCCCACAAGACAACTAAGGCTTAAACATTTAAATTTTCAAGACACCAACTAAGCCTAGAGTGTTATAAGACCTTATGCCATCTCCAATCAACTTGCCATTGGGATTAGAGACATGCTCAAACCCGTGAAACCGGGTGGAGTTGATGTCTAGTACCTGCATATTGGAAAACACCACACGTCTATACAATACCATATACACTTGCATATGTTAGGATAACCGGTGGACAACTTGGGGGGAGGGGTGAATCAGTTGTCAATAGATTATAAAACTTTAAGCTCACAAAAACTTCTACCAGAATGCATAAACCAAATACTAGAATAGTAGATGTAACAGTTAAGCATAAACATAAATTACATAATAATTAACCAACCATCCATAACACATGACACCAAGATTTGTACGTGGAAAAACTAGTAAAGGGAAAAACCATGGTGGGAAGCCTACCCACAGTCAGATAATACTTCTACAATAAGTATATGATTACAATAAGAGGGGCCTACACATGCAGGAAGGCACACTTCCTAGAGTACACTGCTCATCACAAAAGGAAACTCACTGACTACAAACAAATCCAGACTACAATCCAGAAAGATGAGTGAATTGCAGGAATAACATCTCTTATGCCTGAGTATAGTTCCAGTTAAGCTCAATACTGAAGGTCTTAAACCTCTTTCACAAACCCAATTCGATCACCTATGATCAACCAAAACCTCTACATATGATTACAATATTATTCGCACATAGATAATCCTATATCCCATAAAACCATGATCTACAAAGAGATCTTACATCATATTTATACCAACCTGAGACCTAAACAATTAGGTCAGCCACCTAAAAGATAATACAATAATCTGTTACATAATCCCACAAACCAATGATAAACCAAGTTGGCTTAAGACCAAAACAACATAATCCAAACAATAAATCCAACCAGTGACGCATCATGAGCATCAACCAACACGTTACACAAACCCATCCATAACCTACCAGAATAAGACTAGACCTATAATAGGTCACCATAAGCCAAAGAAAACACCACCGATCAACTAGGACATGAACAAGATAACCATGAAAATCCTGATAACCTTCTAGAAGCCACACCAACACCACTTATCGGATTCATCAAAAGATCTTCATCAAATCGCTATTGGTAAAACCCTTATTGGTGACCAAAAGGCTTCCTAGAACAAATGATAGCATCCAAATCATCAAATCCTAAACCAACTGAATGTGATATGCGTTAGGAACACATGAATAACCAATCCAAGCCAATACCACAAGCCGGACCAAATCAGAGAATACTAGAGATGGTCTCTAGATCAATATCATAATCCAACCACTCTACCAGAAGCCAGTAGACAAAAAAACAACTAGTGTTGACATCAATGAAAAAAAATCAATGCAACACAAATTAATTCCTCCAAATTGCCAACAATATCCCCCTTTGGCATTGATGGCAAAACTAGATGTGAAGAACATCCAAGTGCCAAGAAAATGCCAAACAAGTCTCCCCCAATGGAAGACATCCAACAAGCTCTCCAAGAAGATATGTCAATGAAGTTTTGAATCAAAAACCAAACTCCCCCTGAGAATGATATCATAGTAAATCTCTTTTTTTCACATATATCTCTCCCCCTTTGACAGATCAATGCCAGAAATCTGACACAAACATCAAAGAAAAATCACAAAACCTCTGAACCACACAACTGACTGTTCCCTTGAGTAGTAGCATCAACACATCATTATGGAATGAATGATAGCACTGATAAATTCATACCGGATTGATGTCAATCAACATCACTCAAGTCTCTACCAAAGGGGCAAAAACTCCCAATCTCTCTTTGAAGTACTCAAATGATTCCTTAGGCAAAGGTTTAGTGAAGATATTTGCAATATGCTCTTTAGTGTTCACATAAACCAGTCTAACTTCATTTGCTTCCACCTTCTCCTTTAGAAAATTATACTTGATAGAAATGTGCTTAGTCTTAGAATGAAATACCAAATTCTTTGATATATCAATAGCAACAGAGTTGTCACAGTGAATAACTACCGGTTCATTGCAATAAACCCATATATCCTTCAACATTTTCTTCATCCATAAAACTTGTGTATAGTTAGTAGCAGCAACAACATACTCAGATTCAACAGTAGATAAAGAAGTGCATGATTGCTTCTTGCTAATCCATGAAACAAGTTTCTTTCCAAGAAAGAAATCTCCACCAGGTGTGCTCTTCTGGTCATCAACATCTCAAGCCTAATCAACATCTGTATATGCACATAGTGTAAAGTCATCATCTTTAGGATACCACAAACCATAATCAGTTGTTCCTTGCAAATACCTAAAAATCCCTTTCATTGCACACTCATGATTCTCTCTAGGATCACTCTGATATCTTGATACAATACAAACATCGTTCATTATATCCGGTCTAGTCTAGATCAGATATAACAAACCTCCAATCATTGATTTGTACCTTGTAGGATTTACCGGAGCCGATACATCTTTCTTTGTCAATATCTCACTTGTAACCATAGGGGTATAAACCACTTTAGAATTTTCCATACCAAATTTTCAACAACTCTCTAGCATACTTAGTTTCACAAATGAAAATACCTTTATCATTCTGAGTAATCTGTAAACCTAAGAAAATTGTCACATCCCCAATCATAGACATCTCAAATTCATTCTTCATATTTTTAAAGAATTCCATACATAATTTATCCTCACCTCCAAAAATGATATCATCAACAAATACTTCAACAATCAATATGTCATCATCACTGATCTTATAATATAAGTTACTGTTAGCATTAGTAGTAGTGAAACCAAGCTTCAAAAGATATTTGTCCAATCTAACATACCAAGCTCTAGGGGATTATTTCAATCCATATAACACTTTCCTTAACTTGCAAACCATGTTTTTATCATCTGAAAGTGAAAAACCATCAGGTTGCTCAATATAAACTTCCTCTTCAAGATCTCCATTAAAAATTGCACATTTAACATCCATATGATAAACCTTGTATTTATTATGGGTAGCATAAGCAAGAAATAATCTCACAGCTTCAATCCTAGCTACCAGAGAAAAAGTCTCATCATAATCAATTCCTTCCTTCTGAGAATATCCTTTACATACCAATCTAGCCTTATTCCTCACAACTTGTCCATCCTCATTCAATTTGTTCCTAAAAACCCATTTAGTTCCAATAACATTCTTATTTTTAGTTTAGGGAACTAAAGTCCATGTGTTGTTCTTTTCAATCTGATCTAATTCATCTTCCATAGCTTTCATCCAACATTCATCTTTACAAGCTTCAATGACCGATGCCGGTTCAACTTGAGAAATTAAACATACCTCATTAGTTGCCAACCTTCTTCTTGTTATTACTCCTTTGTTCTTGTCTCCAATGATCTAATCTTCTGAATGATTTAACCATACATACCGAGGAGTCTTTTGACTTTCTATTTCCTTGCTCTGATCTTCAGTCACTACTGAATTTTCTGATACTGCCGGAGTAACTGGCTCAACATTTTGTTTGGTATAGGTGCTACCAGTTTAGTTATGATCATCTCCACTTCCGATTCTCTCTCATAAGTTCTGATTTGACCTTTGTACAACTCATCCACCTTGACATTAGCGCTCTCCACAATTATTTGCAATCTCTTGTTATAACATCTATATGCTTTGATTTCATTAGAATAACTAGGAAATATCCCTTAATCACATCTAGGATCAAACTTTCCAATGGAATCATCTCTCTTGATATAGCATTTACTACCAAAGATTCTGAAATACTTAACTGAAGGTGTATGAACAAACCATAACTCATAAGGTGTCTTACCATTGTCTCCTTTGATATGAAATCTATTGAATGTGTATACCACCATGGTCACAACTTCTCTCCAATAGATATGAGGTAGATTAGCTTCCATCATCATAGTTATAGAAGCATCCAAGATAGTTCTATTCTCTCTTTCCATAACACCATTTTGCTGAGGTGTTCGGGGGGCAAACAATTGTCTCCTTATCCCATGCTTCTCACAATAACTGTTAAATTCACCAGATGTGAATTCACCACCCTGATCTGACCTTAAGCATTTAATCTTGAACCTTGTCTCTATCTCAACTTTAGCTTTAAAAATCTTGAACTTTTCAAAAGCTTCAGATTTTTCCTTCAGAAAAGTAACCCACATCATTCTAGAATAGTCATCAATGATTAGCATAAAATATCTATCACCCTGAAAACTCTTTATTCTAGAAGTACCACATAAATCAATATGAATAAGATCAAGAACATCATTAGATTTATCTTGAATACACTTAAAATAAGTTCTGATCTACTTTCCCAATTGACATTCCTTACATACTGGATTATAGGGCTTCACAATCTTAGATATATCTCTAACAACCTTAGTTGAATCGATCTTTATAATGGAATCAAAATTTACATGACACAACCTCTTATGCCATAGCCAACTCTCATCAATCTGTGCAATCAAACATGTTTTCTCATTGGAGTTCAAATGAAAGATGTTACCTTTAGTCTATGTATCGGTTGCAATCTCCAAACCAGATATGTTAATGATTTTGCATTTTCCATCCTTGAACTGTAATTGAAATCCATTATCCACCAACCATCCTACACTCAAAATATTATGCCTTAAACCTTCGACATAATAAACATTATCAGTATTATGCTTACCATCCAATGATATAGTTCCTCTTCCTCTGATCATGCATGCTTTGTCATCTCCAAATCTAACCAGTCCACCATCAAATTCTTGCAAAGATAAAAACTTCATTTTATCTCTAGTTATATGATGTGAACAACCACTGTCTATCACCCATTCATCCTTGTCTTGAATTCTAGTAGCAAGGGCATTTTCCTCATTTTTAATAACAAGTACCAGAGCATCTTCCTTAATAGCCAAAAATACCCATTCCTTACCACTATCAGATCCACTAGCTGAATCTTGTGTCGCTTCATCATCAGAATCAGTTACACCTTCCTCATCCGCATAGTAACATGATTTGTCTTTGTTTCTCTTGTACTTATGCTTGTTCTGATAATCATGGTTAGGACTAAAAGACCTTCTAGCTCTCTCTTCAAATCTTGAATTCCTCTCAGGACATCTAGATGCAAAATGACCTATCTTATTACTTGCAAAACATTTAAAAGGTGATTTTCCTTCGTACTTGCTTCCAACAGGACCTTTAGGTACTCTTATAGCAAATAGGGCTTCCATTTTCTCAAACTCTTCATCTTCTTTCTTCATTTCATCCAGTTCCTTCGCATATAAAGCTTTCCAATCACTCTTTCCGGTTGATGATGTAGGTGCAAGAAAATAAGATTCAGTCTTTGCAGCTCCTTGAGGACCAAATTCTTCAAGCTCAAAAGCAGACAATTTTCCAACCAAAGTATCCCGGTTAACAGAAGTGTTAGCCATTGTTCTCAGCTCATTAATTGCAGTAGCCTTCATCTTGTAAGCCGGTGGCAAAGCTCTCAAAACTTTAGAAATAATCTCATCTTTGCTCAAAGATCCACCACAACACTGAATTCCCATAACAATTTCATTAACTCTTTCCATGAAAGCAGTAATCCTTTCATCTTCTTCCATCTTCAAGTTCTCATACTTTACTCGGTAACCATCAAGTTTAGAAATTTTAACTGTAGGGTCACCTTCATTCAAAGCTTCCAGCTTATCCCATATAGCCTTTGCATTAGATTGGTTAGTTAATCCCATAGTTTGCTGATCAAATAGTGCGCTCAAGAGTGCTTCTCTAGCTCTACAATCTTTTTTAATGTCCTTATCCAGGATTTTTGGAGGAGGATTTCCAGATGCTAGAATATGAGGAGCCTAACCTTTCTCCATGATCTCCCTAATTTATTTCCCAATACATCTCAAATGAGTCTCCATCAGAATCTTCCATACTCTGTAATTTGTTGAATCAAGCTTAGGGGTTTCTCTTCAGAAAATAGATGCAGTTGAATTATTAGTTGCCACAGGATCTTACTCAAGTGGTTAAGCTTATGAAAAAGAGGACCAAGCTCTAATACCAACTGTTAGGATAATGGGTGGACAACTGAGAGGGGGGGGGTGAATCTGTTGTCAATAGATTATAAAAATTTAAGCTCACAAAACCTTCTGCCAGAATGCATAAACCAAATATCAAAATAGCAGGTGTAACAATTAAGCATAAACATAAATTACAGAATAATTAACCAACCATCGATAGCACATGACACCAAGATTTGTACGTGGAAAACTCGATAAAGGGAAAAACCATGGTGGGAAGCCTACCCATAGTCAGATAATACTTATGCATCAAGTATGTGATGACAATAAGAGGCGCTTGCACATGCAGGAAGGCACATTGCCTAGAGCACACTACTCATCACAAAAGGAGCCTCACTGACTACAAATAAATCTAGACAACAATCCAGAAAGATGAGTGAATTGCAAGAATAACATATCCTATGCCTAAGTATAGTTCTGGTTAAGCTCAATACCAGAGGTCTTAAACCTCTTTCATAAACCCAATTCGATCACCTATGATTGACCAAAACCTCTACATATGATTACAAAATTATTCGCACACAGATAATCATATATCCCATAAAACCATGATCTACAAAGAGATCTTACATCATATTTATACCAACCTGAGACCTAAACAATTAGGTCTACTAGCTAAAAGATAATACAATAGATCCATTATATAATCCCACAAACCAATGATAAACCAAGTCGGCCTAAGACCGAAACAACATAATCCAGACAATAAATCCAACCAGTGATGCATTGGGAGAATCAACCAACACGTTACACAAACTGGTAGTAGAATAAAACCAGACCTATAATAGGTCGCCATAAGCCAAATGAAACACCATTGATCAACTGGAACATGAACAAGATAACCATCAACATCTTGATAACCTTCTAGAAGCCACACCAACACCACTTATCAGATTCATCAAAATATCTTCATCAAAGCATTGCCGGTAAAACCCTTACCGATGAGCAAAAGGCTTACTATAACAAATGGTAGCATCCAAATCATCAAATCCTAAACCAATTGAATGCGATATGCATCAGGAACACATGAATAACCAATCCAAGCCAATACCACAAGCCAAACCAAATTGGAGAATACCGGAGATGGTCTCCAGATCAATATCATAATCCAACCACTCTATCGAAAACTGGTGGACAACAAAACAACTAGTATTGAAATCAATAACAAAACATCAATGCAACACATAATCAATTCCTCTAGATGGCCAACAACATATATCATAGATAGTCAAACAAGTGAAAGAGATTTGTGACATCACACCTTGCTCATAAATGAGTGGTATAATATCATCCTTTTCACATCCACAATAGTAATACAATCATGAAAACCACAATATAATTAATAACCTCAACATATCCAATATGAGCATGAAGTAGGGTTAGCACATAATGCGATATCATCATCCACATAAAACCATAATGTATCAACTGTCAATATGAAATGTCTAGCACAATATAAATCATTATAAAAAATAAACATGAACCACATGTCCTAAACAGTAAAATAATCATGAAGATAATCATAAACCCAACTTCAATAATTAAGATAGAGAATAGAGTCAGCATCACCATAGTAGTAATCATAATGAATCCACTAATGTCAAAGAGAATATCAATATAAGGATTGAAACAAGAGGCATAAAGAACATGAACAAGTGCATAAGTATCTATTACATCCTATCATAAAGGATGAATCAGGGAGTGGCACTACATCCTCCCCCCTTAGACTCGACTTACTCCTAGAAGTCACAAAGCTTCAAATGAAGACATGCACACATTGGTCTAAAAAAATCATTTGAATATAGCCAAATTATATCTTTCTTTTAGGACAATTGTAAACAATATACCCAATCTTCTCATTAAAGGATTCATCAATCAATAAAATAGGTTAGTCCAACCATTCTCCTAACTCAAAACAATATAATAACAACAAAAGTTCCCTTTTTATGCTTCAATTATTCAAATTATTACATTACACGATAGATAAAGAAATACATGTCACCTTACTAGCTACAAAGAGCATACTAAATCTTTAAAATACCTTCAAGTGAACATTATTTAACAACATTTTGCAGGATAAGATCATAATATCCATCACCAAGTTAGTATCCAAAAACACAAATCACAACAACCCACACTTTTCAATCATAACAACACTTCTTCATCATCTATATGTACAAAATAAGAAGACAAATATGCATTTACACAGCATTTTACACATAGGCACACCCCTATATTAATGAAGAAGTCACATCATACATCTATTTGAGGGGAATATTTTTACAATAAGTTTTCCTCAAATTCAAATTTAATTAAGATATCACACAATAACTAATATCTATAGTCCATACTCACAATAGAAAACAAGATTCATGGAAAACAAACATGTCAATCTCCACTCCAAAAGCTCTAAACCTAAGGCATGACACAACCTTAACTAAGATGAGTGAATCTCACTACATGTTGCAAGCATTCGATGCACTTTTTACTTGATAAATTATCATCCCTATAAAATAATTATACATGAAACATACATAGGTGTTGGAATGCACTGATACCGACAGTAAATTGAGAGGTGGGGGGGGGGGTGAATCAGTTTAATAACAATAACAACAAACAATTCAATTATAAACCATATACCAGAACACAACACAATGAAAGATATAACATGAAGGCACAACACACATAACACCAATGTTTAACGTGGAAAACCCGGAAAGGGAAAATCCATGGTGGGAAACCCTATCCACAATCAGATGAATACTCTATTGGCATTATGGATGAATTGATGTTTTGTCATTTGTTTCAACACTAGCTGTTATGGTTGGTTACCGATAGACAAGATTTGGTTACCAACAGAAGATCTAGTGTTACCATCAGAAGGGACTATTTGTTGGACACTTCTATGATTTTATGTGTTACATGTTCCTGGAGTACGTTTTGGTTAGTTGGTATTGAATTGGTGATCGATGCTATCATACACTCTTGTAAACCCTTAGCGACATGGGTTTAAGGTTTTACCAGCAGAGCTTTTATTGAGAATCTTGGACAAGATGCATAAGTGGTGTTGGTGCGGCTTCTAGATGGATTTTAGGATGCTGAAGATGTTCTTTGATCATGCCTCAACTAATTGAAGACATCGCTTTGGTGTGGTGGACCCAGATTAGGTCCAGTACCTATCTAGGTTATGGAATGGTATCATGTTAACGTATTCTCTATACGTTACTAGGATGATTTATGGATTGGTTATTGTTGTTTTGGTCTCAAGCCGACATGGCATATCATTTTAATATGGATGTATGTAATGATCTTATTGTAATATCTTTTAGGTGGCTGACCTAATTAGTTTAGGCCTTAGGGTTAGTATAAATTGATATAAGATCTTATTGTAGATCATGGTATGGAACAAAAATGTAATATCATAGTTTTGGTCAAATTGGGTTTAAAGAAGAGGTAAAAGCCCTCCGGTATTGATCTTAACTAGGATTATAATCAGGCATGGCAGATGCTATCTCTGGTAGTTCATTCTTTTGGATTGTTGTCCAATTATCTCGAGGTGGTTATAACCTCTCTGTAGTCAAGGAAACTCTTTTGTAATGAGCAGTATGCTCTAGGCTGTGTGCCTTCCTACATGTGCAAGCCCCTCATTGTATCACATACTTTCTGCAGAAGTATCATCTAGCTGTGGGTAGGCTTCCCACCGTGTTTTTCCCTTTCTGGGTTTTCCACATAAAAATCATGGTGTTATGTGGTATGGTTGCATTGCGTTGATTATCTATTTTATTGTTTACCAGTATCTATTTCTACTGGTATCTGTTTCTTCTATTTTGATACTTAATGTTTAAATGCTCTAGTTAAAGGTTATTAAGTGGTTTGATTGATATAATCTGTTAAGAACTGATTCACCCCCCCTTCTCAGTTGTTCACCAGTTATCATAACATACTCTCCAGTAGAATTGTGAATAATTACAATGGGGTCTGCATATGCAGAAAGGCCTAGAGCACATTGCTCATCACAAAGGAAAGTCTCACTGACTTACATAAACATCAGACT
This sequence comes from Cryptomeria japonica, assembly GCF_030272615.1. NCBI lineage: Eukaryota > Viridiplantae > Streptophyta > Pinopsida > Cupressales > Cupressaceae > Cryptomeria > Cryptomeria japonica. Next base: position 287,985,162 of record NC_081405.1, read on the forward strand.
ACAATCGGGAAAGCAATGAGCCATGAAAGTAGTATCTACTAATGCCTGATACAGTTTCGGTTAAGCACTGATGTTTTCTTTGCAATACAAAACCTTTCCAACCTTCTCCTAAAATGATATGACTTTATTCACACATAATCCTTTCTCTGATAATGCAAACTTAACCAACCATAACCATCAATTCATAGTCAATTACGTGAATAAGTCACCTATAAATACAGATCATCAACCTTATTGACCAGGTCGGCTAAACCCTAAACCCATAAACCCATAATTACAAAAATTACATCACATGATACCACCAAACCAATATTATGATTTACAATATATAGCATAGACCTAAATCAAGTAACCAAACAATTATATCTATCGGGGATTCCGCTAAGACCAAAATCCAACACAACACACTTCACATGCTGGTAGAAACCCTTGGTGAAAGTTTAACCAGATCCAAATAGGACCACTAGCATAGCACGCCATCCAATACAAGGTAACCAAATGCTCGAGATAAGATAAAGAAACACCTTCAACATGATAGAAACCGATTCCATAAATCGGACCCAAAATCCACTAACCAAGTCACCAAAACAACATGCCAGAAAAGTTAACCGGGAATGCCAGAAGCCGGTAAAGCCAAAAGCTAGCCGAAAAAGCCAAGAATGAGCTGGTAAAGGAAAATACCAAAAGCGATAACCAAATAATGAAACCAATAGAATACAGCAAGAATATAACCATCAGAATAAGAATCCAAAACCGATTCCATAGATCTAATCATACCAAATCAGAATCACAACCAAAACCAAGAATATCACCAAGACTAACTAGGATAGATCCAACCGGGATAGTCTCCAACTGGGATATAGTGTTGACATCAATGACAATACTTAACCAAATCCAACATATTTCCAACAATCTCCCCCTTTGGCATTGATGACAACACTGAATGTGAAAAACATCTGAGTACCAAGGAATGCCAACAATCTCCAAAACACCAAAAGATCTAGTAGTATTCACATGAATACCTTCTCCCCCTTTGACATCAATGACAAAGGATGGATAATAAACCAAGAGTAATGAACCAAACAACTGACTACTCCCCCTAAGTAGTAGCACCATCTTCATCAAATCGGATCAGAAAAGTATGTCTGATAATCTCACCGGATTGATGCATCCCTTCATCTCTAAGTCTTTTCCAGAGGGTTGGTAACCCCCAACTAATCTCTGAGATATTCAAAAATATCTTAGGCAATGGTTTCACTAGAATATCTACAATCTATTCCTTAGTAGGCACATAAACCAATCTGACTTCCTTTGCTTCAACCTTTTACTTCAAGAAATTATACCTTATAAAAATGTGTTTTGATTTGGAATAAAATACCAGATTCTTGACATATCAATAGCAACAGTATTATCATAGTGAATAACAATAGGCTTATCGTAACTTACCCTTATATCCTTTGACATTTATTTCATTCATAAAATCTAAGTACAGTTGGTAGCTACTGCAACCTATTCTACTTCAGTTGTAGACAATGAAGTGCATGATTGTTTATTACTAATCCATGAAACCAACTTCTTCCCAAGAAAGAATGCACCACTAGTAGTTCTCTTCCGGTCATGTATATGTACATAATGTGAAGTCATCATTATTTGGATACCATAACCCAAAGTCTATTGACCCTGCCAAATATCTGAATATTCTGTTGACAACAATATCATGAGTTTCTATAGGATCTGCTTGAAATCTAGAAGCAAGACAAACAACATTCATTATATCAGGTCTTGTTTTAGTTAGGTACAACAAACCACCAATCATTGATTTGTATATGCTCGGATTCACTTTAGGTCATTCATCATCCTTTGTTAATTTGCAATCGGTTATCATAGGAGAACTGACACGTTTAGAATTCTCAAGTCCAAATTTCTTAAGTAACTCATTCACATACTTAATTTGACAAATGAAAATACCTTTATCTATCTGAGTAATCTGCAAACCTAAGAAAAATTTCATCTCACCAATCATAGACATTTCAAATTCATTCTTCATATCATTAGAAAAATTCATGCATAGACCTTCTTCTCCTCCAAATATGATATCATCCACAAAGACTTCAATAATCAATATGCCATCATTATCAATTTTTTAATATAAGTTACTATCAACATTACCTTTACTAAAACCAAGCTTTGAAAGATACTTATCCAATCTATCATACCATGCTCTAGGGGCATGTTTTAGTCCATATAAATCTTTCTTCAATTTGCAAACCATGACCTTGTATTTTGATAAAGAAAATCCATCAGGTTGTTCAATGTAAACTTCCTCTTCAAGATCTCCATTCAGAAAAGCACATTTAACATCCATCTGATGTACTTTGTAGTTCTTGTGTGCAACATAAGCAAGAAAAAGTCTTACCGCTTCAATTCTAGCAACTGGGGCATAAGTTTCCCCATAATCAATTGCTTCTTCCTGTGAATAAACTTTGCAAACCAATCTAGCCTTGTTACTTACAACTTTACCTTCCTCATTTAATTTTTTTCCTGAAAACCAATTTAGTTCCAATAATGTTCTTGTCCTTAGGTCTAGGTACTAGTTCTCATGTCTTATTCTTTTCAATCTAATCTAATTCCTCTTCCATTGCTTTAACCAAATTTTATCCTTGTTTCAATAAATAATTTTAGTTCAATATGAGGAATTAAACATACCTCTTCAATACCTAACCTTATCCTAGTCATCACACCTTTCCTTTTATCTCCAATGATCTGATATTTAGAATGATTTAGTTTTACATACTTGGGAGTCTTTGAATTTTCTTGATTTGCTGACTCACTCTACTGTTCCTCTGTCACTGTTGAATTTGCTGATGCTACTAGTGTCACAAGTTCATTGTTCTGAAATGATTCTTGCATTACCAGTTCAGGTCTTATAAATTCATCATCTGGTCCATAATCATATGTTCTGATATGATTACTGTCATGCTCATCCACCTTGACATTTATTCTTTCCAATATCCTATTCAATATTTTGTTATAATATCTATATGCTTTGCTCTTAGTAGAATAACGCAAAAATATTCCTTCATCACTTCTAGGATCAAAATTTCCTAATGCATCATCTCTTCTAATATAACATTTGTTGGCATTGAGTTGTCATTGATGTCAACTAACATAAAAGGGCCACCGGTATAGGAGATGTATGGGCAACAATGTCATGAATGTATAAAGCATGTGATATCTTTGATATCACCTTGTGTTGTAGTGCACCGGTAAGGTAAGGGAGTGAATTCCATTCAACAGAATGAACTTTGGAGTCACCAATATACAAGTCGGTGATTGACTTGTGTGAAAGAGATGGGAAGGCTACCGGTATAGTCTATCACTGTTAAGGAGAGTATGCAAACTAGTAAGTGATATGTTGACATGAAGAAGACAAATTAACTGGTACAAGAAGGATGTACAGGTCACCAATATGCTGTGTGGATACAAAACAACATAACTCCCCCCGAATAAAGATGTAGTCACTATGAGAAGAGATGTCTGACAATGAATATGCCCGCACCAGATCACATGTGCCTGTTTGAAGATATGTTGCAGAAACAAGGAAGCCACATGAGTGCATTGCAGGATGCATATGACAAGGATTCACTACCACCGGTAAGTGGAGCTTATCTCCTATTATGCAAAGTATGCATCTTAGTTCTATGAGATAAGAATTAGGTAGAAGGAAGGTGAATGAAGACTCACACTGGATCTATCGGTGAATCAAAGGGATGCCTTGGGTGCATGAAATCAGGGATATGCATGTTAGGATAACTGGTGAACAACTGAGAGGGGGAGTGTGAATCAATTGTTAACAGATTATATCAACTAAACCACTTAATAACCTTTAACCAGATCACATAAACATTAAGTACCGGAATAGAAAAAATAGACATCGGTAAGCAATACACCTTAACAATAAAATGAATAATCAACACAATGTAACCATACCACATAGCACTATGATTTGTACATGGAAAAACCAGAAAGGGAAAAACCATGGTGGGAAGCCTACCCATAGTCAGATGATACTTCTGCAAAAAGTATGTGAGACAATGAGGGGCCTCCACATGTAGGAAGGCACACTGCCTAGAGCGTACTGCTCATTACAAAAGAGTGTCACTGATTGTAGAGAGGTTATAACCACCTCAAGATAAATGGACAACAATCCAAAATAATGAATTGCCAGAGATAGCATCTACCATGCCTGATTACAGTCTCGGTTAAGCTCAATACCAGAGGCCTTTGACCTCTTCCTTAATCCCAAATCGATCACCTATGATCGACCAAATCTCCTTTGCATATGATATTACATTTGCATTCACATACCATGCCTTTTTCTACAATGAGATCTTACATCAATTTATACCAACCCTAAGGCCTAAACCAATTAGGTCGGCCACCTAAAAGATATTACAATAAGATCATTGCATATAACCATATTACAATGATATATGTTGGCTTGAGACCAAAACAACAATAACCAATCGATAAATCATCCCAGTAACATGTAGAGAACACGTTAACATGATACCGGTCCATAACCTAGATAGGTACCAGACCTAATCTGGGTCCACAACACCGGAAGTGTCCAACAAATAGTCCTTTCTGTCAGTAACACTAGATCTTCTACCGGTAACCAAAACTTGTCTGCCGGTAACCAACCATAACAGCTAGTGTTGACATCAATGCAACACATAATCAATTCAGCCATATTGCCAACAATGCATTGGAATGACATAGAAGGCATGTTAAGCCACCGGGATAGAAAAGGAAGAGCAGAGAAGTGACGATTTTATCACTTTGATAAACTAACTGATGATGATGAAAGGCATAACAACAGCTATAGAAAAAGAGTGCAACTGACATGAGCATGAGAACTGATAAGGAAGCAAAGAGGCTAAGCGATGTGCTCATACCTAATGTGAATGAGCATGCTATGGATAGACATGTCTAGCATCTGGTTAAGGTGTTCCACGAAGAGATCAACAAAGTGCAGACATGAAGGGTAATTGGTAAAGTGTGAGATATTGGTAGGGTTAGAGAATCGATAGAAAAGAAGGACTGGTTGTGTGTTGATTGTCGGTTGCATGCCCCTCTTATTAAATGAAACCAAAATAATTGAAGGTTACTGTTGAAGGAGAGTGTATTGCTATTGCATGTGAGAGGAGATAAGTCAAGTACTCATCAAGGAGATATAGAAGAGACTGAGTGTGAGGGAGAACTAGGTTGAAGTGTTCAACCGACATAAGTGCAAAACCGGTAGTGTCCATATCAACAGAGAAGAAGTGAAGGTAACTACATAGAAGGCAGGTATAGAATTGACAATATAGTACTGGTAAAAAGCAATAGAGCAGTGGAGAGAAGAGGCAACCAGTAGAGAGAAATGACAGAGAGAGAATCAACAAAGAACTGGACAAGAGATCTAGCAGAGAGATTTGAAGAAGTGTTACAAAATCCATTTGTAACAAGAAGATAACTTTGGAATCAAAATATGTTTTTGTATCCACTGAGTTGTAGCTCAGTGCATGGGTTGTAGCTCCTTGGGCCGCGTGCCCTAAAATCAGGGGTTGTAGCTACTTGGGTTGGTGCCATAAATTAGGGGTTGGTGCTCCTTGGGTTGGTGTTCTAAATCAGGAGTTGGTGCTCCTTGGGTTGGTGCCCTAAACATTGTAATTAGGGATTCATTGTGAGGCTGGATTGGAGCAGTAGACTCCAGTAACGTTTCTCACCGAGGTTTTTCCCATCTTGGGTTTTCCTCGTATATGCTGGTGTTATGTGATGTCCCTTTATGTGTGATTAGTCTCCCACTAACCGACTAGTCTACATTGAGTTAGATCTGATAACCGGTATACACATACATGATAGTTAAAGGGGAAATGTCACAACCCTCCTTTATCACTTTTGGATTTAAAATACAATTCTATTATATTTTTGGATAAGCTATTTGAATGATTGAATAAATGTTATAAAAATAATGAAAATAATAATACACACACACACACATGGAAATTATACATTATTTTTATTTATTTATTTTCTACATCCAATTATGGCACATGTTGTAGGAAGAATAAGAAGCTTCTAGAGGATTTTCCACCGCCTTGCATGTAACTCCCCCACTAAGTTTAATCAATTTGCATGAGTCCAATATTGGAAAAGAATCTCTTTTTTTAATTAAAATTTCTAGATAGTGGAATAGAGGGATTTTTCTTATAAATGATAAGCAAGTTTTCAAAAAGGGGAGTTGGTTATTCCTTGAAAAAATTCTTCTCTCAAGTAATTGTTTTGGTAGTCATATTTCATTTTGGAGAATAGCTAAGGTTGCTTTGGAGGATTTTTTTTCAAGCTTGAAGGATCAAGGGAGGCTAATTGAAGGATTCATAGGGGATTCTACATCAATTGCAAGTATCCAGGTTCTTTTAATTTAGTTTTATTTTATTTTGAATCATGCATCTTATTCTTGCTGCGAATTAGATTAGATCAATCTTGTTTCAATTTCTTGATGAGAATTAGATCAATTTGTTTCAATTCCTTGCTGAATATTAGATTAGTAAAAGAAAAAAAAAAAGAATCTTCTTTCAATTCCTTGCCGAGAATTAGATTAGATCAATCTTTATTTCCTTCCTCTAATTCATCTCTTTGGTTTTTCGAATAGAAATCTGAATCTCATCCTTTTAATAAGATCTCTCTGTGAATAATAGTTGAATCAAAATTCCTCTGTGATTATCAGTTGAAATTGAAGAATATATCTCCTATGAATGAATCCTTCATCTCATTTGATTCCATAAATATTTTTCTATTATCTGGTTATATATCCTCTCTATGAAAATTAGTTGAAATGGAGGAATAGTTTTCACTATGAATAATTCTCTGTGATATTCTCATTTGATTCCATAAATATTTTTCTATTATCTGGTTATATATCCTCTCTGTGAAAATTAGTTGAAATGGAGGAATAGTTTTCACTGTGAATAATTCTCTATGATATTCTCATTTGATTCCATAAATATTTTTCTATTATCTAGTTATATATCCTCTCTGTGAAAATTAGTTGAAATGGAGGAATAGTTTTCATTGTAAATAAGTCTCTGTGATATTCTCATTTGATTCCATAAATATTTTTCTATTATCTGGTTATATATCCCCTCTGTGAAAAATAGTTGAAATGGAGGAATAGTTTTCACTGTGAATAATTCTTTGTGATATTCTCATTTGATTCCATAAATATTTTTCTATTATCTGGTTATATATCCTCTCTGTGAAAATTAGTTGAAATGGAGAAATAGTTTTTGCTGTGAATAATTCTCTGTGATATTCTCATTTGGTTCCATTAATATTTGTGTCTGGTTATCTACTTCACTCTAGAAAATTCTCAGTGATATTCTCATTTGATTCCATAAATATTTTTCTATTATCTGGTTATATATCCTCTCTATGAAAAATAGTTGAAATGGAGGAATAGTTTTCGCTGTGAATAATTCTCTGTGATATTCTCATTTGATTCCATAAATATTTTTCTATTATCTGGTTATATATCCTCTCTGTGAAAATTAGTTGAAATGCAGGAATAGTTTTCACTATGAATAACTCTCTGTGATATTCTCATTTGGTTCCATTAATAGTTGAAAACTGAGGAATGAATCCCTCTGTGAATAACTCTTTGTGTTTAAATAAATTAAAACTAGGAACTATATATATATATATATATATATATATATATCTATAGTATTTATAAATGTTTGCGCAAAGTAAATTTCCTTATTGTTTGGGTGCACGGTATCCAGAACACTGTACGGGCTATCGGGCTCATAGGCGGAGTTAATACTCCGTAGGGGGAGTGGTACCATAATGGTACCCTCCACTAGCTTGTGGTCACTGCTGCGGCAGTGGCCGCAAGGTAGTGGAGGGGACCCATGGGGTCCCACTCCCACTTGACCCCTTTATTAATGCCAATCAAATCTTAAATTATGGCAAATGATATTTGTTAGATTTTTTTTATATATGTATAAAATTTTAGTTAATTAAATTCCTTTTTATATATAATTTTAATTTATTAAAATTTTAAACTTAGATAATTTTTTTAAAAATTTATAATTAGTTTTAGCAATTTATAAATTGTAATTAAATTATACCAAATTTTATAATTAGATTTTTTTGATCCACTTAGCAATTGATCCCTATTAAATGATTTGAAGCTAAATTCTATTTTGGGATTAGTGGCTTTATAAGTGATATTCTCGCATATAACTTACACTACCTTTGCCTCATGCAAATGTCTTTACATTGATTTCAATTATTGGTGTTCCCATCTTCATGCAAATTACACGTTTAATTGTTATTATGCAAGTTACCTAACTGTCATTATTATGCAAGTTATATTCAAGTTTTGAATAATAAATAATTTTAGTTATGGTTTTTATTCCATGTCATTCATCAAGTAGTTATTTCAATTAATTGAGCTTTGCAACATCTAAATATACATGTTCAATTCATAATTATTTTCCAAGCATGATGTTTATCATAAGTTAGAAAAATTAAATAAAGGAAGTTGGAAAACCATAGCCAAGTAGTGTTTGGTATATACAGTGCCTCTGGGTCACGCTTACGGGTAATGCCATCATGTTGAACTACTCCACTTAATGCCTAATAAAGCTACATCAACAACGTCTGTGGCATCGTCCCTATAAATCATCGGGGAGTAATAAGGGACACTTGGAAGTTAAAATCCAAGGGGCGGGTAATCCCCCTTGGATTGATAATCTAATAAGATAATTTTTAAATGATTTTACATCCGTTGAGATAAACCATAGTAAACCACCTTTAGGGTTGGTTAAGTAAAATTCTTTTATGAAATTGATTTTAATCTTGAAGAGATATTGGGGATGGACAATTTGGTCAAGGGTGACACTCATGATAGGTGCTAGGATGTAGTTGTTAGGCCACAAACAATAGGCCATCTTGAGCCTTTGTTTAAGTGCTACCACCATGGGTAGCAACTGCAGAGAAACTGTCTGGGACATTGACCCTAGAAAGGGTTGCGTACCCACTAATCAGTTTACATCAAACCATAGAGTAGAAAATAGAACTACATACTTTACGCCTTGATCTCGTGTCGAAGCGGGTATGTAGGCAGTCTTGGGACAGAGTTGTCCCTCGTAATCAGGCATTCGTGGGTGGGGTCTGGGCTTGGTAAAAGAAAGATTGAGTAAGAATCCTATTTGAAAGATAAGATAATTAAATTGGAAAAAGTAATTCAATGCATACTCGGAAGGAATCCTGTATGGATTCACTTGACTTCCCGAGGCTTTAAGCCAAATTCTGAGGCAGAATTCAAGCTTGTATTATGTTATTTAATTACTCCTAAGGACAGTGACCTCGGTGCACTTCTGTTAGAAGAGTGTAGTACTTAGTGAGTGGCTCAGGACCTGAATGGTCTCGATGAGTTTAAGTCTCTGGCCAGAGCACCTCCTATCCCGATTGGATAGATGCCTACCCCGTATGGGTAGATGCCTATCCTGTATTGGATAGATGAACTCTTATGTCCCGTATGGACAAATGCCTAACTCATATGGTTAGATGCTCATCCCGGATGGATGAATGCCTAATCCAAATGGATGGATGCCTAGAGTATGCAATTGACTCAAACATAATGATTAAATTAAACACAAAAAAAAAAGAATGGTCAATTTTGTTGAGTTAATTTGGAATTCTACCTATCCTCTCTAGGGTTTGATGTGTAGATGTATTTTGTAAATGGCTGCCCTAGTAAAGTTAGTCCTCCCATCGGCCCTAAAGTATAAAGAAGATCTAAGTGCAATGCTGAAGCCATGAAGGCTATATTCAATGGACTTACTAATGATGTTTCCTCACAAGTGGATAAGTGCAGATCTGTAAAAAGCCTATGGGATAGATTGAAGAAGCTTTATGGAAATGAGCAATGCACGACTGAGTCAGATTTTGGAAGCATGAAGAAAAACAAAGTAGACACATGTGGAGGAGTTGATATCAGATTGGTCAGCTACTGTAGTTTTGATGAAGAGGAAACTCATCTCTTCATGGAACAAGAGATAGAAAGTGAAGTGCACACATTAGAATGTGACAAGGCAGACAAATCCTACTGACAAGATTTGTTTGGCAATGATGAAGAAGATGGAGCTGAAATTGATCTAGAAGGTGAGTTGCTGAGTGCCCTTGGTGAAGTGAAATCTGTTAGAAATGAATTTAAGAGTTACAAAAAATTAGTTCATGAAGAATGTAATCAGTTGAGAACATGCCTTGAAGAGTCAAACCAAAAAAGTCTGCATGTTGACAACTCAACTTGAAGATGCCAAAGGAATGAATGATAAATTGAAATTAGTCCTTGATGCCGATGAAATAAGATGTGAGGAGCTACAACTAGAAGTGGAAACAAAGGACAAAGAGTGTCAGAAGTTGAAAGAGGAAATGTAGAATCTGAGGAAAGACCTTGAGAAGTGCAAAAATGAACTCAAGGTAAGAAACTACTATGATGGCAGTACTAAAGCCTTGGAAAAAATGTTGAATTAGTAAAAACATTCCCAGGATACCAGAGGGTTAGGATATGCTATCAGTGAATGTTGTACAAGCAAGGAGACCTCCCACAAAGATATTCAATTTGTCTCCTTAAATGGAAATGGAAAGGGTCAAACCTTCACAGTTAGAAATGCTCCAAGAAAGAAGATTGATCTGACTACAACCGGTGAGGACACGAAGAAGAAGACTAGTGCTGCAAGGATGAACAATACAGATCCAAAAGGAAAAGGGAAGTTGAGAGAAGGCAAATTCACCAAAAATAAGAACATGAGAAGACATCATAGAAGACCTCCTCCTGGAAGAAGACAAGGAAATTCTACTGACCACAAGACAAAGCATGTATGGGAAAATGAGAGAATGGATGGAAGAGATGCAAAGTGTGGACAATCCAACATTCATCCCCAAAGAAGCAAAAATGGAGATACTAAACTGGTAAGATCTCCTCAAGCATGGTAAAACAAATTTGTAAGTTATGTGCCTCCTCTCTCCAGTTACTGTTTTGCATGCAAAGAATATGGCCATAGGGCAGATGAATGCAAAATGATGTCTAGGAATAGACAGTATGTTCTTCCTAGAAACAATAATGTCATCTATTGGAGGTGTAATGGCTTTGGCCATAAATGTCATAACTATAGAAGGATGAACTTGCAGTCACCTGACTACCGGTGTAGTAGCTACGCTCAACATAGAAATGGATATAGAATATATAAGAGACAAAATGTTGCATGGAACAAAAGTAGAAGATGTTTTGTTCCTATAAGATCAAGTGGTCCACCGGTTTCGATAGTAGGACAATGGGATGACCAGAAGAAGATGGTCTAACCAACATGTTAAAAGGTTCCCCAATCATGAGATTAGTATGGATGTTGTGTGCTACTATAGCACTACTTCCGGTTGTGATGCAGAGTCCAAAACTGAAAGGACCCATCAACATAAGAAGGTAAGACCTGCTCCCATGACTGAAAATGGGAAGAAGAGAGAGACTAAGTAGGTATGGAGGAAGAAGCAAGAGGATGCAACCATGGACCAACATTATGCATTCAATGCACAGGTGATATCTCCTAAGGCCTAAATGAGATGCAAGACCTCAAGGGGAGTGACATATTGACTAGATCATTCACCCCCTTAGTGAAGAAGGGCACTTGGAAGAATGAGATGTTGCCGGTATGAAGGATGGAAATGAGAAGATAAGTGTGTGTAGTGGCTGCTTGGCTACACACCTATTGATTGGAGTTGGTTTACTACTACATGTGTCAATGGATGGAGATTAACAATTGAAATCAGATACATAGTGACACAAAATGTCAAGAGTCATAGGAAGGTGCTCCAGTAGTGATGATGAACTGGTACAGGAAACTGGTATGTGCACAATGTTACCGACATGAATGCTAAATAGGTACTTGCAGGTTATGTAAGACAATGAGGTTGGAGATCATTGCATTATCTCCAATAACATAGAATAGGAAGTTATGTCTTAGGTGGTGTTGATGAAGATCTAAATGACATATGTTAGCTCGGTTGTTGATTATGCATGCATGCATATCTTTGGGGCTAACCAGTTTGATTCATGGAATGATGATGATATTGTATGGCACTGTGAAGATATAGGATCATGTCATAGGCCGTGGTGGATATGATGGAACTAAAATATCATCAAATGATCCCATATGCACAGTTCAACTGGTATATAGAGTTGATTTGGGCTTTAGTTTTGGGCCTGACCGACAATGTGGATATGAGATGTATGACTCAAGGGGAGTTGACAGCCATGACTTTTGACTTGTATCAGATTTGCTGGACACATAGGGTGTGCAAGTGTCTATGGCTATATTGGTGTGATGGTGTCTTTTGAAGTGTCTAGGGTTGTGAAATATTTCAATGTCTATCAAATTGAAATCACAACTGGATCACCGAAAGAGTTGTCTACAAAAAGGGAGAGTTGCTTGCACATGAGAACATCCAGTTGGTATCAGAGTAGATACAATTGGTATTAGTTTCAGCTTCAACACTTGATATCAACTAATTGGGGTTAGAATAACTTCTGCTTATCAAAAGGGAGATGATGCAGTCTGACTGACAAGTAAGTAGTGCTCACTAACACATGTGCCTTCAATTGATCTCAGACTTGTATATGCAAGGGCTTATAGTTTGTATATACACTTTTTTGCTGAGTAATTGGTTTCAGTTGATGTTTGAGTCCTCCATATCAAGAGATGTAACTTGGGAAATTATACCAATTGGTATCTGCATCTAATAAAGATAAAGGGGGAGAAAAATTTCTGTCAGTGTCCTGTAGATACAAGGAGGAAAGATATCCTGATAGTGCCCTTTGCCATTGTTGTCAAAGGGGGAGAAATATTCTGTACTATAACACATACTACATGTGTAAGAATCCATGGATTATATAAAGGGGAAGAGTTGGATCACAAAAAAGAGGAGAGAGATTATGTAGTATGCCAAATACTACATGTGTTGACATCAATGCCAAAGGGGGAGATTGTTGGCATTGAGTTGTCATTGATGTCAATTGGTATAGAAGGGCTACCAATATAGGAGATGTATGGGTAGAACTATCATGAATGCATAAAGGATGTGATATCTTTGATATCACCTTGTGTTGCAGTGCACCGATAAGGTAAGGGAGTGAATGTCATTCAACAGAATGACCTTTGGAGTCACTGATATACAAGTCAGTGTTTGACTTGTGTGAAAGAGATGGGCAGGCTACCAGTATAGTCTGTCACTAGTAAGGAGACTATGTTAACTAGAAAGTGATGTGTTGACATGAAGAAGACAAATTAACAAAGTGAGTGGATGTCAACCGGTAAGCATATGACAAGTGTACAAGAAGGATGTACAGGTCACCGATATATTGTGTGGATATAGAACAATAGGACTCCCACAACATAAAGATGTAGTCACTATGAGAAGAGATGACTAATAGTGAATATGCCCACAACGGATCACATGTGCCTATTTGAAGATATGTTTCAAAAATAGGGAAGCCACATGAGTGCATTGCAGGATGCAGATGGCAAGGATTCACTACCATCGGTAAGTGGATCTTATCTCCTATTATGCAAAGTATGCATCTTAGTTCTATAAGATAAGACAAAAGTAGAAGGTAGGTGAATGAAGACTCACACTAGATCTACTGGAGAATCAAAGGGATGCCTCAAGTGCATGAAATTAGGGATATGCACTGGACCGTTATAGAAGGCATGTTCAACCACCAGGATAGAAAATGAAGAGTAGATAAGTGATGAGTTTGTCACTTTGACAAATTGACTGATGATGATGAAAGACATAACAACAGCTACAAAGAGAGAGACAGTGCAACCAGCATGAGCATGAGAACCAGTAAGGAAGAAAAGAGGCTAAGTGATATGCTCCTACCTAATATGAATGAGCATGTAATGGATAGACATGTCTGGCAATTGGTTAAAGTGTCCCATTGATAGATCAGCAAAGTGCAAACATGAGGGGTAACTGGTAAAGTGTGAGATACTGACAGGGTCAGAGAACTAGTAGAAAATAAGGACTGATTGTGTGTTGATTGTCGGTGACCAAGTCTAGTTGACACAAAGATCTTTACTGAAGTGGATATCGACAAGGATGCCATGTGTAGTTGAAGTGGCAATCATGCAGAGGTCGGTGAAGTGTCCATCGACATGGTTGTTGAACCAGTTAGTCGACATTAAATGAAACAACCACAAATCATGGGTCGATGACAGATTGGTGCGGCTAGAGGAAGAATGATCGATAGAGAAAGATTAGGGAGTTGTTGGTGCTTGGATCAAAGAAAGGAAATAAGATTGTAGCAGGACCTCGAGAAGGAGACAACTGAGTCATAAATGATTCAACAAATTTCAAGGCCAAAAATCATGGTCAGGTTTCCTATTTTTGGCAAACATACTTTGGACAGATGGAAAACACATGATGGCTTATTCCTCCAAAGTAGGTGTGCAATCCAAGGCGGATCAGATCAGATTGGACGCAGATTTTGTTGGTGGAAGAAACCCTAATCACCCAAATTTTGAATTAGTTTTTAGTAGGAAAACAAGTTGATAAATAGGCAAGCCAAAATCAATGGATGTTGCTGCTAAAGGAGAGAGTGTTGTTACTACATGTGAGAGCAAATCAGTCAAGTACTCAACGAGTATATGAAAAGAGACTGAGTGTGTGTGAGTGAGAATTAGGTTGAAAGGATCAACCGATAACGATGAGGAACCAGTAGTCTGCAAGTGAGTCTATGAGAGAAGTATACCAGTGGTGACCAAACCGGTAGAGAAGAGTTGCAGAAGAGTGCAGAATAGGTAAGAAGGAACCGATACAAGATAGAATTGGTGGAGAACAATAGAGAGATTGAGAGAAGAGGCAACCAGCAGAGAGAACCAGGAGAGAGAGAACTGACAAAGAAGGAGAAGAGACTGGACCGACAAGGTTACAACAATGAGAGGGTGAGAGAGAGAGAGAACTGATAGTGAACTAGATAGAAGATCCAGTAGAGAGTTTTGAAGAAGAGTTACAAAATCCATTTGTAACAAGGCTATTAACTTGTAAACGATTATGTTTTGTATTCATTGAGTTGGAGCTCGATGCAAGAATTGTAGATCCTTGGGTTGGTGCCCTAAACATTGTAATCAGGGATTCATTGTGAGGCTGGATTGGAGCAGTAGACTTGAGCAGTGTTTCTCATCAAGGTTTTTCCCATCTTGGGTTTTCCTCATATATGCTGGTGTTCTATGATGTCCCTTTATGTGTGAATGCATTTGTGTTTAGTCTCCCCCCTAACCGGCTAGTCTGCATTGAGTTAGATCTGATAATTGGTATACACACATAGGATAGCTAAAGGGAAAAGTTTGAGAACCACTGATTCACCCCCCTCTTAGTGGTGTATTGTATCTAACAACATTTGCTTTTAAAAATTCTGAAATACATGACAGTAGGAATATGACCAAACCATAGTTCATAAGGAGTCTTATCGGTATCTCCTTTAATGTGTAATCTGTTGCAAGTGTATACAACGGTATTGACAACCTCTCTCCAATAGATACCAGGTAATTTAGCTTCAGGGATCATAGTTCTTGTAGCATCCAAAATTGTTCTATTCTTTCTTTCCACTAATGCATTTTGCTATGGAGTCTTAGTTGTAGAAAGTTGTCTCCTAATACCATTCCTTTCACAAAAGTTAGTGAACTCACTAGATTTAAACTCACTGCCATGATCTTATCTTAAGCACTTTATCTTCAGTCATGTCTCAGTCTCAACCATAGCCTTAAATATTTTTAATTTCTCAAAAGCTTCAGATTTATCTTTTGAAAATGGCACCCACATCATTCTAGAATAATCATCAATAAGTAACATAAAATATCTATCACCTTGAAAACTTTTAGTCCTTGCCGGTCCACACAAATTTGTATGAATAAGATCAAGAATTTCATTAGATTTATCATGTACACTTCTGAAAGAAGTTCTAACTTGTTTACCCATTTGACATTCTCTACATATCGGATTATGAGCTTTAACAATCCTCGACAAATCTTTGGCAGCCAAGATTGAACCGATCTTTACTATGCAATCAAAATTTACATGACACGTCCTCTTATACCATAACCAACTTTCATCAATTTGAGCAATCAAGCAAGCCTTCTCACCGGAGTTCAAATGAAAGATATTACCATTAGTCTAAGTTTCAGAAGCAATCTCCAATCCATAATTATTAATGATCTTACATTTTGCATCCTTGAATTGTAATTGAAATCCTCTATCCACCATATGACCTACACCTAAGAGATTATGCTTTAAGCCTTCAATATAATAAACATTTTCACTATTAGTCTTACCATTCAATGATATTGTTCCTTTGCCTTTGATCCTAGATGCCTCTTTGTCTCCAAATCTGACCAATGAACCATCAAATTCTTGTAGTGATAAGAACTTTCTTTTGTCACCGGTCATGATGTGATCATCCACTATCTATAACCCATTCATCCTTCTCTTCAATTTTTGTAGCCAAGGCCTTTTCCTCAGTATGTGTTATTTCAATGATAGATTCCAGAGAATAATCCTTGATAGGAATAAAGACCCAATCTTTTTCAGACAAGGTACCATTACCGGATCTACTCATAGGTTCATCATCATCATCATCATCAAAAATATCATCATCATCACCAACAAAATAACATGATTTATCCTTATTTATTCTTAATCTAGGTCTACTCTAATATTCAGGATTAGGCTTATAATTCCTCACAAATCTTTCATGATTCCTAGAAGCTCTTTTAGGACATCTAGATGCAAAATGACCAATCTTATTGCATGAAAAACATTTAAAAGGGACTTTGCCTTCATACTTACTTTCAGCTGGTCCTTTAGGAATTCTTCTAGCAATCAGGCTTCCAGCTCTTCAAGTTCTCTTTCTTCTTTCTCAATTTCCTCCATATCCTTAGCATACATCTCTTTCCAATCTATGTCCAGTTTACTAGATGTAGATGCTCTAAATGCAGTCTCAGTTTTAGCAGCACTCTGATCTCCAAGTTCTTCAAGTTTAAAAGCATTCAATTTCCCAAGTAGTGTATCTCTGGTCACAGTGGTACTTGACATTATCTGAAGTTCATTGATAGTAGTAGCCTTCATCTTGTAAGCCAGAGGTAGGACTCTTAGAACCTTTGACACTATTTCATCTTCATTGACAGATCCACCACAACATTTGATACCCATGAAAATCTCATTGAGTCTATCCATGAAATAACTTATCTTCTCATCTTCTCCCATCTTTAAAGTTTCATATCTTACTCGAAAACCTTCAAGTTTTGAAATCTTCACAGCTTGGTCACCTTAATAAAGAGTTTCATTCTTTGTCCATATCAACTTAGCATTCTCCAACTCTATGACATTCAATAGATTTTCATCAGATAGGGCGCTCAACAATGCTTCTTTTTCTCTCACATCATTTTCAGCTCTTTTCTATTCATCAGTAGGTGCTAGTGTTCCAGAATTAGGATCATGAGGTATATACCCTTTCTCAAATATCTCCCAAACTTTAGCTCCAAGACATCTGAGACGAATCCTCATTCGCTCCTTTCATATCTTGTAATTTTTACCATCAAATCAGTATGGATTGAATGTAGAACTAGATGCAGTTGCCATCATACCTCCTCAAGAAGTTAAGCTTCTACATAATTGACCTTTCTCTGATACCAATTGTTGGGACGCACTGATATCAACAATAAAATGAGAGGGGGGGTGAATCAGTTTACTAACAATAACAACAAACAATTCAATTATAAACAATATACCAAAATACAACATAATGAAAGATATAACATGAAGGCACAACACACATAACACCAATGTTTGATGTGGTAAACCCAGAAAGGGAAAAAACATGGTGGGAAACCCTACCCACAATCAGATGAATACTCTATAGTAGTATTGTGAATATTTACAATGGGGTCTGCACATGCAAAAAGGCCAATAGCCTAGAGCGCACTGCTAATCACAAAGGGAAGTCTCACTAACTTACATATACATCAGATTGTGATCTAGAAAGCAATGTGCTATTAAAGTAGCATCTACTAATTCCTTATACAGTTCTGGTTAAGCATTGATGTCTACTTTGCAATACAAAACCTCTCCAACCTTCTTCTAAAATGATATGACTTTATTCGCACATAATCCTTTCTCTAATAATGCAGACTTAACGAACCATAACCATTGATTCATAACCAATTACATGAATAAGTCACCTATAAATACAGATCATCAACCTTATTGACAAGGTCGGCTAAACCCTAAACCCATAATTACAAAAATTACATCACATGATACTACTAGACCAATATTATGATGTACATTACATAGCATGGATGTAAATCAAGTAACTAAACAATTATATCTGTTGAGGATTCTGCTAAGACCAAAATCCAACATGCTTCACATGTTAGTAGAAACCCTTAGTGAAAGTTTAACCTAATCCAAATAAGACCACCAGAATAGCACTCCATCCAATGCAAGGTCACCAAATGCTCGAGATAAGATCACACTAGTAGAAATATGGCCAATAAATGACTACGTGATGAAAAATTTTAGTCATGAGACCAAATTTTAACATTTTTTTACAAAATGATATGAATGACTAAATAAATGACTAATTTGGTCATTGGGTCAAATCACACAAATAAAAATGACTAAATAAATGACTAATTTGGTCATCGGGCAAGAGAACACAACTATAAATGACTAAATAAATGACTAATTTGGTCATTAGGTAAGAAACACAACTAAATGATTAGTGACATAAATAGAAATGACTAAATAAATGACTACTACTCCTCCATACTATTAATCATGAGGTATCCCTCATTTGATAGCACATTATACAAAAGTTGAACATTAAATCAGCAAGTATAAGGCATTAAATCAACAAATTCTATTACAAGAATTGGAATGCGCTCAACTACTAGGTACTTTCCCCTATTTAGCTTTTAATTGAAAATGAAACAACATTGCTTTCAAACTAGGTACTTTATATTCTATGTGTATTTATACATAACTTTTGGTTTATAATAGATTTTTTTTTTTTAAATGATCGATTGTAATATTTTTATTTGTAAATTATTAATCATTTTAAATATTAAGTTTATTTATAAATAACAAATAATTATATTAGCATATGTATTATATTATATTTTATTTTTATTTCCATTAAAAATATAATAAGAATAAAAGTAATAACATTTCACCACTACTACAATATAAAAAGGAGGTTTAAGACAATTTTTAAAGACAAAATAATTATTTTCTTAAACAAAAAACTTATTATTTAAATTATCTTAAATTAAAAATTAAAAGTATTTTGATTGGCTTAAATAAAAAATAAACATAGAAAAACTTGAATTTTAGCATATTGAGCTGCTAATTAAGGGCAAATGAATGGCGGCAAGTGGATTTTTGTGTGAAAAACATTTAGCGTATCAAGCGGTAATTGAATGGCGCCAAGTTTTTCATCTCTAGGCAGTAGCTTATTCATAGAATATCTGTTTTCATCTCGTGCCTACATTTGTCTCCAGCTGCTACAAAGCCTATAGGTATGTATTCATCTTTTCGTTAACATTAAATGTATTGTTTGCTCTTGGTTTTTCCTTATTGACTTTTGAAGCAATAGTCGCAGCAAGGGTAGTGTGCCTATTGATAAATATAGAGATGCATTCATATAGTCAACTAATTTTGCATGATGATCAAATGATTGATTAGATTCCAAGAGCTCAGATGTTAGATAGAAATTATTTCATGCTAAGAGAGACTCCCAAATGTTCCAAAAATGAAAGTTTTGGGATGCAAATTGCTACTAATATATAGCCATATCTATAAAGTATCTCTTTTCAAGTCAAATCTTCTTTTAAGTGTCCAAAATTGCTCTCATCTTTTGAGGTCTGCACCCATTGCCCATGACTGTCCTAACTTTTTGACAGGGATTTTGCTTTGATAGTGCTTCTATATTACTATTCTAGGTCATTTACTTGTCCTTCTTCACTATACTTTCATGATTGGATTATCTTTATCTAGCCTTGAGGGTTTTGATCTTCATTATTATGCCCTTAGACTAACCATTGTCACTCTACAAGGTTATTAGACCCTTCAAGTGACTGTATCTTTGTCTTCACAACTGTATTTTGTGGCTTTATAACCTTTTTTAGGATTTTATACATTGTGTTCTTTTGATTCAATCATAGTATCTTCTGCAATGCATGCATTCTTTTCTATGCCTCATGATTGAATATCTCTACCGTTTTGATGGATTTTCTAACAAACCTTCATTCATTCATTCCTATCTGTGCTAGGGTTGCAATGGTTTGTGTTGAATTTTGCTACAATTTTTCATGCAAGTGTTAATGTCTTCTAGCAGTGACTCTTGATTGTGAGAATTTGGCTTGTTCTCTTCTAAAAGTTGTGACTATTCAAATGACTATATTTTGTTATTATCATTGAAAGACTTTTTTAAAGCTCTTTGTCACTTGATTGTGAAAATTGAGACAAAACCTCCTGAATGTAAGAATATCCTTTTCTAACATATCACTATCATTTTGCTACTTTTTTTCATTGTGTTTGATTCAAACATCATATTGTCTTGTAGCATCTCTAACTCTTGACCTTGAAAAGATCCTTAGCCTACCATACTCTTCATGTTATACTCTATATCCATATTCACCTCAAAGTGGTTAGAACCCCTGGTATCTTCTGACCTCAAACTATTGGGGCCTTAATAAGAATAGGTAGCTCCTTTTGGAATGTTAGTTCTTACAAAGGAAACAAGAACTCAACCAACCCAGATCAATAGTTTTACAAGTAAAAATAGTCTTATGTAGCTGAGAGGAAAGAGAGATAGGGAAGAAAGTAGCAGATTTTGAAGAAATTAGTACATTATCATTCATTTGTGTCAAGGAATATCTCATGTATTCAACTTATGGTTGTAATAATAACCATGACCCATTTCATCATTGTTCTGTAGGCAAATAAACAAAGACATCAACATCTCCTCTCTGCTTATATACAAAATGGTAACTCGAAACCACTTCATATTTAATTTTCAAACTTTTCAACTCGTGTCATGTTTTATACAAAGATGAAAACAAACTTTGCATGTATATTACTGTCAATAATGAGCCCTTCACTATCTTGTGCTGAATGAAAACCCTTCAACTGAAATATATCACTGTAGCCACCATTACCAACTTCATGCATTCATATTTCTTCATCTGCTAATGAAGCAAAGAGGATAGCTCCTTGCACTGATTGAGCCTCAAAAAAATGTGACACCCTTGTTCAACAAGGGTTGACACTCTACAATAGGATGCCTATCATTCATGGGCTCAAGCCGGTAGCTTTCATGCTCAATAAAAATACGATCAAAACTTTTTGTAGTTTCACCACCATCATAATATCATTTTGCTATTGTTAACATCATACATCCTCCTACTACACTGGCAATTCATTAGGCTCTTCAATTTATTCACTCTTTATATGGTAGTGACTACCTTTAACTTATGAACCTTCAAACAAATCATCATAACGACCCCTTCACTATCTTGTGTTGAATGAAAATCCTTCAATTGGACTGCATTTTATAAGAATTTGGTGTGGATCTTTCATTCTTTCCTTGATTTGCCATTTTTTATTGTTCCACCCTATGATTTTGTATTTGAGGTAAGTAAAATAGTTTCTCTATAGAGTTTTTTTATCTCTATGTATTCTTTTGGTTTCCTTCATTTGAATTCTGTAATGTTTCCATGATTTCAAAAAATAAAGATTTTAGGAACAAGGTTTGATATGCATATATTTCTTATATACCAGCACAACAATTGAAAAATGGGGGTGTCCTGGATATTTTAATACAAACATTTAAAATATAGAAACCCTTCCTATAAAATCTTAGAACTGATGCCAACACCAAGTAGGGTTATTTTAGAGATTTTTGAAGTAACTACACATCAAATTTTGGGTGCCTTTGAAAAGAAAGCGGTATGATGAAATCTTTGGGAATAAAATAGATGGAATGCACTCCATACTAATGCTGCACAATATTTTGGTTGATGGGATTTTTAAAATAGTAAAGGAAGTTGTATGGAACAATCACATTCTTATCATTATAAATAATAAATATTTTAAGATCTTTTTATGATGTGAAAGTTGACAATATTTTATGAAAGGTCCTTAAATGAATACACTTCAAACTGATTTTAGCAATGACTATCGTTTATCTTCATGTCAATTAGGCCTAATTTCCATGTATCTTTTCTATATAATCAAATAACTCTTATTTAAATATATAGTTTAAATTAACCATTTTTTGAGTATCATATCAAACTATATTGGAAACATATGATAGTGTCATTTTGATTAAGGACACATATTCTCCATTATATTATCTATCTTCTACAGTTTTTGAGATGTTAACTTGTAGTGTTCTTTGGTACTAGAAGATTGAATCTGTTACTATGTATTGGTTGTTGCATTTATTAAGGTAATTGTTTTTTATTGTTCTTTGTCATTGATTTTGGCTAATTATTGTCCATAATCTTTTGATTTGACCGTATCATAGTTTGTTGCAGATAACACACTATCTTATCCCAAGTCTTACTATCATTCTTTGATCAAAGAGTTCCTTGAATGTGTCATTATTGAATATCATTAGTTACTTGAATGTGCCTTGAATGTGTCATCATTGAATATCACTAGTTACTTGAATGTGCCTTGAATGTGTCATCGTTGAATATCACTAGTTACGTTTATTATTTTCATGGACAGGTATTGAAACACTTGCATGGGCGATAAAGATTGTTTGGATAGGACCTGGAGACTTTTGAAAAGGCGAGCAAGGAATTAAGAGTTTGTTGCAACGTATTCAAAGTCAGCGAGGTCCTCTGCAATAAATTTAGAGGTAACTTGAAACCCTCATTACTGAAAGTCAAAAACCTCTTAATGTCTCCTATTTAGATCTCAAGTCTTTTTATGCAATTTTTTTTTTAGGCACTCAGATCTCAATCTTATCTGTTTTGGGCTCTTTCTTGGAAAATGTGAAAATCCATTGCTTTTTCAATGATTCAAGTGATTTTTTTTGGGATTAAGAGGATATATATTATTATATTTGTCCATTTCGATAATTTGTTTTAAATTTTCATGGATCCTATTGGCTCTCAAATCAATAGATTGGAAAGTTATAAGGTTATACCAAATCCTATCTTCAAACCCTCCAACTGATTTGGCCAACTTACAGAGTGTTCCTTTAGGATTATTCACTCCTTGCACTTCAGGTTCTCTAGGACCTAGGTGAGTATACCTCTTCACCAACTGATTCTTCAAGATGATGTTTTTTAATAGCAGATTGTGCCTCTCTACTATATTACAATTTTGACTATTTATCTCAAAATGATATCTCTTTCTTGAGATAAAATTCTTTAGCTTCTTCTAGTATTTATCCCTACTTCCTATTTTTGTTTCCTTCTTATATCTTCAAACTAAAACTAAAAATGTAAATATTGGAATTGATTAAATGTAACTTAATGACTGATCAGTGCCTTCCTCCTCTTGGGCTAAAGAGTCAGTAATTAGTAGAATCTCACATATAACTCCCGTGAGACAATTTTTGAATCCACTGCTGGAATGAATCTATCAACTATTCCAACTTCCAATACTACTCCACTATTTTCTTGTCACAATAGTTAATCTAACTGAGTTTAACTTTTACTTGAAAAGACTAGCACCCTATAAAGTGCATAGCTTTCATGTTCTTTCCATTAGTCATCCACAAAATAACTAGCACTTTCACCAAATAAAGTGCAATGGTTACATCGATAGTAAGATATATAAAATGAGATTTCAATCTTGTATAAATTTATGTATTAAACAAAACTTTCATGATTATGTAGTATTTGAATTTCTTTGCATCAGAGTATAAATCATTAATGCATCATCATTGAATATCACTAGTTACTTGAATGTGTCATCTTTGGACTATTGTTTACATTTGTTATTCTCATGGACAGGTATTGAAGCACTTCCATGGGCGATAAAGCTTGTTTGGATAGGACCTAAAGACTTTTGAAAAGGTGGGAAAGGAAATCAAAGTTTTCTGCAATTAATTTGAAGTCAACGAGGCCCTCTACAACAAATTCAGAGGTAATTTGAAACCCTCATTGCTGAAAGTAAGCTAATAGGAAACACACACATATTCCACTCTTAGTAGGTAAACTTCAAATAAATGTAAGATATATCTCAAAACAATGACTCATTGTATCCTCTTCTTTCTATTACGGTCTCAGAATGTAAGATAGATCTCAAATAAATACTAGATTGCAAAATATTACAGATGGATTAGTGTCAAAGGTTGACTACGGAGAAATATCATGCACATGATGAAAAAGTAGCTAATGAGAGGAGCTTGCACAAATATCCATGTCCATGTAATGATTGTCTTGGTGGAAAGGTGAAAAAAAGAAATGTGATTTATCGATATATGATAAGTTATGGGCATAGTGGTATAAGCCCTTGGGATTACAATTATTATGAAGATATGATAGAATTGTAAACTGTGAGAGATGAAGAGGAAGAAAACATAGACGAAGCAGCAACAAACATAGATGAAGTGGAACCAAACATAGATTAAGAGGCAAAAATGTTTGACGAAGGGTTTGAAGTTGATAGAATGCTGAATGAGGGTCTAACAGATGATTGGGCCAAGTCAATGGAGGATAATTTAAAGCCTGTTTATGCTAATTATAAGTTAAGTCATTTGACAACAATCCTTCAAGTTCTTAACTTGCAAGTGGTGCATGGCTGGACAAAAGAGTGTAGATAAGTTATTGGCATTATTAAGTTCATTGTTACCAATTGACTCCATATTTCCAACAAAACGAAGTCAGTATAAAATGAAAATCAGTAAGCTCGGCTTGGGGTATGAAAATATCCACACATGTGTGAATGGTTGTATATTATTTGGCAAAAATCTTGCAAGTGACAGTGAATGTCTAAAATGTCATGAAGCAAGGTATAGAAAAGGGTTGAAATCAGCTGTGGATCCTAGAAAAGTTCTTCGCCACTTTCCAATAATCCCACGATTACTCTGAATGTATAGGTACAAAGACACTGCTGAACTTATATAGTGGCATGCCCAAAATAAGAGCACTGATGGAAAACAACGACATCTGCCTGATTCAAGGACGTGGATGTAATTTGATAATAGATGGTCTATTTTTTCTCAAGATCCTTGTAATATAAGGTTGGGTTTGGCTCTAGATGGGGTGAATCCATTCTCAGATCAAATTACTAAATGGTCAACTTGGCTAGTGTTTCTAATAAATTATAACTTGCCTCCATGGTTAGCAACTAAACCATTTTTCTTAATGTTATCATTGATTATACTAGGAAAGAAAAGTGTGACTTTAGAAACAATAGATGCTTATCTAGAGCCATTGTATGATGAGCTAATGGAATTGTGGAAAGGAATTGAAGCAATTCAATCTTTAAAGGGTGGTCATTCAATCAATTTCACTTTAAGAGCTTCCTTATTGTTTACGATTCATGATCTTCCTGTGTATGGCACATTATCTAGTCTCTTTGTTCATGGATAACATGGATGTCCTGCTTGCAACTTTAAGGATTTTGTGAGGCACTCAAGAAGTTTGCATAAGTGAATTTATTGTGGAGCTCGTGCTTACCTTAAAATGGATCATCCATATTGTCTCCAAAAAACACGTTTCAACAGTCAAGAAGAGAATCGTGAAGCGCCATTGCTAATAACAGGTGATTACATTATTGAGTATGGACATAAAAGAATGTCATTTATTAAAAATGATGGGATTGCAGGTAGTAGAAATGATCCATGTAATGGAAGCAGTGTAAAATAGTTGTGCATATTGTATAAGTTGCCATACTTTAAGGATATAGCCATTAGGCATACTGTTGACTTTATTCATACCGAGAAAATATAGCCTATGCTATTATAGAAACTCTTTTTGGTGCCTTAGATACTATTTCATCACGTGAAGACTTTCGAGAAATAAAGATTCGTCAAAATCTTTGGGTTGAAAAATATGATAATGAAAAATATAGAAAACCTGGTGCTCCTTATGTCTGGACAAAGGAACAACGTGCACAATTCTTCCAGTTGATGTCCCAAACTCACTTTCCCACTGGATATGTAAGTAGTAGCATCAAAAGCCAAACTAATATTAATAGCTTAAGGGGTGTCAAGACCCATGACTATCATGTCATAATTGAGAATATCTTACCTATTGTGGTAAATATATCAAGTTTGGCAAAGGGGCCGAGATTGGAAATTATAAGGTTGGGCCTAATATTAAAGAGAATGATCTTACATGTATTAGATCCTTCGAACTTTGATAGTTTGAGGGAGGAGGTTGTTGAAGTCCTTTGTCTATTGGAACTAGAATTTCCAATGGTAATCTTTAACATTTCTATGCATCTTTTGATACATCTAGAATATGAACTAGAACATTGTGGCCCAATAAGAACGAGATGGATGTATCCTATAGAACGATATAAGAAGGTTTTGAAAAAAATTGTCTATACTTGGGAAAAACCAGAAGGCAACATGTTTGAGGGATATTCAATGCAAGAGGCCATGGGATTTTGCATAGAATATATGAAGGATTTTAAAAATATCAATCAATGTGTATGGGATGATGATGAAGATGATAGAGTTTCAGGTGAAGTATTAGAAGGAAATGGACATCGCTTCAAGATATCATATCGAGAAAGAAGTGCAATACATGCCTTTATTATTCAAAACACATCTTCGTTCGATAAGTGGAGTAGGTTAAAAAGAAATTACATAGTAATTTATTTACTCAATTGCATTTACACATTTATATTATTAATTTTGCTATTTATATGTCATTATTTTATGTAGAAAATATGAAGAAGATAATCAAACTTGGATGCAACATCGACCTCAAAAGCGTAGCCATCATGATTTATTGGAGGATATTCTTTTCCAAAATTTGAAGAATGGATTGCTAATGCAATCAATGATGCAAAAGAAGGAGGTCACGATATAACAACAGAGGAAAGTGAACTTTCACAATCTCCACATTTATGGGCTATGAGTTTTAGTGGAATGTGGGCCTATGGTAGTCACTTAAGATTGGAAGAAAAAAACAAAGGAAAGACTAATTGTGATTGCGTTGTTAGTGCTTAATTTCTTCATGGAAATGAGAAGAAATTTTATGTTGGATTCATCCAAGATATTATTCAAGTGTATTTTGGTGAAAATAGTCCTATATTATTAAAATGTAAGTGGATCCGACCATCCGTGGTACAATTTGATGGGTATGGATTTGTGCGTGCAAATACATGACAATTTTTATCAGAGACAGATGAGTTGTATGTTTCCCCTCTTCAAATTAACCAGTCATTTCTAATTGATGATGTAGGAAGCCTGGGATGGTCTTATGTCATTCAAATAGAGTCATTCGAAATGAAATTCATGGAAGTTATTGATGTAATGTCTGATGGGAAACATGCTAATTTACAAGAAACATTCGAAGAAGTGGATGAAGACAATGAGGGATTGTTTGAAGAAGAAATTTTGATAACATATGAAGAAATTGGGAGAGAGAATATATTACATTTCTAAAATGATGAGGAGAAAGAAAATCAAGTAGATGCAGACACTAGTGATCAATATTCTGATCTCGCGGGCAATCTAGATGATTATTGATGAGCCCCATTTTATGACTTTTTATTTAAGACTTTTATGTTGTTTTAAGACTATTTTATGTTGTAAGGATGAGAACTTTCTAACTAATACATGTTTGAAAGCTTTAATGTTGAACAAAGTTGCTATATGAATATGTTAGCTTTAATCTTTGTAACCATGCTACACTGTCTGTCAGTTGTGCCTTATAATAGTAATGACTACAGGACAAGCATTTGATGAAATGTATTTGTAGATAGCCATTATCTTAGACTGTACTTTACTCTATCTTTGTATCATGGACTGCTCTGCATCTATTGGGACTGCTATATAATAACAATCTTTTAGCTCTATGACTATCATGGTATGGTTTGTTACTACCTTATACCTGCGCTAGATGATTCACTGTTCTATGTATCAAATTATGATTCACTAAGATATGCTTTGTGAACTTTTGGGTTTGATGAGCTAATTATACATTATTGTTTATTTGAAAATTAGGAAATGAGGAAAAAGAATTTAAGGCACAAATTAGATTATAGTGATCATATTTATAAAGTTCCAATCACAAATTATGAGCACTCTCATGAAGAATGTGTGGCCAAAAATAATGATTTTTTATCGCATCTAGGTTTGACAAACAGGCAAGTTGTAAATTCACTAAGTAGTATACTATTTGTTTAATACTGTTTAATGAAATTTTATAGGCAAGAGTTTTATGTACATAAGACATGATATGATATATTTTTTTGTTTTTCAGCCAAGAAAAACAGCGCAGAGAAAAAGAAGAGAAAAAACAAAAAGAAAGTAAAGATACAATGCAGCCAACTCGTAGAAGCCAATGTTTTTGTGACTCAACAAATGTACTTGGTGAAAACTATAGTTGTGGTGATGTGAAATCTCACAAAGTACATGGTTAGTGAAACTTGATATACCACATGGTGATGTGTAGCCTAATATACCACATAGTGATCTCTTAACACAAAGTCTAAGAGAAATTATTGAAAAACAAGAGAGCCCACATAGTGATCTCTTAACACAAAGTCTAAGAGAAATTATTGAAAAACAAGAGAGCAAAGGAATAATGAATTTGCAGATGATTTATTCAAGTTTAAAGAATGTGTTTGAAGTAAAATATGAAGAGACCACTACTAATCTATCTACTCATGCCACACATAATGTGGCAGAGGAGCATGAAGTTCCAGTGGCTCAGAGTCATGAAGCTGTTACATTTGCAACTTTTGATGAAAGTACTGGATTAGCTAGAAATATTGGTAGTGGTTTAACAGAAGATGTGGCCGCTTTTGTTAAAAGAAAGAGTTTGAGTCAATATTTATATAGATCGGTAGAGAAGAATGCAAAAGAAAGAAAATCAGAAGGGAAGAAGGCATTCTTGGTTGAGGTGTCAAGAGATGGTGAACCCATTGGGCAAAATTCTGCAAGGTGGGCCATTGAGTTGGGCATAAGATGTAGGGCCCATTTAGATATATGTAAATCAAATTTTGCAGAATAAGATCCACAAAGTGTGGAAAATATTATTAAAAAAATGGAAAATTCCTTTTACACTATTCATGGACAAATCTCAAGAAAATATTATTAAAACAAGATGAGACTTTTGATAGACAATTTTAGATACAATTGTAGAAAAGCAATCATAGAGGGAAAAGAGAGGTTTGACTACTACACTCTATCTCCAAAATAGTGGGAGGCATTGAAAGAAAGAATGCATTCTGAAGAATAATTGACAGTGAGTCAGAAAGGAAAGAGAGCAAGAGATAATGTGAGCGCCGAATATATGTCATTTTGCCGAGGTGGGTTGCAAGCCAAAATGGACAAATTAGGAGTAAGTGTATGGATTTTTGGTTCAATCTACATTGTGTTATTTAATTAATTTTTTTTGGGCTGACTATATGGTAAAATTTATATTGTATTTTAGGTGGAAAAAAGTAATAGAGAAGCAGGTAGTATGAAGTGCAAATATAGTTCATCCATAGAGATTTCACATCCATCTGTTGAACGCCCACTAAGAGCCTCACAAAATCATGTCAACTCAAATGAAGGGTTAGAAGATATAATGAGTTGCTTACACAGTCTCACTGAGAAAGTTTTGTAGTTGGTTGCCTCTATTAAGCCTATAATTTCTACATGGAATGATGATGATTCCATGGATTCAGATCACGTAAGAGTCTATCCCTCAATATTTTGATTCTCACCTATATCATCTTTATATTGTATTTTGAATATGTATGCAAATGTATTTTGATCATATATAAAACAACGAATCTATGAAATCTTGCCTTTTGTTGACTATTTTTTAAATGAATTACTCCTCATATGGATAATTTTGTAAACTACATGCAGAGAAATTTTATCAAAGAAACAAAAACACCTTGATGCTAATAGAGTTGCCGATATTGATAGTGATGATGATGAATTCAAGCAAGTATGTGAATGATATTCATAGTAGTAGTTGTGCTCCACTTGAGGTCAGTGCTATGAAACCTTTACTTTTCTTTTGTATTTTAGTACTTGTTTTTTCTTTTGTGCCAACATACTTTTGATGATAAAATTAAATATTTAATCAAATTAAAGATAACATTCATTGTAATGTCCCTACATATTATATGTTATTCTAGACATAGCAAACATATTATATGTTATTAGTTTGATAGGGGCCATACATTATGAGTTCTGAGTATCACTTTCATCATAACCCAATAATAGTTGCAGATCATATATTGCTTCATATATCAACTGTACCAACTAGAGGGATAAATATATCGATATAGAAGATTATAACCATCATTCTTAGTGTAAATGGTAACTAATATTGTATATATCAGTTCTCATGAAGGTTTTGAGTTAATTACTTAAAAAAAGAAGTCATCTGTGCTTAAATAATTCCTTATTCTTAAGAATTCATAAGAAGGGACATTACATTCACCAACATTCCACACCAAGAAATTTAAGCAACCTTATCTATTGTAGATAATATCACAAGGAATTGATACCCATGACAATATGTTCTACAACTTGCACACAAGAAAGAAAAGTCTATTGTATTGGATTAACAAAGTCTTGATAAATTCTTGTAGAGATCTTAAACTATCTGATGATGACTAGTATTAAAAAACCTTCTCATACATATGATAATCACAAGTCTTTTGAAATGAAGGGGTGCACCCCTTTTGAACTAAACATATATAGTTTGTTAAACTTAGACAAACAAATTAAGCATGCAATGCACCTTTAGGAGTGTGTTTGAATTCGAGAAATGGAGGGAACGACAGAGGGAACAACGTTTGCAGGGGGAAATTTGAATTTGAGAAATGGAGGGAACAACAATGTTGGCTCCTCTGGGTCTGAATCCACTGCAGCTCAAGGAAAAACATCTGATGATGAGGATGGAAGATAGGATGGGGACCCATGAACACGGGACCCTCCTCCCGATCCTGAAATACTAAAAAATATGCAAGATTCATGCCTCGAGGCGGTGCAAATCGATACAGAAAATACCAAGGAGGGACAAATACCTAAACCATGGAATAGTCTCTTCGCTAGACAGGCATCTATTAAACCGACTAGTAAATCTTCTCTCCCCTTTCTGAAGGATATATCAGACAATAGAACAGGTAAACTTGTGATTGAGAATCCTAATTTGGTTATTGACCATAGCATCTCTTTAATGACTTTTTCTCTAGTGGGAAAATTTGTTGGACCCCGACCTAATATCGAGGATGTTAGATCCTTTGTTAAAAGAAAATGGAGAATGAAAGGACAGGTTGAAGTTTCTGCCCTGCCTCAAGGTTTTTTCATGTTCTCCTTCTCTTGCAGGGAAGATCTGGAAGCAGTTCTAAGTGGAGGCCCCTGGATGTTTGGTAAATCATCTCTTTCTGTTAGAAAATGGATCCCTAATATTGAACTAAATGACTCCTTTTTTGAATCTACTCTGGTGTGGGTTAGGTTGCCTGGACTACCATTGGAATACTGGGTGGAGGATGTTTTCTCAGGAATTGCTAATTCCTTTGGGGAGCTTATTGCGATAGACCCAATGACTGCAACTCACAAGAGATTGGTGTATGCATGCATCTGTGTCAACATATCACAGAATATGGATCTCCCAAGTACTACTGATATAAAGTCCAAACTTGGGATATGGGAACAAGCCATTGAATTTGAATCTCTCCCTTTTGTGTGTTTTTCTTGCAAAAAAGCAGGTCACTAGGCTAAGGCTTGCCCCAGCAACCCTAAAAGACCTATGATTAAAGAAAAAAATATTAATAAACCGGTTTGGAAAGAAAAAAATAACAACAAAGACTGCAACAAGTTAGAAGAAAAAATTGGAAATTTGGTAAATAAACCAGAAAATTAGGAAAATGACTCCATTGACCTTATTAAAGACCCTGCCCTGAAGGGGAATAAGAAGAATGAAACCAAGGAATTTGAGATCAAAATAGGCAATACCTTTGAAGCCCTTCAGTCATAAAAGAAGGAGAATGAAATAAGTATAGAGACACTGGAGGATGGTGAGATTGAGGATATCACTGAGTTTCATCATGAGGAGCTATATGAACCCATATTAGAGAAAGAAGAACCCTGTTTAGGGAAAGAGTTTCAAGAACAGGAAATAGAGATGGGAAGGAGTAATAAGTTTGGATCACCACAAGCAAACTTAAATGCTTTATTCCAGAACATAGAAGTGAATATGACCACTTCATCCCAGAAAAGAGAAAAGATATGGAGCAACATATAAGATGAATCTAGGGTAGAACAACAAGAAGAAAACACAATAGAAAATGGAAAGAAAATAAGACCAAGAAGATAGGAGGTCCTAATGGAGTAAAAACCAGAACCAGATCTAAGCCAGATTTTGGGACCTCAAGATGCCCACCGGGATGCAAAACTATGAAATGGCATAGGGACCAAGAGAGTAAACAAAACATAGCTGATGGAAGGCAGAGAACTATCAAGGAGTCCTGCCCCTAGGCTCCCAAATGAAAGTAATATCATGGAACATCAGAGGCCTAAATGGTCTCAATAAACAGGATATATTAAGGAATCTTATTTGAGATCAAAATCCAGATATTATCCTGGTTCAGGAAACTAAAATGAGTAAAGAGTGTATATGGTGAAAATGGATAACAATGATAATGATATTGAAAGGCTAAATGAATCCAACCACAAAACCCTAGCCTAACAATCAACAAAGATCCACCATAACATATGAAGATTACCTAAGACAATGCAAATCAAATGAAATCACAAAGATTATACCATCACATGTCCAATAGGGTTTTGATCTCCATTCTTCCTATCTCCATTGATCTTGCTTGATATATTTGCTCTCAGATTTTATATGCACAAGAGCTCAACAAAGAACGAAATGTGGTTGCAAGTAGGATCGTAGTGTAGCCAAGTCTTCAAGATTGTCGATTAGGGTTTGATAATGAAGGAAGCATCTCCTTATATAGAAGACACAATAAGAAATGGAGGGATAAGATTGAGAGGTGTAAAAAGGAGGTCGGCTAGGATTAGAGGGTAGGTAAAAGAAATACCAAAATAATGAAAGGGGTAGGTAGTGTATGAATTAAGAGATGAATGACATGTGTCATGGGTAGAAAAGGTTAATGAATTAATTACATAAATAAAGATTTATTTAATTAATAGAAGAAGTAGGATAATTAAATAAATAAAAATATTTATTTAATTTAGGAAAAGGATAATTTAAATAAATAAATGTATTTATTTAAATAAGAAATAAAGCTAGAAGAGGATAAATGAATTAATTAAATAAATAAGAATTTATTTAATTAATAGAAGAATTAGGCTTAGATAATTAAATAAATAAAATATTTATTTAATTAGACATGACAATTTTAGGTGTCTACATTTTGCCCCTCTTTGAGACAATGCGGCTTGTCGCGTTGTTTCAAAGAAGATAAGATGAACTGATACAACGTTGCCCCAGAATGGGAATAATATGCCCCCTTGAGAGATTGGATGAAAATGTCTAGAAAGATTGCAGACAATCTCTCGATAAGAAAGAAAGGCTAGAATGGAATGGTCGGATAAAGTGACAAAGTCACGGGATAATGAAGACTGACTCGGGAAATGAAAGCGAGGGCTAGGGCAGTCTATAAGATAGACCACGAGGGAAAATAGATCCTCATTGTCATCCTCGCATCCACGAGATCAAAGTGCAGAACGAGAAAAGAGCAGGAGTAGTCAGCAGTGATGGCTTTCATGCACAGATTCGACCGTGTTCACCGATTTCAGAGGCCAGCAGAGGCAGGAGAGCCGGTAAGTACCACCAAACCTCCTTGTACTTTGATGCATTCAATTTTCTCATTAATGCATGCTAGTTAGAGCAATAAATGCGCTTAGAAGTAGAGTTGAAAAATGTCAAAAACCGTCTAACCGCATCTGCGTCGGTGCCAGGCACGTCTGTGTCTGCCAGGCACGCCTGTGTCGGTGCCAGGCGCATTTGTGTCTGGAACCGCGTTTGCATCGAATGCGGGCACGTCTGCGATGTGCAGGCGCGTCTACGATGTGCAGGGGCATCTGCATAGTATAGTCGCATTTATGCACAACATAGGCACGTCTATGTCATATAGGTGCGTCTGTGTTTTTCAAGTGCGCTTGTGCAGTCTATAGGCGCGTTTGTGTCAGTCAAGCATGTTTGTGTCAGTCAAGCGCGTTTGCGTTGAAAAAAATGCAAGTTTTTGGTCTTCTAGGTCAAATCGACAGTTTTGTGATGAACATACGCTGTCGATTGGATAAGCTGCTGAGAAGATACACTCAAGCAGGTCCTCTAGGAAGACTAGGATAGATCAAGGCACTTTGTGATGAACAGTGAGTACCAAGATAGAGTACTTTGTGATGAACAGTGAGTACCCAAAGTATGAGCAGCACTTTGTGATGAACAGGGAGTGCAAATGTGAGTAACACTTTGTGATGAACAGGGAGTGTCACACACGTAGTACTTTGTGATGAACAGTGAGTACCACTAGGATAAATAGCAACACTTTGTGATGAACAGTGAGTGTCACTAGGGTAGATAGCCATGTGCATTTAGATAGCAAGTAGCATTTTGTGATAAACAGTGAATGCCACTATAACTGACATGATTGAGTTGCTTGACTGCAGGAGTATTTGCCGATGCTAGAGTCAGGGGAGAGATTATCGTCGACACAGAGATTGCGACCTAAGTTGTCGCTCGAGGACAGAGCTGCGATTGAGGCTATGGGATTGAGACATGTGCTGTATGTGCCTGAGTTTTGGGTGAACATGGGACTGTTGACTACACTGGTAGAGAGATGGCACTCGGAGACGTGCACCTTCCATTTGCCGATGGGTGAGATGACAGTCACCCTTGAGGATGTCTACAGGATTCTGCGGATATCGATTGATGGAGATTTGATTCCATATGATCGTGATGGAGATCGGGAGGCCTTGAGATGGGTGTTTTAGGATCCTGGATTAGAGATGAGGGTAGGACACGTGGCATGGGACACCATGACTGCCATAGGGTTAGCATTGCCAGCCGTGATCGAAGGAGTGATCAGTGGATTCCTTTGTTTCAGTTTTGTACCATTTTGTATGATGATGTAGACACCTGCGGGTGATTGTAGCCATATGTATTTTTGACATCATTGTATCATGACACTTATGATTATATATATGAGATGATTCATTTTTGCGGCAGCTATATGCATGTGTACCTATGTGATGATATGTTTAATCATGTTTATGTTTCTATGTGATGCTTATGATATGGATGCAAATATGTATATGATGCAATGCAATATATTTTGTTCTTTTATGTTTTATATATGTGTATGCATGATGCAAATGTGAATGTATGTCATGCAGATGAATATGATAATGCAAATGTAAATTGTGCTAACAGGTGTTGTGTGCAGGATGTGATGCAGTTGTGATATCTATATGTGTGTATGAAATGCTTATATGTGGTAATGCAGGTGCAACTACATGAAATGCAAATGTTTTTGGTGTGTCATTATACTCAGTCATGTGATAGCGGGCTACGCGGACTCAAGAAGGACGATGGAAGTCAATCAAGAAAAGGGAGATGAAAGACAGAAGATATGAAAGTGAAAGAGCTTCTTGTGCATTATCATCATTGAACTTTATTATGACAAGTAGGTTATGACAATCGAGGCATATGTTCGACCCAGAAAGTCATTGTACCTATTTGCATGGAGATAAGACAGTCACAAACAAGGAATGCCCCAGTTCATACTAGACTCACAGTGTCCTCATATCCTTGGACAAGTCATAGCATTACTAAGAAACAATCCACAGACAACAAATACAAATAGGTGATGATACCCCATCCTCGCCTTTCTAGTCAAAGACATCCTGGAGATAGAATCTCTAGTCAGAGACATCCCGGAAAAGCTAAAAGACATGTCACCAAAAGATAAAATCAAAAGAAAACCAAGACTTGACACCAACATCCACTGTAGTCCTCAAATTTAGTGTCTCTTGTCACTTGTATAAGTATTATTTGATTGTGGTCACAATGTTTACTTTCACAGAAAGGATAGATAGCACTGAACCATATGTTGTCTGAGTCTGTTGAAAGATTTGATTTGTTGAAGCCCATTGTTGCTGCTTTGTCTCATCTGAAACTGACTGAATCCATGAAACTGATACTTTATTGCAGAGAAGATGAAACTTTATTGCGGATCTGTGATGCAAATGTTGCTTTATTGCGGATTGTGCACGAATAGACTGAAGAAAGCTAGAAGAAACTGTACTCCTCGAAACATGTGATGTTCT
Source organism: Cryptomeria japonica (assembly GCF_030272615.1). Classification (NCBI taxonomy): domain Eukaryota; kingdom Viridiplantae; phylum Streptophyta; class Pinopsida; order Cupressales; family Cupressaceae; genus Cryptomeria; species Cryptomeria japonica. The sequence goes on from NC_081405.1 coordinate 288,021,778, forward strand.
CAGTTCCACACCCATCACTAGACGTAGGATTTTGCCTTAGCCACAGATAGGGTCTGATTTATTATGGATGGAAAGGGATGTTTTATTATGAATGGCTAACCAATCTTGGGTAGATCAATAACAAGCCATGATGGGAATGGGTAAGTTTATTATGAATGAATAGGATGTGAGTGTGTGCAAAGTGAAAGGATGAAAGTGAATCCTGAAGGAGGGAGGAGCAATGTCTCTACGCATGGCGCTAGTGACCCAGTTTTCACCATGGTACTTGCCCAAGGCACCACCGAAGTGGTTTTCACCATTGGACGAAATTGTTTCTCTTTACTTTTTTCGATTTTTCAATGTTTTTTTTTTGTGTCACAAGGCGCCTGTTTGCCAGGTTTTCACCAAGTAACGATTTTTTTGTTTTATAATTTTTTTTGTATTTTTGAATTTTTTTGATTTTTTTGTATTTTTCAAATTAGGATATTCCGAAGAGCTATGTGTAGAACCTGCGAAGGTGCATGCTATTGATAGGATCCTCCAAAGGTTCACCTTCTGTAGTTGAGAGCTGATATGCCCCAGATCCATATGTCGCTGTAATGATGTAAGGACCAAGCCAATTTGGTTCGAACTTGCCCTTCTTCTCTCTGTCTTGCTGATTCTTGGGGTTTTCTCTGAGAGCCAAGTCACCTACCTCAAATGTGTGAGGCTTGACCTTGTGATTGTAGTTGCGACTCATTCATTGTTGGTAAGCCTTGAGATGATTAAAAGCAGTTTGTCTTCGTTCATCCAGTAGTTCTAGTTCTTGTAAGAGAGAGACCCTGTAATCTTCATCAGTGATGATGTTTTGCAAAGAGACCCGTAAAGAAGGTAACTCAACCTCAATAGGCAAGATGGCTTTAGTGCCATAAACAAGTGAATAGGGTGTAGCTCCTGTAGGTGTGCGAACACTTGTGTGATAGGCCCAAAGTGCAGGGTTTAGTTGGATATGCCAATTACAGCTAGCATCATCGACTGTCTTCTTGAGGATTTTAAGGATTGTTTTATTAGATGCCTCAGCTTGGCCATTACCTTGGGGGTAATACGGTGTGGAGAAACGATGGGAAATATGGAAGTGGTCATAGAGTTCATGAACATCCTGATTTTTGAAGGGATGCCCGTTATCAGTGATAATGGAAACAGGAATACCGTATCGACAAATGATATAGTTGAGGATGAATGTAGCAATTTGTTTTCCAGTAACTTGTGTTAGAGGAATGGCTTCAATCCATTTTGTGAAATACTCTGTGGCTGTGATAATGAATTTATGACCATTAGAGGAAGGAGGGTGAATCTTGCCTATGAGATCGAGTCCCCACTAACAAAAGGGCCAAGGAGACGCAAGTGGTTGTAGTTCTTGTGCTGGCGCATGTATGAGGTCTCCATGAATTTGACATTGCTTACATTTCTTGACAAACTGATATGAGTCTTTTTCCATATTGGGCCAGTAATATCCAGTTCTGATAAGTTTCTTGGCCAAGGTAGGACCACTAGCATGTGGACCACATATCCCTTCATGCACTTCACGTAACGTAATCTGAGCTTCGTCGCTTTCTAAACATCTAAGAAGAATGCCATCTAGACCTTGCCGGTATAGGATATCAGCTAAAATGACATATCGAGAGGATTGGCGAATGAAGGTGTGACGTTGGTTATTTGATAGATTAGGAGGTAGGGTATTATCGTGAAGGTATGTGAAGATGGAACCATATAACTAGGATTCAGGACCAACAATGTATATCATTTCAGTAGGAGTGATCTCATATGAAGGAACCAATAGGTTGTCCACCAAGAACTCATAGCAGGTCTCATTTTGAGGTAGATCAATCAGTGAAGCAATTGTAGCCATGGCATCTGCAGCACGATTTTGCTCTCTTGGTATCTGCTCAAAATCTATCTTTGTGAAGTGTTGTTTCAAATCATCCACCATTTTCTTGTAAGGCAGTAATTTTTCATCTTTTGTTTGGTAATCATCAGTTGATTGATGGATGACAAGTTGGGAATCCCCAAAAACATGAAGTTCCTGGATCTTCCACTGAACTGCAATTCGTAATCTAGTTGTTAATGCCTCATATTCCGCTATATTGTTAGTGCAAGGAAATGATAAGCGGTATGATTTTGGTATAGAGTCTCCTTGAGGAGTTATAAAGAGAATACCAGCTCCTGCCCCATGCTATGTGTACGAGTCGTCAAAGTATAATTGCCATGGCTTTGCATGTGATATTGTTAAAATGGATTCATCTGGAAAATTTGAATTTAGAGGGACATCATCAATCATGGGGGCATCTGCTAATTGATCTGCGATGGCTTGTCCTTTTATTGCTTTTCTGTCCACATACTCGATGTCGAATTCACTAAGTATCATTACCCATTTGGCCAGCCGCCCAGTAAGTGTTGCTTTATTGAGGAGGTATTTCAATGGGTCTATCCTTGCAACTAACTTAGTCCTATGAGTAAGCATGTAATGTCGTAATTTTTGTGAAGTAAAGACCACGGCGAGACATGCACGCTCGATTGGTGTGTAGTTTAGCTCATATCCCACCAATGTGCGACTGATATAGTATATGGCTTTTTCCTTGCCCCCAACAATTTGTTGCACCAAGAGTGCCCCCAGCGCTGTTGGAGTAGCTGATATGTATAGTAGCAAAGGTTGATCTGGAACTGGTGGCATCAAAACTAGCAGATTCAAAAGATAATTTTTGAGCGTCTGAAAAGCTTGTTGACAATTATCATCCCATTTGAATTTGATATTTTTATGTAGCAGGTGTTGAAAAGAATTACACTTATCTGCCAGTTGTGCTATGAATCTTTGAATGGACTGGAGTCTTCCTTGTAAGGATCGAAGTTGACTGATATTTCTGGGTGGTTGCATGTCCAAGATAGCCTTGACTTTTGCTAGATCGGCTTCGATTCCTCTTTTGGACACAATGAATCCTAGGAGTTTGCCGGAGGTTACTCCAAAGACACATTTCTTGGGGTTTAATCTTACTTTGTATTTTTCCAACCAATCAAAGACTACTGAAAGTATGGCCAAATGTGTATTTCTATCTACTGATTTACCCAAGAGATCATCAACATAATCTTCCACAGTTATGTGCATGAGATCATGAAAGATAGTGGTCATTTCTCTTTGATACGTAGCACCTGCATTTTTTAGCCCAAAGGGCATGACATTCCAACAGAAAGTTCCCCAAGGACAAGTGAATGATGTTTTGTGTTGATCTTCGGGTGCGATCCTTATTTGATTATAACCAGAAAATCCATCCATTAAAGATAACATTTCGTGACCTGCCGTGAGATCAACAAGCAAGTCAATATTTGGTAATGGGAAGTCATCTTTTGGACAAGCTTTGTTGATATCTCTGAAATCTGTACATATTCTGATGCTGCAATCCGGTTTACTGATAGGTACTAAATTGGAGATCCATTCAGGATAATCAATTGGGCATATGAATCCGACATCCAATAACTTCTCCAGCTCTGCTTTGACTAGTAATGCCACTTGTGGATGCATTTTTCTTAATTTCTGTTTCACTGGCTTTGCCCCCGGTTTGACTATCAAATGATGCATTACCAAATCCGGATCTAGTCCAGGCATATCAGCGTATGACCATGCGAAGTTGATTTGTCGTTCCTTGAAGAAACTTATGAACTGTGACCTTTCGGACTCTGTCAATGATTTAGCCAGGAATATGTTGTGTGGAACCTCTTCCGTACCAATGTTTGTTTTGATAGTCTCCTCTACCAGCATGGATGACTTTTCCTCATACGAGGCTGGGAGAATGTCGAGCCTTCCATCTTTAGGTGCCTCAGAGAGGTTTTCGCCCTCAGATACATCCTTTCTTTTTACTTTTTTGGGATCAGATAGCGCCACAGTGTGGTTTTCGCCATAAGATCCTTGATTTGCTCTTATTTTCACATTTTTGCGACTGGAAGGTCCGACACCCTCACCAAAATATGCCATGTTGTTGAGTTCTATAGTGTATCCTGCTTTATGGTCCCCAAGGGGAAGATCATGTCGTATGCCAAGATAGTCAATAATAGCTTCATCATTTTGGAATGTGTCAAACTGTGTTGGTCCTTCATAATTCTAGTCAATGAGTTGGTGGTGAACAAGGGGAAGGCCTTTAATGTTTTCGGAGCTTGCGGGTTCAAGAGTGAAGATGTGGTTATATTCAGGTATGTCGAGGTAATTATCGAGGTCATCGATGGCACTCTCCTCATCAGTCTCGATCGCAAGCGAATCCAAATTGTCATCACTAGTAGCGCATTCTGGGATAGGTGTTCTCATCCTATGTGATTTCAACCTAGAACCGTGAGACAAAGACTATGTGTAACCCTCCTGGGTTGTTTCTTGACCAACTCTGAACTTTTTATAAAATTCCTCTTCTTCTGTGGGTTTATCTGGCTCTCTGAATGTCTTGGTGAGCTCATAGTCACTGGAGGATTTGTCTGAACCCCATTCCCATTCGTTGGAGTCTGTGGAATAGCGATCCTCTTGTTGAATTTTGGCAATTTTGATTCGTGACGCCTCTTCTGTCCTTTTAGTGTGGATCTTGGAAGTCAGGAAACCAAGTCCCTTCGAGCGTTCCCTTTTTACAGTTAATTTAGGTTGTAAGGGTTCCATAGCGCCTTCTTTTTGTAACCCAAGAGGGCTTTTTCCATCATACCCGAATTTTTGTAGAATCTTGAAGCCTTTGCCATATTTCTCACAGGGTATATTGATCTGATCTTGTGTGTCCTCTTCAATGTCTTTGTAGAGCATTTTGTACAAACCTTCCTCTTTCAGTTCGCCCCATCTTTGAAAGGTAGTAGGATCCCATTTGAATACTATGATAGATATTTGCTTGTTAGGATGTGGCCTTCCATATTCTTTTGGAGAGCTCATGACTTGTCATAAATACATGGTCTGATTTAAAGTGTATTCTCCCATGCCTTTGTCCTGAAATTTGCCTTTAAGTTCACCCTGTTTTGATGTCGAAGGTTTCAATGACTCAGGGTCAATGTATGTCGAAGAAGGAATAGCTTCACGATTATTGGGAATGATGGTCTCAGTATGTGATCTCAGGTTATTGCAATATATGAATGGATTAGGATCACCATTAACTGTTACCTCGACTCCATTGTGAGGAAACTTAATGCATTGGTGATATGTCGACAGGACTGCCCTCATTTCATGAATCCAAGGCCGTCCTAGCAATATATTATAAGTGAGATCTAAATCCAGGACTTGACAAACCACATCCTTTGTAACTGGCCCAATTCTTAGAGGTAAGGTGACCATGCCCTTGGATGAGTGCTCTTCATCATCATATGCCTTGATGGTGATTTGATTTTTGGAATTCACAGCTTTATCAAAATATCCCAATTGTTTAATGGTGCTCAATGTACAAATGTTTAGACTAGCTCCTCCATCTATCAGGACTCGCTTTATTCGATGTTTGTGTATGAAGGCTTCAATATGTAATGGTACATTATGTGGCTGACTTATGGAGGCGTCATCGGCTTCTGTGAATGTAAGGGAATGTGGAATGGAAAGGTATCCCACCATGGCTTGAAACTGGTCCACGTTCAGATCAGTAGGAATGGCGGTGTCTCTCAAGATTTTGTCAAGAATAGCTTTATGAGCGGGAGATATGCGTAAGAGCTCAAGGAGGGAGATGAGCACGGGTGTCTTCCCTAACTGTTCTACAAGGTCATACTCAGGTTTGGTAGATGAAGAAGTGGTGTTTTTAGTTGAAGCACCTGGCAAAGTAATTTTACCTCGACGGGTTGTAACATGACATTCAGAAGTAGGTTCGGAAGAAGATCCAACACCTCTTAGGACAATCTTGGGTCGCTGAGGAGGATTCTCAGGGTTTTTGTTCTTGATGGTAATAGTAGAGATATGATTGTCCATCGAGATATGATTGATAGTTGAATCATAGTTGTAAGGTGCTCTAGTATAGTTGGCTTGATCATTTGTGACTTTAGTTTTTCCCTTGTCGTGCTTTGGGAATGGTTCCTTAAACATCTCATGTTCTTGATTGGATCAGTGTCCCTCAATCTCAATGTCACCTCTATCAATGAGATCTTGAACAATATTCTTCAGTCGATGACAATTACCTGTTTTATGACCCTTGCTCTTATGAAATTCACAATACTCATCATCATTCCACCAATTTGGTTTAACCTTTGGTTCATATGGAGGAAAATCTGGAACTGTGATCACCTTGTTTGCCACAAGCTTTTTGAAGACTGATTCAAGTGGTTCTCCCAATGGAGTGTATTTCCTTCATGATCTGGAAGTTGTTTGAGTATTCACTTGATTGTTTGTAGAACTTGATCCTGAAAAGATGAATTTGGGTCGCACTATGTTGGCATCAACAACACCATCATTGACTGTGTTCTTGTTTTTATTCCAAAATCTTGGCTTGTCTTTTCCTTTAAAGTCATCTTTGTTTTCCTTGAATATCTTAATAATTCCTTGTTCAATTAGGACCCTCTCTATTGCTAAGCCTTTTTCAATGATGTCCTTGAAGGTAGACAAACAAGCTTTCCTTAAGTCATAGCCAATGTCTTTGTTAACATTTTGTGTGAACATTTCTACCATTTGTTTTTGGGGAATTTCACAAGAGCATTTGCTAGCTAGATTTCTCCATCTTTGTAAAAATGATGCAAAAGATTCTCCCTCTTTTTGCTTGGTATTACACAAAGTAGTGACTGATATGTCTGTCTCTATGTTGTAGGAGAAATGTTGAATAAATGCCTCTGCTAGATCACCCCATGATTTAATACCAGGTGGAAGTTGGGAGAACCATTCCATAGCTTGATCGCCTAAGCTTTGTGGGAATAATCTCATCAAATATGTCTCTTCTGCTGCTACCTCAATGCAAGCTGTGAAAAACTATCTTATGTGTGCCTTAGGATCCCCTTTTCCTCTATACTTATCAAATTTAGGTGTCACAAAGTATGTAGGAAAAGGAGGCATTGGAATGCTCTTATCAAATGGATAAGGACATATGTCTCTCATTGTGTATGTTGGCTTCGGTGCATTTATGTCCTCCATTTTCTTTTGTAAGTCTCTGATTTGTTGCTCCAAATTGCTCTTAGGTGGAGATCGACTTCTTGAACCATACCCCATGTTTGAGACACCAATTTGAGGAGGAGCTTGTTGCATATATGGATGATATTGATCATACACATGTTCATATGGAGGAGGTCTATATTGATGCGGCATATATGGAGCACTTGGTATATATTCATGTTGAGGAACCGCATATCTATTTTGCGCATGTATATCAGAGCGGATACTTAGATGCTTGACCTCACTAGCTCCACCCTCGACACTCACTTCTCGGGCTAGCCAAGCATCAGTCCCCATGAAAACTCCCCATGGTGAACTTTGTATCTCTACTAAGAACCGTATGTGTGTGGGCCGCTACCAGAGGTCCGACCTCTTGCCCCAACAACTAGAAGGATTTGGGCTTCTAAAACAAAATGGTGCTAGTAAGGGCATCTGCTTGTGTGGCCATACATGCAGCACTTTCAGCTCTGTAAATACAGAAGGCTCCCAAACGGTAGGGGTTACGCCCTACAAATGATCAAATAAATTTGATCAAACGGGTTTATGGGGAGACATAGTGTCGGTATGAACTAATCAACACACGTTATTCATAGTTTTCACCATGAATACATTTGATTATAGTGGTTCAGATGAGGTGGGTTTTCCTCACTACCACTTGGGTCGTTCTCTTCTCACTAGTAGTCCTAATGACCACACGGGAAGATAGACCCTCTAAAGATTAAACAAAAAGAGCCTATTGCTCAAGACACAAAAGACAATGATTCAATTTTAGTGCACCAATGGAAGTGTTTGCTAGTCTATGAAAACAAGGCACACAATTAAAATCAAAACCCTTGCCAAGGACCTGCAACAAAGAGTTGTTAGTAGTTTGGGTTGTTTGAAATAATCACCCCTTCCTACAAACACACAAGTTAGGTAAATTTTAAAACCCAAAAGACTTTGTGAAAATAGGGGCCTTCAACGAAACGATTTAGCTTCCAAGGCAAGCTGCACCAATTGTGTTAGCTAGATCTGAAAATGTTAGTCCAAAAATAAACCAGATCTGAAACCCTAAATGCAAAATCCAAAAACCGAATCAATAAAATTTCCAAAATTTTGAAACAGGCAACACACAGACGCGATTACCGCCTACGCAGACACAACTTTGCAACAGAAACGCGGTTCTGTGAGACACAGACGCGATTAAAAACCACAGATGAGCTTTCTGTATGCAGACGCGGGTGAAAATGACACAGACGCGTTTCAGTAACACAGACGTGCCTCCCTGGAACCTACAAAATGAAATATGACCAAAACACAGACGCGGATCTAGCTATCTCAGACGCGCCAAAAAATCAAAAATGCGATCCGAAAGTGTGCAGACGCGAAAATACCAAAAATGCTACCGAAAATGTCCGATCTGCAACAAGGAGGTTAAATGCAAAGGGACAGGAGTCCCACCGGGCGTGCCAAAATGTATATGGTGAAAATGGATAACAATGATAATGATATTGAAAGGCTAAATGAATCCAACCACAAAACCCTAGCCTAACAATCAACAAAGATCCACCATAACATATGAAGATTACCTAAGACAATGCAAATCAAATGAAATCACAAAGATTATATCATCACATGTCCAATAGGGTTTTGATCTCCATTCTTCCTATCTCCATTGATCTTGCTTGATATATTTGCTCTCAGATTTTATATGCACAAGAGCTCAACAAAGAATGGAATGTGGTTGCAAGTAGGATCGTAGTGTAGCCAAGTCTTCAAGATTGTCGATTAGGGTTTGATAATGAAGGAAGCATCTCCTTATATAGAAGACACAATAAGAAATGGAGGGATAAGATTGAGAGGTGTAAAAAGGAGGTCGGCTAGGATTAGAGGGTAGGTAAAAGAAATACCAAAATAATGAAAGGGGTAGGTAGTGTATGAATTAAGAGATGAATGACATGTGTCATGGGTAGAAAAGGTTAATGAATTAATAACATAAATAAAGATTTATTTAATTAATAGAAGAAGTAGGATAATTAAATAAATAAAAATATTTATTTAATTTAGGAAAAGGATAATTTAAATAAATAAATGTATTTATTTATATGAGAAATAAAGCTAGAAGAGGATAGGCTTAGATAATTAAATAAATAAAATATTTATTTAATTAGACATGACAATTTTAGGTGTCTACAAAGAGAAAGTGGAGAAACTTAATTTTTTTAAAAATGGAGGGGTCTGTGGCAGTAGCTCGAATGGAGCCTCTAGAGGGGTTGCAATATTCTGGAATAAAAGCACAACCTCTGGAGATATGATAGAGGTGGATGGCAATATTTTATCCCTAAAAGCTAGAAATATTTTTGATGAAAAGGAATTTGTTATCACTAATATCTATGCCCCTAATTCCAAATCTGCTAGAAGTAAATTCTGGAAAAAAGTTCAGCATAAAAGGAAAAAATTATCTATGCATAGCTGGGTTGTTATGGGAGATTTCAATACTCCTCTACAAGACAGAGAAAAATTTGGAGGTAGTCAAGCTCAACCAGATAGCAGATCTGACCTAATGGACTTTATTAATGACAATGCTCTCATTGACTTGGATCTCAACGGGGCCTCCTATACTTGGTCGAACCAAAGAGATGGTGATGATATTATCTAGGTAAGACTTGATAGAGCCCTTCTCTCTAATGATTGGATTCTTTCTCATATTTGCTCCCTTTCTGTTATTAATTGAATTGGATCAGATCATTACCCCATTTCCTTTGTGGCTGAGAACTCTAAGAATAATCAGAGATTCCCTTTTCATTTCTAAAAGATGTGGATATCCCACCCTAATCTTGAAAAGTCCATTGCTGAATGGTGGAATCTTGATGTTAATGGAACAACCATGTATAAAGTTGCCAAAAAACTTAAATATGTCAAAACCAATATTAAGACTTGGAACAAGAAGGTCTTTGGTGATATTTTTGATTCAAAGAAAAAATTAAAGGAGGAACTGGACCAGATACAAATTTCCATCCAGAAAGAAGGCTACAAAAAGTATTCCAAAGCTATGGAAGATAAGGTCCTTGACAACATCCACAACATCATTTCTAGAGAAGAAATATATTGGAGATAGAGATCCAGGGCTATATGGCTGAAGGCAGGGGACAAAAACACTAAGTTTTTCCACATGACTTCCCTAAAACATAAGGCAACAAATAGAATCACAAAACTAACTGTTGAGAACAACACTCTGCTTAATAAGGATGAAATCAGGGATGAAGCTGTTAGATTCTTCAAGCAGCTTCTATCTAGTAACAAGGACCTTGATCAGACCCATCAACTCAATCTGGTTAATAATATTCCTAAAATCATAAACCTTATTCAGAACAAGACCCTTACTGCCATCCCGTCTACTGAAGAAATCAAAAAAGCTGTCTTCTCTTTTCAAGGGGATAAAGCTCTGGGCCCTGATGGCTTCCCTATGTTCTTCTTTCAAGAATTCTGGAATATTGTGGGGAAGGACACGGTTAATGCGGTTAAAGAATTGTTTGGATCCAGAGGAATCCTTAAGGAATTGAATTCCACTTTTATAGCCTTAATCCCCAAAGTTGCAGGGGTAGATTCTATGGGCAAATTTAGGCCAATTAGCTTATGCAACTCTTTCTATAAAATAATATCCAAAGTCTTGACTACTAGAATTTTGGCGGTGCTTCCCTTCATCATATCTGAAGAGCAAAAAGGCTTTGTTCTTGGTAGGCAGATTCTGGACTCAATCATTCTTGTTCATGAGAACATTCATTCCCTCAATGCTACAAAGAAAGAAGGTTTCTTGATAAAGATGGATTTGGCAAAGGCTTATGATAGAGTTGAATGGGATGTTCTATTTAAAATCATGGAGGCTTTTGGTTTTGATGATAAGATTATCAAAATAATCAAAGAACTAATCACTACTCCTATGTTCTATATTTTGGTTAATGGATCCCCAACCAATTTTTTAAAAACTTCTAGAGGGCTAAGACAAGGAGACCCCATATCTCCTATCCTTTTAACCATTCTAGCTGAAAGTATGAGTAGAATGATTCATAAGTTGAAACAAAGCAAAACTATCAAAGGTCTTCAACCTTCTTCTACCAATGTTTTTTGTACTCATCAATAGTTTGTTGATGACACTATCATCATGGGATATTCTTCAGTCAAGGAGGCTGATGCCTTCAAAATAGCTCTCAACTCTTATGCGTTGGCAATTGGTCAGCAAGTTAATTGGGACAAATCAGCTATGTACTTTCTCAACACCCTAGTCATAAGACAACAAAAAATTGCCAATATTATTGGATGCAAAGTGGAATCGCTGCCTTCCACCTACCTGAGTCTTCCTTTAGGGTTGGCTCCCCCAAATTCCTTCTAGAATATGATCATTGATAAAATTAATAAGAGACTAGTAGGTTGGAAAGGCTCAATGTTATCTCAGGCTAGGAAAATGTAGCTCCTCCAAGCTACCCTTCAAAATTTCCCTGTTTATGCCCTCAGTTTGTTTGGTATTCTAGCTAAAATTGCTGAAGCTATGGAAAGAATTCAGAAGAGATTCTTATGGTCAGGATTGGAAGAAAAGAAGAGAATACCTTTGATTGCCTGGGACAAGGTGTGTAGACCAAAGAACAAAGGAGAGTTGGGGGTTAAAACTATAAAAACCTTTAACAAATCTCTTCTTGCCAAGCAGTTATGGAGAGCCTATGACACTAAGAAAGACTAGAAGCAAATTTGGTTTGACAAATAAACTAAGAATCAGACTATCCAAGGAATCCTTAATTCTAAAGATATCCTAGCTAGCTCCTTCATCTGGAATAGTGTTACCACATCCATAAAAGTTGCAAAAGTTGGAGCTGGATGGGTCCTTGGAAAAGGTGACAGAATAAGGTTTTGGGAAGATCCCTAGATGAAGAATGAAGCCCTTTTTGATCAAAACAACAGTCAAATTATTGAAGAATGTAAAAGGAGGTTTGGGTTGATGGTATGTGACTATTGGAAGGAGAAAAAGTGGGTTAAACTTGAGGACATCCATCCTAGTTTTTCCTCTCTCTAGAAAGAGTTGCTGTCCTTTTCCCCTAACAAAAACTATGATGATGTTTTCCTTTGGAAAAGTGATCCTAAAGGTGAATTCACAGTTGCTTCTGCCTATAAAAACACTTTCTCTCAAACCAGCAATCCCATCTGGAGCAAAGTCTGGAACAACATCTTGATCCCTAAAGTCAACATTTTCTTTTGGCTTACCTCTCATAATAGCACCCTTACTCTTGATAATTTAATCCGAAGGGGCTTCAAATTCCCTAATAGATGTGAGCTCTGTCAGAAGGAGGGGGAATCCATGGATCACCTATTTTTTCATTGCTCCTTCACAAGGGAAATTTAGTGCAAAATGTGGGAAAAATGGAAAATTAACTGGGTCATGAACAAAAGCATTAAGGATATCATATGGCAATGGAATTTTCCTACCAAATGTCAAATCATTAAGAGCTTGTGGTCTTTGACCCTCCCCATGATATGCTGGGGCATTTGGAAAGAAAGGAATAATAGGATATTTAGGGAAGATAAGTGTAATACTCAGGTAGTCTTTGAAAAAATATGCAGGGCTATAAAAGAGAACATCAACATCCCTCACAAGAATAATCAGCAATGGGCTATTATTGCTATGAATGATATGGAAAAAGACATTCTTATTGAATGGAACCTAATTCATAAGGTCTATAGATTAGACAACAAGAAGAAGAGAGATAACATTGTTTGGAGGTTTCTTGATTATGACTGGATAAAGGGAACCCTGGAAAGGCTGGTGGAGGTGGAGTTATTAGAAATGCTCAAGGAATTTTTATTGTTGCTTTTGCTTCCCCTTTTGGAACCCAAAATAACCATGTGGCAGAAGCTATGGCCATGCTAAAGAGCCTCCAGTTAGCTCAAGAATTCAAATTTAAAAGAATCTGGCTCGAAGGGGACTCTTTAAATATTATACAAGCCCTTAAAGGTATTAGTTCAGTTTCCTGGAATAATGCCAATATTATTAAAAATGCTAAAGCTATCCTAAATAACTATGTTAGCATTATTATAACCCACACATTCAGAGAGGGCAACAAGGTAGCGAATATCCTTGCCAATGAAGGGGTTAAATTGGAGAAGGGCATCAAATATATAGGGGAAAATCACATCAAGTGGGAAATTAAGGAACAATTATACTTTGATCGCCTCAATGGATCAAGCTAATATCATGATTGATTTATGGGGAATGAGTACCAATGACAGATTTTGGGGGCGGATGAACTGTCAGATGATGAGTGTTTCTCGGCATCATAACCAAGATCATATGTGTGTGAAAGATAATTGTAATAATAATCAGGTTTGTATGACCATGAGTAGCAATCTCAAAATTGTGAAAGACTCTTTACAAGGGGAAACCAAAAATTCAAAGCTTTACCTATAGGCTGAGATTTGTAACAGAGGATATCATTACCTGGAAAGCAGAATGGGAGGCAACCTTAACAGGAACAAACCTTCAAGTTGTGAGCACTGGAAGAGCGAAAGAAAGGTGTGGAGAAGGCTCCATAGACATGGTTTCACTGATTATATGGAGAAGCTCCATGGTAGTAGAAACTCTATGTCTCACGGGTTCGCTAAAAGTTGGAGCAATAACAGGGCTACCCTGTTTGGGGAAATCTAGCAAATCGATGAAAATTTGATCTTGGAGGTCACGGGACTCAAGATGGAGGGGACACAATTCTATAGGGATAGAAAGTATTCCGCTGAGGCCTTCAAAATTTTTCAAAGATGGAGGACGAGAAGGGCAACTTGGCGAAGAAGGACAACATATCATACTACACCCCCCAACAAGTAAAAACTTTCTGGAAAAAAGTTCTTAGGGCTTTAATGGAATATTTAACTATGGATGGCAGGTTTACGAAAATTTACAACTATCATTTCGCCATCCTGAACCACTTCTTCCATGGGGCTAAAATATATTTTCCCTTCTATTTAGCCTCTTCTCTAAATGAGAGCTTGGCCGACCATGTTAAAAAGTCTAGCTCCTACCCTCTAGCGCACCAGGGACTCATTCTACTGATTTATGAATATATTAAGGATAAGACTAGGGATACCAAGGATGACCCTTTAATCATCAATGCTCAGATTTCTGAGTTGATTGGGGAGCCCAACACCCCTACCCATAAAAAAAGGAAGGCTGAAATTGTGCAGGAAGAAAAGGATGTGCTTTTTGATGAAGAAGAGGGAAAGAATAAGGAAACTATTTCTGAAATGGAGATTAACAAGGAGGAGAATTATGGGGAAGATGAGGAAGGGGGCAATTCTGAGAATCGGCAACCCAACCCTGAAGGCTCGGTAACTAAGAAAGAGGCTCTGAAGCCTAAGGAAGAAGAAAACCCTAATGTGGAGGAGACGGAATAGAGCAAGGATTCTGCGGATACCATTCTGGACATCGCCCGCAATTGCACCCTTGAATTCTTCAATTTTCAGAAGTGGGTGGTTGAAAACATTACCAGCATGCAGGGTAAACAAAGGGAGCTGGAAGTTAAGATCAACAAGCTGATCAACATGTCTGAACTTGGGAAACAACATGAGGAGATAGAGAATAGTGAAGCGGAGGAGGAAATGGAAATGGAAGACTGGCTGGAGAAAGATTTGATAAAAGGTGACCTGAAACATTTGGAGGATGTCATTAAAATAATGAAGGAACAGGTGGAGGAGGATAAGGACAATGTCAATGCCCGGATGGCCTGAAATGAGAAAGCCTTGAAAAGCCTTATGAACCACAGTCTCTAGGTTCCTAAAGTCTCCTCCCAGAATATGAATGCGCTGGTGAATCATCTGGAAAAGAAAAACTAGGAGAAGAACCTAGTAGTTATTGAAGATGCTCCTACTTCCAGCATAAGCCAGACCCCTAGGCGCAGAACCAGGCAGACTACGATGGAGAAGGATATGAAGATGAAAGAAAGTCAGATTGCTTAGGAAAATACCGACTTGAGGGAAGCAGCCAAGGCAATGATGCTCTTGGTGCAGAATGCAGAAGAAACCATGAAGTATTTCTAATTTTGTTTTTATGCTGGGTTTGGGGCCAATTTCTTGCTGGCCTCTTGCTATCCTTTTCTCTGTTTGCTGGTTTTTTTGCTGGGCTTTTGTAGCCATTGTGTTTTGTTGCTTTCCTAAATATCTCTCGTTTGTATCTAGGTTTCGGGTCCCTTAAAACCTATTTTTAATTAATCAAAAACAAATTTAGCATGCAAATATAATTGATATAATCATCATCTTGGTAACACTAGAAGTCTAAAGTATGCAGCTGAATCATTCAAAATCTTCTCGAAATCAGAGGATGAGAAGGGCCAGCTTGTAAAGAAAGATAAAATTTCCTATTACATTCCCCAGCAGGTAAAGCCCTTTTGGAAAATTTTTTTAAGGGTTTTAATGGAGTATTTAACTGTTGATGGTAGATTTACAAAAATTAATAACTATCACTTTGCTATTTTAAATCACTTCCGTCATGGAGCCAAAATTTCCCTGCCTTTTTATTTAGCGTCCTCTCTGAATGAGAGTCTTGCTGACCACGCTAAAAAGCCAAACTCCTACCCTATAGCCCACCAGGGGCTTATATTTCTCATTTATGAACATCTGAAGGATAAGGCTAGGGTGACCAAAGATGACCTTTTGATCATGAATGCACATATCTCTGAGAGCGGCAAAGATTCAGATTTGGATGAGGAACAACCTAGCACATCTACCCACAAAAAAAGGAAAGCTGACATAGATAATGTGGACACGGAGGTGCACTGTGATGTGGAGGAGGAAAAGGGTAAGGATTTTGAAAATGATATGGAGTATGAAAAGGATGAGAACATTGGTGAAGAGGATGAAGGGGGTAACTCTGAAAACCCTCACTCTAACCCTATGGGCTCGGACAATAGGAATGTTGCTCTGAATTCTAAGGAGGATGACAATCCTAACTCTGTGGGCACAGAACAGGGTAGGGATTCTGTGAACACCATCTTGAATACCGCTCGTAACTGTGCTCTGGAGTCCTTCAACTTCTAGAAATGGGTTGTCGACAACATTACCTGCATGCAAAGTAAACAGAGGGAGTTGGAAAACAAGATTAATAAGTTGATTAAGGACTCTGGGAAAAAGAATGATGAGACATAAACTAGTGAAGCTGAAGAGGAAATCGAGATGGAGGATTGGATGGAAAAAGATTTGATCAAAGGGGATTTGAAACACCTAGAGGATGTTATAAGAACCTTGAAAGAATAGGCTGAAGAGGATAAAGACAACATCAACTCCAGGGTCAACCGTACCAAGAAGGCTCTAAAAAACTTCATGAACCATAGTCTCAAGGTCCTCAAAGTCTCATCACAGAACATGAATGATTTGGTGGATCATCTAGAAAGGAAAAATTAGGAAAATAATTTGGTTGTCATTGATGATATTCCAACTTCCAGCACCACCCACTAGAATCCCAGGCACAGAACAAGATAGAACACTACTGGGATGGAGATCAATATGAAAGATAGCCAGCTGAGAAAGGAAAACAATGACCTGAGGGAAGTGGCCAAGGCGATGATGCTCTTGGTTCAAAATGCTGAGGAATCTATTAAAGTTTTCAAGTAATTTGTAATGCTGGGT
Source organism: Cryptomeria japonica (assembly GCF_030272615.1). Lineage (NCBI taxonomy): Eukaryota > Viridiplantae > Streptophyta > Pinopsida > Cupressales > Cupressaceae > Cryptomeria > Cryptomeria japonica. The sequence continues at coordinate 288,038,498 of NC_081405.1, forward strand.
TTGGAGCCAACTTCTTGTTGGCTTCTTGTTGTCTTTTTCTTAGTTGCTGGTTTTTGTGCTGGTGTTTGCAACTGTTTTGTTTCATCTCTTTAATGCTTATCTTTCGAATTGTAATAGGGTTTCGAGTCCCCTAAAACCTATTTTTACTTAATCAAAAACACTAGAAGTCTAAGTTCCATTTCTTCATTGCAGTCTCCATGGTATAGGATCTCTCTATCATTCGGATCACATGTGGAGCTAGGTCCCCATCCTCATTGACTAGTCCTCTAGCTGTGCTCATGAAACCTGTCAATTGAAGTTGCCAATCTCCCAATGAAATGAGTTCTCCATCATAGAGCATGGCTAGCAATTGGATCAATTGTTCATTCTCTAAGAATTGGATGACATTTTTCAACTTGTCCCTGAATTTATTGTGTGCCTTCAACAAGGTATTTGCTTCATTCTTATCCTTTAGAGTCATAGAGTCGTGAGTGGTCATGATCTCCTGGATCTATTCGTGCAACCTCATATGCGCTGTGTATTCTTTGATGGTACTAGTGTGCATCTTCCATAAGTCTTCAGAATACTTTAACATAACCTTAAAACGAGCATCAACTATGTCATCAACAAGCTTGACAGTGCGAGCCTATGTAACTTTGAGCAATCTATTCCCCTTCTTGCTCTTATACCTCCAATATGAAGCATCCTGGATTATTTCAAGTATATCTTTACTAGTTTCATAATTAGTAAGTCCAACCTCTATAATCCTTGGGGCCAATTCCAACTATAATGCCTTATCCTGCCAATATTGTTTCTCTTCCTGTGCTTTCTCATAAAGGCCTTTGACAGTTTGGTTTTCCCTCATCAAGAACTCAACTTGTTCTTTTTTTATCTTCGCAACATCAAGGTTTAACTGGGCAGTGATCCTAGGGTCTTTTTTTCCAACTTGATGGATCATGAGGTGGCCAAATGCTTCATATGTGTCTACCAACAGGGCTCTCTTGCCTCTTGGATATAGAGCCCATAGCAACAAGGCCTCCTGCTCTGGATTATACCCTGAACCTATAAAGATCCTATCAACCTCCTCTGGTAACAATTGCTTGTCATTGTGCTACTTTCTCTTGAAGCTGTCAAACATAATAGCAACTTTCATTTCCCACCCAGGGTAAATTATCACACTAGCGTCATTGAGGAGTTGTCTTCCTCTTTTAGGGGTCATTTCTCTTTTCTCAGCATTGATTTCCTCCTGTAACATTCGTAGAGTGTCTTCCTCTATCATGTTTCCCATCCGTTGCCTGATCATCCTACCTTTGTATTGATATAAGAAGGTTTCAAACTTAGTAGTGTTAACAAACTCCTGATTTGAAACCAATTCCCCATGCACGCAGATTGTGAAATCATCAATTTCCATCTCGTAGGGCTGTCCTATTGCTAGATCCATGTCGTGATCAAGTCCAAACCCAACTAGTGGCACATCTTCTTCTATGTTAACAAATTCAGCAATGGATTTAGGGGATAAGCGGGCAATGGGAGTAGTCACCCTAGGATCTTTAATCCTTTCTCTAAAGACATACAATGGCACTACATTATCTAGAATCTCCAATTCATGAGACATTAGTTTGTTCGCTTTGGCCACGGGGTCGTCAATTTCTTCTAGGATTTCTTTGTTGATCTTGCCCCTCCTCAATTTCCATTCATATGCTTTATCTACCTTATGAAGCATCGACCTCTTCTTGATTGCTTCCTCCCTTTCCACATTCCTGATGAAGTCATCAATCATTAATGGCACATGTTCTATGGCTTTCAATCTCTGTGATATTCTAGCCCCTCGCATATATCCTTCTAGATGAAAGTTGGGTCTGGGGTCTCCTTTCACAAGGTGAAAATATTTTAACTTGTTTTGTAGTAAACCATACTTTTTTTAACTCTTAACAAGAAAATTAGAAAAGAACAACAAGCAAGGCACAATTGACTGCTTCCCATGATCTATAAGATTTTTGGCACTTGCTATAGACAATTGCCTAATGATTTCCAAATAAGCAATTTGTATGAAGGTTTCAAACCCATACACCCTAATTTGTGTGTAATCCAAGAAATAGTACCAATCCCCCTAGTTATGGGTAATATAGATTTCTTCATCAAAATCTTTAGGTCGAAGGAATTTATTAACCTAAGGGGAAAGTGAAAAATCACATGGATGTCCAAGCAATTTGTATGAAGGTTTCACAAAATGTTCTTCAAAGTGCATGTACTAGTTGTTAATGTATCTTTGGTCCTGGGCTGATAACCATAATTGCACTGGCTTGCGGATTCCTACTCTATTATACTCCCTAATGGATAGACCTTGAGTCCAAAGCCCTATATCTTGACCATCGTATAGCAACATATGCATAAGGTGAGAGTAGTATCTAAAATTCACATTAACACTGTCTCCCTTTAGTTTTTCTAACCCATGGTTGATGGCACGAGCTAAGTAAGAAGCATAATCAAAGGTCCTTGGGTCCTTTGATTAGATTTTGACACAAATCACCATAGTAGCAATGCCCATTAATGGGGATTCTTCCATGCCCAACACTTGTGCAGTACAATAATAGGTGAACTTAAAGTAGGGAGAAAATAAGTTAACATCAAATGGGGCTTTGTCAATATCTGCAATCAAAGTAAAAGCTCCTTCGATCTTCGGTCTGTGTGGTGGGAGCCTCCATTATTTATATGTTCTCTCCATGTTTAAATACTCGTCCACCAAATTTTTGATATCAACTTCATCCTCATGCCCCCATTCCAGACAGAAAAATTTCTCAATATACTCTTTACTAATCGGCAACAAGCAGTTCCCTTTATAGTCACAAATGGTTTGTGTTTGTGGGTCATACCTGTCTACCAACACTATTATCAACTCTACATTCACAAAGATGTTGGGAATGACAAGTCTCCCTAGATTCAACTTCCAAATATTGCACACTGGTTCTACAACAAACCTTCTAGCATAGCTCAAAATGAATAATTCATGCCCTCAAACCTCTATCCAAATATCCCCTATGCTTGTAAATCTATCTTCCAATCCCTCATCATCATTCTTAATCTTTCTAGACTGGTGAATTGAGAGAGGGAATTGGTCTATTAGGTCTTGTTCTAAGGGTCGACCTTCCTTTTTCTGTCAGTTTGGATTTTCTTCTTTGGTTTTAGGAGGGTGAGGCTCTTTGTTCTTCTTTGTTTTATCTTTCCTAGATGACGAAGATTCCATCTTTATGTTCAATTCAAAAGAAGACAAGAAATTCTGAGAAGCACTTATAGTTTTTTCTTCTTTCCGTGAAGAACTTTGTGACCCCTGCTACACCAGTTCCTTCTTTTCTTGATGAATTTATCCGCCTGAACAATTCTGGTATTTGAGTAGTTTGATTACTCAGAGTACTACAACGATCATTAAGAAATGCATTTTGAATTTATGATGATGTGACTCGTTTGGATTCGTGTAATATTTCCTCACAGATTGATTGTGCTTTTTTGCTGATTTTTGCCTTTTGATACATGAGTGTGCCACATTTCCCGAAGGCAACTCTTATTTTGATGAAACATACCCCTTCAATGACTTTATTTTCATGTTCTTTGATGCCCTAGTTTCATCGATGCCCATCTTTAGTATAGACCCAACACTATTTATTTTGTTTCAATGAAACTCTCTCTTCGCTCAAGTGTTTTCACCTTTTATCGATATGCATTTTCTATCTACAACCATCTTTTGATGAGTTATCCATTGAATTCATCAATATTGGATTTTTGATGAAAGGTCCCATTTCGCCATGCACTCTAATGCTTTACTCGATAGCTTTTTTTCATCAAAACCCCTTTTACTTCGATGAGATCTCATTCCATTTCATTGATCTGTGACTCGGACTAGAGGGGCCCACTTCATATCCACTTCCATGAGTCTCGTGCTTTGGCAGATGCTTTTGGGATTTCACCAACATGTCCTTTTCATCGATTACTTTTGGTACTACAATGATCATTAAGAAATGCATTTTGAATTTATGATGATGTGACTCACTTGGATTCATGTAATATTTCCTGACAGATTGATTGTGCTATTTTGCTGATTTCTGCCTTTCGATGTGTTATTTCCCAAAACCACAGATTGGAAATCAGAGAGTTTTGCCACTTCTCTTAATGACTTCCAAATGATTCCTGACCAACAAACAGGAATGATCAATAGATAAAATTCCCTTGCACTTCAGGCTTCACTAAACCAAGGTAGGTGAACCTATACCTGAAACCTAAATCTACAGGTTAAAGACTTTTTTTAAGCGAATTTAATAAATTTAGTGACTTCAAGATGGCAAAGTTTCTTGAAACCAATTTTATTATCTGGAAGTTGTGACTGCTTGCTTGCAAATGAATGTTTATAAAGTAGTGATTGTATGAATTAGAAATATGATTCCTTGATGAAACTTGCTCTGGAGATACTTGATTCAAATATATAAAATCAATAAAAGACCAGTTCCTTGATTCCTTACTGGTTTCATATCATTTCAAATGAAAAATCCTACATTTAACCTTAGAGATAGTTGTAATAACTTGTTAATAAAACAAGACCATCATCTCAGAGGCTTCTATATGAACTGTAATTAAAATATAACATCCAGTTAGTCTTACTGAATTTAAATTTACTTTGAAAGACCAATAAGACAATTTGAAGTTTGCCAACCAATCCTTCAAACTGATGTTCAAACTGAAAATCAATCTTAATTATGACAACTAAGACTACACAATGAAACAATCTATGAAAAATAGATTTATCTAAGGAACTGATCAATCAATTGAAAAGATAGAGACCATCATGAATAAAAAACACTTGAATATTTGTACTAAAAATATGATGCTTAAACCAGTTGATTTTAGTATATATCATCCATCAACTTGATACTTCCAGACAATGAGTGCATAAGAAATGCATAAAAGATTGTCTTGATATAAAACTATAAACTTGTGATATATGTCTTTCCTAAAAGATCCTCAATATATAGATGAGGATTCAGTTTGAAAAATGAAAGGGCATACCCTTTCATTAAAACTAAAATTAACAAAAAACTAACTAGAATCTAACTACCTAAAAAATGCCCTAACAATATGAACAAACTGATAGACTATAATATAAAGTCACATCTTTGAACACCCTTTTGACATTTATGGTTGATCTCCAAGAATTTGATCATACTTCTAAATATGCTTCAAGTATCTCTTTGATTTGTAGGTATCCGCATCTTAGATGATATCTTTGACCACAATCTCCATAGTGATGAAGTTTTCCATATGCTCAATTGTATCTGTCATATCAAGTCCATCAAACTGGGCAATGTTAAGGGAGGCACTAAGAAGACTTTGGCATTCCATATTCCATGTATCCTTATCCTTAATCTGTCCATTCTGATCTTCAACCTCTGGAAAACCATGGTGTACTATTTCCTTACATTCATCAAATTCATTTTGCAGTTCTCTGTCAAAGTCTTCATGTTTTCTCAACAACCTTTGTATTCCTTCAATAACTTTAGCATCTGCATTGACCATTGTCTTATCATGCAATAAATTTACTAATCTGTTATAAATCCAATTGTGAGATACCACATTATCCATATTCTTCTGATAAACAACCCAAAAATCTTCAAGGAAACCTTGCAACTTTTCAAATCTCTTGGTCAGTAAAATAGAGGTTGCATCAACCCTCACACTCTGTATTTGCCTTTTTAACCTTTTTTTTTCCAATTTCACTTCTTCACATCTCTTTTTCCATTGAGACCCATCATGGATTTGTGGCACATGTTGTCCTCCTCTTTCTAGCAATTCTTCATATAGCCCCTTGTACTGATCTCTTTCTCTAATCAGTTTGACTAATTATGCTTTATTAAATTTTGAAATATCAATGCCCATGTCAGTAGTAACAATAGGATCCACTTCACCCACTTTTAATTTCATAATGTGACCCAAATATGTGTCCACGTCAATGATTTTTGGCCTCTTATTCAGAGGGTAAAGAGCCCACAAAAGAAAAGCCTATTCATTCTGGTCAAATCTAGAGCCAATATACACATCATTCACTCCTTGAATATCAAATTTAAAATCCTTATTCTCAAAATGTAACATGCTCTAAAAAATAAATGATGCACTCATATCCCATCCTGGAAAGATGATGATGCCTGCTTCACTAAGAAGTTGTCTTCCCCTTTGAGGGTTTATAGTGGTCAATTATAAACTGATTTCTTCCTTTAGTTTCCCCAACAATTATGATTATTTTTCAGGGGTTACGTTTGGGATAAAGTCTCTCAATTTTTTACCTTTGAAATTATATAAAAAGGATTTAAATTCTTTTGACTTAATAAAAACATCATCAGACACAAAGGAAGAATACTCATCATATCTTGCATCACTATGGATGTTTATCCTGGCACCAATTTACTCTTGTAATTCAGGTTCTTCTATTGTGTCTGGTGCTTGATGCCTGGATATTATCTCAAATTCTTCTGACTCGCCTTCACTCTCCTCTTCTTCAGTTTCCATTTCTTGCAATCTCTTTTTCTTTTCTTCCAATTTTTTGTTTAATTCATCAATGGCAAACTGGGCCTCTTCCTCCTCCATGTTTCTAAACATATCGTTTGCTTCCAAGTAAACATGAAAATAATCTCCCAAATTTTGACTTTTGTTCCAATTGTGAATATATCCTTCAGAGTCATAATTGACCCTAGCAATATATTTGAACAAATTGTATTCTTCAATCAATTTCCTATCAATGGCTTCATAAGCCTTTGTGGATACAAAGGTAAAATCCCCAAAACTAAGAGTCCTAGGCAGGAAAGTTTGCTTATGCCTATCTCCAAAATATTTGGCATTGGAAACACTTAATTGTCTTACAATCTCCAAATAAGCAATCCTGTCTGGTACAAATTTTGGCAACACATATGGGGTTCCTTCAAAACCATAAATCCTGAAGCAAGTAAAATCCTTATGAACAAACCAATCACCCCAGTTGTGATCGACAATACGTCTCTCATGAAAAACAACAGGTCTCAGAAATATTTTAACTTCAGTGGAAATAGATCCTTCACATAGGACACCATACATTTGATACAGTGGCTTTACTGTTATCTCTTCAAACTTAATGTAGTTTGACTTCACATATCGTGAGTCCCAAATTGATGTCCACATTTGCATTGGTTGTTCTTTACCTACTCTGTCCACTGTGTTTAATTTTAAACTCATTGGCCACATGCCCTGAAATCTTCCATAAAATAAAATCAAATGCATCAACAACGAGTAAAACTTAAAAGTGGGCTCCTTGTTATCTCTAAGGTTCAAGAAACCCTCATGTAATTTTTCTGCAAGATAAGTAGCATAATCAAAGGGTCTTGACTCATACATCTATACATTTTCTACCAACACCAGCAACCCAACATTAGCTACATCAGGGACCTTTATATCTCCAACCTGTCTGCATGACATATAGGTGTACTGTAAGTAGTGTCTGAACATATCCATATTAAATGGGGGGCCATCCTCTTTTGTCAGAATGCCCTTCTCAACCCTGTGAAAGGATAAGTTCCACCCTTTGTAAGTAGTATCCATTTTAACAAATTCCTCCTCTAGTTCTTCAAATGACAAGGGTACATCAGGGTTAGGGTCTAAGCTAAAAACTTCATTTATGGTGCCATGGATAAATCTGATAAAAACCTTGCCATTTGGAAATTGAATGCATCTCTTCATAGAATTATAATTTCTAACCAAGACTTCCATCAGTCTAATATTTACGAAAACATTTGGAACAACTAGTTTACCTAAGTTGGTTATCCATGGGTTACAAATTGGTACTTCTCTGTCTTTTCTCAAAAAATGAAACAGGAAGAGTTCATAACCTCTCACCTTTGTCCATACATCTCCAACCCCTTTAAACCAGTCTTCAAGCTGGTCTTTTCTAGACAAATGTTGTTTCGACCTTCTTGATTTTGGACCTGGAAACTGCAATTGATCAATAATGTCTTGATTCAGTTTTCGTGCAGGAGGGATTTCTGCTATTTTTGATTTTTTAGATGTGGATTCTGAGCCCTTAGCACTCCTCTTTCTTCCTAATGAACTTGAAGCTTCCCTGATGTATGAAGAACTATGAGAAACAATTCTCACCTTGCATGTTTTTTACTAAGACATAGTCTGTATTTGGTTTTAATTCACCTCGTGTGAGCCATCAATCTACTCAATTGTAAGCATTAAATATAGGCTACTTTGGTTTTAGTTTTGAATTGCAACTGTAATGGCTCATTGAGATATGATTTCCCGATGAATTACTTCCTTGGTGCCATAAAATTTTTTTCATTCCTTAAGTTACTTTGTTGTTTATCGATGTGTGTCTTCCCAATGCCTCCATTGGGTATCGACATAACCTTGAATAGGTTTTACCGATAGTTATTTTTCTTCGATGAACCTCCTACTTTATTATTTCCATCGAGTATCAGGATAGCTTGAAATGATACATCTTGATCCCTTTAAGTTATACCCATGACTAATGTTTCTCTTCCTATCGGTGTAAGTTTTACCAATAGCCTTATCGGCTATCGGCAAAATAGTAATTCGCATGTTCCAATAGTTCAAGCTACACTGATCATACTTTAGTAATTACTAAGTTGGTGTATATCCTCCCAATGTGTCTATTAGGTATCGGGATAACTCCTATCCCCTTCTTGCAATAATTAATCACTTCCTAATGACCTTTGTCTTTGATAAGGTGCTTTCTTCGAGGTAAGCTACACCAATGGTTTGATATGCTTATAAAATGTGCTCCCCTTAATGAAATACACATGTTTATGATTTCTTATATAAACTGAACAAAACCTCACAAAAGATCAATCTTTGAGATATTACATAGATCTTGCTTCTTTAGCTAAATTTTTCAAAGTGAAAGCCTTATCTTACTCAGTGCCACCCCATAATTGCCCAGCTGATGGTTGATAACTCAATGATGAACCAATAGTACCAAACCGGTACTGAGAGGGGGGGGGGTGAATCAGTACAAACACAATTTAAGTCCAAAACTAGTTTGACAACAAATACTCCAAATGACTGACACACAGGGATACCGGTAAAATAGAGTGCAACTGATAACATCCAGTATAGCTCAATCAGTCATGAACCAGTCACTCAATAAGCTTTCCTCTTAGCTTAATACTACAGTATCATTATATTCTTATGCATAAACAAGTAAACTTAACCATCAAATCTTCACAACAGTGAGTTCAATATGTTTTATAGACAGGCATAAAACATAGAACCTTCATGTGCTTAATAGGTAAAATAAAGCATCACAAGACAAAAGCATTTCACATGACACACATATTTTTCATGTGGAAACCCAACTGGGAAAAACCATGGTGGGGATGAATACCCACAAGTTGCTTTTTGAACTCTTTAGAAGTCTGCTCTGTTAGGAGCCTTGTCCGGTTAAGGACATTACAATAGGTTCTGGTAGGAACCGATCCTATTAGGGATCACCCGATTAAGGGTTTAAACCCGGTAGGGTCACCTTGTTAGAGGATTTCAAGAAGTCAATAGCTGAAAGGATCTCCTAAGCTTCTCTAGCTTCTCAAAACTCATTAGCCTCGAGTTACCTGGTTAAGGGATTTGAATCAAGTTGGTTAAGACCACCCGATTTAAGGGATTTTGCATCAAGCCAATTAAGGCTACCCTGTTAGGGGATTTTACAACTATTAAAGTGGTTATAGATCAACAGGAATTACAATGATCTATTAATAGCACTCAATGCTAATGCAGATCCATTTTGGCTCCTCTTCACCTTCTGCACATTCACTTTGTTGATATCTCTTCTCTCCTTTGGTCTGGAAAGAATCATGTATCACTTCCCTTGGATACACACTCACAACTTTTGCCAACAACCTCAGAAAGAAACCCAACATCGACCTTATAGGAAACATACAAGTCTGTAGCAAAAACCCTAAACCCTAAACCTGTTAGGTTAAGCAATTCAAACGGTTCGATCCTGACCATTGAATCATACTACATTAAATGCAACAATCTTGAATCGATCTCAAGACATTCTCCATCATCCATTATCCACCATTTTCATGGCGGTTGATAACCCATCATGCATTATCACCGATTGACAGACTTCGCACATTCCCGAGGTAGATAGGAATAGTCATCTTCATGCAAGATCCTTCACGCACACAGAGATTATGTGGCAACACGATCTGTCCTAGATCATACTGCTAACTCATCACACAAAGATCACTGATTGAGTCACATAGACTTGAGGTACTCCAACCGGAATCCCCAAAGTGGAAGCTACCTACCAACCGGTAGTCATACAATCCTTCCATGTGCTGGGTCCCATAACTACATGCCAGTTCATCTTGAACAAATATGCCACTTCACTTTGGCATATAAACCAGTTCATACATATGTCGGTTCCTCTCTCTCTTCACCTATCACATGTGCCAGTTCACACCATGTCTCATATTGACATCAATGACAACATACAATATCATTATGTCTTCATGCAGGTTTACATAATGCCAACAATCTCCCCCTTTGGCATTGATGGCAATATACAAAAGATATCTTCTCTGCTTCACATCTTCTCCCCATTTGCTGCAGATATCTTTTCGCTTCACTCCTTCTCCCCCTTTGACAACAATGTCAAAGTGGAGGTACAAACATCTCTATTTCATCATGTTGCTCCCCCTGAGGAGTAGCATCCTTCAACACACCAATCAACCAAAACTTTGTCTTTCCAGTACTTGACTGATGTGGAACAATCACTTTTAGTTCACCTCCTGAAGGGGCAATACCCCTAATTCACCTCTCAAATGCACAAATGTTGTCTTTGGAAGAGGCTTGGTGAATATGTCTGCTAACTGCTCCTTACTAGACACATGCTCCAGTACAATTTCTTTATTCTGAACCTTTTCCCTTAAGAAATGATACTTAAGCTCAAAATGCTTGGTTCTAGAATGTAAAACCGGATTCTTTGATATATTGATAGCAATTGTGTTATCACAAAATATACTTACCGGTTCAGATATAGGGATCTTGAAGCCTTCTAGTACATGCTTCATCCATATTGTCTGAGTGTAGTTCATGAAAGCTGCAACATACTCCGCTTCCACTGTAGACTGAGAGATACAACTCTACTTTTTACTCATCCATGAGACCAGTCTACCACCGAGAAAGAATGCACCACCAGTTGTGCTCTTCCAGTCATCCACATTACCGGTCCAATCAGCATTTGTGGATACTTTCATATTGAAATTATTGTTGTATGGGTACCACAATCCATAGTCAATTGTTCCCTTCAAATACCTAAGAATCCGCTTGACTGCAATCAAGTGAGATTCTCTTGGACTCTTCTGGAACCTTGCAGTGATGCCAACTACATGTGCAATATCCGGTCTACTATGCACTACATAATGCAACTTACCAATCATTGATCGGTATTCCTTCTCATCAACCAGTGCGGAATCATCCTCCTTTGTCAATTTGCAACCGGTAACCATCGGTGTACCAACCGGTTTGCTATCTTCCATGCCAAAAGTCTTCAACACCTCTGTGACATATTTGGACTGAGTGATGAAGATTCCATCTTCCATCTACTGGATCTACAGTCTAATGAAGAACTTAATCTCCCCTATGAGTGACATCTCAAACTCTTTCTTCATCTCATCAACAAACTCATGACTCATCTTGTCATCTCCACCAAAGATGATGTCATCAACAAAAACTTCACAGATTAGGATCTGATCACCTTCAAACTTCAAGTAGATATTGCTACCTTCACTTGTTCTCTCAAATCCAATCTTCACAAGATGGCAATGTAGGAACTCATACCATGCCCTAGGTGCTTGCTTTAGACCATATAATGCTTTATGTAGCCTACATACCATGTCACTATCTTCAGATAGGGCAAACCCATTTGGTTGCTCAATATACACCTCCTCTTCAAGTACACCATTTAGGAATGCAGATTTTACATCCATTTGATATACCTTGAACCTCTTAAAAGCTGCATATGCAAGAAGCATACAAACTCCTTCCAATCTGGCTACAGGAGCAAAGGTTTTTGAGCATATCCTTTGCATACCCGTCTGGCTTTATTCCCAATCACCTTGCCATCCTCACTCAACTTATTTCTAAACACCCATTTGGTGCCAATGACATTTTTATGCTCTGGTCTGGGTACCAAGGACCATGTACCATTTTTCTCTATCTGGTCAAGTTCTTCTTCCATTACCTTGATCCAGTCTTCATCTTTATGAGCCTCTTTGAATGACTTAGGCTCAAATTCAGAGATCATACATGAGTTTTCAATGATCTTTCTTCTCGTAAGGATTCTTGCATCCCTATCACCTATGATCTGCTTGGGATCATGATTCAACTTGACATACTGAGGAATGGTCTTAACTAGTTCTTCTTGCTTTTCTTCTTCATCCTCATCTTCATCAGTATCAACATTCACCGGTTCAGGAACACTATTACTGGTACTCGGTTGACTAACAACTGGTTCCCAGAAGGTTGCAACTGGTTCATTTATAGCTTTCTCACTGTCAGTTTCCTTAGTCTTCTCAGAGGATTCGTCAACTCTTACATTGATGCTTTCCATAATTCTTTGAGTCCTATTGTTGTAGCACTTGAAAGCTTTACTCTTGGTGGAATATCCTAGAAATATTCCCTCATCACATTTAGCTTCAAATTTACCTTGGTGTTCACTTCTCTTGATGTAACATTTGCTACCAAATACCTTAAAGTAGTTAACCATAGGTGTCTTACCAGTCCAATACTCATAAGGGGTTTTGTCCTTACCCTTTTTGATGAGTACCTGGTTCATAGTGTAGATTGTAGTGCTCACCACTTCTGTCCAAAAGGTGTGAGCAACCTTTCCTTGGATCAACATGGTTCTAGCTACTTCAACCACAGTCTGGTTATTCCTCTCTGCTAGGCCATTCTGCTATGGAGTCCGGGGGGCAAACATCTATCTCTTGATGCCAAATTCTTCACAATACTTGTTGAATTCATTGGAAGTGAATTCCCCTCCTTGATCAGTTCTTAGACATTTGATCCTTTTACCACTTTCCTTCTCCACTAATGCTCTGAAAGCCTTGAATTTCCTAAAATCTTTAGACTTGTCTTTCAAGAATGTGACCCACATCATTCTTGAGCAGTCATCAGTGAGAATCATGAAGTACCTATCACCCTACACACTTCTAGTTTTCATAGGACCACATAAATTAGTGTGCACAAGATCAAGCAAGTTGTCAGTAGTGAAAGATTTACCTTTAAAGGTTGAGGAAGACATTTTCCCCAATTGACATTCTCTACACAAGGTATTATCCGGTTTGCTCAGCACTGGCAACCCTCTAACTACCTTGATCTTACTAGCCTTCACAATGTTATCAAAGTTCACATGGCATAATCTCCTATGCCATATCTAGCTATCATCAAGCTTAGCCATAAGACATGTACTTATATTTGCATTCAGATGAAATAGGTTACCTTTAGTCTGCATGCCGGTGGCTACCAATTTACCGTCTTTACCTTTGATTTTGCAAACTCCACTCTTGAATGGCAGAGTGAGACCACTATCATTTAGCTGGGCAACACTTAGAAGGTTGTGTCTGAGACCATCAACCCAATACACATTGTCAGCACTACTCTTTCCATTCAAAGAGATGGATCCTTTGCCTTTGACCATGCATGGTGCATCATTGCCAAAGCGAACCACACCACCATCATACTCCTCTAAGGATAGAAACTTGCTCCGGTCACCAGTCATATGGTGAGAACAACCACTATCAATGATCCACTCATTGGAATCATCAAACCGGAAGATAAGAGCCTTCTTGTCTGCCACATCTTCCTTTACAGCAACAAACACAATGTCTTCATTCTCTTCATCTTTTGATTCCTCATCTGTGACACCTTCATCAATTGCCACAAAACAATTTCTCCAGTTTCCTCCTTTGAATTTCTTGAACCTTTCCAGTTTATCCTTGTTGTCACTATTAGGACAGTTCATAGCAATATGTCCTATCCGGTTATAGGAGAAACATTTCAAAGGTAGCTTACCTTTGTATTTACCAGTTCCTTTTGAAAATTTCTTGGTAAGAAGTGCTTCAAATTCCATCAGAAACTCTTCATCCTGCATTTCTCTGCTCTGATTAGGTTCCCCACTAGTGCTAGCCTCTTTTCCTTTTCTAGAAGGTATAGAAGAGGCTCTAAAAGCTGATTCTGTCTTTTGAACACTACCATCAAAACTATTCAGCTCATAGGCTGTCAACTTGGCTATGATGGAATCCAAGGATGCCTTAGACTTGTCTATTGATCTTAGCTCCTGAATAGTAGCAACCCTTATTGCATAGACCGGCAATAGAGATCTCAGGACTTTGTTTACCATAGTGGAATCTTCTATTTTGCCACTTGCACTCTTTATTTCTCCAACAACTGTTTTGATTCTTATTCCATATTGTTGAATGGTCTCTCCTTCAACCATCCACATGTCTTCAAACTTTCCTCTCAGACTCTCTTCCTTAGCCTGTTTTACATGCTCATCACCACCATAGATATTTTCAAGAGCATCCCATACCTCTTTGGGATTGCCTTGTCCTGAACATCAATAAATTCAATGTCAGATAGACTACTGATGAGGGCTTCCATGACTTGCCCATTTTCTTGTATCTCTCTCTTTTGGTCATCGATGAGAGTACCGGTAGGAACAACATATACATTTTCAACATAACTCTAGTGTTGAACACCCATGCTTTTGATGAATATCTTCATCCTATCTTTCCATATACCAAAATTTTCCCTGTTAAACTTTGGACCTTCCCTCTTCATCATTTGACTAGGATCTTTTCCTCAAGCGGTTAGGCTTACAACATAGAGGACCTGGAGGTGCTTTGATACCAATTGATAACTCAATGATGAACCACTAGTACCAAACCGGTACTGAGAGGTGGGGGGTGAATCAGTACAAACACAATTTCAGTCCAAAACCAGTTTGACAGCAAATACTCCAAATGACTGACACACAAGGATATCGGTAAAACAGAGTGCAACCAGTAACATCCAGTATAGCTCAATCAGTCATGAACCGGTCACTCAATAAGATTTCCTCTTAGCTCAATACTACAGTATCATTATATTCTTATGCATAAACAAGTAAACTTAACCATCAAATCTTCACAACAGTGAGTTCAATATGTTTTATAGACAGGCATAAAACATAGAACCTTCATGTGCTTAACAGGTAAAATAAAGCATCACAAGACAAAAGAATTTCACATGACACACATATTTTTCATGTGGAAACCCAACTGGGAAAAACCATGGTGGGGATGAATACCCACAAGCTTCTTTTTGAACTCTTTAGAAGTCCACTCTATTAGGAGCCTTGTCTGGTTAAGTACATTACAATAGGTTCTGGTAGGAATTGATCCCATTAGGGATCACCCATTTATGGGATACCCGGTTAAGGGTTTAAACCCAATAAGGTCACCTTGTTAGAGGATTTCAAGAAGTCAATAGCTGAAAGGATCTCCTAAGCTTCTCTAGCTTCTCAGAACTCATTAGCCTCGAGTTACCCGGTTAAGGGATTTGAATCATGTTGGTTAAGACCACCCGATTTAAGGGATTTTGCATCAAGCCAGTTAAGGCTACCCTGTTAGGGGATTTTACAATTGTTGAAGTGGTTAGAGATCAAGAGGAATTGCAATGATCTATTAACAACACTCAATGCTAATGCAGATCCATTTTGGCTCCTCTTCACCTTCTGCACATTCACTTTGCTGATATCTCTTCTTTCCTTTGGTCTGGCAAGAATCATGTATCACTTCCCTTAGATACACACTCACAACTTTTGCCAACAACCTCAGAAAGAAACCCAACATCGACCTTATAGGAAACATACAGGCCTGTAGCAAAAACCCTAAACCTATTAGGTTAAGCAATTCAAATGGTTTGATCCTAACTATTGAATCATACTGCATTAAATGCAACAATCTTGAATCAATCTCAAGACATCCTCCATCGTTCATTATCCACCACTTTCATGGCGGCTAATAACCCATCACACGTTATCACTGATTGACAAACTTCGCACATTCTCGAGGTAGATAGGAATAGTCAGCTTCATGCAAGATCCTTCACGCACATAGAGCTTACGTGGCAACACGATCTATCCTCCATCATACTGCTAACTCATCACACAAAGATCACTGATTGAGTCACATAGACTTGAGGTACTCCAACCGGAAACCCCGAAGTGGAAGCTACCTACCAACCGGTAGTCATACAATCCTTCCATGTGTCGGTTCCCATAACTACATGCCGATTCATCTTGAACAAATATGCCGCTTCACTTTTGGCATATAAACCGGTTCATACATATGCCGGTTCCTCTCTCTCTTCACCTATCACATGTACCAGTTCACACCATGTCTCATATTGACATCAATGACAACATACAATATCATTATGTCTTCTTGCTAGTTTACATAATGCCAACAATGGTTTACTCTCTAGAGACAGATCATAGATGGATAGGAATTGATGTTGTAGGGTCATTCCTACACATAAAACTTCAGCAGTAACTAATCTCATGATAAAAAATACTTATTGAAAAGCATAAGCAAATAGCATCTCAATAGCATAAATAATTTTGAAAAATTATGTGCTAACATGATGCATGAGCATGCCACATTTCCCGAAGGAAACTCTTATTCCGATGAAACATACCCCTTCGATGAATTTCTTTGTATGTTCTTTGATGCCCTAGTTTCATCGATGCCCATCTTCAGTATAGACCCAACACTATTTATTTTGTTTCGATGAAACTCTCTCTTTGCTCAAGTGTTTTCACCTTTTATTGATATGCATTTTCTATTGACAACCATATTTCAATGAGTTATCCATTGAATTCATTGATATTGGATTTTTGATGTAAGGTCTTGTTACTCCATGCGCTCTAATGCTTTACTCAATAGCTTGTTTTCATCAAAACCCCTTTTACTTCGATGAGATCTCATTTTATTTCATCGATCTATGACTTCGGCCATAGGGCCCCACTTCATATCCACTTCAATGAGTCTCTTGCTTCGGTAGATGCTTTTTGGATTTCACCGACATATCCTTTTCATTGATGAGAAAATCTCTATGAGGCCGTGCCCATTTTCATCGAATTGGATACTTCTATGGAACTTGGTCTTTCGATAGATACTTTGAGGGTCAAGCTGATATGCTTGTCTCACTTTCTTTTCTTTTCATTTCGATGAAATTTTAGTGTCATTAGGTTCCTTTTTTATTTACTCGACATCACTCTTTCACCGAAAGGCTTTTCTGGTTACATTTTAATGCCTCTCGGGTTACCCTAATGAGGGCTTTGACGACCTTTTAGTAAAATGTGAATATCTCAGCCAATACTTAATGGAATTAGGTGATTCAAAACCCAAAATAAAGTGGATTCATGCCTCCATCCAACCCAATAGGTTTTAGAACCCGACACTAAGTCTATGACACAAAATAACATCTATAATCATAGTGTTATGCAGAATAATATAAGAAAATGTGTGCAGAAAACTGCTTTTATTGACATTGCAGTATTTCTTATAATTGTATGACTATTACAGTGAATTCGTAACTTTGGTTTGCTAGATGTCTTTTTTTTCAGCTATAGAATAATTTCAATTTTTTTGAAATTTTATTTTTGTAGTTATTTTAACACACATACTATTAAATTAATGGTTGTTTTATTATGCAAATGAGGGTAATCATTACATATGTATTAATATTACATGTTATTTTTTATTTTTGTAGAAACGCATTGATAAATTCAATGAAGGTGATAAAGTTAGGCAGTTGGATCCATTTGATAGTGTTGTTGTTGGCATTGGGAGGATTCACTCCCTATCTATTCTACAGAGTAAACTTAAAAGGAACAGGTGACACAAATGTGAACATTTTAATGGTCACAAGTAACATACCTCTTCCTTATGAAGACAAAATAGATGGAGCCGTCTGTTTGAAAGAGAAAGAGGGAACATTCAGAAGGTGGCCATTAAAATATTTGCAGAAAATGATATAGTTGAATACGTTTATCATGTTTCTTATTGTTTTATGTAGTATTTTGAATATTTTGAAAGAGTTGGAAACTCTTAGATAACTTTGACATTTTTTATTATATTTACATATATACCCTTAGACAGATTTGACATCTTATAACTTGATTTATATATACATATTTTTATTATATTTTTTTTATTGCATATTACCTTGTTTGTCATAATGTTCAATCAATCTTTAAATTCTAACATGTAGCTTGTTCATATATGTAATATTTTTATTTGCTTTTATGATCTAGTTTGAGTTTAATGTTATACTATTTTTTTCATTATAAAATTATTAAATATACTACCAATAAATAAAAATAATTAAATATACTACCAATGGATGTAAATATATGACTAAAATAATGACTAAATATATGACTAAAATAATGACTGTGATGACTAAATAAATGACCATTTAACAACAATCAATGATTAAATTAATGAATCAATATATAACTAAATTAATGACTAAATATATGATTATATAAATCACTAATATGACTAAATAAATGACCAAAGAACAACAATCAATGACTAAATTAATGATTAAATATATGACTAAATTAGTGACTAAATATATGACTATATTAGTGACTATCATGACTAAAAAAATGACCAGATAACAACAATCAATGACTAAATTAATGATTAAATATATGACTGAATTAGTGACTAAATATATGACTACATTAGTGACTAAATATATGACTAAATAAATGACCAATGAAATCAGTCACTTTTTCTTTAACACCTTGTTTACAATGCACTAAATCAGTCAAAGTGATTTTAGGACCAATATTGTTTTGAAACTGTTGGATGAAAGCATTTGCCAGTTGTCAAAAGGAAGTGATAGAATAAGAAGGCAAAGAGAAATACCATTGCAAAGCCTTATCTCTTAGTGTTCTTGTAAATAGTTTTGCAAGCAATCGTTGATCATAAGCAAAATTAGTACACAAGGTTTGAAATGTTTTGACATGCGTAAGAGGATCACCTTTTCCATTACGGAGTTCTAAGTGAGGGATCTTAACATGTTTAGGTGGTATGGCTTTAACAATATCAAGAGAAAGTGGGCTCGCAACATCAAAGGTGGGCACACTAAACTTGGATTGAATCATAGAAGCAATTTGTTGTTGGAAGCAAGACACAATTTGAGCAAGATTGTTAATTGTCATTTCGGTAGAAGAATTGATGTTAGACATAGGTGATTGAGAAGGTGGTGTGATGTTATTGAAAGAAGGCATGGACTGAGAATAAGGAGGTGGGACATTATAATAAGTAGGCATAGGTGATGACTGGGTAGGAAAAGGGACACTTAAAGGAGGAACAAAGTTGTTAAAGGAATTGCCCCCTTGTTTCACACTGATTGGTTGAGGAATAGTAGGAATACTCATGGAAGACATAGGTAAAGATGGAGGATTAAATGAAGAAGAAGGATTGCCCCCATGACCAATGGTTGTAGGAATGACATTTTGAGTTGAAGTAGCCATGATGTTGGAGGTAAAAGTAGGAATACTAGTCATAAGAGTAGTTAAAGGAATAAAAGGATTGACTTGTGTTCAAGGTTGTGAATAACCTAGGGTTTCGGTACAACTCTTGATAAGAATGACATTAGAATCAACAATATATGCAATGCCATGCAAAATATCAATTTCATTCTTATCACTTTGAATCATGTGCTTAAGGCCTTCAATTAATGGAAGAGCTTCACTATTACGGTATTCTTGGGACATCCATTGTTGAAAGTTATCAAATTGATTATCCAATGTGGGAAGTTGATCTATAGAAACCCTAGTTAAAGCTTCTTCTTCATCATGGGTTTCATCAATGGGGTGAATAGGCACATGATTAGGATGGGAAGAATTAACATGATCCTCATTAAAGAAATCACCCAAATTAGGATCCATCTCCTATATAATTAAACTTTGGGAATCCTTAATTCTAGTGCTTCGTCTAATGGGCATAGGATAGGTAGGACTAATAGTGGTGAAACTCATGCACTTAAGGGAAATTTTGAATTTTGAATTTTGGAACAAAGCTTACAAAATTGATTAATACAAAATTTAAGAAAATAATGATTACACAATTTGAACTTTGTTGGGGGATGAGGATGACACAATTTCCAAAAATGAAAGGAAAATAAAATTTTTAAATTAGGGCCAAGGGAATACCACTTAATTTTAAAATCAAAATTTTTGAAATCAGGGCACACTGTAATTAACCTCTTAATTTTAAAAATTGTCTTGAAATTTGAAATATTGAATTTTGGAGGTATTTCCGATTCTAGAGGGATCAAAAAATGACAAAATCAGTCAATCTTCAGGATTTAGGCTATTAAATATAGTCATAACAGTCTCCCAAAATTTCATGAAAAAATTTGAGGACCATGGCGGGAATGCACATGGTCCGACCAACCGTTTTTTGAAAATTTTCAGGGATGAATATTATGATGATTTCAAAGCTAACCCCAAAAAATTGACAAATTTTACGACCTCTAGATGGGTGAAATGAAGGCGCAAATGTAAAAATAGAACCCTATTAGGGTTTTGAAGAAAAAGAGGAATTGAATTCCAATTTTGAAAAATGTCAAACCTAATGGATAGGGACACCTTGGAAAATATTCAGAAATCTAAATTTGAAAGAAATTGATTTGAAATTTGCACAAAATCCAATTAATTTTGAAAATTATTGTTTTATGACCTAACCACTTAATTTTGAAATTTGAATTTTGGTAAAAAGGGGGGAAATTGAAATTTTAAATTATAGGAATGAAGATAAGTCTAAGAACAATCATAAATCTGAAAATTAAATGAAAATCCAATTTTTGCACAAGTTCAAGATGATTTTTGAAAGTTAGGGTTTTAACAAGTAACCTCTTAATTTTGTAAATTTTATTTGCAAATTGAACAAGACAATGAGGAAATTGAATTTGATAAACAAGACATTTTTCAGATCTAAGATACCCACAAGCAATATTTATAAATCACAAGTTCAATTTTAATTTTAAAAACTAGGGTTTTTAATGATTTAACCACTAAGTTTGCAGAAATTTGAAACTTGTAAATGAAAAATATGCAATTTTGTTCAAAGGAAAGCATGCAAGACATCGGGTTCACCAAAATTTAATGTTGGTGAAATGCGAATGAGAGATCAAGAAGAAAACTACCCTTTCCCTCCAAGGAGAGATGAGAGTTTCACTACGGATTTCCCTTCAAACACTTTTCACCGAGTTACATTCAGAAGAGACGAGGAAAATTCACTAGATTCAACCTTCAAGGATGAAGATTGAATTCTAAATGAAATAGGAATGATAAGTTGATCCCCCCTTCCTTATTTCAAAGGTAAAGGAATTGATTGAATTATGTAGTGCAAAACTAACAAAGAATTGATTATAACTTAAGATTGGAACATGGGATCAAGTTGGGCACCTTGATCTAGTAGTAATATGTCGAGACAAATTTTCCCTACAAATTTGACAAAAAGTTGCTCGGACCGTGGCGGGAATGTACATGGTCCTCTGAAAAAAGCCACGAAATAAAAAGTGTTTTTCTGCCTCTGTAAATGGAGCTTGAATCCAAAAGTACAGCTAACAATTTGCAACCTACACACATAAAAGAGAGGAAAATGGGTTGGGATTGGGGGTTTGTCTTTAGGTCAAAACCTAGTTTTGTAATTAACGAAGTAATGAAAGAAAGTACTTGCAAGTAGATGTAAATGAAAGAGTGAATTGTAAATCACCTCAAGGGAGGTTGTGATAACAATGTTGATAGAAATGCTTGTGTGGAATTCAATGTTGTAATCAATCTCCTCTTCAATAGTTGAATCCTTGACTTGAATGCAACACCTATCCTTGAAGGGAGACTTGAGAATGCTCAATGTTGAAAAATAATGCTTGAATTCTCTTGGATGCTTGATCGCTTATGCAACTTGACCCACTCCAATCTTATCCAACATCAACCTTATTGAAATTATGTAAATGAGAGGACGAATGCCCCTTAAATAAATGTTAGTGGATTTGATTTTCATCATAGGATGACATCGGGGGAGTTTCCCACTCAATGCACAACCCACAATGCTTGCTCTAGGAAGGTCCTACCCCAAAATAGGGTAGGGACAGGGCCGCCACACCCCTGTCCTAGGGGGACAAGGGTTTCTAGAAACAATGCACCACTGAGAGGGGGGCGAATCAGTGGTTCTCAATACTTTCCCTTTAACTATCATGTGTGAGTATACTAGTTCTCCATTTCTAACTCAATGCAGACTTATCGGTTAGTGGGGAGACCAACACAAATGCAATCACACACAAGGGAACAACTCATAACACCAGCATATATGAGGAAAACCCAAGATGGGAAAAACCTCGGTGAGAAATGTTGTTGGAGACTACTACTCTAATCCAACCTCATAATGAATTTCTATTTACAATATTTAGGGCACCAACCTAAGGAGCTACAACCCCTGATTTTAGGTCACCAACCCAAGGAGCTACAACCCCTGCACTGACCTACAACTCAGTGGATACAAAAATATATTTTGATTCCAAAGTTATCTTCCTATTAAAAATGGATTTTGTAACACTTCTTCAAATCTCTCTGCTGGATCTCTTGTCCAGTTCTTTGTCGGTTCTCTCTATCGGTTCTCTCTGTTGTTTGTCTCTTCTCTCTGCTGCTCTGCTACTTTTTACTAGTACTATACTCTATCAGTTCTATACTTGCCTTCTCTGTAGTTACCTTCACTTCTTCTCTATTGGTATGGACACTACTAGTTCTGTACTTCTTTCGATTCAACACTTCAACCTAGTTCTCACTCACACTCAATCTCTTCTATATCTCCTTGATGAGAACTTGACTGATTTTCTCTCACATGCACTAGAAATACACTCTCTCTTAGTAACAACCTTCAATGATTTTGGCTTCCTTATTTATGACCTATTTTTCCCACCAAAAGCCAATTCAAATCATAGGAGGTTAGGGTTTCCTCATCAACCTAGAGGAAAACCAAATCCAATCAGATCTTATCTGATCTGATCACCTAGACAACTATTTGCACATCACCACCATTAACATGTCTTCCAATACACGTTTTCTAAACATAGAAAATGCAGCCTTGTATCTTGACCTGCATCTATCAAAATGCCATTAATATCTCTATGGTTTTCTTCTCGAGGTCTTCCCACAATCTTATTTTCTTGCTTTGATTCAAGTGCCACCAACTCCCTGATCTTTCTCTGTCATTCACTCTTCCTCGAGCCACACTCTTTTGATCAGATTCACAAATAATGGGCACCATATTAAATGCACACCTATAGAAATACCTATCCCTACATGACACTTCATCAACCTCTACATGTGTGCTACTACATCTCCATGTGGCAACTGTGTTGACATCCACCTCTACTAGGTCATCTATGTCAGTATGAGTGGGATCACCGACCAACTCCATTACCGAGTTCACCTACCAGATTACTAACTCTATCGGTTAAACCCTCAAACTAGTCTATTATTAACCTTGCACTCTGCTTCTCTTTTGGTGGGACACTCAACCAATCAACACTCTTGCTAACCTTCCTTATGCACATCTTCATCAGATGGGAGTCTTTAACATCTACACTTTTTTTGCTATACTAGTAAACACTCTTGATGACACCATGTCATCAACCTTCAACTGATTTCATCTGAGGCATCTGGATGCTGGCTGTATTCTCTTATCTGTAGCTTCTCAGACTTGCCTTCTTCATCATCAGACCAGGCATCATCTCAACCAGTTTGTCAAAGTGACAAGCTGATCACACTTCATCTATTCCAACAACTCAACATGCCTTCTTTGTTAGTCTAGTGCATATTCTTGATTTCATGCACTTGAGGCATTCCTTTGATTCACCAGTATATCTAGTGTGAGCCTTCAAACATCTACCTTTACCACTTATTTCTTATCTCACAAAACTATGATGCACACTTTGCATAATAGGAGATAAGATCCACTTATCGGTGGTAGTGAATCCTTGTCATCTGCATCCTACAAATGCAATCATGTGGCTTCCCTATTTGTGCAACATATCTTCAAACAGACACATGTGATCCGATGTGGGTACATTCATTGTCAGTCATCTCTTCACATGGTGATTGCATCTTTATCCAGTGGGAGTCTTGTTGTTCTACAACCACAAAACATACGGCTAACCTGTACATCCTTCTCCTCCCATGTTGATGTGATTTAGGTAACATTCTTCCTCTTCATCAAAAACAACAGCTCAAGCACCTTGTTCATCCTTCTTGTACACTGGTCATAAGATTTTCGGTTGGAAACTACTCATTGTCAATGCAACACTTACCAGTTGACATCCTTCCTTACTGGTGATAGACTGTACCAATAACCTATCCATTTCATCCACACAAGTCAAACACTAACTTTTGTACCAGTGACTCCAGTGATCATTCCTTGAATGACATTGTCTTCCTTACCAATGACCTACAACACTAGTTGACATCAATGACCGCACATCAATTATATTCCCATACCAGTTGTCTTTCTATATCGATTGACATCAATGACAACACAATGCCAACAATCTCCCCCTTTGGCATTGATGTCAACTAATGTAGTATCCGGCATACTACATAATATTTCTCCCCCTTTCTATAATCCATGGATACTCACACATGTAGTATGTTGTATACTACATAATCCTTGTCTCTACCAGGCACTGGCATAAATCTTTCCCCCCTTTTGCTTTACCAGATGTATCTCCTCCTTTGATACTACTTGTTACATTTTCTCAAGTCACATCACTTGTGATGGAGACCTCAACCATCAACTATAACCAATTGAGCATGTAAATCTGATACAAATTGTCAAAGCACTCAATTTCAGAAGGATGTGTTAGATAATACTACTTTCTTGCTAGTCAAACTGCATTACCATCCATTTGATCCCAAATTTCTTTAGAATCAAGTGTGATTGTACTATGAATACAACCAACCAAATGATCAATGGATACCCTTAATCATTAAATTCTCCTAGGTATTCCTACAACAATTTCAATAGTCTGCAGTTTAGGCAGTTAGTACCTCATAGGATCAAGCATGTCGACTCAGCATCATAAGTACTTGAACTCCCCCTGAGTTATACATCTTAGGTCCACAATGCCAGCCAAATCCAATTTGAGGGCACCCATCATCTCCATATATCAGTTGAGCTATGCAAATGTGATCATCTAATGATCTTTCAGTTCCATTATATCCACCACAGCCTATGACATGATGTTGGATGTACACAATGCCATACAATGTCATCATCAAGTTATAAATAAAACCGGTTAGCCCAAAAGCATGATCAAACAACTGAGCCAACATATGTCTTTTAGGTCTTCATCAACACCACCTGAGACATAAGCACCACATTCCATGCTACTAGGGCTAATGCAATGATCACCAATCTCATTGTCTTACATAACCTGCAAGTACCTATTAGCATTTATATTGGTAACATCCCGCACATACCAGTTTCCTATACCGGTCCATCATCACTACCAGAGTACCTTCCTTTAACTCCAAATTTTTTGTGTCACTTTGCATCTTATTTTAATTGCTAATCTCCATCCATTGACACAATAGTAGTGATCCATCTTTCATCTGTAGGTCTATAGCCAAGGCAGCCATTGCACACACATCTCTTCTCATTTCTGTCCTTCATACTGACAACATCTTGTTCTTCCAAGTGCCCTTCTTTATTGAGGGGGTGAATGATCTAGTCAATATGTTACTCCCCCTTAGGTCATGCATCTCCTTTAGGCCTTAGGAGATATCACCTATGCATTGAATGCACAGTGCCAGTCCATGGTTGCATCCTCTTGCTTCTTCCTCCATACCTGCTTGGTCTCATTCTTCTTCCCATTTTTAGTCATGGGAGCAGGTTTTGCCTTCTTCTACTGATGGGTCCTTTCATTTCTAGACTCTACATCACAACCGAAAGTAGTGCTATAGTAGCACACAAAATCCATCCCTACTTTGTGATATGGGAATCTCTTAACATGTTGGTTTGACCATCTTTTTCTGGTCATGTTACTATGACTGGCAATTGAAACTAGTCCTCTTGATCCTGCAGGGGTGTTTCTCCTTTGGTTTCATGTAGGCTTCTGACTTCCATATGCTCTATATCCATTTCTATGTTGATCATAGCTACTAGACCGGTACTTGCATACTATCTATTCCTAGACTTCATTTTGCATTCATCTACCCTATGGCTGTATTCTTTGCATGCAAAGCAATAACTGAAAAGAGGAGGCACATTAATTACAATTTTTTTTTGTCAAGCTTAAAGAGACCTTACCGATTTAGTGTCTCCCTTTCTTCTTCTTCGAGTATGAATCTTGGATTGTCCATGTTTTGCAACTCTTCCATCCATTTTCTCCTTTTCCCACACATGCTTTGTCTTGTGGACAACAACATTTCCTTGTCTTCTACCGAGAGGAGGTCTTCTATGTTGTCTTCTCATGTTCTTGCTTTTGATGAAGTCACCTTCTCTCAACTTCCCTTTTCCTTTTGGATCTAGATTTTTCATCCTTGCAGCACTAGTCTTCTTTTTCATGTCCTCACCGGTTGTAGTCAGATCAATATTCTTTCTTGGAGCATTTTTGACCGTGAAGGGCTGACCCTTTCAATTTCCATTTGAGGAGACAAATTGAATATCTTTTGGGAGGTCTCCTTTCTTGTAGATAATTCACCGGTAGCACATCCTAATCCTTTGGTATCCTTGGAATGTTTTTGTTGATTCAACATTTTATCCAAGGATTCAGTGCTACCATCATATCGGTTTCTTACCTTGAGTTCATTTTTGCACTTATCAAGGTCTTTCCTTAGATTCTCTATTTTCTCTTTTATCTTTTGACAGTCTTTGTCCTTTGTTTCCACTTCTAGCTAGAGATCCTCACATCTTCTCTCCTTATCATCAAAGACTGATTTTAACTCACCAGTCAATCATTTCACCTCTTCTAGTTGAGATGTCAATATGCAAATATTGTTATTTGATTCTTAAAGGCATATTCTCAACTAGCTGCATTCTTCATGAACTAAATCTTTGTACCATTTAAAATCCTTTCTAACATTTTGCAGCTCTTCTAGTGCACTTACCAATTCACATTCAAGATCTACTTCAGCTTCATCTTCATCATCACTCTCAAACGCATCTTGTTGGTGGGATCTGTCTTCCTTGTCACACTCTGATGTGTGCACTTCACTTTATGTCTCTTGTGCCATGAAGATATGAGTTTCCTCTTCATCAAAACTACAATAGCTAATTGATCTGCTATCAATATTTCCACATGTGTCTACTTTGTTTTTCTTCATGCTTCCACAATCCGATTCAATAGTACATGGATCATTTCCATAAAGATTCTTCAATCTATCCCATAGACTTTTGTCAATCTGCATCTGTCCACTTGTAAAAAGATATCATTGAATAGGCCACTGAATATAGCCTTCATTATTGCTTCATTGCACTAGTTTCTTCTTTCTACTTTAGGACTGGTGGGAGGACTAACTTTTCTTGGGAAGCCATTTATAGTAGACATCCACACATCAAATCCTAGGGAGGACAAGTAGACTTCCATTCTACAAATCCAAATAGAATATTTTAAACCATCAAAAACTGGAGGAGGGATTGACACTAAATAAACCATTGTGTCCTTAAGCAAGAATCTACCCAAGCTAGAGAAAGCTCATCTAATTGGGAACCTAGGCTCTGATAGAAATTATTAGACACAATGCACCACTAAGAGGGGCGTGAATAAGTGGTTCTCAATCTTTTCCCTTTAACTATCCTACATGAGTATACCAGTTCTCATATTCTAACTCAATGTAGACTTCCTAGTTAGTGGGGAGACCAACACAAATGCAATCACACACAAAGGAACATCTCATACCACCAACATATATGAGGAAAACCCAAGATGGGAAAAACCTCGGTGAGAAATGCTACTGGAGACTACTGCTCCAATCCAACCTCATAATGAATCTATGATTATAATATTTAGGGTACCAACCCAAGGAGCACCAACCACTGATTTAGGGCACCAACCCAAGGAGCTACAACCCTTGATTTTAGGGCACCAATCCAAGGAGCTACAACCCCTGATTTTAGGGCACCAACCCAAGGATCTACAACCCATGCATTGAGCTACAACTCAGTGGATACAAAAACATATTTTGATTCCAAAGTTATCTTCTTGTTACAAATGGATTTTGTAACACTTCTTCAAATCTCTCTACTGGATCTCTTGTCTAGTTCTCTATCAATTCTCTCTCTGTCAGATCTCTCTATTGCTTTTTACTAGTACTATACAAATAGGGCCTATACCTGCCTTCTCTACAATTACCTTCACTTCTTCTCTGTCATTATGGACACTACTGATTTTGCACTTCTGCCGGTTAAACACTTCAACCTGGTTCTCCCTCACACTCAATTTCTTCTATATCTCCTTGATGAGCACTTGACTGATCTTCTCTCACATGTAGTAGCAATACACTCTCCTTCAACATCAACTTTCAATGATTTTGGCTTCCTTATTTATAACCTAGTTTTCCCACCAAAACCCAATTCAAATCACAGGTGGTTAGGGTTTCCTCATCAACCTTGAGGAAACCCAAATCCAATCAGATCTTATCCAATCTGATCACCCAGATAGCTATCTGCACATTACCGCCATTAACGTGTCTTCCAATACATGTTTTCTAAACATAGAAAACACGGCTCTGTATCTCAACCTACATCTATCAAAATGCCATTAATATCTCTATTGTTTTCTTCTCGAGGTCTTCCCACAATCTAATTTTCTTGCTTCGATTCAGGTGCCACCAACTCCCTGATCTTTCTCTATCACTCACTCTTCCTCAAGCCACACTCTTCTGATCTGATCCACAAATCATGGGCTCCATATTAAATGCACACCAATAGAAACACCTATCCCTACATGACACTTTAACAACCTCTGCATGTGTTCTAGTACATCTCCACATGGCAACTGTGTCGGTATGAGTGGGATCACCGACCAACTCCTTTACTGGGTTCATCTAACAACTTACTAACTATCGGTTAAACCCTCAAACTAGTATGTCATTAACCTTGCACTCTTCTTCTCTTTTGGTGGGACACTCAATCGGTCAACACTCTTGCTAACCTTCCTTATGCACATCTTCATCAGATGGGAGTCTTCTGCATCTACACTTTGTCTGCGTCATTGGTAGAGATACATACCAGTAAACAATCTTGATGACACCATGTCATCAACCTTCAACTGATTCCATCTAAGGCATCTACATGTTGGTTTCATTATCTTATTTGCAGCTACTCAGACTTGCCTTCTTCATCATCAGACCAGACATCATCTCAACCAGTTTTTCAAAGTGACAAACCCATCACACTTCATCTATTCCGACAGCTCAACATGCCTTCTTTGTTAGTCCAATACATATTCTTGATTTCATGCACTTGAGGCATTCCTTTGATTCACCGATAGATCTAGTGTGAGCCTTCAAACATCTACCTTTACCACTTCTTTCTTAACTCACAGAACTATGATGCACACTTTTCATAATAGGAGATAAGCTCCACTTACTAGTGGTAGTGAATCCTTGTCATCTACATCCTACAAATGCACTCATGTGGCTTCCTTGTTTGTGCAACATATCTTCAAATAGACACATGCGATCCGATGTGGGCACATCCACTATCAGTCATCTCTTCACATGGTGACTGCATCTTTATCCAGTGGGAGTCCTACTATTTTGCAACCACATAGCATACAGGTGACCTATACATCCTTCTCCTCCTTTGTTGATGTGATTTAGGTAAGATTCTACCTCTTCATCACAAACAACAGCTCAAGCACCTTGCTCATCCTTCTTGTACACCAGTCATAAGCTTTCTAGTTGGCAACTACTCACTATCAACACAACACTTACTAGTTGACATCCTTTCCTTACCACATATTGTACCAATAACCTATCCATTTCCTCCACACAAGTCAAACACTAACTTGTGTACCAGTGACTCCAGTGATCATTCCTCTAAATGACATTCTCTTCCTCACCAGTGACCTATGACACTAGTTGACATCAATGACTACACATCAACTATACTCCCATACCAGTTGTCCTTCTATATCAGTTGACATCAATGACAACACATTGCAAACAAGGGCGTCACACCCCTATCCTAGGGGGGATAGGGGCACCACGCCCCTTTCCTACCCCTTCTAAAGGGAAGAGTGCAAAAAGGGTGGTGCGAAGGCCAATAAAGAAGTTGATTCGGAGGGTTGAGCAATCTTTGGTCTCTGACCATTCTAGAGGATTCAATCTTGCATGCGTGAGGACCCTAATGCAGTCAAAAATTGTTAGGGTCATAATTTTATGACATTACACATTAAATGGTTAAAGGATCGGGTTAATCAAGTTAAAAATTTGAGAACATTGATTCACCTCCCCTATCAATGTTCCTTGATTCCAACATAGATCATAGATCCTAAATCTATATAACAACCAATTTCTTGATGAGAATTTCAAATTGAAACCTGAATTCAAAGTGCTGAAGGAGAAGAATTTCATTCAGGTGGTTAGGTTTTTGATATTTGATAAAAATGATTGGTTTCAATACGTGCTAAGCAGAATCCATGATGAATTTATGTGGCTAAACTGCCCACATAATATTACCAAAGGACCTATCCAGACTGTGATAGGATTCAGCTCAACCGGTGGATTACCCACAGTGAAGGTGGTGAAGAACCAAATGGTGACATAAGCAACCGGTTTGAAGTTTAACAAAAGAGCCATGACTATTAGTGACATATTGGAGAACAATGTAATATTTTAATCGATGGTGATTGGATATAAAATATATCACTCTAGCAGAGACAATTTTGTATCCAGAATGACAATCTATGCTGTCTACTAGATGGTCTGAGAGAACAAGGAATTTGACCTATGCGAGTTGCTTTGATTATAGCTGATGGAGAACTTAGTAAAGATTAAGAAGCACAAGAATAATTCCTTCAAATATGGTACACTCATTCTATGCCTATTTTTCTACTTCATGAATGAAATTTCAAAGATTAGCAATGTACAATGGTCATCAGACGCTCTAGTAGCTGCCCAAATCCGAAACTATATTATGAGTCTAGGAGATTTAAAAATCTAGAAGAAAGTATTTTGAGAATATTTCAAGAACTTCAAAGGCATTATGCAATCAAGGGAAAGGCTCCCAAAGGAGATTGTTGAGAAATATAAGGATACCATAAGCTTTATGGTTGATATTGACCAATGTCAGATGGAAGGGGTGGAACCAAGAACTTTATGGATAATGCTCATGGGGTGTGAGGTAGAAGGTGACATCCTTAAGTATATGTTCAACATCTTCTGAATAGTCCTTTGCAGAGAAAGACCTGTAGCTCCATTCACAATTCAAGAAGCCAGAGATTGTGAGAAAGGTCCAGAAAGAAGTTGAAGAATATCCTGAAAGCATTGGGATCACCAAACAAGAGGTTCAGAAGGCAAGGGAAAGGACTGCACATGTTGAATAAATCAATAAAAGTGGTTCGGGAACTTCTTCCAAGCCAATGCAACCCAAGAGATCAACACCTCCATCTAGTCCAAAACCGGTGAGCACAAAGAAGCTAGTGGGAGAGCCACCTGGCAGGCCATCCAAAAGGCATAAATTTTAGGTGTCTAAGGAGAAAATCACTGTGGAGGATGATGAGAAGACAAAATCCAATGATGCAACTAAGGAGGTAAAGATCAAAGTAGCTAAGGCCACTAAAGTTTCAAAGGAGAAGCCATCCAGTGGAGTCAATCCTATCAAGAAACTAAAAGCCTCCAAAATAGACAAAGTAATTAAGAAAGTAAGATTCTCAGTTAAACCTCCTATGTCATTAGATGAAATTGTAGATGGGATTGTTAAGCATGGAAATTTGAAGCCAATGTCTGAATGGTATGACAATTTTGATGATAATGGAAAAATGACTTTAGAGGAAGCTATTGTTAAGTATTTGAATGTGTATAGTAGAGCTCTAGTAGAAATAATATCAGATATACCTAAGAGGCTGTATAATATTTTGTAGATGAGAAGGAAAACTACAAATAAGGAAGATGAAATGTTTAAGAGAGTATGTAATTGTGAATTTATGTCTGGTAATAGTAGTTGTAGAAATGAACAGAATACTTCAAGAAGTTAAGCCACACTTTAGAAGAAAACTAGAGTCAATAAGCTTATGATAAGTCTAACAGATCATGTAATGAAGGATACAGAGAAAACCTTAAAACAATTTTGCATAGAAATTAGTATGATGTTGTGTCATTAGTTCCAAAAGTGTAAAAAGATCAAGCACATGATACATAGGCTAATGGAAATGATTCCTTTGTTCTGGAAGAGAAAGGTTCAGGTAAAAGGATGCAAGATGAGAAGGATAAGAAAGAATATGACACAGTTAAGGAAAGCAAAGTTGAAGATGCACAAAATCCTCTCATACAGCCTCCGGTGACTAGCATTCCAGCTAAGGATGATGATGTTAAAGGGACTAAACTCACTAAGGCAAGAGACATTGCTAGTGCAGTAAAGGATTTATTAGAGAAGGATAAAGAGATGTTGGATGATCCTGAACTCTCATAGGGTCTGGTAAATTTGACCCCTCTCTCTCTCTCCGATCCAAAAGCTGAAGTTTGCATCTTTTGTACAGGTAAAGCAAGAGAGGATATTTTGAAATCTCACGTTGAGGATAGTGAACTATTGAGACAAGCATCCAAAATTTTGGAGAAATTGGTTCTCTCCTTTGTAAAGGATCCATCTGAGTCTGCACCCGGTCAATTGAAATGCTTGATTAGCGTTGTAAATGCACATTTTGAAACACTTGAAAAATTAGCAGAAGCCTTAGTTTGAAAGGAGATTGACATTAAAAGGTTTGATATAATGAAAAATGTAATTGTAAGTGATAGAAAGTTGTTGATTACACGCATTAAGACTATTGGGGAAATTTTGACTGAAGCCAAAAATATATATAAGTCATGCTTGTCATTATCTAAGTTTGTTGACAATTTTGATAAGGAGATTAAGGACAATGAAGACAAATTGACAATCATATCACAATCCTTCGATCCTCTATCAGTAGCATCAATGAGTACACAGGAGAGTCAAGTAATTCCGATACTTGACAAAATGAAGAATCTGATGCATGAGAAGGACATGATGATTAGCAGAGTAAGTGAACTTAGGTGTCTTATTGCACCTAAAATGGAGACAATGATGAGTGCCTTGAGTGAAGCTAATGATGCAATAGTCACATCTGATCTAGCAGATCCACAAACAACTGAGGTACAGGCTTTGTTATTTGGTGACCACATATCCATTTTGGAAGGCATGAAGAAAAATTGGAACAGTGACTATGCCTTGTTGAAGAATTTCTTTGCTAATTTGTTTAAGTTCATATAAATATGCATAGTCTGTGTGTATATGTCCAGGATTGTACATAAACTTTTGATGAGACCTTTGGTTTCCGGAACCCCATCTTTTCCATTGATGTCAAAGGGGGAGTGTAGGACAGTGAAAAATGATGATCTTAGGGGGATTTTTTGACTTATGGAGTTTGGTTGTTAGATTTTTGGTTGCAATGTATAGTGTATTGGTTTTGATTTTGACACTTGGTCATTTTTCACTAAGTGTTGTCATCAATGCCAAAGGGGGAGATTGTTGGCAAGAGACACTGTATTGATGAACCAATGTTGTCATTAATGGAAACTAATGTTAATTTACCCATCCACATAGCTCAGTTTGTTCATACTGAATGAGTGATTGATTTTTGTTAAGTCCAATAGATTCCAAAATAGAGTATTTGACAAAGAATAGGTTGATCGATTCGTACTTCAATATAGGATTATATATTGTGTTGCGGATCTTAGGGAAGCATTATGGAGGTGTTAGCTACCATATTCCAAGTTTTTGGAATCTGGAGTTGACTCATGGTTGAGTTAGATGATATGATGTGTTGGTTCTCAATTTGACAGAGCAATTTAGCAGTATTATGTAAAAAATCATTGTGTGGATTGATTTTGGTGCTCAGTTATATGATCACGACATGGTGTCAATTCATTTTGGTCTCCATATGCATTGGAGTTCAAATTGAGTCGACTTAGTATATACGTTTCATTATTTATAGTGTTCTTAAAGCCGACATGTAGAAGACATAATTTCATGTTGGAGATATATAAGATCGATGGATATGATCATTTTTAATATTGGTGTGTGTTTGGGAAGTGTTTGTGAGCAATTGTGTGCAACTTCAGATGCACAAGTGAAAGATTTTTGCTCTGAAATATTGCAAATTAGCAGATCAAAGTAGTGTAGCAGAGCAGTATGTGAATATGTGTTATGTGCTTAACTAAAACTATATCTTGGCATTTGTAGATGTTGTTTTTCAGTTCATAAATTCCAATTATCTTTTGTAAAATATTTTGTAAGGCAGTGAGCCTTCTGGGGTTGTTGCCCTTCTTTCTTTTTAGTAGTGAGCTCTAGGTAGTGTGCATTCCCCTATGTAATATATTTATACTTTTGTAGAGTATATTTATATTGTGGGTTCATCCCCACCATGGTCTTTCCCTTAACCAGGTTTCCACATAAAAAATTATTGGCATTATGGTGTTGTTGATTGCTTTGTATTTCTGCAATTTCCTTTTGTTCATTTACATCAAGTGGTTGAAAGAACAAGTTAATAAGGTTAAAAATTGCATGACATCGATTCACCCCTCCCCCCCCCCCCCCCCCCCCCGCAACCCTCAGTGTTCCTTGATTCCAATAAAAATGATGTAACCTAATTAGTTACAATAGAGTTGAAATTACCCTCCTACTTATCCTTGTTAGGATAATGGTAAAAAAAAAACCTTTCTTATATTTGGACGAGAATAATATTATTAATTTTAAATTAATTAATGTTGATTAATGGAATTAATATTATTTCAATGTATTCTATTAAAATTTAATGAAGTGAAGCTTTTTTTTTTAATTAAATAATTAATAACACTTATTTATGTTGGTAATATAGTTTGTTTAATATAATTATGTTGATTAACATTGAAGAATTGAATTAAATGTATTTACATAATTTTAATTAGAATCTTTTATAATTTGAAAGTGATTATTATTTTAATTGTTCCTTATCATTGTTATTGAAACATTTCCTTAATTTTTTAAGGTCAATATAGGTGTTAATGAAATTGTTTCTTTATTATGGTTAATTTAAAATAAACCCTTGACTAATAATGTTAATAGTAATCTGAATCAACAAGTGTCAAGGTTTTTCTCTTTTTGGATGTTTTGGCTTGGGTGTCTTTTAGGGGCTTGAGAGGTTGAGTTTTGATCTTAGGTCCTGATTGTCAGCAATATCACATTCATACTTGCTATATGGGCTTGATTTATGGATTTTCTTTCCTTGTGGGATTCAACCCTATTATGCTCTCTGATGGAAGATATTGTATTTGATGCTTTATGGATGTGATAATGTTTCAAATCTTTTCTATGAGACAATAGAATAATATTATGTTGTTAATTTGTTTATGATTCATGTTTCCATATTATGCTTTGAAATGGGTTAGGTAGGCATAGTGTCATAAGGGAGAGTGGCTCTCCATGGGGGCTGAGATCTTAAGTGATTGTCAGGAAAACCCATTGGGAGAGTTGTTCTAATAAGTGATAACCTTAATTAATGAACATAGGGGGTTTGGGTAGTATTACACATTAAACAAAATAATGGTGATGCCCCACACATGGCCTGGAGTGTTTGTTTAGGCTTAGGATGAGATTGGTAAGGCCTAGATAGCAAGATCAACTTCTTTGTCTTCACAAAAGGTATGTTGATTCCACATGAGTCTTGTATGGTGGTCGAGGATTGAGAGAGACTACTAGGACAACTTGAGATGGGGGCTAGGGTTTATGGAGACCTACCAGGACAACCCATACCAAGTTATGTGATGACACTATCCCCTTGTGTGCACTAGTGTCCTACTCTTGCGTTGTAATTTGTAAGTCCTCTGAAGTTTTCATGTGGACATGTCATGTAGAGTTGTCTTGTGGAGTTGTCTTTGGTATATGGATGCATCTTAATATGCTTTGTTTGTTTGTCCTTATCTCATGGAGGTAGGTAGTGACCTTGTACTATTTTATCCCTTGCTTGTTCGAATGTGGGTCATATGTCTATCTCCTAGCCTGGGTGGTGGTCCTTCAAGTCCGCATGGTTAGGTGGTATTTGCCTTCTTGTATCGAGTATTTTGGACCTGTTCATTGTGTGGATTGGCTTTTCTTCCCTCTCAAGTGACTTCTCTTGGATATGGTTCACTTTATGGATCAGAGATAGTTTATTTCATTCATTATATCATTGTGATGTTACATGTGTATCAATTGTAAATTGTATATTGACATGCCTATAAGGAAAGTGATGTAATTTAGGTGAAATAATCTTATAGGACTTATGATATAAATTGTAATGATGTTATTGTATAGCTTGGAGTAAGTACATGCTAATCATTTATTAATTCAAGGCATTATAGGAACATTTAGATTTGGGTCTTAAAATGGACCTAGACTTAAAGGTTAAATGATTGCAATCAGTCTCTCAATTCAGTGTAATTAATAGTCCAATGAATCTTTTAAGATGTGTTAACTTTCTCATTAATACTCATCTCATAATGTATGGTTAATTGGTAATAATGTTAGATATAGTTCCTTTTATATTTTGTGAATTGTTAATTAACATTGTTAAGGAACCTTAGAGGATAGCTTAGTATTATTTATTTCGCAGGTGCATTTGAGTTTATCTTTGGCAAACCAAAAGAAAAATACCTGGAAAATTTGTAGAAGCTGGTCTCTTCTTTCTTGACTAAAAAAACTTCTAATCTAGAGCTCCTTTACTTTCTTCTTCAATTTCTTGTAAGTTAGAGTCGCCACCTCCTTGCTAAGGAGCAATCTTTGAACAATTGAGAGCTATTCAAAGTGCTTTAGAATTTTGGGTCTTCTTCAACAATAGAGTCACTTGAATCTTCTTTTACACATGTTGCAACTATTATACACATGGTCTCTCATATGTTGTAGTAAAAAATAAAGAAATAAGAAAAGAACCAATATGTTTTAAATTCACGAATCCCTTATCTCAGAAGACCCTACCTCTTAATTCAAAGAGGTTTCATATATATTGGTGCAATCATGTGGCCATGAAAACACTATTTTGGGATAGGTGGTGGATGGTGATTGACCAACCTCCTGTAATAACCTTGAAGTGCCTTTATTTTTTTTAGAAAACTATACTGTGAGTTCATCCTATTGGAAAATTAGAGCAATTGATTATGTGTTGCATTGATGTTTTGTCATTGATGGCAACACCAGATGTTTTGGTTGCTTAATAGTTTCAGTAGAGCGGTTGGATTATGATATTGATCCGGTATGCTCTAGTATGCTTTGGTTTGTGGAATTGTTTTTGATCTGTCATTCATGCTATTCAGATTCATATCACGATCAGTTGGTTCTGGATTCGATGACTCAGGAGCTATCATTTGTTCTAGTAAGCCTTTTGGTCACCAGTAAGGGTTTTACCGATAGAGCTTTGTTGAAGATCTTTTGATGGACTTGATAAGTGGTGTTGGTGCAGCTTCTAGATGGATTTTGGGATGCTATTGGTTATCTTGTTTGTGTCCATGTTGATTGCTGGTGTTGCATATAGGACCGAACCTAATGCTATCTTATTCTGCTAGGTTATGGACCGATTTATGTAACATGTTGGTGGATGATCCCAATGTGTTACTGGTTGGAACTATTGATTGGATTGTGTTGTTTTGGTCTTAGGCCAACTTGGTTGATCATTGGATTGTAGGTTTATATTATAAATTTATTGTATTATATTTTAGGAGGCCGGCCTAATTATTTAGGTCCCAAGTTGGTATAAATATGATTTAAGATCTCTTTGTAGATTATGTTATGGTTATGGTTATGGGTTTATGGTTTTAGGGGTTATGCAATTATATGTGTGCAAATAAGGTTGTAATCATATGCAGATGTTTTGGTTGATCATAGGTGATCAAATTGGGTCGGTGAAAGAGGTTTAAGACCTCCAGTATTGAGCTTAACTAGAACTGTACTCAGACATAGGAGATGCTATTCTTGCACTTCACTCTTCTTTCTGGATTGTAGTCTAGATTTATTTTGTATTTAGTGAGGCTCCTTTTTTGATGAGGAATGCACCCTAGGCTATTGGCCTTCTTGCATGTGCAAGCCCCTCTTTTTGTAATCACATACTTACTACAAAAGTATTATCTGACTGTGGGTAGGCTTCCCACCGTGGTTTTTCCCTTTACCAAGTTTTCCACGTATAAATATTGGTGCTATATTTTGTGGATGGTTGGTAAATGTTTCATGGTTTATATTTGTACTTAACTGTTATATATGATATTTCAGTATTTGGTTTATGTATTTCGATAATAAGGTTTAAATTATTAAAGTTATATAATATGTCAACAATTGATTCACCCCCCTCTTAGTTGTGTTGGCAGTGGGCCAACGTCCCTTGTGGGGATTCATGACATGGTTTAATAGACTCCTATGGATTTTATAAGTCTAGTGGTTGTATCGAGCATTGACAGGTCAATCTTTTAGTGCAACGAAAACCTTAGCTTGTAACAAGTGGTATCAGAGCTTGGTCACAGGTTCGAATCACATAGGCCACGATGAGTGATGCTGGGAGGGGGATTGTTGGCAGTGGGCTAGTGTTCCCTCGTGGGGATTCATGACATGGTTTAACAGCCTCCTGTGGATTCTAAAAGTCTAGTGGTTATATCGGGCATTGACAGGTCGATCTTTTGGTGCGACGACAACCCTAGCTTGTAACAAGTTGTCCACAGATTATCTAAGCTGTCTAATAATTGGTATCAGAGCTTGGTCATCTCTGCAGAAGCTTAACCACTTGAGGAAGATCCTATGGCATCTAATAGTTCAAGTTCATTTGCAGCTATTTTTCGGAGAGAAATTCCTAGGCTTGATGGAACAAATTATAGAGTATGGAAGATTTGGATGGAGACTGATCTGAGATGTCTTTGTAAGGAGATTTGGGAGATCACTGAGAAAGGATATACACCTCATAATATGGCATCTAGAAATCCTCTTCCGATAGGATTGGATAAGTACATTGAAAATGATTGTAGGGCTAGAGAAGCCCTTTTGTGTGCACTTTCTGATGAACAAGTTATGGGACTAACTAACAAATCAATTGCAAAGGCTATATGGGATAAATTGGAGACTCTAAATGAAGGTGACCCTACTATTAAAATTTCTAAACTTGATGGTTACCAAGTGAGATATGAGAACCTGAAGATGGAAGAAGATGAAAGGATTACTGCTTTTATGGAGAGAGTTAATGAAATTGTTTAGGGAATTCAATGTTGTGGTGGATCTCTGAGTGAAGATGAAATAGTTTTTAAAGTATTGAGAGCTTTTCCACTAGCTTACAAGATGAAGGCTACTGTAATTAATGAGTTAAGAATAATGGAAAACACCTCTTTTAATAGGGATACCTTGGTAGGGAAGTTATTTGCTTTTGAGCTTGAGGAATTTGGTCCTTTTGGAGTTGCAAAAAATGAACCTTCTTTTCATGCATCTACATCATCTACTGACAAGAGTGATTGGAAAAACTAATCTGCTAAAGAACTGGAGGAAATGAAGAAAGAAGATGAAGAGTTTGAGAAACTTGAAGCCCTATGTCATGCCCAAAATTTAAGGGCAAAAATGGAACAATTTTTTTTTTAAAAACATACTAATTAATTAACAAGTTCACTCACACGACAAGCGTTAATGAAATTTCCATAATTATGTTCGAGCTAATTTTGAAACGAACCAATCATCGATAATTTGTTTAATTCTAATTGCGGAAAAACTAACTGGTTTAATTTTATCTCCACGAGATACCTAGTCATTAGGTTTATTAAATCAATCACGTTAAAGAAAATAGGAGAGGAAATTTAATTCAATCCCCAATAAGACGTATAGTCTAAACATCCAATTTAAAATTTAAATACTCTAATTAAATTACCCGGGACAAAATTAAGTATTTATTACATTAAATACATTTAAAATTATAAAAGCTAGGCTTACTTCTGATAATTTATTTATTTCACTTTTCTTTTACTTCTTATGAGTATTCATACAGAGGTATTTTACTATTTAAAAACTCCATTAAATACTTTTAAATATTTTAAACTTTATTATATACTTACTCCAATTTATATCCAGAATTATATATATATATATATACATATATTTTATATATATTTTGATTCTTTTTAAAAAAAAACACAATAACTATCTAACATAAAAATCAACATTTCTCCAACCCTATTTAGGGTTCTATTTTTTTTTATATATACATTAACAAATCTAAATTATCATAATATTTTAAATTCCTTTGCCCTAGCCCTACCCAGGCTAGGGTTTAATCTTTTTTTTATTACCACTATTTATTTTTTTTCTCAGGGCCGAACAACGGCGGCGGCCATATTTTTGTGCTGGGTTTTGAAGAAGGCGTAGGAGAAGGGGAGGGCCGTGGCACCACTGTGTGGGCGCACAGTGGGCGTCGTGGCACCACTATGTGTCCACACAGTGGGCGCCGCTAGCGGCTCCCCCACTATGTGGCCACACAGTGGCGGCCGCGGCCGTCCACTGTGTGTCCACACAGTGGGAGCCGAAGCGGCTCCACTATGTGTGCACACAGTGGGCGCCGCGTGGCCCTCACTGTGCGTACACATAGTGGGGTCCGCGTGGACCCAAAAAAACAATTCCCCTTTTTTTTTTTAAATGTATTTTTTTTTTTTTAAATATATTATATATAAATATATATATATATATATATATTTATATATATATATATATATTTATATATATATATATTTATATTTATATAAATTTATAATCATAGTTAAAAGGGTGAAAATATTCCAACCTATATATATATATATTTTAAAAAGATTTACATGCAACAATTTTAAAATAATATAACAAAGGAAAAGCATTAAGTTAATTCAGAAACATATATATATATATATATATATATATATATATATATATATATATATATATATATATATATATATATATATATATATTTAAATTTATATATATTTATATATATATGATAAGTGTTTTTTTTTAATCAACACTAACTAAAAATACAATTTAGAAATACATTTTAAGAAATACAATATACTTCTCTAGAATAAAAAGATTCATTGATTTTTCCTCTAATAAAGTATTTACATAAAGCATCTTTTTTCTTTAAAATACTTAAGATCTTTCAACATAAATAAACTCCTATTTTGCCACAAGTAAAATATAGATAAAATTTAAATGAAATCTATTCTTTTTTGTTTTCATAATACAAAGAGGCTTTTGCATGCAACTCAAAAATAACTTTTCTTTTACTAAAAACTAGAAGTAGAAATAAAACAAGCTTTTCTTTTTTTTTTAACAACTCTAAGATATTCTGCCAATTTACAGGATGTTTCTTTGTATAGCCACAACAATAAAACTTCAAGTCTATTTTCAATAATTACAACTTGCTTCTCTTTTCTATGAATGAGGCATACTTCTTTAACAAATTTAAAACAAATATTTGCAACTGGATTTAAGTATCTTCAATAATAATCTTCTGTGTCTTTTTCATGGTTCCTATTCTCTTTCTCCTAACTTTCCTGCATAATAGAAAAACACAAATATGACCACGGAGTGCTCACCTCCCAGCCTAGGCTAACTGGTAGCCACCCCCAAGCTCGGAGAACCAAATCCTAGATGGGTAACAAACAGGCAAACACCTAGAAAGCAAATGCATACAGATATTCCAGACACATTCCCAACTTGGCTTTCACAGCACCACACTTTGGTGATGAACATTTTCAAAGGGTGGTAGTGGACCAATACCCTAAGGAGAACTGCAAGTATAAAATAAACAAGAAGCCACCTCATGGCACAATAAATATATCAAGAATCTCAACCCCTTATTCCTTATGCCCCCCAAAGGCATTCTAGCCTTATATCCCTCCTTATGACCCCCATTGCACAAACAGGCCATGCAGCAAGGGTCGCATAAAGATCCCTTGTGATCGCTCTCAAAAGAGAGTCTCTCACTCGAGGGTTGTCACTGCTACCACCCACAAGCTCCTCTTCTCTCCCGAGAGTAAGAGATCTTGAGAAAGCTCCCAAAACACAACATTTCATAAAGCAAAAATACCAAAAGATTTTCTAACACAAACTTTCAAGAACACAGATTTCTTACACCAACAAACTTCCCGACATAAACAAGAAGAAGACATTAAAAAGAATAACTGAGACCAACCTTAATCTACCCAAAGGTATTATGATATTTGATGAAGAGCTGCCCAATCCACAAATCTTTTTCCTTCTACCCTTAATCAATTTTTCTATTCCATAACATTATTTTCTTTTCAAATTTTCTTCTGTCTCCAAAAATGGAGAGTGGGTGATTACCCTCCAATTCTCAAAAATCTTGCTTAAGAAGCTCATTCTCTGAGTTCTCACAAGTTTCCAAAAACCAAAAAGGAAAGAAAGCAAAAATGCAAAAAGACTCTCATTCCAAAAGGAAAAATCTTAATTAGATTTAACCTCTAATTTTTAATTTTCGCACAACTCAAAAAAGCCAATTTTTAAAGCGTTAAAAAGATCATTTACAAATAGAAACTTGCCTAAAATTACCCCTAACCCCTAGGTATACCTTATGGGCTTTAGGAAACCCTATTAAACTACCCCTTTGAAGTTTATTTTCGGGTCAAACATAAGTTGACCACCCCAAATATTATATTCCCAAAGTATTTATGACAACACATTATTTTATTTAAGAAGAACTATAATTAAACACCTTCCCACCAAGAGACCAAACAAAACATTTAAATTTAAATCCACACGTGTCAAGTGACACAAATAAAACACTTTTACAAAAATAAAACATGAAATTGTCTCTTGTGGTTTTTACACAATAAATTTAAATAACACTTAACACTCATGCAGCATATACTGTTACGAATAAAATACAACACAACCGGGGTGTTGTCTCTCCAAATAGACAAACCCTGGCTTACGAACATTCATAAGTCTAGGTTTGATTCTCTGTAATTTCCATGGTCACCTGGTAAATTTCCCGCTCATCTCAATTTACACATTAGTACTTTCAAATATCCACATATAATGTAATTCAAAGGAATAACAATACACATCATCACTTGCATACAATTTTCATCTGCACAGATTAAATACATCTTTTATCAAGCAAATTCACATAAACTTAACCATACATCATAATTCTATATTCATAGTAAAGTCCTGCAATTTCAATAATGACATACCTCCTCTAAAATTTATCCTATTCTAGGATCATCTAGAGTTCTGTATCTATAAAGCATATAAATGAAGCATCCACATTCATAAAAGTTACCCAATCACAGAATCCTATAAGTTCTTCATCCAGACATAGCTGACATACGTTAAATCAAGATTATCCAATCAATGGGTCTTTTAGGATTTCAACTTCATAACACATCAAAAGTACACCACTAGGTGCGATAACTCTATAACTTGGTTCAATTATCTTTCTCAAAAACCTATCTGCCTAACACAGTCCATTCTATTGAATTATAAAGCATTTATTAATAGGTCAAACATGGTCAACTAAGTAAATCAAAGCTTGGTTTGGGGAGGGCCTTACACCCTATTTGCTAAGAGAGTACCTAAAGGTTTGGCAGGAAGTAAGTATGAAGGAAAATCACCTTTTAAATGTTTTGCATGTAATAAGATAGGTCATTTTGCATCTAGATGTCCTCAAAGGAATTCAAGATTTGAGGAAAGAGCTAGAAGATATTTTAGGCCTAACGATGATTATCAGAACAAGCATAAGTACAAGAGGAACAAAGACAAATCATGCTACTATGTGGATGAGGAAGGTGTGACTGATTCTGATGATGAGCCAACACAAGATTCAGGTAGTGGATCTAACAATGGAAAGGAATTAGTATTCTTGGCTATCAAGGAAAATAATCTGGTACCTAAAGAAAAGGCCCTTCCTGCTAAAGTTGAAGACAAGAATAAATGGGTGATAGACAGTGGATGTTCACATCATATGACTGGAGATAAAAGGAAGTTTCTATCTTTGCAAGAATTTGATGGTGGTTTGGTTAGATTTGGAGATGACAAAGCATGCATGATCAAGGGAAGAGGAAATATATCATTGGATGGTAAGCATAACATGGATAATATTTATTATCTTGAAGGTTTAAGGCATAATATTTTGAGTGTAGAAAAGTTGGTGGATAAGGGATTTGAGTTACAGTTCATGGATGTAAAATGTAATATTATCAATAGATCTAGATTGGAGATTGCAACCGATACTTAAACTAAAGGTAACATCTTTCATTTGAGCTCTGGTGAGAAGACATGTTTGATTTCACAAATTGATGAGAGTTGGCTACGACATAAGAGGTTGTGTC
Source organism: Cryptomeria japonica (assembly GCF_030272615.1). NCBI lineage: Eukaryota > Viridiplantae > Streptophyta > Pinopsida > Cupressales > Cupressaceae > Cryptomeria > Cryptomeria japonica. Next base: position 288,083,181 of record NC_081405.1, read on the forward strand.
ATGTGAATTTTGATTGCATTATAAAGATCAGTTCTACTAAGACAGTTAGAGATATACCTAACATTGTGAAGCCCTATAATCTGGTATGTAAGGAATGTCAAATGGGAAAGTAAGTTAGAACTTATTTTAAGAGTATACAAGAAAAAACTAATTATTTTCTTGATCTTATTCATATAGATTTATGTGGTTCTGCTAGAATCAAAAGTTTTCAAGGTGATATATATTTTATGCTAATCATTGATGACTATTCTAGAATGATGTGGGTTACTTTTCGAAGGGAGAAATCTGAAGCATTGGAAAAGTTTAAAATATTTAAAGATAAAGTTGAGATAGAGACAAGATTGAAGATTAAATGCTTAAGGTCTTATTAAGGTGGAGAATTCACATCCAGTGAATTTAATAGTTATTGTTGAAAGAATGGGATAAGAAGACATTTATCTCCACCCCGGACACCTCAGTAGAATGGAGTTGTGGAAAGGAAGAACGAAACTATCTTGGATGCAGCTAAAACTATGATGATGGAAGCTAATCTGCCTCATATCTACTTGAGAGAAGCTGTGAGCATGGTGGTATACACATTCAATAGAGTTCATATCAAAGGAGACACTGGTAAGACACCTTATGAGTTATGATTTGGTCATACACCTATAGTTAAGTATTTCAAAATATTTGGTAGTAAATGCTATATCAAAAGAGATGATTCCATTGGAAAGTTTGATCCTAGATATGATGAAGGGATATTTCTTGGTTATTATAATGAAAGCAAAGCATATAGATGTTATAACAAAAGATTGCAGAGAATTGTGGAGAGCACTAATGTCAAAGTGGATGAGCTGAACAGAAGTCAAATCAGAACTTATGAGAGAGAACCAGTAGCACCTACACCGGAACAAAATGTTGAGCTAGTTACTCCAGCAGTATCAAAAAATTCAACAGTAACTGAAGATTAGAGCAGAGGAACAGAAAGTCAGAAGACTCCTAAGTATGTTAGGTTAAATCATTTAGAAGATCATATCATTGGAGACAAGAATAAAGAAGTGATGACAAGAAGAAGGTTGGCAGTTGATGAGGTATGTTTAATTTATCAAATTGAATCAGCATTAGTAATTGAAGCATGTAAAGATGAATGTTGGATGAAAGTTGTGGAAGAGGAATTAGATCAGATAGAAAAGAATAATACATGGACTTTAGTTCCCCAGCCTAAAAATAAGAATGTTATTGGAAATAAATGGGTTTTTAGGAATAAATTGAATGAAGATGGACAAGTTGTGAGGACTAAGGCTAGATTGGTTTGTAAAGGATATTCTCAAAAAGAAGGAATTGATTATGATGAGAATTTTTCTCTGATAGCTAGGATTGAAGTTGTGAGATTACTTCTTTCTTATGTTTCCCATAAGAACTACAAGGTTTATTAGATGGATGTTAAGTGTGCATTTCTGAGTGGAGATCTTGAAGAGGAAGTTTACATTGAGCAACCTGATGGATTTTCACTTTTAGATGACAAAAACATGGTTTGTAGGTTAAGGAAATCTTTATATGGATTGAAACAAGCCCCTAGAGCTTGGTATGCAAGATTGGATAAATATCTTTTGAAGATTGGTTTCACTAAAGGTAATGCTGACATTAATTTATATTATAAGATCACTGATGATGACATATTCATTGGTGTAGTCTTTGTTGGTGATATCATTTTTGGAGGTGAGGATAAGTTATGTATGGAATTCTCTGATAATATGAAGAATGAATTTGAGATGTCTATGTATGCGGGAAAATGCACTGACCAAAATGAATAACTCAAGATCAGAAGACCCAGACACTAATGAGACTCTTGGTGCAATTATATGAACTAATTGAATTAGTTCAACTTCCCAAGGGGTGTCCCATTGTTCTTTATCTCACAGGATCCCTAAAGTCAATATTTTGCTCTCAGATCATTGAGCAAGTGACTTAGGAAGGACAACTCCAAGAACAAGTGATATTTGATCTACATGCATTAATGCATTCTAAGATCTATATGATGTGTTAAAACTATGATAATTAAGTTAAGATGAAGATAATGATATGATAAAGATATTGCTAAATTATCTTAATCATGATATATTAGCTTAGCACGAATATTCTATGATATGAAAAATACTTCTAAATGCTATGATGATGTTTTAACAAAGAGAGGCTAAGATGCTTAGTAAATTAGGCTATAATGTAGATGCATAAAAACTTGGAGATTATTTGAAAATGAAGAATGAGAGCTCCATTTATAGGGAAAATAGGACAATGGATGGTTAAGATTGAATAATCTTAACAAGGGATAGGATTGAAAGTTAATCAATCCATGTTTACAATTTTCACCAATGAAATGGTGACAATTGTCAAAAAGAGGTTGCTTGAGAGGAGATGCAAGAAGAATTAAATGCTTGAGGAGACATGAAGGTTACCCTAGGAGGTAAGGATTAAGGTTAGGTTAGGGTTGCTCAATAGATAAAGCTTTTACCCAAGGAGTAAACTCTTGTGCAAGGGTTAATAGGATAACCAAGGTTAAAGCCCTGAATGCTTGCTGAGAACCTTGGGTCAAATGGATGGTTAAGTTAGAGGAAAGTCCCTAACCAAAGGTCAAATATGAGTTAACCATAAATGGTTATGTAAGCGTCTTTAATGGTTTGGAATACTTTAGAGGTTAACCATTTGAAGACATAAAGCCTTTAATGGTTATTGAAGACTTTGGAGGCTTTGAGAAGTGACTTCCCTTTGCTTAGGAATGTGACAATAATTAAGAGATGAATTAGGCTAAATTGGAAGTGATTAGAAGAATCTAGAAGGGGTTTAGGGTGCAAGTCGAAGATGTAGGAAAATGCAAGTGGATGAGAGAAAAGGATTTTAATGAAATTAAAATTACTTTATTTCAACTAAAATAGATGCAACTTGCATAAATACAAGTGGGGGGATTTAATAAATAAATTAGATTTATTTATTTGCAAGGATCGATTTAATTAAATGTAAATTTAATTAAAAAGGGAGAAAGGGGAATTAATTAAATAAAGTGATTTATTTGATTAAAAGCTAGAAAAGGTTTACCTAAATTTAATTAAATAAATTGAGTAATTCATTTAATCAAATAGATGAAAACAAAGAAATTAATTAAATAGAATTTAATTAATAGGGGGATAGAGTAGAAATAAATATTAAATATTTATTTAAGAAAGTGGTCAAATTTATATGTCTACATTTTGCCCCTCTTTGAAGAGACGTGTGCACATGTTGATTCAAAAAAAAATGTTGGATATGCTACCAAAATTTGATTGATATGATGTGTGTCAAAGTTGTCGATATGATGCCCCAAATGTAGATTTGATGAATAATATTGATGATGCCCCCTCAAGAGATGAATCAAGGTTCTAGTGAAAATTTGCCAAGTTGATGAGCATTTTTGAGTTAATTACAATATGAGAATATTGACCACTTTGTATGCACATTATTGATTCATCTCTCAAAAAAATGATGTTGATGAGGTTAAAAAAATGAAAAAGTGGGAGTAAAATACATGCCCCACCTATTAACCCTTTGATTTTACCCTATTAAAAGGTAAAAGGTGACTTTGAAAAATGATTTGCACAATTGTCTCTTTGTGATTGTGACATTTGGAGATCTGATGGCGATGTCGATTCCATACTCCTCACACCGATTTGAGCACGTCAAGCAATACCAGAGACCCGTTGCATATGGCCCACCAATAAGTGGCCAAAATCCATCTTCGTTTTTTATTAATTTTATTTATTTTCATCACGTTTTTCAATTTTGGGTCGGATTTTGCCAGTTTAGCACATAGGGTAGGTTGTCTAGCACATACGATAGGAGTTTTAGCATATAGAAAACCCTAGGTAGGTTTAGCGTCTGAGTGCCACATTGTAGCATGGTTGGGGGGTAGGTTAGCATGTAGGGTGGTTTTAGCGCATAGGGTATACATAGTAGTGCAATGGGTAGGCCAGTTAGCGTGTAGGATAGCTTAGCGCATTGGGTAAATAGGGTAGCGCAAATGGTGTGTCACTTAGCGTGTGATAGAAAGATGGTGCATAGGGTCTATATTATAGCACATTTATGGAGAATTTTAGCACATATGTGGCAGCTTAGTGCTTTGGAGTCTTGATTTAGCATGTAGGGTAAAAAGTTGGAAAAAAAGTATTGTGAAAAATGCGTCGTGAGTCAAATGGATTGGATAGGTTGCGTAGATGTTGATATGGGTTCGTCGATTGGTCTAATATGGTTCATGATCCCGATGTGAGTCCTATTTTGTGTTGATGTTTGATTCTAATATGCTACCAGATGACGATGTGATTTTTTGTTGATATGTATTTTTATTTTGATATGGATTGCTTTCGATATGAGTCAAGTTGTCGATATGAATTTGATTTTGTTATAGGTCTCTAAGTCGATTTGAGTCTTAATTTCAATATGATTCTTAATTGTGTTATGAGTCTTGATTTTGATATGGGTCTTGATTTTGTTATGGGTTTGATTTTGATATGGGTCTTGATTTTGATATGGGTCTTGATTTTGATATGGATTTTGATTTCGATATGGGTTTGATTTTGATATGGGTCTTTGAGTATAATTTTGATATGGGTCTAATTTCGATATGAGTCTTGAGTTCGATATGGATCCTTGAGTCTTATTTCGATATGGGTCTTGATTTTGATATGGATTTTGATTTCGATATGGATTTGATTTCGATATGTGTTGCTTTCAATATGGGTCTTTGAGTATGATTTTGATACGAGTTTAATTTTAATATGGTTCCTTGAGTCTAATTTCGATATGGGTCTGATTTCAATATGAGTCTTGATTTTGATATGAGTCTTGATTTTGATATGGGTCTTGATTTCGATATGGATTTGATTTCGATATGGGTCTTTGATATGATGCACTGATTGATTCACTAACATGATGTGAATATGTTTTTGATGTGCTTTTGATGTGATTCACATTTGTAAGTTGATTTGTGTTTTTGATAGATGTGATTGAATCGAGAATTGATGATGGATATGTGTTGATTTACAGGCAGAGCTTGGTGTACTACAGTCTCGGGAGTGATTTCTGAGGCCATGGACACTTATCCTACACTTGTCATAGATTGATAGAGATGTGATTGAGAGATGTGGGTTATCATCTTTGCTAGACATGCCTCGATATATCATTAACTGGGAGTTACTGACAGGTTTGGAAAAGAGGTGGCATAGTGATATGAACACCTTTCATCTGGTGACCGGTGAGATGATAGTCACACTAGAGGACTGTTAACAGATTCTATAGATTCTTGTAGTTGGGGCTTTTCTACCTTATGAGAAGACCGAGGAGGGTGGCATAGAGGCTCTCTGTCATATCTTTCAGGATGATGAGATTAGTGGCTATGAGAGCCTGTGGTAGAAGTTTTTCAATTCAAGTTACGCTCCATTGCCTTCAATATTAGCAGGTTTTATTGGTGGGTTTTTGTGTCCCGACTATAGGTCGAAGGGACTAGTCAGTGGATGGGGATTGGTTCTGGAGGACATGGTGACGCAGGGACGTAGGTTTGCATGGGGGTCTTCCATGTTGGCCCATCTATATAGAGAGCTTCACCAGGTAGTATATCTGGGATATACTAGTCTATCAGCCGGGGTGACATTGTTATAGGTGTGGATCTGGGAGCATATACCAATGTTGATATCGCTTGCAGACAAGGATAGGCCAGTTGGTTAGGCATATGTTTATGGGTATATAGGTGTAGCTATCTAGTGTAAGCTGGGAAAAATAGAGCACTAGCAGAGGGAATTGGATGATACTGATACAGTCATCTGGAGAGCGTATACGGATTGTGAGGTGTGGGCAGAGGACGGGCTAGAGATGCCCTATGTATATATGTCTAGGTACCTAATTGGGCAGACGCTCTTTATTATTGAGTGATTCTTGCACAGTCGTGTTCATCGACAGTATGGTAGATAGCAAGGGATACCATATGGAGCTTATTTGTATGCTCGTCAATGATAGGATGTGCCAGAGTGGGGGCCTACCCTAGATAGCGGAGCAGTTGTAGATGAGTACATGTCTCTAGCAGGAAAGATCTAGGATTATGGAGTTGGGGTAGTGGATGTTGGGATGATAGATGAGGAGTTCTCAGCCTACTTTGTGGCACATGTAATGGCACGCATATCTGATCCGATAGAGCTATTGCCAGCTTTTGACGATGATGAGGAGGAGCAGCCACAAAGGTGAGGGGGTCTAAGACAAAGATAGGAGGATGAGGGAGAGGAGGTAGGAGAGGGAGGTGGAGGAAGTGGTGGAGAAGATAGAGGTGGAGGTGGTGGTGGAGGTAGAGGTGTAGCTAGAGGTGGAGATAGAGGTGGAGGGGATGACAAAGGTGGAGGTGGTAGGGGAGGTTGTTGGCATTGTGTTGTCATTGATGCCAACCAGTATAGAAGAATGCAACCAGTATGATAGATTGTTGGTATTGCTATCATTGATAACTATCAGTATGAGAGATGTATGTGCAACACTGTTAGGGAGGAGTACAGGTTGAGATATATTTGATATCACCTTGTGTTGCAGGACACCAGTAAGGTAAGGAAGCCTTCTATTGCAGGACACCAATAAGGTAAGAAAGAGAATGTCATTCAAATGGATGACCACTAGTGTCACCGATACACAAGTTAGTGCCTGACTTGTGTGGATGAGATGGATAGGGTACCGGTATAGTGTATCACCGGTAAGGAAAGGATGTCAACTGGTAAGTGATGTGTTGACATGGAGAAGAAAAATCAACCAAGTGGTTGTCAACCAGCAAATATTATGACCAGTGAACAAGCAGGATGAGCAAGGTGCTTGAGTTGTTGTTTGTGATGAAGAGGCAGAATGTTATCTAAATAACATCAACACATGAGGGGAAGGATTAATAGGTCATCAATATGTTGTGAGGTTGCAGTACAATAGGATTCCCATTGGATGAAGATATAGTCACCAAGTGAAGAGATGACTGATAAGTGAATGTGCCCACACCAGATCGCATGTGCCTATTTGAAGATATGTTGTAAAAATAGGGAAGTCACATGAGTGCATTGAAGGATGTAGATGACAAGGTATCACTGCACCGGTAAGTGGAACTTATCTCCTATTATGCATAGTGTGCATCATAGTTCCATGAGAAAAGGAAGATGAGGTAAGGGTAGGTGTTTGAAGGCTCACACCGAATCTACTAATGAATCAAAGGAATGCCTCAAGTGCATGAAATTAGGGATATGCATTGGATTGACTGGGAAAGGCATGTTGAGATGTTGGTAAAGATGAAGAGTGACGAGTTTGTCATTTTAACAAACTAGTTGAGATATGGTCTAAGCTAATCAGGAAGTATACAACTGAGTGAACAGAATGTGAAAGAGTGGAACACCTTCATCTGATGGAGTTACACATGTTGAGTTACTCTTGATAGCTACTGAGGACCTGCATGGTTGATGCCTGGTTGATGTACTACACTAGAAAGATTCAGTTGGTGTTGGCATGAAGGTTTACTAGCAAGGTGTTATATGTCGGTAGGGTTTTTAACCGGCAGATGAAACCGATTATATGTGTGGTCGGTGACTAGGCATGAACCGGCAGAGCAGTGTGAATTCAGACCTACTAATGTAATAAAGCTACTCCTAGAATCTATCAAGAAGATAACTGATTGTAATGCATTGGATTACAAGGCAATTGATGACACCATACCGATTCTTAAATTGATTGCACCGAAATGTAACATAGATCATGTAAAGGATTCTTTAGGTAAATTGGACACATTGTCCAAATTCATTATTGACAATGTAATAATGGTTGATAAGGTGAATGAGGACACCTTCAAAGAGAAAGTTGAAAAGGAGAAGGATAAATTATTTGAGGACACAATAAAGAAGTGTATAGAGCACATGAATACACTATTATCGGCACTAAACACTACAATTTTGGAATATAAAGAGTTGTACAGAGAAACATGCAAACCACATCTTTTGACAAAGGACATAGAAAAGGAGATAAGAAGAGTACAGAAAGAAATAGATGACATAGCTGATAACATAATTGGTTCATCCAAACCTATATCAGTTATTGAGTAGGAAATAGAAAGTTTTGAGGAGAAATTGGACAAATTTGAGAAAGAGAAGGCAATGATTAAGGCTAATGCCAGAGAACCTAAGTATAAACTTGGTGCCAAGTTGGACAATCTTATCTCTCTAAGAAATGAAATCTCTAAGGCATTACTTCAAGGAGAAAGATCACTAGAAGAGAACATGCATCATCTCACTAGCACGATCCAATAGATTCATGCAGAGTCTTAATTTGGTTTTGGCAGACATATTTCAGATTGTAACCAACCGGTTACAAACTTTGAGGTGAAATTTTTGCACTCGTTTGACAATTTTTTACAACCTTTGTCATTGATTTTAAAGGGGGAGTATTGGAAAGAGAAAAATGATTAATTAGAGGAGATCATTTGCTTAGGGGGAGCACATCTTTTTGGTAATTTTTTGGACTTCAGTTTTTGGAACAATTTTTGGATTTTTCTCATGAGTGTTGCCATCAATGCCAAAGGGGGAGATTGTTGGCATTCTACACTCTTATGAGAATAGTTGGTGTTGTCATTGATGGCAACCATCTGGCAACCTTCTGGCACTCATCTAGTAATCCATCCGTAGTTACTGACACTGGCAATAGACATCTACATACACCGACAACGACAACAATGCATACCGACACCCCAGCCGACAGGGAATAAACTTTTGTTTATTGTATTTAAATGTAATTATCTTTTGGAAAAGCTGACATGGCATATTGTAAAAGACTCATATATATGTATGAGATCTTATAGGTCATTTTGAGTAATAAGGTAATATGCATGGAGAGAATATATGGATGATATTTTGTATAAGGAGATATAAGTGACAATGAAGGTTTTGGTTATAGAATGAGCTTAAACCAGTACTGAACCTAGCATAGTTGATTCTGATTTGAAGGAGTATATTGTATTGGATTTCATAATCCACTTTTGTAGTCAATGTGACTCTTATTGAGCAGTGAGCTCTAGGTAGTTGGCCTTCCTGCATGTGCAGGCCCCTCAGTGTAAGTAATATTTATTCATTGGCCAATGAGTGAATATTATGGGTCACAAATCCCACCGAGGTTTTTCCCACATCGGGTTTCCTCATTAAACATCTTGTGTTATGGTGTGCTTTCTATGCTTTTTTTATTGTTCCTGTTTGCTGCACTAATTCTTATTTATCGATACATTGTTTTGGGATGCAAAGTTCTTAATAAGTTTGAATATTATGTTAACCGGTTAGATACTAATTCACCCCCCCCTCTCAGTATCTTTGGGACTTTCATTAATCCTAGCAATTGGTATCAGAGCTTGGTCCTCTAATTTCAAAAGCCTAACAACTTGAGGAAGATTCTGACACCGGTACAGATGGAGAACGTAAAAAAAATTGGAAGGAGCTCTTGTAGACTATGATGCTAAGAACTTGAATAATATTAAACTTGAAGATGATCTGAGGACTGCACAAGAATTCATTCAAGGACTTCAGGAGAATATTACTATAGCTCAAAATAAAAGAAAAGAACTTCATGAGAAGATGCAAAATGATAATGATGAAAAGGAAACTCTTAATGAACTTGTGAACAAGTTGAGACAAGAAAAAAGTACTATGAAGAATGAAATGCAAGATATGACTATGAGATTTTGTAAAGACATTGAAGACAAGAAGAATAATGAAGATGACTTGACTAGGAGACTCAATGATGCTGGAAATGAAAATCTAAGACTCAGTCATGAAAATGATATGTTGAAGATAGATCTGATTCACATGCAACATGATAAAACTGAACTTATGAGACAAAAAGGAATTCTAGAAAATGAGTTGGCTACTGCAAATCAACACAAAGAGAAATTCAAGAAAAGCTCAGAGGAACTTGATGATATGCTAAAAAGTCATAAACCTAATGGAGATACTAATGGACTTGGATTTGAAGTTGGAGAAAGTTCTGGTACTGCAAACAATCATGATCAGAGTAAACCGGTAAGACAACCTAGTGCTTATAAATTTAATGGGAAATGCTTTAACTGTAACAAGTATGGTCATAGAGCAAATCAGTGTAGATTCAGAAACAATCAGAACATTAATGCACCCACTGGTCAATGTTCCAAATGCAACAAAGTTGGTCAAAATTCCAAAAAACTGTAGAATGAATGTGAGATGTTATGTTTGTGGAAGATTTGGGCACTTATCTAATCAATGTAGAACACAAACCGACATAGGATATGGAAAAGTTATTCAGAAGAATAATGTGACTTGTTATGCTTGTAACAAAATTGGACATATTGAAAAATTTTGTAGAAGGAAGACTTCACCGACAAATAGTAAAGGATCCAGTTTGAAGGCAAAGAAAAGGTAGATGAGATAAAGCAAGAATTTTCAAAACAATGGATTAGAAAGAGAGATCAAAGTGTTGATGAGACTATTTCTTCACTGGTAGAATAGAGTATTACTCCATCGGTAAGAGATTTTTCATCCAACTGAGAAGTAACCCTTTGGGGATATTGCAACAAATTGAATATCATGCAGATTACCCTCGGTTGATGGTGAGAAGATACATTTCTTCTTTATCGACAGCTGTGTTAAGTTTTCACTTAATTGGTGAGCATTTAATGTGGTTGTTGAGAGAAATTTCATTATAAATCATCGGATTTCCCTCATTTTTGATTCACCGAGCATTCAAATTAGCAGAGAGTGCAAAATCTAAGTGAAGGCATTCAAGGCAAAGGTGTGAAATGATTTCTTTCAAGCATTCTGACACTATCAGGTAGCTAAAGGTATTTTTCAAATGGCTTCTTCTGCTCCCAAATTTATTGCGAACAATACTATTGTGGAAAACTTAAAACGCCTAAGGCCCGTGTTTAAAATTATTCTTGAAGTAGCTAAGCAAGATTATTCCATAGGAGCATTTTTTAAGATTCCTAAAGGTGTAGCTTATGCTGAAGACCCTAGGATATATATTCATTGCAACATTGAAGAATTAGGTTCAGAGGAATTGTTGAAAATGTTTAGAACCATAATTTGTATGAAAATGGTATTGTTAAACCTAAGCACAAGATTGTGGAGACTTTAGGTTTTGTTGAAATATTGAATATCCCTGAATTTTCAGAATAAGTAGTGAGAATTGTCCTAAGTAGGGCACATGCATAATTTCTATGGTTAGACTATGTCTGCAAATTCACCCGGCAAGCAATTAGGGCAGTACCTGGTTTACCCTCAACCGGAAACAGACCAAACAAAACAAAGAAAGTTCCTAACAACAAAGTAATGACCCTAACTAGAGCAACATCTGATAGTAGATCACTAAGAGTGAATGACATCAAGGACATCAATGTGAGATTCATAAGTATGATACTTGGTTACAAGACTACACATGCAAACAAACTTAATTTAGTTTCTAGTCTTTGCATTAATAGTGTTATGAAATGGTGAACAACAATGCAAAAGTAGATGTGTGTGAATGGATGAAAGATGAACTCATAGATAATTTGAAAAAGATTAAAGGAGACAAGAAAGGGACATTTCATTTTGGTAATCTCTTAGTATGCTTAATGTTATATTTCACAAAGGAAATCCCCGATATAGGATAGAAAGACTTTGGATATGACATACTAGTAGGAAAACAATTACAGGAAGCTTTTACCGGCATGGGAACTCCAAAGGACAACAACATAACTGAATACTTTAGAGCTTTTCAAGCTAAAATGAAAACCAGAGAAAGACTACCACACAGTGTAGTGGACAAATATGACAAAGAAATTTGTTTTTTCATCAAGAAGGATGAAACATGGATGGAAGCTGTACTTCCTAGAACTGTATGGGTAACTAAAATAGGCTATAAGGTAGATCTCAACATAATTGAGTCTTATGCAAAAGCTTTGTTAGATGCACCAGCATAACCAATAGAAGAAGTTTTTGGTAGTGATGAAACTATTGAAAGTGATGTGAAAACAATAAAGCAAAGGAAGAAAAGAGAGAAATATATAAGAGATGCATCAAAGCAGGTAAAGGAAATCAAAGAAAATGTTATGAACATTACTGGTATAACGGCTAGTGAGCTGGAAGGACTGCAACCGGAGGCACACATTTCATCGGTTGGCACATCTTCTAACAGTGGGATACCAACTGAATTCAAAAGAGTTGAAAGGAAGAGAAAACCTTCACTATTACCCTCTCCTCCACCCAAAAGAACAAGGACTTTAAGGAAGAAACAACAGGCAGTAAGGCAACTGGAAAAGAAACTAACTCCCAAGAAGAAACAGAAACCGGTTATAACTTCATTAGATAATTTGTGAAATGAAATAACTGATGATGGAAATTTGGCTAATGTGAGTAAATTGTATAACACATTCAATGATTTAGACAAGGAAAGCATTGAAAACAATATAATTTTACATCTAGGTATATACAAGAAAGTTTTAATTGAGGTTGTGGATGACTTGCCTAATGAGCTATATAGAAGATTAGATGCAAAGAGGATTGCAGTGATGGAATTGGACAAGAAACTAAAAGTTGAAAAACTTCTAGTTGTACATCCGATTAACTCAAAAGAGGAAATTGATGACCTGATTTGTGAGACTAATGGATCCGTTTTTTCTAGTGGTCACCGACAAGTAAGTTTGATGGCAGGTAGAGTAAATGAGATTGTAGAGGAGATTGCTGATAAATGGGATATCTTTTTTGTGGAAAAGGAAAAACAAGAGGAAATGAACCAACCAAAGAAAACATTCAAAGTTTATCAGAAGGATAAGGACAAAGGGAAAGGTAAAGTTGATGGAATACCAAACATCAAGAGAACTGATAACTTGCCACCACCTTTGGATACTACACCGGTACATACCGTTGATCCACTAGTTACTAACACTGAAGGTATCACACATGATAACACTAATCCTGAATCTGAGATACTATTCACCATGAATGTGGACACTCAGGAATTGAATATTTTTGTCGATAAGGATAGTACAGAGGTTAAGGATGATAATGTTGATAGTGGCAACATTGCTGAAAAATCGGTAGAGACTGTTGAGGTTGAGATCCCAATAGAGCAATCATTACAAACTGCGAAAACATTACAAACTGAGCAACCATAGGATACTGGGAAGAATACTAAAACTATAGATGCTAGCACAGAGAAACCTACTGAGACTAAGATACCAACAGTTGAGCACACATAGAAACCTATAGAGGCAGAGGTATATATTGAGGTAGTGAAACCGGTAATCACTGAGAAACCTAAACAATCAGACAAACCTTTACTGGTTGAAATGAAAACTTAGAATGATCCACCGAAGGTTAACACAAGCAAAGTGGTTACAAATGTTGGAAGCACAGAGGTAATTAAGGTAGTTGGTCAGACATCTGGTACTTCATGAAGTGAGTTCAGACCCACTAATGTAACAGAGGTACTCCTACGCTCTATCAAGAAGATAACTGACTATAATGCATTGGCTTAGAAGGCAATTGATGAAACCATACCAATTCTTAAATTGATTGCACTGAAATGTAACTTAGATCATGTACAAGATTCTTTAGATAAATTGGACACATTGTCCAAATTCATTATTGACAATGTAATAACGGTTGATAAGGTGAATGAGGACACCTTCAAAGAGAAAGTTGAAAATGAGAAGGATAAATTATTTGAGGACACAATAAAGAAGTACACATAACACATGAATAAACTATTACCGACACTAAACACTACAATTTTGGAATATAAAGAGTTGTATAGAGAAACATGCAAACCACATCTTTTGACACAAGACATAGAAAAGGAGATAAGCAGAGTACAGAAAGAAATAGATGACATAGTTGATAACATAATATGTTCATCCAAACCTATATTAGTTATTGAGCACGAAATAGCAAGTTTTGAGGAGAAATTGGAGAAATTTGAGAAAGAGAAGGCAAGGATTAAGGCTAATGCTAGAGAACTTAAGTATAAACTCGGTCCCAAGTTGGACAATCTTATCTCTCTAAGAAATGAAATCTCTAAGGCATTACTTCAAGGAGAAAGATCACCGGGAGAGCACATGCATCATATCACTAGCATGATCGAATAGATAGAGGCAACCCTGAATGACAGCAACAAATTCATGCAAAGTCTTAATTTGGTTTTGGCAGACATATTTCAGATTGTAACCAACCGGTTACAAACTTTGAGGTGAAATTTTTGCACTCGTTTGACAATTTTTTACAACCTTTGTCATTGATTTCAAAGGGGGAGTATTGGAAAGAGAAAAATGATTAATTAGAGGAGACCATCTACTTAGGGGGAGCACATCTTTTTGGTAATTTTTTGGACTTCGGTTTTTGGAATAATTTTTGGATTTTTCTCATGAGTGTTGCCATCAATGCCAAAGGGGGAGATTGTTGGCATTCTACACTCTTATGAGAATAGTTGGTGTTGTCATTGATGGAAACCATCTGGCAACCTTCTGGCACTCATCTGGTAATCCATCGGTAGTTACCGACACTGGCAATAGACATCTACATACACCGACAATGACAACAATGCATACCGACACCGTAGCCGACAGGGAATAAACTTTTGTTTATTGTATTTAAATGTAATTATCTTTTGGAAAATCCGACATGGCATATTGTAAAAGACTCATATATATGTATGAGATATTATAGGTCATTTTGAGTATTAAGGTAATATGCATGGAGAGAATATATGGATGATATTTTGTATAAGGAGATATAAGTGACATCGAAGGTTTTGGTTATAGAATGAGCTTAAACTGGTACTGAATCTGGCATAGTTGATGCTGATTTGACATTGTATTGGATTTCATAATCCACTTTTGTAGTCAGTGTGACTTTTATTGAGCAGCGAGCTCTAGGCAGTTGGCCTTCCTGCATGTGTAGGCCCCTCATTGTAAGTAATATTTATTCATTGGCCAGTGAGTGAATATTATGGGTCACAAATCCCACCAAGGTTTTTCCCACACTA
Organism: Cryptomeria japonica; assembly: GCF_030272615.1. NCBI lineage: Eukaryota > Viridiplantae > Streptophyta > Pinopsida > Cupressales > Cupressaceae > Cryptomeria > Cryptomeria japonica. The sequence goes on from NC_081405.1 coordinate 288,098,229, forward strand.
GGTTTCCTCGTTAAACATCTTGTGTTATGGTGTGTTTTCTATGTTGTCTTTATTGTTCCTATTTACTACATTAATTCTTATTTACTGGTACACTATTCTGGGATGCAAAGTTCTTAATAAGTTTGAATATTCTGTTAACCTATTAGATACTGATTCACCCCCCCCCCCCCCCCCTCTCAGTATCTTTGGGACTTTCATTAATCCTAACAACATGCACAGGTCAGTGAAGTGAGTTCGGTGAGGTAGTTGAGGTTAGTCCAACATTAATGATGACTGTGAAGCTTGACATGGAGTTACAGAGGTGTGTGAATTGAGATCAAATGGACAACAAAGATTCAAGATAGATTGATTGTGCAGATCGGATTTGGTAATTGACTAAGTAGTGCCGACAGATTGATTGCAAGTTGCTGAAATAGGAAGGCCTGTTATGGATGGAACAAAAATGGTGGATATGTGTAGTCAGTCATCTTTAAGTCATGATCTGATCAGATTTGATTGGATTTGGTGTGCCTCATGATCTATGGAGAAATCTCTAACCGCCCATGTTTTTGAATTGGCTTTTGGTGGGAAAACTAGATTATAAATAGGGAAGCCAAAATTAGTGAGAGGGTTGCTCAACAAAAGAAGATAGTACTACTGTAGAGTGATTGAGTGTTACTTCTGCTTGTGAGATCAAATCAATCAAGTACTCAATGAGTATCTGAGAAGAGACTAAGTGTGAGGGAGAACCAGGTTGAAGTGTTCAACTAGTGGCAGTGCAGAATCGGTAGTGTCCATACTAGGAGAGAAGAAGTGAAGGAAGGTGCAGAGAAGGCAGACATAGAACCGGCAGAGTATAGTACCAGTAAAGAGAAAAGAAGTGAGGAGGAGATTCAGTAGAGAAAAAAAGAGGAGAGGTGAACTAGTAGAGTTTACTGGAAAGCAAAGCAGTAGATGAGAGCAGTAGAAGAGTGAGTCGATGCAGTGGAGAAGGTGTATCACTGACAGAGTGAGGTATATGAGATGGTCACAAGTTTCACTTGTAATATTATTATTAATTTTGTATTTAAAGTTATCTTTGAGATCATTGAGTTGTAGCTCAGTGTAGGGGTTGTATCTCCTTTGGGTTGTAGCCCATCAATCAGTGAGGGGTTGGTGCCCTAAATAAGGGATTGTAGCTCCTTGGGTTCGTGCCCTAAACATTGTAATAGAGTTTTGATTGTGAGGTTGGATTGGAGCAGAAGACTCCAACAACATTGCTCATTGAGGTTTTTCCTCATACATATTGGTGTTATGTGATGTCGCCTTGTGTGATTGTATTTGTGTTGGTCTCCCCACTAACTGGTAAGTCTGTTATGAGTTAGATCTAATAATTGGTATGCTCACGTAGGACAATTTTAAGTAAAAAGCTTCAAAACCATTGATTCAACCCCCTCTCAATGGTGCATTATGTCTAGTAGAGGTCTTGTTCTTGGTGCAAGTGGGGTGGTAGGGGGATGACAGGCGACCCACCCAGAGGAGGAGATATGACTTTCTACCTCCATTAGTGCCTCGAGCAGGGACAGGTGTATGGGGGACCACGACACAAGTACCCATTCAGATCAGGGTGCCCACCCATTGACAAGATTCTTAGATCAGGGCATTACAGGTCTTGGTGCAGGAACTGCAAGCACAAGTGTTATCACAGTAGTGACAAATTACACAGTTGTAGGCAGAGCGGGATACAACAGTAGAGCACCAGGGCCAAGAAGAGGCCCTTGCTGATAGGTTAGAGAGAGCCTCAGCTGATGCCCTACTCCAGGACACATTGAGAGAGATACAGTACTTGACCAAGTAGGCCAAGTATTATAGGCATTTATATGAGGAGATGGTCCCTTGAGATCACAGAGCTCCTAGCTACGTTGCAGTGGCATCCACTTGATCTGGTCATAGTTATATGAGGACAGAGAGAAGAGGTGTTATGAAGCCTGCCTGACATGGTCCATCTGGTGGAGATCCAATAGCTAGGACATTTGCTGCCAGACCGTCTACCTCAAGAGATAGTCATAATTGAGAGACCTGTTTTGTTGTTTTGATCACTTTTGTTGTATTGATAGGCATGATATCCCTTGTTCATTTTAATAGTTTTGATATATATATATATGGATTTTGATTCTCCATGATCCACATGTGATGTGTTACTGATGATATTATGAGTTTATGATGCACATTATGTTTTGATATGATGATACTATGAGGATGATTAGATGTTTCTAGATAATAATGTTCTTGATCTCTTTATATTGATTATTATATGATGATGTGAATGCATGATTTGTGATGGAATGGTGATAATGATGATGCATTTGTGTTTACTTTGATATGAGATGTGATGTTATATGAATGTTATGATTTGTGAAATGTGTCTTGAAAATGAGATATATGATAATGATAATGGTGTGAGATGTATCTTTAAAATGAGATGTATGATAATGGTAATGGGATGTATCTAATACAAGATTAACATGATATGCAACTAAATGATCACTTTAATTCTATCATTGTCATTCACATTTAGTCACTTGTTTGTGCTCTTTTTGTCATCATGGAGCTTTTGATATGTTTAAAGTTAATGTAATAATCATGGTATAATTGAACCATAATGACCCGAGTATAACTTACATGGATTTTTATATTGCAAGATGACACAAGTGTCAAGTTATAATTGAACCAAGATGACCTGAGTGTTTCTTGCGTAAAACAGACAAGAGTTAACCATTTTTATGTGCAAAATGGAAAATATCTTCAATAATATGTTTCCAATCAATGTCTCGAGATAAATTTTCACCATATGAATGATCACCTCATAGAAAAAACCATGAAGAAAATCTCAGATTCCTTTGTTGCTTCTCTAGCTCAGTGCATCCTCGAGTAGCTCAAGAGATCTAATGATTCATAAATCAAGATAAAAATAGTCAAAAATTCATGCCAAATGTAAACAAATCATAATTCAGAATAAATCATCCATCGTGTATGTGTTGCATTTATAGTTGGATAATGATCCCATTTTCTAGTCCGATGAGCAGTTTTGATAATGGTTCCCTAGTATGCTGCGATCCTTGTTTGTTGTCTTAATGCTAAAGTGAGATGAATGTTGCCCCCAATTATGTACACTCATCGATGTGGATATATATGTTGATCACCAAGCCATGGTGGGATATGATATGGATAACTATTTAGATAATCAAGGACAGTGACTACACTAAGTATATCTGGGATAACATTGCTTGTACAAGTGTTCGACTATGGCTATTAGCTTAGACCAGATAGATCAAAGATATGATGTGAGTAATAATAGATACAGGAGCTATTCTCTCACAAATAGTGCCTATTGTTAGGTTTTCACCACTTGTTTTTATTGCACTCTTTGATATGTTTTTCATTTTTTTTTTGTATTTTTGTATTTATTTATTTATTTATTTTTTCTTTCTTTTTTTTTTCCGTTTATTGAATGACTCAAGTGTAGAACTTCTTCAAATGGATGTTGTTGGTTGGTTCATCGAGCACATCCTCTTCTGAAGTTGACAACTGATATGCTCTTGATCCATAGGCTGATATGATGACAAAGGGTCCCAACCAATTAGGTTCAAACTTCCCCTTCTTTTCTCGATCTTGCTGATTTCTAGGATTTTCTTTTAGGACGAGATCACCGACTTTGAAATCCCTTGGGATGGCTTTGTGATTATAGCTTCTGCACATTCGTTGTTGATAATCCTTGAGATGATTATAGGCACGTTGTCATTTTTTATCAAGAAGCTCTATTTCATGCAACCTATTTACTTGATATTCCTCATCTGGTATGAGGCCCTTCAAAGATACTCAGAGAGATATTTCTTCTATACCATACACCAATGAATATGGTGTAGCCCCTATAGGTGGCCAGATACTGGTCATGTAGGCCCAAAGTGTTGGATTGAGTTGTACATGCCAATCCTTGCGAGCATCATTTACTATTTTCTTGAGGATTTTTCAGGATTGTTTTGTTTGATGCTTTTGCTTGGCCATTCCCCTATGGGTAGTATGGTGTGGAGAAGCGATGTTGTATTTTGAATCATTCACATAGCTCTCACACATCTTGATTCTTGAAAGGACATCCGTTATCTATGATGATGCAACTGGGAATGCCATATCTACAAATGAGATAGTTGAGGATAAATGATGAGATCTATTTTCTAGTTACAATGGTCATCAACACTGCTTCAATCCACTTGGTGAAATACTCCATGGTGGTGATAATGAATTTATGCCCATTTGAAGAAGAAGGATGAATATTTCCTACCAGATCAAGTCCCCATTGAGAGAAAGGCCAAGATGTGCTGAATGATTGCAGCTCTTGTGCTGGTGCATGTATGAGGTTACTGTGAATTTGACATTTAGGACATTTCTTAGCAAATTGATAGGACTCTCTTTCTATTGTCGACTAGTAATATCTCATTCTCATAAGTTTCTTGGTGAGAGTAGGACCACTTGAATGTGTACCACAAATACCTTTGTGAAGCTCATGTAAGGCAGAGTCAGATTCATTATGATTGAGGCATCGAAAAAGAGTACCATCTAGACCTCGATGGTAAAGTGTGTCAGCAGTTAAGGTATAGTGGGTGACTTGTCAGATGAAGCTGCATTTTTGGTTGCGAGATAGGTCAGGTGGGAGAGTATTATTTTTGAGATAATCATAAATCTTCTTGTATAGAGGTGAATTCAAACTGGTTAGGGCATAGATGACTTGGGATGTGGAATTGTCATAGGCTGGGGAAAATAATTGCTCTACTAGGAACTCATAACAACTCTGTTTATCTAGAATTTTCAGCAGTCAGGAAATAGTGGCCATTGCATCGGCAACTCTGTTGTCCATTCTTGGATTTTCTCAAAGGTGATGTGCACCATTCTCTTGTAAGGCATTATCTTATCATCTATTGTCTAATATTCATCATTGATTTGATTGATAACTAATTAAGAATCTCCATAGACTTTCAATTCTATTATTTTCCATTCTACAACCACCTTCATTCCTGTTACCAGGGCTTCATATTCAACAATGTTGTTGGTGCATGGAAACATTAGTCTATAAGATCTTGGAATTGTGTGCCCCTCAGGAGTGATGAATAGGATGCCGACACCTGATCCATGTTGTGTATATGATCCATCAAAGTATAGGTTCCATTGCTTGGGGGTGATAGTGATTACATCCATGTCAGGAAATTTGATCTCTAGTGGTTGTTGGTCTGGTAATGGTGCTTCTGCCAATTGATCTGCAATTACCTATCCTTTGATAGCCCGCCATTTTTTGTACTGAATATCAAACTCACTTAGAATCATGACCCATTTAGCTAATCATCCTGTGAGAGCTGCCACCAGCTTGATTGTGTGGGCTAACATATAGTGGCGGAACTTTTGAGAAGCAAACATCACTGCCAAGCAATCCTTCTCAATGAATGTATAATTGCATTCATATCCATTCAGAGTCCTACTGATGTAATAGATAGCCCTTTCTTTGCCTACTGGATCTTCTTGTGCTAGCAGTGCCCCCAATGATACTTATGTTGTTGATATATAGAAAATGAATGGCTTGCCTGCTATTGGAGGTACGAAAACTAGAAGATTCATTTGATATTGTTTGAGCTGGTGGAATGATTTTGCACAATTGTCTTCCCATCTGAAAGCTACATTCTTATCAAGCAGATGATTGAATGGGAGAGATTTGTCTACTAGCTATGCTATGAATGGTCTGATGGATTGCAACTGTCCCTGCAAAGATCTAAGTTGGCTAATATTTTTAGGAGGTGGCATCTCCATGATAGCCTAAAATTTTGCTAGATCTACTTCGATGCCCTTTTCTGATACAATGTAGCATAACAGTTTGTCAGATGTGACCCCGAAGACACACTTCTTAGGGTTTAATCTGATCTTGAATTGCTCCAGTTGTTGAAATATTTTATCTAGTATGCCCAGGTGTTCTGCTCGGGTGAATGATTTAACTAGAAAATCATCCACATAATCCTCTATGAAAGTATGCATCATATCATGGAAGATTGTTGTCATGGCTCTTTGATAGGTTGCACCATCATTTTTCAAGCCAAAAGGCATGATGTTCCAACAATACATTCCCCATTGATAGGTGAATGTAGTTTTATCTTGATCCTCTGGAACTATCTTGATTTGATTATAGCCAGAGAAGCCATCCATTAATGATAACATTGTGTGCCTTGTTGTTAGATCCACAATAGTGTCGATGCTTAGCAAAGGAAAGTCATCCTTTAGACATTCTTTGTTGACATCCCTAAAGTCTGTGCACATTCTGATGCTTTTATCTGGTTTGGAAATTGGTATAATGTTTGAGATCCATTCAACATAGTGTATAGGTCGGATGAATCCGACATATAATAACTTCTTTAATTATGCTTTGACTAATAATGCCACATGTGGATTCATCTTTCTTAATTTCTACTTGACAAGTTTAGCTCTAGGAGCGATGGATACGTGATCCATGATTAGATTTGGATCTACCACTGGCATGTCAGCATAAGACCAAGAAAAAATGATTTGATTTTCCTTGAAGAATTTGATAAAATCTGGTTGTTCTTCTTACGTGAGTGATTTTGCCAGATGTATGGTTTTGACTGCTTCTTCAGTGTCGATGTTTATTGATTGAGTTTTCTCAATCAATATTTGTGACCTTTCTTGATAATGTTTAGGAAGAGTGTCAAGTCTTCCATCTTTAGGTGCCGCAAAAAGGATTTCACGTTTAGATACATCCTTTATTTTTACTTTTTTGTGATCTAATACTGCCATTGACTAGTTTTCACCATTAGATTTGTTGTTTATTTTATTTTTGCGACTGAGAGACTTGGCACTCCCCTGATTGCAGATATCGTTACGTTGTTCATGTTGGAAAATGTACACTCCAATGAGATATAGTAGGTGATTGAAGGTATTGTCATTGATGGCAACCTTACAATCATGTGATATTGGCAGACAGACATTGGCACTGGCACCGATGGACTCTACACCGACATATAGAACATCGGCACCGAAAATGAAGATTACTGGCACCCTGGCCAACAACAATTTTCTATTAATGTATTTTGTAATTAATTGTAAAATCTTTTGTAAGCTGACATGGTGAATTGTAATATGACTCATATATGTATGAGATCATTATAGATCATTTTAGTGTGAAAGGATATGATGCAAAATATGAATAGAAGGTAGCAGACCTAATATGTGAATTAGTGGTTAAGGGTTTATGTATGTAGCAGAGCTTAAACTGGTAGTAAATCTAGCATAGAAGATGCTAATCTGAAGCAGTACAAGACATTGGATTTGTATAATCCATTTTTTTGTCAGTCAGTGTGACTTCTTTTGTAATTGAGTTGTGAGCTCTAGGCACTTGGTCTTCCTGCATGTGCAGGCCCCTATTATAGCAGTAATATTCTCTTATTGGCTAGTAAGTGAATATTGTGGGTCACAAATCCCATTGAGGTTTTTCCCACACTGGGTTTCCTCATTAAAATATTGTGTTATGGTGTGGTTTTCATGTTTTGGTTGTTATTCTTATTTGCTGCATTATTTCTGGTTTATTGGTACACAGTTTTAATATGCTTTTCAAGTTATAAGTTAAAAAAATATTATTATCAATTAGATATGGATTCACCCCCCCTCTCAGTATCTTTGGGAATCCTAACAATTGGTATTAAAGCTTGGTCCTCTACTTTCAAAATCCTAATAGCTTGAGGAAGATCTTGACACCGGTAGAGATGGAAAACTTGAGAAAGAAATTGGAAACAACTCTTTCAAACTATGATGCAGAAAAGGTGAAGAATATCAAACTTGAAGATGATCTGAAGGCTTCTAAGGATATCATTCAAGCACTTCAAGATAATTTTACTATTGCAAGGAACAAGAGGAGAGAACTTTGTGAAAAGATGCAGAATGATGAAGATGAAAAGGAAACTCTTAATGATCTGGTAAACAAGCTAAGACAAGAAATCAATACAATAAAGAATGAGATGCAAGATATGACTATGAGGTTTTGTAAAGAAATTGAAGACAGAAAGAAGAATGAAGAAGACTTGGTTAGAAGACTAAATGATGTTGGAAATGAAAACACAAGAATCAGTCATGAAAATGATATGTTGAAGACAGATTTGACACACACACAAAATGACAGAACTGAACTCATAAGATAGAAATGAATCTTGGAGAATGAACTGACTGCTGCAAATCAACACAAAGAGAAATTCAAGAAAAGTTCAGAAGAACTTGTTGACATGCTGAAGAATCAGAAACCTGATGGTGATACAAATGACCTTGGCTTTGAAATTGGTGAAAGCTCTGGTACTGCAAACAATCATGATCATAATAAACTGGTAAGACAACCCAATGCATACAAATTCAATGGGAAATGCTTTAACTATAACAAGTATGGTCATAGAGAAAATTAGTGTAGATCTAGAAATTATCCTAACACTAATACACCCACCGGTCAATGTTCTAAATGCAACAAAGTCGGCCATAACTCAGAAAATTGTAGAATGAATGTAAGATGTTATATTTGTGGAAGATTTGGACAATTATCTAATCAATGTAGAACACATACTGACATAGGATATGGGAAAGCTATTCAGAAAAAACAATGTGACTTGTTATGCTTGTAACAAAATTGGACATATTGCAAAATTTTGTAGAAGCAAATCCCCACTGGCAAATAACAAAGGTCCTAGTTTGAAAGGTAAAGAAAAGGTTGAAGAGGTAAAGCAATAATTCTCAAAACAATGGATCAGAAAGTCAGATCAGAATGTTCATGGGAATACTCCTCCACCGGTAGAACAAAGTATCACTCCATCAGAAGGAGACTCTTCATCTAACTGAAGGAAAATCCTTTGGGGGTTTAGCAACAAAATGAAAAACATGCTATTATTCTCCTAGTTGATGGTGAGAAGTTGAAATTACTTCTATACCAGCAGATGAGTTAAGTTGTGACTTAACTGGTGAGCAATAAATGTGGTAGTTGGAGAAAATAACATTATAAAGCAAGTTTTTTGGCTCCTTTTTCATTCACCGAGCATTCAAATCTTCGAGAGCGCAAAAATTCCTGAGCGAAGGCATTCTTAGCAAAGAAGTGAAGCAATTCATCCAAGCATTCATCCTTAAGGTAGATTGAGGTATTTATAACTATGGCTTCTTCATCCACTCCTGAATTTATTGCAAAACCTATTGTGATTGAGGTTGTTAAACACCCTAGACCCGTTTTCAAACTGGTTCCTGAAATTGCGAAGAAAGATGATAGCATAGGTGCATTTTCTCAAATTCCTAAGGGAGTAGTATATGTTGAAGACCCTAGGATGTATATAAATTTTCATATAGAGGAATTAGGTGATGATGAGATCAAAAACATGTATAGGACTGTGATTTGTGATGAATCTGGAAATATCAAGCCGAAACATAAGATAGTGGAAACCCTAGGTTTTATTGAAATCCTTAGTATCCCGGATTTTCCCAAGGATATTATAAGGATTGTGCTAAGAAGAGTTCATGGTGAATTCTTCTGGTTGGATTCAATTCATAAAATCATAAAGGAAGCCATTAAGATAGTAATAGGGTTACCTTCCACCGGTAGCAGACCTGACAGAACAAAGAAGGTCTCAAATGACATAGTGATAAACCTAACCGGTGCAACATTCGACAAAAGGTCTCCAATGGTAAACAATGTAAAAGACATAATGTGAGATTTATTAGTATGATCTTAGGCTATAAAGCTACACATGCAAATAGGTTGAACTCAGTTTCTAGCCTATGTATTAAAAGTGCTTATGACATGGTTAATGATAATGCAAGGGTAGATGTATGTGAATGGCTCAAAGATGAATTGATAGACAATCTGGGGAAGATTAAAGGAGATAAGAAAGGAACATTCAGTTTTGGAAATTTGCTTGTTTGTCTAATGCTGTACATAACTAAACAAGTACCCAGTATTGGTGCAAGAGATTTTGGCTTTGACATTCCGGTAGGAAAGCAACTATTGGATCTACTAAACAACATGGGAGAAAACAGGGAGAAAAACTTAAATAAACATTTTCAAGCATTGAAGGCTCAAATGAAAACTAGAGTAAGACTGTCAAAAGCTATTGTGGACAAATATCAGAAAGAAATTTGTTTTGTAATCAAGAAAGATGAAATCTAGATGGAGACAGTTGTCCCTAGAACTATCCGGGTAACTGAAATGGCCTATGAAACAGATGACAATATTATTGAAACTTATGCAAAAGCCCTCCTTGAAGCACCAAAGGAACCCACTGAGAAAGTTTTTGGAGATGCTGAAACAATTGAGAGTGGAATTCAGTCTAGAAAAAGGGTTAAGAAGGTCGAAGAAATAGTAAGAAAAGGAACCCGACAAGAAAACACAATTAAGGAAGATGTTTTGAAACAAACTGGTATAAGGAAAGTGAGTTGGAAGGACTTCAACCGTAAGCTCATCTTTCACCAGTTGGAACCTCCTCTGAGAGTGATATGCTAGCGGTATTTAAAAGGGTAGAAAGGAAAAGAAAACCCTCATTGGTACCCTCACCTACACCCAGGAAAACAAGGCAAACGCATCAGGCAGTGAGGCCTCCAGTGAAAAAGAAGTTGACTCCTAAGAAGAAAAGGAAAGTAAAACAAGATATTGCTCCACTAGATAAACTCTTAAGTGAAATAACTGAAGATGGAAAATTGAAAAACATCAGTAAAATATATAACACACTATCGGCAGATGACAAGGAAAGCATAGAGAATAGTGTAATCTTACACTTGGATGTATATAAGAAATTTTTGATTGAAATTGTTGATGAAATACCAAATGATCTGTATAGGAGATTAGAAGCTAAAAGGTTAGCCATTGTTGAGCTGGATAAGAAAATTAAAATTGAAAAATTACTTGCAGTGCATCCAGTTAACTCACCTGATGAGATAGACAAATTAATCAGTGAAGCAAACCGGACAGTATTTTCAACTTCTCACTGGCACGTAGCACTGATGGCAGGTAGAGTGAATGAAGTCTCTGAGGAAACAACTGATGCATGGGATATATTCTCTGTGGAAAAAGAAAATCAGGAAGAATTACTTAGACCAAAGACTATTAAAGTATATCAAAGGGATAGAGATAAGGGGAAAGGTAAGGTAGGTGGACCTCCAAGCTTGAAAATAATTGATAACTTAACCCCACCTCCTTTGGATACTCCACTGCTAGATACTACTGATAGTCAACTGACTACTGAGAGTATGGAGACTCCATATAGAGGATACAAATCCCAAGTCTGAAGTTTTGTACACTGTGAATATAGATACTCAAGAAGTAAATGTTGTGGCTGACAGAGAAACCACTGAGGACAAGAAGACAAATGTGACTACTAAGTCACCGGTTGCAGATGCTGAGGTTGAGGTAAATGAAACTGTAAATATAAACATAGAAAAACCTACCTAGATAGAGCAACCAGTAGAGGATACCACTGGTAAACCATTAGAGAAACCGGTAGATACAACTGAAAAACAATCAGGAGAACTGACAATGGAAAGTGCAGAGATACAAACAGAGAAATCAAAAGTCCATATAGAGACATAGATTGAGAAACTAGCTGTTGAGATCTCAGAGAAACCTTCTGAGATACAGATTCAAAAACTGGAACAAAAGCAAGTTGAGACACAAGTTTAGACCAAGACAGTGCCACCGGCCAAAACTGAAAAGCCCAAACCTTTGTTTGTAGAAATGCAAACAAAGACTGACCTACCAGAGGTCGAATCAAGCAAGGTGATTACTACAACCGATAGCATGGATATTGTGAAGATAGTTGGACAAACATATGGTACTTCTATGGTAGAATCTTGACCTACAAATGTAACAGAGGTCTTATTGGATTCAATAAAGAAGATCATAGAGAGCAATGCACAAGCCTATAAGGCTATAGATGATACAATCCCTATTCTTAAACTAGTAGCACCTAAATGCATAGGGGATAATAAAGATTCTTTAGGTCAACTAGACACATTGTCTAAGTTCATCACTGGCAACATTTTGACAGTTGAACAAATAAATGAGGATACATTTAAAGAGAAATTCTTTGAGGAAATTGTGAAGAAGAACAAGGAGAAAATGGACACCTTGTTACCGGATCTAGGAAAAATAATTTTGGATTTCAAGAAAATATACAAGGATACTTGCAAAACAAACATCTTGACACAAGATATAGATTTAGAGATTAGCAAAACTCAAACTGAAATAAACAATGTTGCTGACAATTTGATAGGTACATCCGATTAATTTTTGGAGATAGAAAAGAAAATTGGAGATCTAGAAGAGAAAATTGAGAAGTTAGAGAAGGACAAAGAAAAAGTTAAGGATAAGGCAAAGAACTTAAAATGTAGACTTGGTCCCAAACTAGATTACCTCATTTCTTTGAGAAAAGAAATATCTGAGGCTCTGGTTCCTAGACTTAAGACACCAGAAGAGAAAATGTACATACTCATCGGTACAGTTCACAGAACCCAAGAGGCATTACAGGAAAGCACAAGATTCAGTGACAACCTAAAACTAATTTTGACAGATATATTCCAGATTGTAACCCACTAGTTACAAGAATCCAGGTAGGACTCCACTGACAGTGAATGACAACCTTTGTCATTAATGTCAAAGGGAGAGTAGTAGAGATGAGAAAAATCCAAAAGTAGAGATCATCTTCTTAGGGGGAGCACGCATCTAGTACAATTTCTGGTACAGTTTTTGGCAAGATTTTTTGGACTTCAATTTTTGGATACATTCTTGAATTTTTCTCATGAGTGTTGCCATCAATGCCAAAGGGGGAGATTGTTGGCAAATGCACACTCCAATGAGATATTGTAGGTGATTGAAGGTATTGTCATTGATGGAAACCTTACAATCATGTGATACCGGCAGGCAGACACCGTCACTAGCACCGACAAACTCTACATCGACATACAGAACACCGACACCAAAAAGGAAGATTACCAGCACTCTGGCCGACAACAATTTTGTATTAATCTATTTTGTAATTAATTGTAAAATATTTTGTAAGTTGACATGGTGGATTGTAATATGACTCATTTATGTATGAGATCATTATAGATCATTTTAGTGTGAAAGGATATGATGCAAAATATGAATAGAAGGTAGCAGACCTAATATGTGAATTAGTGGTTAAGGGTTTATGTATGTAGCAGAGCTTAAAACGATACTAAATCTAGCATAGCAGATGCTATTCTGAAGTAGTACAAGACATTGGATTTGTATAATCCATTTTTTTGTAAGTCAGTGTGACTTCTTTTGTAATTGAGTAGTGAGCTCTGGGCACTTGGTCTTCTTGCATGTACAAGCCCCTATTGTAGCAGTAATATTCTCTTATTGGCCTGTAAGTGAATATTGTGGGTCACAAATCCCATCGAAGTTTTTCCTACACCGGGTTTCCTCGTTAAAATATTGTGTTATGGTGTGTTTTTCATGTTGTGGTTGTTATTCTTATTTGCTGCATTATTTCTGGTTTACCAGTACACAGTTTTAATATGCTTTTCATGTTATAAGTTAAGAAAATATTATTACCAGTTAGATATTGATTCAACCCCCCCCCTCTCAGTATCTTTGGGAATCCTAACAGTTCACTGGTGGAGCACATTTATGGGTTGATTGAGCATAGGTATTGGACAATTAATTCATCGTTTGGGAATATTGGTATATCATGATGTTCGGGTTCTTCCTAGTCTATGAGTGGTAAGGAGTCATTTGGTGGGTTAAGGTCAGTTGCTGTAAGTGTCAAGATAGAGTCATCATTATATTTGTTTGAGATACTAGTGAGGTCTATTATATTATTGAGGTCTTCGATGGTATTCTCTTTGATACTGCCTTGTTCATATTATCGCTGCTCATTCTCAATAGCCTCATAGATATTGTCACGGTCTGAATTCAAGCGGTTGAGATCCTAAGCCTTGTCTCTCCTGAGAAATGGGTGTGTATGCATGGATTGTATCCACCTTAATGTCTTCAGTAACCTTATAACACCTATCCCACTCATATTCATTGGAATTAGTTTCAGAATCATTGTCCCAGGTTACCTTGTTGTATCTGACAGGTATGTTGTATGGTGAGAAAAGATCACTGATGATTGACACTAGTTTATTAGCTTGTTCGGATTCAGGATTAGAGCTTTCTTTTACTCTTTGAATTTGTTCATACATTGTTTCCCTTCTATGAGTAGCAATTTCCTTAGGTGGTGGATCCACCTTGGTTTGATCAGGTTCTTGCACATGATGTACTTTTTTATAAGAAGCTTCCTCCTTTTGAATAGCAAGCTCTTCTTGTTGTTTCTCATTTTCTTGATGCTTTTTCTCCTTCCTTGTCTTTTTTGTTGCTTGGTGTAGTGCTTCTTGCCATGAGTCTTCCTTACATTTTTTCTATTATCTCCACTGAGGTTTTTGATGATCATTTTTCTTCTGCACGGGTGGGATATGTTGGCCATACCCAAGTCCTATTTTGTCTCTTGCAAATTCTTAAGGAAGTTGCAGGGGTTCTATGATGCTTTCTTGATGCTTCCCAATAGGTCCTTTTCCTTTGTATCCCATTCGTTGCACGATCTAGAACCCATTTCCATACTATTTTATTGGTATGACCACTTCTATGGTACCAGTTCTGACTTCTTCTTCATCCTTAAATAGCCAACTAAGGATGTTTTTATCTTCTGATTCATCATCTAGTGTGCCCAATTGGATAAATTTACCACCAAACTTGGGGATGGATTGTGTTTCTTGATGTCTAGATGTGGAAGGTTGTCCATAAAATTTTGGTGAAGTTATAAATTTAAATAGACATAAGGGTTAAAAAGAGTACTCTCCCATGCCTTGGCCCTTTATTTTCATCTTTTTCTTGAAGTCTATGGATAGAGACTTGAATTCTTCTTGATGGTTGGATGTTGGGGAAGTTTGGGCCTCCCTATTGTGTGGAACTAGGCTATCTTGAGCTGATCCCATAGCATTGCAATACTGAAAAGGGTTATTATCTGCAGATATTAAAATTTCATGTCCATTATAGGAGAATTTGATACATTGATGATACGTGGAAGGAACTACTTGAATTTTATGGATCCATGGACAACCCAATAGTATATTGTATGTCAATTCTATGTCCAAGACTTGGCACATGGTGTCTCTTTGTACATGACCTACTTGAATGGGTAATATTATAGTTCCTTCAAATGATCTTTCTTCATCAACATATGCTTTGATGGTGATTTTATTTTTGGGATCAATAGACTGCTTAGAGAATCCCAATGCAAAGATAAGCTTTAGAGTACAAATATTGAGACCAACTCCTCCATCTATTAACACTCTTTTTACTTAATGTTTATAGACTAAGACCTTGATATATAGTCGGGTATTATGCAGATGATTCAAGGAGACATCATCATGTTCAGAAAAAGATATGTCGTGTGGCACTGTCATATCTAGATTACTTGGAACGATTATTTCAATAAGTGCTTGCTCCAAGATATCCTAGTGTTTTGGCAAAAGTTTGAGTAACTCAAATATAGATATTTGAGCAGGAGTTCTCCATAGTTGGTTGAACAATTTATATTGAGTCCTAGGGAGAGTTGTTGATGTTGATGTGTTCCCTTTCAAGACATATTTTTGCGCTCTTGTGGTCACATTTATCGACCCATGTTCTTGCTTGTCTTTGATTTTTATGACATTCACTTGATTGTCATATGCCGATATTTGATTGATGGTGTTTTTGTATATGTGATTAATACGAGCTCCTTTGGTATTGTTGGATGTTGACGCTCCTCCCTTGTTGTAATTGGGAAGAGGATTTTTGAAAGCTTCATGGTCACTATTAGTTTTATGATCATCGATCATTAAGTCACCCCTATCTATCATGTCTTGAACTATGTTCTTCAGCCTCATGCAATCATTTGTGTTATGCCCTTTGTTTTGATGAAAGTTACAATAATGTGTCATTCCACTAGGGTGGTTTGACCTGGGGTTGAAAGTTGCTTGTGGCTGGAAATGTGATGACTTTATTTGCCAATAGCTCTCAAAACGCTGATTCTAAGGTTTTTCCTAATGGCGTGTATATTCGTCGAAACAGGAAAGTATTAGTGTTGTTCTTATTGCCTTGGTAATTCTTGTTGTTGTTTAATGTTGAAACTCCTTGGTTGGTATTTTGTTGATAAGTGTTAGTGCCTTGATTAGCACTTTTTTATCATTATCGGATGGTGGGTTACCTAATAAAGTTAACATTGGTTGTTTAGACTTCACATTGTTGGCATCGATTACCCCATCATTAATAATGTTTTTGTTCCTTGTCCAAATTTTGGACTTGTCTGAATTGTCATTAATGTTTTGATTGTTAAAGGTGTTATTATTTGACAAATTAACACCTTCTTTAAAGAACTTCAATGTTCCTTTCTTGATGGAAAATTCCTCTACTTGGATACTATTTTCTATCAATTTTGCAAAAGATGGTATGCATTGTAGTTTGAGTTAATAACTCATCTCACTATTTAAATTGTCTATGAAGATTTCCATCTTGTCCTTTTCAGGCACATCTCATGGATATCTTGAGACCATGCACCTCCATTGTTGTAGAAACAACATGAATGTTTCATTGTTCTTTTGTTTCATGTTACACACATCTAGCATGGTGATTACGTGTTAGATATTATAAGAGTATTATGTTATGAATTTGTTTACCAACTCATCAAATGGTCTGATGCGAGGTGTAAGCTTTGACAACCACTCCATTTTTTGCCCTCCCAAACTTCTTGGGAATAATCTCATTAAGTATGTGTTGTTATGAGAAAACTCTAATCTCATGGTCAAAAATTCCCAAATGTGATCATGGGGATCACTCTTACCATTGTATTTGTCATACTTTGGTATATCTGAATCCGGGGGAAAAGGTACCATGTTCAATATCCTATAAAAAGGATAAGGACATATTTCGTCCAAGGAGTATCATACTGTGGTCCCTTGTTGCATGTCTTGCATTTGTCTTTGAAGTGTTTGGAGTTGTTATGTAAGAGCAGTCATGTGTTTGTTTGTCCTTCGATTGGGAGCTTCCCCTCATTCATTAAGATTGTCCTAATTGTAGGCATGGTCTTGTTCATGGGTGTGATCTTGGTTGCGTATGTTTTCTTGATCATGTGCCTCTTCTTCTCTCCATTGTTCTTGATAGGCATAGTTTCTTGCTCTTGTCCTTGAAATTATCTCATCTATATCCCTTAAGTTTTCTATGTCAAAATCCTCAGGAATGTTGACTCCTTTTCTAGTTAGCATGAGTAGATATATTTCCTTATTTGCTTCTATAAGTCTTTCTACGAGTTTTTGGAAAGAGGCTTTCTCTTGACATTCTTGGAGAAGTTCTTGGATGATCTTTGTTTCTCCCATATTTGCATATTCATCAAAAGAATTGGATAGTCTACAACCCATACTTTATTCTGGTTTTGATTCCTTCTTTTTGTTTCTCTAAGATTGAATGACAACAGGAATTAATATATCTGTACTATTGTAGTGTCATAAAATTGCGACCCTAGCAATTTTTGAATGCATTATGGTCCTCACGCATGCGAGTTTGAATCCTCTAGCCCAATCGGAGATCGAAGATTGTTCTGTCTCCAAAAACAACTTCTTTCTTGGCCTCTACCCTGGAGAAAGGGGTAGGACAGGGGAGTGGCACCACTATCCCCCCTTGGACAAGAGTGTGGCGCCCCTGTCCCTACCCCATTTTGGGGTAGGACCCTTCCTAGGGTTCCATTGTTGGTTGTGCCTCAGGCAAGAAAACTCCCCTGATGTCGGCCCATGATGAAATTCAAATACACTAAAATTTATTTAAGGGGCATTCATCCTCTCATTTGCATAAGTGGAAGTTTGATAAGTTGAAGTTGGATGAGTGGGAAATTCACAAGAGATCAAGCATTCAAGAGCATTGAAGCATTCTTTTCTAGAATTGAGCATTCTCAAGTCTCCCTTCAAGGCTAGGTGTTGTATTCAAGTCAAGGATTCAACCATTGAAGAGGAGATTGATTCCAACATTCAATTCCATAGAAGCATTTCTATCAACATTGCTACTAAAATCTCCCTTGAGGTGATTTACAATTCAGTCTTTCATTTACATCTACTTGCAAGTACTTTCTTTCATTACTTGGTTAATTCTAAAACTGGGGTTTGAGCTGAAGGCAAACCCCCAATCCCAACCCATTTTCCTCTCTTTTCTGTGTGTAGGCTGCATGTGCACAACTATACTTTCAGATTTGGGCTTCATTTGCATAGGCAAAAAAACCCTTTTTCATTCCGTGGATTTTTTGGAGGACCCTGTACGTTCCCACCACGGTCCGGGTGACATCCTCAAATTTGTAGGGTGACTTTGCCTCTATATTTTATTGCCAGATCCAGTTGCACAACTTCATCCCATACTCCGATCTCAAGTTATAATCAGTTCTTTGTCACTTTTGCACTACATAATCCAATCAATTTCCTTTCCATTTCAAACAAAGAAAAGGAGATCAACTTAATGTTAGGATAACCAGTGAACAACTGAGGGGGGGGGGGGTGTGAATCAATTATTGACAGATTATATAAATTAATCCACTTAATAACCTTTAACGAGATCACATAAATATTAAGTACCAAAATATCAAAAACAAATACCAGTAAGCAATTAAATTTAACAATGAAACGATCAACACAATGCAACCATACCACATAACACCATGATTTGTACATGGAAAAATAGGAAAGGGAAAAACCATGGTGGGAAGCCTACCCACAATCAAATGATACTTATGCAGAAAGTATGTGATACAATGAGGGGCCTGCACATGTAGGAAGGCACACTGCCTAGAGCGTACTGCTCATTACAAAAGACTCACTGACTACAGAGAGGTTATAACCACCTCAAGATAAATGGACAATAATCTTGATTAATGAACTGCTAGAGATAGCATCTACCATGCCTGATTACAGTCCTAGTTAAGCTCAATACCAGAGGCCTTTGACCTCTTCCTTAATCCTAATTTGATCACCTATGATCGACCAAATCTCCTTCGTATATGATATTGCATTCCAAGACCACGACACACTATCTATAATGAGATCTTACATCATTTTATACCAACCCTAACGCCTAAACCAATTAGGTCAACCACCTAAAATATATTACAATAAGATCATTACATACATCTATTTTACAATGATATGCCATGTCTGCTTAAGACCAAAACAACAATAACCAATCCATAAATCATCCCAGTAACGTGTAGAGAACACGTTAACATGAAACTGGTCTATAACCTAGATAGGCATCAAACCTAATCTGGGTACTCCATGCCAAAGCAATGTCTTCACTTAGTTGAGGCATGATCAAAGAACATCTTCAGCATCCTAAAATCCATCTAGAAGCCGCACCAAAACCACTTATGGATCCTATAAAGATTTCTCAATGAAAGCTCTGTCGGTTAAACCTTAAACCAATGTTGGTATGGGTTTACAAGAGTGTATGATAGCATATGATTACCAAGTCAATACCAACTGACCAAAACATGCTCCGGAAGCATGTAACACATAAAATCAAACATACTCCATTGATCCAAACATGTCGGAAGTGTCTAGCAGATAGTCTCTTCTACCGGTAACACTAGATCTTCTACTGGTAACCAAAACCTATCTGTCGATAACCAAAACCTTTCTATCGGTAACCAACCATAACATCTAGTGTTGACATAAATGCAACACATAATCAATTAATCTATAATGACAACAATCTCCCCCTTTGGCATTGATGGCAACACTAGATGTGAAAAACATCTAAGTACCAAGAAATGCCAAACAAGTCTCCCCTTGTGAAAGACAAATAGCAATCTCCTGAATATCAATAACTCTCCCCCTATGAATGATATCTCTGAATTTATTTTTCACATCACTATCTCTCCCCCTTTGAGATCAATGCTAGAAATATGACAAAAATATCAAAGCAAGAATATAAATCTCTGAATCTCAAAGCTGACTACTCCCCCTAAGTAGTAGCACCACTCATCAGTGCCAGAATGAAAAATATCACTGATAATGCATGTTGGACTGATGACAAATAGCATCAATCAAGTCTTTGCAGGAGGGGTAGAAACCCCTAACTTGTCTCTCAAATACTCAAATGATTCCTTAGACAACGGTTTAGTGAATATATCTGCATTATGTTCTTTAGTGTTCACATAAACCAATTTTTTGACTTCCTTTCCTTCTCCCTTGTCCTCCAGAAACTTATACTTTATTGATATATGCTTAGTCTTGGAGTGAAATACCAGATTCTTAGACATGTCAATAGTTGCAGAGTTATCACAGTAGATAACTACCGGTTCACTACAATTTACCTTGATATTCCTCAAAATTTTCTTCATCCACAAGACTTGAGTGCAATTTGTTGCTGCTGCAACATACTTAGCTTTTGCAATAGATAAAGAAATGCATGACTATTTTTTGCTGATCCATGAAACCAATTTCTTTCTAAGAAAGAAAGCTCCATTAGAAGTGCTCCTCCTGTCATCAGCATCTCCTGCCCAATCTGAATCAGTATATGCACATAAAGTGAAATCACCATCTCTAGAATACCATAAGCCATATTCTGTTGTTCCTTGCAAATACCAGAATATCCTCTTTACTGCACATTCATGATTTTCTATAGGATTACTTTGATATCTTGAAACAATACTTACTGCATTCATAATGTCCGGTCTAGTCTGAGTTAGATATAACAAACCACCAATCATAAACTTATACCTTGTCAGATTTACTAGTGTAGAAGTATCTTTGATAGATAATTTCTCACTTCTCACCATAGGAGTACTTATCAGTTTAGAATTATCCATGCCAAAAAAATTCAACAATTCCCTCAGATACTTAGTTTGATAGATAAAAATGCCTTTGTCAGTTTGAGTAATCTGTAAACCTAAGAAAAATCTCATTTCACCAATCATGGACATTTCAAATTCATTCTTCATATTATTAGAGAATTTCATGCACAATTTATCTTCTCCTTTAAAAATGATATCATCGACAAATACTTCAATAATCAGAATATCATCATCAGTGATCTTATAATATAAATTACTATCAACACTGCCTTTAGTAAAACCAAGCTTCAAAAGATATTTATCCAACCTTTTGTACCAAGCTTTAGGAGCTTGTGTCAATCCATATAAAGCTTTCTTCAATCTTCAAACCATATGTTTATCCTCTGTTAGTGAAAATCCATCAGGTTGCTCAATGTATACTTCTTCTTCTAGTTCACCATTCAAAAATGCACATTTAACATCCATTTGATAGACCTTATAGTTCTTATAAGCTACATAGGCAAGAAATAGTCTAACAACTTTAATTCTAGCTAAAGGTGCAAATGTCTCACCATAATCAATTCCTTCCATTTGAGAATATCCTTTACAAACCAATTTATCTTTGTTTCTTACAACTTTACCATCCTCATTCAGTTTATTCTTAAAAACCCATTTAGTTCCAATAACATTCTTATTTTTTAGGTCGGGGAACTAAGGTCCAAGTCTCATTCTTCTCTATCTGATCTAATTCATCTTCCATAGCTTTTAACCAATATTTATCTTTACAGGATTCAATAATAGATTTCAATTCAATTTGATAAATAAGACATCCCTCTTTATTTTCCAGTCTTCTTCTTGTCATAACTCCCTTGTTCCTATCTCCAATGATTTGATCTTCAGAATGATTTAATCTTACACACCTTGGTGTCTTCTGAACTTCAAGTTCATTGCTTTGATCATCAGTCACAGTTGAATTTTCTGATTGTGTCAGTGTAACTATCTTAGTTTCCTATACTGGTTGAGGCATTGTCGGTTCAGTTATGATCATTTCCACTGCCAGTTCCCTATCATATGATATAGATTGATTTTTTTACTGCTCTTTCACTTTCACATTAGCACTCTCCACAATTTTCTGCAATCTTTTGTTATAATATCTATATGCTTTGCTTTGAATTGAATAACCAAGAAATATCCTTTCATCACATCTAGGATCAAACTTTCCAATTGAATCATTTAACAGTAGGTGTATGTTTAAACCATAATTCATAAGGGATCTTACCGGTTTCACCTTTGATGTGAACTCTGTTAAATGTGTAGACTATTGTACTCATTGCCTCTCTCTAGTAGATGTGAGGCAATTTGGCTTCCATCATCATAAATCTTTATATATCCAAACTGGTTATGTTCTTTATTTCCACTACTCCATTTTGCTGAGGAGTCCGAGGTGCAGAAAACTATCTCCTAATTCCATTTGGCTCACAATAACTATTAAATTCATGAGAAGTAAACTCACCACCTTGATCTAATCTTAGACATTTGATTTTCAATCTAGTTTCTATTTTAACCTTTGCTTTAAAGATTTTGAATTTCTCAAAGGCTTCAGACTTCTCCCTTAGAAAAGTCACCCACATCATTCTAGAATAGTCATCAATAATCAGCATGAAATACCTATCACCTTGAAAGCTTCTAGTCCTTGCTAGACCACATAAGTCAGTGTGAATCAAATCAAGTACATCGTTAGATTTATCATGTATTCTCTTAAAAGAAGTTCTAACTTTCTTTCCAAATTAACATTCCTTACATACCTGATTATGAGGCTTCATAATCTTAGGTATATCTCTAACTACCTTAGTTGAACTGACCTTAACAATACAATCAAAATTAACATGACATAACCTCTTATGCCATAACCAACTCTCATCAATATAAGCAATCAAACATGTCTTATTACTAGTGTTCAAGTGAAAGATATTACCTCTAGTCTGAGTACCGGTTGCAATCTCCAAACCAGTTTTGTTAATGATTTTGCATTTTCTATCTTTAAACTGAAGTTGGAAACCCTTGTCCACCAATTGACCAACACTCAAAATATTATGCTCTAAACCTTCTACATAATAGACATTATCAGTATTATGTTTGTCATCCAGAGAAATAATACCTCTACCTTTGATCATACATGCTTTGTCATCTCTAAATTTGACTTGACCGCGATTGTATTTGTATGCGGGAAAAGTGGGTCGATAAAACTTAATATGTGAAAATATATAAAAATGACTTGTCCACACACACACACAGGACTTCTTGGTGCAAGCTATGGAGTAACGTAGTATTACTCAGCTTCCCAAGGTGGGTCCCATGGTTCTCTATCTCACAATGTCCCTCAAACCAATGTTTTTCTCTTAGATCACTGAGCAAAATGGTTCAGGGATGGCAAATGCAAGAACAAGGGATGCTCTGATAGATTTTTAGAATGAAATGTGTTATAAGCTATGTATGATTTTAAAATGCAATAAACTAAATGATAAGATGACAAGATTAGTATGAATACTATCCTAGCATACTATATTTAGTCTATGATTGAACTAAAATGATAAAGAAATTATTCTAAACATGCATATTTTAGTCTAATTCCTGATTTAAGAGAGACTAAATGATGAGCATATATGAAATGAGAAAGCTTGAATGTATTTGAGCATAAGTGTGATGCTACAAATTTGAAGGATGATTGTTGAAAATGGAGGAATGAGAGCTCTATTTATAGCAAGAACAGGGAAATGGATGGTCAAGATTGAAAGATTTAATCAAGGGTTGAGTTTGAAAGTTGGGGATCCATGTTTGTAATTAGCACCAATTAAATGGTGACAAGTGTCAACATAGGGTTGGGTTGAGAGAAGGGGTTGGAGGCCTTAAATGCTTGAGAAGACCTCATGGTTATCTAGAGGGTAAGGGTCAAGCTTAAGTTAGGATTACCCAATGGATTAAGAGTTAATCCAAGGATAAACCTTTGTGAAAATGATTAAGAGATAATCATGGTCAAAGCATTAAAGGCCTGATGAGACCCTTGGGTTGGATGAAGGTTGAGTCAAAACAAATGTTTTAACCATGTAAGAGGGTTTGAGTTAACCATTAATGGTTATTGGAGACTTTGGGGATTAAGTGGTTGAAGGTTGAAAGCCTTCAATGGTTATCAAAGACTTTGAGGAATTAAGTGGTTGAAGACTTGAAATCTTTAATGGTTATCAAAGACTTTGAGGTTTTGAGAAGTGACTTCCCTTTGCTTAGGGATGTGACAAAGTTTAGAGGAGGGGTTAGGGTAATTAGAAGCGATTAGAAGATTATAGAAGGGTTTAGAAAGGGGTTTAGGATTTTGCAAGTGGATGGAGGGATAATAGGATTTAATTGAAATAAAGTTAATTTAATTCAATTTGGTTGTAATTTGGAGAAATTAAATAAATTAGATTTATTCAATTTAGTATAACTATTTAATTAAATTTGAATTTAATTAAAAGTGGATAGGGGGGATTTAATTGAATAAAACAATTTATTCATTAAATGGGTATAGTGAATTTAATTTAAATAAATTGAGTAATTTACTTAATTAAATAGAGGAATGTGCATAATTTAATTAAATTGGATTTAATCAAATAGAGAAATGAACATAAAATATTCATTTAGGAATATGGTCATTTTTATACGTCTACAGTATTCTTTCAGGGACAAAATTTTTCTTTTATCTCCAATCATATGATGTGAGCATCCACTATCAATTACCCATTCATCCTTATCTTCAAATTTTGCTATCAGGGCCTTTTCTTCATTCATGATAGGCAGTTTTGGTTCATCTTCCTTTAGAGAATAGAACACCTATTCCTTTCCATTGTTAGATCCACTAGCAGAGTCTGCTACCGGTTCATCCTAGAGTCATCACTTACTCCTTCCTCATCCGCTATGTAGCATTGTTTACTTTTCTTGAATCTATATCTATTCTGATTAGGCTTAAATGATTTCTTAACTCTCTCTTCAAATCGTGCATTACTTTCAGAACATCTAGATGCAAAATGACCAATCTTATTACATGCAAAACATTTAAAAGGTGATTTTCCTTCATACTTACTTCCTATCGATCCTTTAGGTACTCTTCTAGCAAATAAGGCTTCAAGTTTCTCAAATTCTTCATCTTATTTCCTCATATCTTCCAATTATTTTTCATATAGGGCTTTCCAACACTTTTACCGATAGATGATGATGATGCATGAAAAGTAGGTTCTGACTTTACAACTCCAGAAGATCCAAATTCTTCAAGCTCAAAAGTAGATAATTTCCCAATCAGAATGTCTATGTTAACTGAAGTGTTTGTCATTGTTCTCAGCTCATTTATTGTAGTTGCCTTCATCTTTTAAGCCGATGGGAGGACTCTCAAGACTTTGGAAACTATTTCATCTTCACTCAGAGATCCTCCGCAATATTGAATTCCCATAGCAATCTCATTTACTCTTTCCATAAACATAGTAATTCTTTCATTATCTTTCATCTTCAAGTTTTCATACCTTACCCGGTAACCATCAAGTTTACCAATTTTGATAGTAGGATCACCTTCATTCAGAGTTTGCAATCTATCCCACATAACCTTTGTCGATGATTTATCAGTCAATCCCATGATTTGTTGATTAGTAAGTGCACACAAGAGGTCTTCTCTAGCTCTGCAATCATTTTCAATATTCTTATCCAAGTCTGCAGGAGAAGGATTGTCAGATGCCAGATCATAAGGTGTATATCCTTTCTCACTGATCTCCCAAATATCTTTTCCAATACATCTAAGATGAGTCTCCATTTGAATTTTCCATATCCCATAATTTGTTCCATCAAGCTTAGCAATTTCTCTTTTGAAAATAGTTGCTAGTGGATTTGAAGTGTTAGCTGCCATAGGATCTACCTCGAGTGGTTAAGCTTCTGCAAAAGAGGACCAAAGCTCTGATACCAATTGTTAGGATAACTAGTCAATAGCTGAGAGTGGGGGGGGTGAATCATTTGTTGACAAATTATATCAATTAATCCACTTAATAACCTTTAACCGGATCACATAAACATTAACTACTGGAATATCAAAACAGATACCAGTAAGCAATAAAACATAACAATGAAACATATAATCAACACAATGCAACCATACCACATAACACCATGATTTGTATGTGGAAAACACGGAAAGGGATAAACCATGGGTGTAAGCCTACCCACAGTCAGATGATACTTCTGCAGAAAGTATGTGATACAATGAGGGGCATGCACATGCAGGAAGGCACACTGCCTAGAGCATACTGCTCATTACAAAAGAGTCTCACTGACTACAAAGAGGTTATAACCACCTCAAGATAAATGGACAACAATCTAGAATAATGAACTACCAGAGGTAGCATCTACCATGCCTGATTACAGTCTCGATTAAGCTCAATACCGTAGGCCTTTGACCTCTTCCTTAATCCTAATTCGATCACCTATGATTGACCAAATCTCCTTCGCATATGATATTGTATTCCAAGACCACGAAACCTTATCTATAGTGAGATCTTACATCATTTTATACCAACCCTAAGGCGTAAACCAATTAGGTTGGCCACCTAAAAGATATTACAATAAGATCATTACATACATCCATTTTACAATGATATGCCATGTCAGCTTAAGACCAAAACATTAATAACCAATCCATAAATCATCCTGGTAACATGTAGAGAACATGTTAACATGATACCGGTCCATAACCTAGATAGGCACCAGAACTAATTTGGGTACACCATGCCAAAGAAATATCTTCACTCAGTTGAGGCATGATCAAAGAACATCTTCAGTATCCTGAAATCCATCTAGAAGGCACACCAATACCACTTATGCATCCTGTCAAGATTTCTCAGTGAAAGCTCTATCGGTTAAACTTTAAACTAATGCCGGTATGGGTTTACAAGAGTGTATGATAGCATCCGATTACCAGGTCAATACCAACTGACCAAAACATGCTCCAGAAGAATGTAACACATAAAATCAAACATACTCCATTGATCCAAACATGTCGGAAGTGTCCAACAGATAGTCTCTTCTGCCGGTAACCAACCATAACAGCTAGTGTTGACACCAATGAAACACATAATCAATTCATCCATAATGCCAAAAATTAACATTCTCAATTCATTCAGAATTCAATCTACCATATTCATGTGTAGAGATTGAATCTAGTGAATTATCCTCTCCTTTTCCTAATGCAACATGGTGAAAAGTGCTTGAATGGTAATCGAAAGCGAAACTCTCATCTCTCTTTGAGGGAAAGGGTAGTTTCCTTCTTGATTTATCATTCACCATTTTCCCATGATTATGTTTTGGTGAACTCGACATTTTGCATGCTTTCCTTTGAACAACATTGCATATTTTTCATTTACAAGTTTCAAATTTCTGCAAACTTAGTGGTTAAATCTTTAAAAACCCGTTTTTAAATTTAAAATTGAACTTGTAATTTGTGGATCTTAGATCTGAAAATTGTTTTGTTTGTCAAATTCAATTTCCTCATTGTCTTGATCAATTTGCAATTAAAATTTACAAAATTAAGAGGTTACTTGTTAAAGCCCTAATTTTCAAAAATCACATTGAACTTGTGCAAAAATTGGATTTCAATTTAATTTTCAGATTTCTGATTGTTTTCAGATTTGTTTTCAATCCTACAATTCAAATTTTCAATTTCCCCCCTTTTTCCCAAAATTCAAATTTCAAAATTAAGTGGTTAGGTCATCAAACCCTAATTTTTAAAATTAATTGGATTTTGTGTGAATTTCAAATCAATTTCATTTACATTCATATTTTTAAACATTTTCCAAGGTGTCCCTATCCATTAGGTTTGACCTTTTTTGAAATTGTAATTCAATTCCTCTTTTTCTTAAAAACCCTAATAAGGTCCTATTTTCACATTTGTGCCTTCATTTTGCCCATCTAGAGATCGTAAAATTCACCAACTTTTTTAGGTTAGCTTTAAAATCATCATAATATCCATCCCCGAAAAATTTTGAAAAAAGTTAGTCGGACCATGTGCGTTCTCGCCACAGTCCTCGGTTTTTTTCCTGAAATTTTGGGAGACTGTTATGACTGTATTTAATAGCCTAAATCTAGAAGATTGTTTGATTTTATTGATTTTTTATCCCTCTAGAATCAGAAATACCTTCAAAATTCAACATTTCAAATTTCAAGATTTTTTTTTAAATTAAGAGGTTAATTATAGTCTGCCCTAATTTTTAAAAAAATTTATTTTAAGATTAAGTGGTATTCCCTTGACCCTAATTTTAAAATTCCAATTTCCTTTCATTTTTGGAAATTGTGTCATCCTCTTCCCCCAACAAAGTTCAAATTGTGTAATCATTATTTTCTTAAATTTTGCATTAACCAATTTTGTAAGCTTTGTTTCAAAATTCAAAATTCAAATTTCCCTCTAGTGCATGAGTTTTACCATTATTAGTCCTAGCTATCCTATCCCTGTTAGACAAAGCATTAGAATTAAGGTTTCCCAAGGTTTAATTATCGAGGAGATGGAGTCTAATTTGGGTGACTTCTTTAATGAGGATCATGCTAATTCTTCTCATCCTAATCATGTGCATATTCACCCCATTGATGGATCCCATGATGAAGAAGAAGCTTTAACTAGGGTTTCTTTAGATCAACTTTCTACATTTGACAATCAATTTGATAGCTTTCAACAATGGATGTCCCAAGAATACCCTAATAGTGAAGCTCTTCTATTAATTGAAGGTCTTAAACACATGCTTCAAAGTGATAAGAATGGAATTGATATATTGTATGGAATTGTACATATTGTTGATTCTAATGTCATTCTTATCAAGAGTTATGTTGAAACCCTAGGTTATTCACAACCTTCAATACAAGTCAATCCTTCCATTCCTTTGACTACTCCTATGAATAGTATTCCTACTTTCACATCCAACATCATGGCTACTTCAACTCAAAATGTCATTCCTACAACCATAGGTCATGGGGGAAATCCCTCTTCTTCATTTAATCCTCCATCGTTACCTATGACTTCCATGAGTGTTCCTATTATTCCTCAACCAATTAGTGTGACACAAGGGGGAAATTCCTTCAACAACTTTATTCCTCCTTTAAGTGTCCCTTTTCCTACCCAATCATCACCTATGCCTACTTATCATAATGTCCCACTGCCTTATTCTCAGTCCATGCCTTCTTTCAATAACATCACACCACCTTCTCAATCACCTATGTCTCACATCAATTCTTCCACCGAAATGACAATCAACAATCTTGCTCAAACCATGTCTTCCTTACAACAACAAATTTCTTCCATGAGTTAATCCAAGTTTAGTGTGCCCGCCTTTGATGTCACAAGCCCACTTTCTCTTGATATTGTTAAGGTCGTGCCACCTAAGCATGTGGAGATCCCTCAATTATAACTCTATAATGGAAAAGGTGATCCTCTTACGCATGTCAAAACATTTCAAACCTTGTGTACTGATTTTGCTTATGATCAAAGATTGCTTGCAAAATTGTTTACAAGAACACTAAGAGATAAGGCTTTACAATGGTATTTCTCTCTGCCTTCTTATTCTAGCACTTCCTTTCAACAACTAGCAAATGCTTTCATCCAACAATTTCAAAACAACATTGGTCCTAAAATCACTTTGAATGATTTAATGCATTGTAAACAAGGTGTTAAAGAAAAAGTGACTGATTTCATTGGTAGATATAAGCATTTGAGTGCTCAAATTTCTTTTCATGTGCCTAATAATGATATTCAAATAATTTTCATTTATAATTTACAAAAAGATATCAGGGAAAAGCTTCTTTTGTCCGAGTTCACTTCCTTTTTGCAGTTGTGTGCAACACTCCACAATTATCAACTGGTTGTGAGTCAAATGGAGCAATTCACCCCTATGGCTCTGAGTGATAAGGGGGAGAGTGATCAACAACCATTTGTGAAGTTCAAACCAACAAAAATATTCATCAAGTTCAATGATCCAATCAAGAACAACCATGTGAATGCTACAACAGGTGTGCCTTCTATTTCAAAAAAATTCCAAAGAATGAATCTTTACATAGTATTATGTCTCAGTTGTTGCACAGAAATGTTATCAAACTTCCTCCTATAAAACAAATTTATCCTTCCAAACTTGCATCTTCTTATTTTGATAACAATTCCTTTTGCCAATTTCATCATCAACCTGATCATGATACTGAAAAATGTTTTGCATTGAAGAATAAGATTTAGGACTTGATTGATAATAATACTATATCTGTGGCAAGTGTGAATGATAAAGGGAATAAATCATTTTCTCTTCCTAATCAAAATCTTAACATTTTCAATGATCCCTTTCCATCTCATACCTCTAACGTTATTGATATTGTGCCTAATTCTCTCTCTTATGAAGCATTCACCTCTATGGCTCCAAATTTGGTTAATATGGTAGAAACATAGGATATGCCTAAGGATCATTGTATTACATTTGACCCTAGCAAGACCATTAGAGCACCTAGTATCCCTTTATACATAGTTGCAAAGTTTATGGATAACCCTTGCCATGGTGCCCTGATTGATCCCTTTTGCATGCTTAATGTCATAACTGAAGAGTATCTTTTCACTTTATGATTGCATAAACCAATATATGATGCTTCTAGTGTGGTTGTGAAGTTATTTGATGGCTTCTCTTGTCCTACCATTGGCTCTATCACCCTTCATGTTGAAGTTCATGCTAAATCCATGGATGTTGAATTTGTTATCATACCTTCTTCTAAGCAATTCCATGTGAATTTGGTCTATCTTTGGCTATCTTCCATCAATGCTATTGCTTCTCCAATCTACAAGTGTCTTAAATTTACTCACAATAGAGAAATCATAACCGTGAACCATAGATTATTTCACCCATTCGAAAGAAGCCTTGGTGTTCCTATTGATTTCTTTTGGCCTAAACAATTTCAATCTCTTCCATGAAGGAGCGATGCTCTTTTTCAATCTTATCAAAAATAGAATAACAATATGATTTTATCCTTAAGTCAACCTAGATCTCCAACACTTGACATTCCTATTATTCTTCAAGATGAGGTTCTTCCCCTCTCAGATAGAACTAATCTCCCACCTAAGGAAGATTGTAAACCTACCCCTATGGATTTGATTTTACCTTCTCTTAAGGAGAACAACAATATTCTTCCTAAGGCTAGACCTATACCTCCTCCTCATGATGGACCTAGTCTCCTTCCTACACCTAATATTCTTCCTTTCTATGGTGCAGTTCCACCACCTTTCTCTTATCAAGAGAAGAGGCCTTCTTCTCCTATTATTCAACCAAAAAGACCTCAACCTAAACCTTCAATTATCAAGGAGAGAAATATTCCTACTTGTTCAAATTTTCCTCCTCCTTCTCATCCTTCCACTAAGACTCGACGAAATCTTTGTGCGAGAGATCGCCGATGAAGATGTCATGTTTGATCTTGTGAAGTTATCCCTCAAAATACTCAATTTCCTTAGACTCCGATAGTAGACATGATTCCCTTTTCTCCAAGATGTTAAACCAATATCTCCTAATCATAAGTTGCATAGAACATGTGATGGTTTTACTCCTATTCATGTTCTTGCTCCTCTTTCTCTAAAATTTGATGAAGAAATGGGTGAAAATGTTATTCATAATGGAAATACAACTCCTAATGCTTCTAATAGTGAGTATGAGTATGTTGATGTAAACAAACATTTATCAACTAATTTTTCACAAACCCTAATCCTAGCTCCTATAATCGAACAAAGTGACTTACAACCTGAGAATAGTCACTATTTAGATCTTGTGATAGCTCCATCTATTGTGCTTGCCTTTCCAAAATAGTGATCAGCAAGATGAGGAAGTGGATGTCGTGCTAGATTAGCAATATTAGTACTACATATCTTTCTCTCTCTCCTTTCTTTCTCTTTTGTTACCATTCTTCTATATGTATCCTTGTTCTTTTATTATTTCCTTAATGTCTACTTGGGGACAATGCAAAGCATTGAGATCTTTTCTTGGTCTTTTTCATGTTGAATCAAAAGACATCCTCTCTTCCCTTTCTTCTAAGGTAATGTCCTTCTTTGGGGAATGAAGATTATTATATTCATATGCATACATGATATACATGAGTTATCATACAACATACTGACCCCGAGGAAAGTGACACTACCTCATGTTTTGTTTTCATTATCCTTGGGTTTATACCTCAATTGGGGGCTAAATCCTTGCAATAACATGCTCCCCTCCTTCTCTCTCTTGGGTGTATCCTACCTTAAATCAATCACTCTTGATAAGGCACGTGCGGTCGCTTTAACAGGGGGCATACACTCCGCTCATACTTTCCTTTTTTTAATACTTAGATTTACTTAGTGAACCTTTTTTTGCTTTGTAATATTTTGTATCCTTGCTTTCATGACTCATAGTGAAGGGAACTTTTCTACTTGTAGTCACAGTTCCCCCCTTCTCGATCTTCCCTTTTACTTTGTCAATCAAAGTCGTAAGATCCTAAGTCCACTGGGGGCTTGGCGCATCTTGCCTCCTTGACATGGTAAAAGTCTTTCAGTCTTGTTTCCTTGTACTTTACCGACAATATTGGCGTATGCTTATACTCCTGCTAAAGTGGGGACTAAATGTAGTGTCATAAAATTGTGACCCTAGAAATTTTTGATTGCATTAGGGTCCTCACGCATGCGAGTTTGAATCCTCTAGCCTGATCAAAGACCAAAGATTGCTCAGTCTGTAGAAACAACTTCTTCCTTTGCCTCTACATCACCCCGTCCGCACTCTACCCTGGAGAAAGGGGTAGGACAGGGGTTTGGTGCCACTATCTCCCCTTGGACATGGGCATGACACCCATGTCGCTGCCCTATTTTGGGACAGGACCCTTCCTAGGGGTGCATTGTTGGTTGTGCCTCGGGCGGCAAAATTCCCCCGATGTCGGCCCGTGACAAAATTCAAATCCACTAACATGTATTTAAGGGGCATTCATCCTCTCATTTGCATAAGTGGAAATTTGATAAGTTGAAGTTGGATGAGTGGGAAATTCACAACCAATCAAGCATTCAAGAGCATTCAAGCATTCTTTTCTAGCATTGAGCATTCTCAAGTCTCCCTTCAAGGCTAGGTGTTGCATTCAACCCAATGATTCAACCATTGAAGAGGAGATTGATTCCAATATTCAATTCCACACAATAATTTATATCACCATTGCTACTACAACCTCCCTTGAGGTGATTTACAATTCAGTCTTTCATTTAAATCTACTTGCAAGTACTTTCTTTCATTACTTAGTTAATTACAAAACTGGGGTTTGACCTAAAGGTAAACTCCCAATCCCAACCCATTTTCCTCTCTTTTCTCTGTGTAGGTTTTAGGTGTACAGTTGTACTTTCAGATTTGGGCTTCATTTGCAGAGGCAGAAAAACCCTTTTTGTTTCATGGATTTTTCAGAGGACCGTGTATGTTCTCGCCATGGTCCAAGCAACTTTTCCTCAAATTCATAGGGTGACTTCATCTTGACATTTTACTACTAGATCTAGGTGCACAACATCATTCCATACTCCGATCTCAAGTTATAATCAGTTCTTTGCCACTTTTACACTACATAATCCAATCAATTTCCTTTCCATTTCAAACAAGGAAGAGGGGATCAACTTAACATTCCCAGTTCATTCAAAATTTAATCTACCATCTTCATGTGGAGAGATTGAATCTAGTGAATTATCCTCTCCTTTTCGTAACGTAACATTGTGAAATGTGCTTGAATGGTAATCAATAGTGAAACTCTCATCTCTCTTTGAGGGAAAGGGTAGTTTCCTTCTTGATCTATCATTCACCATTTTTCCACCATTACAACTATAATGAATTATTCTTCTTCTATTGGGGTTCTTGGTGGAGTTGGTGGCTCAGGTCGAGCTTCATTGTAAATGATAAGAAACTATGGGAACAAAGTGGGGTTAATCATTCCTCCACTATTAAGGCATTGGTTGAATGCCGCTTTCTGAATGTAAGCACTATTTCTCAAAGGCTCTTTGTCAAATTCATAAATGAAAACAGAGCTTCGAATGAAAAGAACACACCCCTACACATAAAGGGAAATAGATTTATCTTTTAAATTGTTGTTCTGAGACCATTCCCAAATCTGTCAAAGACCAGTGCCTTGTTCATTGGGCAGCAGAGTCACACACAGAACTACAAATATAAATCATAGATGCAAGTTG
This sequence comes from Cryptomeria japonica, assembly GCF_030272615.1. Lineage (NCBI taxonomy): Eukaryota > Viridiplantae > Streptophyta > Pinopsida > Cupressales > Cupressaceae > Cryptomeria > Cryptomeria japonica. The sequence goes on from NC_081405.1 coordinate 288,132,363, forward strand.
TTTTTCCTTACAACATATCCTTGCACTAATACCTTGTACTAATGCATTACTCAATCCATTCATAAAATTATCAGATCTGGGACACATTCCATTGTTTATGACTGATTATAGAATTTAAACTCTTCATTGAAGAATGCCTACAAATGATCATACAATCTCCTTGAGATGACAAATTATAAGCCTCCTTGAGAATTCAATTCATAACAATTAAATGCATACACAGAGACAATATCATGGGAAGTTACTCATGCCTAACACAAGCAAGACCTGCAACTAAGATCACATTTACAACAATGCATTGCAATCCTCTATACCCTGAAACAAACCAAAAGCATCTACAAATTTGGGTCCTGACATTCAGAAAGTGGAAGCCATCAAATCTGGAGCATTCTCCAAATTTCTGGAACTCTACTGCCCAATGAACAAGGCACTGGTCTTTGACAGATTTGGGAATGGTCTCAAAACAACAATTTAAAAGATAAATCTATTTCCCTTTATGTGTAGGGGTGTGTTCTTTTCATTCCAAGCTCTGTTTTCATTTATGATTTATACAGATCTAGCCAATCTGTAATGTGTTTTCTAGATGTGGTGAGCTTGTGAAATGATCTATCTGCTTAGTGTTGATGCAGTTATGTGTCTTTAATTGTTGTATTTACTGCATCAAAAGGGTGTCCCCCCCTAGGTCTAGCAGAACCTGAAGTGCAGGAGGATCAATTAGGGTCCTATGTTATGTTGTCCAAGCCCTGATGTGTTTTGTAGACTGAAATTGGCCATTTCATAGAAAGATTTGCAGGTGTTCTTGGGTTATCACTTTTAGTGAACAACAATACAACCGCATATGATGCAAGAATGCATGATGTGACGCAAAGAGTTGACGGTTGATATAGAGGAATTTATTCTTTTTTATAAGTGCCTTAGAACTAGGTTGTATCTTCTTCAACTTAGTATTTTGATGAAGACTTCTTCTTCTCAAACTATGAGGAGTGGTGATACAAAAATGATCAATGTTTGATGTTGATTTTTGGATACGGATACTTCATTTGGAAAATCAATTTTACTTTATCAAGTAGAGGTTTATCTTGATTCGCGTCCATGACAAAGTGTGTCAAATGATATGAGTCAAGTTTTCTGATGTAGAAACTTAATTTGACAACTTGAGGACTTAACTAGGTATTTTTTTGATAGGATTTGTTGGATGGTGGAAATTTTGATCACTGTTCTGATACTCCTCAATTTTGTTGGATGAAATCTGATCTCAAGATACCTAAAGATGCGAAAACTCTTTCTAAGAGTGCTTTGTTGGATTCAGAATTTTCTCACTTATGATTCCCTTTTTAAGTTTCATTGCTAGATTTGTCAGAGGACCTAAAAGGATATCCAAAATGGTTGATAAAAATTTCACCAGGTGACTGGTTTGCTCTATTTTTTTTCACTAATTTTGATCATGCACTAAGACAGAGACCTGATGCGCTAAAGGATGTTCTCAAAGCACTATAGAATGTTCTAGATGTACTATGTTTCTTCTCAAATGCATTATTCCATATTGTTTGACAATAAAATTACTGGATAGGTCATGCGCTAATATGTCCCTTTCATGCGCTGAGGTTTAGTATGCATGCGCTATAATATGGTTTGGACGCGCTAGGTTGATGCTTCTATGTGCTACAATGATGTTGACAAGCACTATCTGAATTCTTACCGGTATGATACTAATCATGCGCTAATGTGAGTGATGAAAGTGCTAACTGTTGGTTGGAATGCGCTATTAGATGGTTAAGATGCGCTAGGATGTTTCTCTTACACTCTAATTGTCCTGATAATTTTGTTTTGATGTTTTTGTTGTGATTCTGAAAAATAACGTTTGTGATTTTGATGGATGATTTTATGAAAATGACTTGAAAACACAACATACAGAAGAGATAACAACTTGTCAATGCTAAACAAATAGTGTATGTTCTTTTGAGGATGTTTTCAAATCCTCGATGTTTTCACTGGTTTGGATTACAAAAAGATTGATCAAGTAGACTCTTTATTCAAGGGTCATTGACAACATCATAGCCCACTAGTCTCGATACTCCGTCAGCTCAAACATACATAAAAAATTGGAGATTATTTGAAAATGAAGAATGAGAGCTCTATTTATAGGGAAAATAGGGAAATGGATGGTTAAGATTGAATAATCTTAACAAGGGTTAGGATTGAAAGTTAAGCAATCCATGTTTACAATTTTCACCAATGAAATGGTGACAATTGTCAACAAGAGGTTACTTGAGAGGAGATGCAAGAAGAATTAAATGTCTGAGGAGACATGAAGGTTACCCTAGGAGGTAAGGGTTAAGGTTAGGTTAGGGTTACTCAATAGATAAAGCTTTAACCCAAGGGGTAAACTCTTGTGAAAGGGTTAATAGGATAACCAAGGTTAAAGCCCTTAATGCTTGATGAGACCCTTGGGTCAAAAGGATGGTTAAGTTATAGGAAAGTCTCTAACCAAAGGTCAAAGATGAGTTAACCATAAATGGTTATGTAAGAGCCTTTAATGGTTTGGAAGACTTTAGAGGTTAACCATTTGAAGACACAAAGCCTTTAATGGTTATTGATGACTTTGGAGGCTTTAAGAAGTGACTCCCCTTTGCTTAGGTATGTGACAAGAATTAAGAGATGAACTAGGCTAAATTGGAAGTGATTAGAAGAATCTAGAAGGGGTTTAGGAGGCAAGTCGGAGATGTAGGAAAATGCAAGTGGATGAGGGAAAAAGATTTTAATTAAAATAAAATTACTTTATTTCAACTAAAATAGATGCAACTTGCATAAATACAAGTTGGGGGATTTAATAAATAAATTAGATTTATTTATTTGCAAGGGTCAATTTAATTAAAGGTAAATTTAATTAAAAAGGGAGAAAGGGGAATTAATTAAAAAGGGAGAAAGGGGAATTAAAGGTAAATTTAATTAAAAAGTGAGAAAGGGGAATTAATTAAATAAAGTGATTTATTTAATTAAAGGATAGAAAAGGTTTACATGAATTTAATTAAATAAATTGAGTAATTCATTTAATCAAATAGATGAAAACAAAGAAATTAATTAAATATAATTTAATTAATAGGGGGATAGGGTCAAAATAAATATTAAATTTTTATTTAAGAAAGTGGTCAGATTTATATGTCTACAGTCTATGATTGGCAAAATGAAATTTTTCTTAGGTTTGCAGATTACTCAGACTGATAAAGGTATTTTCATCTGTCAAACTAGGTATCTTAGGGAGTTGTTGAAGAAATTTGGTATAGAAAATTCTAAACTGGTTGGTACTCCTATGGTTACAAGTGAGAAATTGACTAAGATAGATGCATCAGCACTAGTAAATCCTACAAGGTACAAGTCTATGATTGGAGGTTTGTTATATCTGACTCAGACTAGACCAAATATAATGAATGTAGTTTGAATTGTATCAAGATATCAAAGTGATCCTAGAGAGAATCATGAGAGTGTGGTGAAAAGGATTTTCACGTATTTCCAAGGAACAACTAAATATGGTTTGTGGTATCCTAAAGATGATGGTTTTATACTATGTGCATATACAGATGCAGATTGGGTTGGAGATGTTGATGGCTAGAAGAGAACATCCAATGTAGCTTTCTTTCTTGGAAAGAAGCTTGTTTCATGGATCACCAAGAAGAAGTCATGTACCTCTTTATCTACTACTGAAGCTAAGTATGTTGTTGTTTCTACTAACTGTACACAAGTTCTATGGATGAAGAAAATGTTGAAGGATATAAGGGTGGATTGTAATGAACTGGTAGTTATTCATTAAGATAACTCTGCTGCTATTGATATGTCAAAGAATCTGGTATTTCATTCCAAGATAAAGCAATATCTATCAAGTACAACTTTTTGAAGGAGAAGGTGGAAGCAAATGAAGTCAGACTGGTTTATGTGAACACTAAAGAGTAGATTGCAGATATCTTCACTAAACCTTTGCCTAAGGAATCATTTGAGTACTTCAGAGATAGATTGGGGGTTTTTGCCCCTTCGGTAGAGACTTGAGTGATGTTGACTGACATCAGTCTAGTATGCATTTTCAGAGCTACTATTCATTCTTGATTGATGTGATGGTGCTACTACTCAGGGGGAGTAGTCAACTGTGTGGTTTAGTGGATTTGTGATTTTTCTTTGATGTTTATATCATATTTTTGGAATTGATGTCAAAGGGGGAGAGATATATGTGAAAAACAGAGCTTAATAGAATATCAATCAAAGGGGAGAGATCAAAGCTTAATAAGGATATCATTCATAGGGGGAGTTTGTTAACTTCATTGTAATATCATCTTATGGGAGATTGTTGGTTGTCTTCCTTTGGGGGAGACTTGTTTGGCATTTCTTGGCACTTGGATGTTTTTCACATCTAGTGTTGCCATCAATGTCAAAAGGGGAGATTGTTGGCAAATTGGATGAATTGATTATGTGCTGCATTGATGTTTTGTCATTGATGGCAACACCGGCTTTTTTGGTTGTTTACCAATTTTCGGTAGGTTCCGGTAGAGTGGTTGGATTATGATATTGATCTTGTATGCTCCGGTATGATTTTTTTTGTGGAATTGGTTTGGATTTGTCATTCATGCTATTCAGATGCGTATCACGATCAGTTGGTTCAGGATTTGATGACTCAGGAGCTATCATTTGTTCTAGTAAGCCTTTTGGTCACCGGTAAGGGTTTTACCGGTAGAGATTTGTTGAAGATCTTTTGATGCACTTGATAAGTGGTGTTGGTGCGGCTTCTAGATGGCTTTTGGGATGTTGTTAGTTATCTTGTTCATGTTCCTGTTGTTCAATGGTGTTGCATTTAGGACCAAACCTAATGCTATCTTATTCTACTAAGTTATGGACCGGTTTATGTAACGTGTTGGCGGATGATCCCAATACATTACTGGTTGGATCTATTGATTGGATTATGTTGTTTCGGTCTTAAGACGAATTGGTTGATCATTGGATTATGGGTTTATATTATGAATTTATTGTATTATCTTTTAGGAGGCCGACCTAATTATTTAGGTCCCAGTTTGGTATGAATATAATGTAAGATCTCTTTGTAGATTATGTTATGGTTATGGTTATGGGTTTATGGTTTTAGGGGTTATGCAATTATCTATGTGTGAATAATGTTGTAATCATATGCCGAGGTTTCGGTTGATCATAGGTGATCAAATTGGGTTGGTTAAAGAGGTTTAAGACCTCCGGTACTGAGCTTAACTGGAACTGTACTCAGGCATAAGAGATGCTATTCTTGCAGTTCACTCTTCTTCTCAGATTGTAGTCTAGATTTATTTTGTAGTCAGTGAGGCTCCTTTTGTGATGAGTAGTATTCAAAAGTATTATCTGACTATGGGTAGGCTTCCCACCATGGTTTTTCTCTTTACCAGGTTTTCCACACACAAATATTGGTGTTATGTTTTGTGGATTGTTGGTAAATGTTCTATGGTTTATATTTGTACTTAACTATTATATCTGCTATTCTGGTATTTGGTTTATGTATTTTAGTAATAAGGTTTTAATTCTTAAAGTTCTATAATCTGTCGACAACTAATGGACCTATTAAGATAACCGGTGAACAATTGAGAGGGCGGGGGGCTGATTCAGTTGTTAACAAATTATAACTTTTAATCCATAATACAATCTTAAACAAATAAAGTACCTGTAAAGCATAGATAGATGCCGGCAGGAACAGATACCGATAAACAATACAACTTAAGAATAAACTAGATAATCAATGCAAACAAACCATACCACATAACACCATGATTTGTACATGGAAAACTTGGAAAGGGAAAAACAACGGTGGGAAACCTACCCACAGTCAGATGATACTTCTACAGAAAGTATGTGTTACAAGAGGGGCCTACACTTGCAGGAAGGCACACTGCCTAGAGCATACTGCTCATTACAAAAGAGTCTCACTGACTACAGAGAGGCTACAACCTTCTCTAGATAAATGGACAACAATCCAATAGAGTGAACTGCTGGAAATAACATCTACTATGCTTGATTACAGTCTCGATTAAGCTCAATATCAGAGGATTAAATCCTCTTCTGAATCCAATTTGATCAACAATGATCAACCAACTCCTCTGCCTAAATGATATTACAATATTTGCATATTACATTCCTTGACCATGACCTTTCCAATAATCATGATACTTTACAAAGATTTTCTACCTCTTATTTATACAAACCCTAAGGCCTAAACCGATTAGGTCGGCCACCTAAAGATATTACAATAATATTAGTACATGATTCCATTTACAATGATATGCCATGTCGGCTTAAGACCAAAACAATAATAACAAATCCATAAATCATCTTGAATCATCCAGGTAACGTGTAGAGTACATGCTAGCATGATACCCGTCCATAACTTAGATAGGTACCAGACCTATTCTAGGTCCACCACACCAAAGAAAAGTCTTCAAGAATTTGAAGCACAATCAAATAACATCTTCAGCATCTTGAAATCCTCAAAGAAGCTGCACCAACACCAATTATGCATCCTGTCACAATTCCTCAATGAAATCTCTGACGGTAAAGCATTAAACCAGTGTCAGTAAGGGTTTACCATAGTGTATGATAATCATCCAATTACCAAGCCAATACCAACTGACCAAAACATGCTCATAGAGCATCTTTACTGATCCAATCATGTCATAAGTGTCCAACAAATAGTCTCTTCTGCCGGTAACACTAGAACTTCTACCGGTAACCAAAACTTCTATTGGTAACCATCCATATCATCTAGTGTTGACATCAATGACAAAACATCAATGCAACACATAATCAATTCATCCATAATTCCAACAATCTCCCCCTTTGGCATTGATGGTAACACTAGATGTGAAAAACATCTAAGTACCAAGAGATGCCAAACAAGTCACCCCCTGTGGAAGATAACCAACAATCAATAGCTCTCCCCCTATGAATGATATCTCAGTAACATTCAGAATGATTTTTCAAATTACTATCACTCCCCCTTAGACATCAATGCAAGAAATCTGACAATGATAGAAACCTTTGAATCTCAAAGCTAACTACTCCCCCTAAGTAGTAGCTCCACTCATCAGTGTCAGAATGAATAATTTTTCAATAATACATGGCAGACTGATGACAAACTTCATCAATCAAGTCTCCACCAGAGGGGTAGAAACCCCTAACCTCTCTCTTAAATATTCAAATGATTCCTTAGATAGCGGTTTAGTGAATATGTCTACAATCTGTTCTTTAGTTTTCACATAAATTGATTTGACTTCATTTGCTTCTACCTTGTCCTTTAGAAAGTTATACTTTATTGAAATATTCTTAGTCTTAGAGTGAGATACCAGATTCTTAGACATGTCAATAGTTGCAGAGTTATCATAGTAGATAACTACTGGTTCACTACAATTTACCTTGATATCCCTCAACATTTGCTTCATCCACAAGTCTTGAGTGCAATTTGTTGCTACTGCAACATACTCATCTTTTGCAATAGATAAAGAAATGCATGACTATTTTTTGATGATCCATGAAACTAGTTTCTTTCCAAGAAAGAAAGCTCCATCAAAAGTGCTCTTCCTTTCATCACCATCTCCTACCCAATCTGAATCATTATATGAGTGAAATCACCATCTCTAGAATACCATAAGCCATATTTTGTTGTTCCTTGCAAATACCAGAATATCCTCTCTACTGCACATTCATGATTTTCTATAGGATTACTTTGATATCTTGAAACAATACTTACTACAATCATAATGTCTAGTCTAGTCTGAGTTAGATATAACAAACCACCAATCATAAACTTATACCTTGTCAGATTTACCGGTGTAGAAGTATCTTTGATAGATAATTTCTCACTTGTCACCATAGGAGTACTTACCAGTTTAGAATTATCTATACTAAAAAATTTCAACAATTTCCTCATATACTTAGTTTGATAGATAAAAATGCCTTTGTCAGTTTGAGTAATCTGCAAACCTAAGAAAAATCTCATTTCACCAATCATGGACATTTCAAATTCATTCCTCATATTATTAGAGAATTCTAGGCACAATTTATCTTCTCCTCCAAAAATGATATCATCGACAAATACTTCAATAATCAAAATATCATCATCAGTGATCTTATATTATAAATTACTATCAGCACTGCCTTTAGTAAAACCAAGCTTCAAAAGATATTTATCCAACCTTTCGTACCAAGCTCTAGGAGCTTGTTTCAATCCATATAAATCTTTCTTCAATCTTCAAACCATATCTTTATCCTCTGTTAGTGAAAATCCATTAGGTTTCTCAATGTATACTTCTTCTTCAAGTTCACCATTCAAAAATGCACATTTAACATCCATTTGATAGACCTTATAGTTCTTATAAGCTACATAGGCAAGAAATAGTCTAACAGCTTTAATTCTAGCTAAAGGTGCAAATGTCTCACCATAATCAATTCCTTCCATTTGAGAATATCCTTTACAAACCAATTTATCTTTGTTTCTTACAACTTGACCATCCTCATTCAGTTTATTCCTAAAAACCCATTTAGTTCCAATAACATTCTTATTTTTTAGGTCGGGGAACTAAGGTCCAAGTCTCATTTTTAGGTCGGGGAACTAAGGTTCAATTTGAGAAATAAGACATACCTCTTCATTTTCTAGTCTTCTTCTTGTCATAACTCCCTTGTTCCTATCTCCAATGATTTGATCTTCAGAATGATTTAATCTTACACACCTTGGTGTCTTCTGAACTTCAGGTTCACTGCTTTGATCATTAGTCACAGTTGAATTTTCTGACTGTGTCGGTGTAATTGTCTCAGCTTCCTGTAATGGTTGAGGCATTGTCAGTTCAGTTATGATCATTTCCATTACTGATTCCCTATCATATGATATAGAACAATTTTTGTATTGTTCATCCACTTTCACATTAGCACTTTCCACAATTTTATGCAATCTTTTGTTATAACATCTGTATGTCTTGCTCTGAATTGAATAACCAAGAAATATCCCTTCATCACATCTAGGATCAAAATTTCCAATTGAATCATCTCTTTTGATATAGAATTTACTTCCATAAATTCTGAAATATTTAACAGTAGGTGTATGTCCAAACCATAGTTCATAATGGGTCTTACCGGTTTCACCTTTGATGTGAACTTTGTTCAATGTGTAGATTGTTTTACTCACAACTTCTCTCCAGTAGGTATGAGGCAATTTGGCTTCCATCATAATAGATCTAGTTGCATCCAAAATGGTTATGTTATTTCTTTCAACTACTCCATTTTGCTGAGGAGTCCTAGGTGCAGATAGTTGTGTCCTGATTCCATTTGTCTCACAATAACTGTTAAATTCATGAGAAGTGAGCTCACCACCATGATCTGATCTTAGATATTTAATTTTCAATCTAGTTTCTGTTTCAACCTTCGCTTTAAAGATCTTGAATTTCTCAAAGGCTTCAAACTTCTCCCTTAGAAAAGTCACCCACATCATTCTAGAATAGTCATCAATAATCAACATGAAATACCTATCACCTTGAAAGCTTCTAGTCCTTGCTGGACCACATAAGTCAGTGTGAATCAAATCAAGTACATCATTATATTTATCATGTATTCTCTTAAAATAACTTCTGACTTTCTTACCCAATTGACATTCCTTACATACTGGATTATGAGGCTTCATAATTTAGGTATATCTCTAACTGCTTTAGTTGAGCTGATCTTAACAATGCAATCAAAATTAACATGACACAACCTCTTATGCCATAGCCAACTCTCATCAATATGAGAAATCAAACATGTCTTATTACCAGTGTTCAAGTGAAAGATGTTACTTCCTGTCTAAATACCGGTTGCAATTTCCAAGCCAATCTTATTAATGACCAACACTCAAAAGATTATGCTTCAAACCTTCTACATAATAGATATTATTAGTGTTATGGTTGCCATCCAAATAAATAATACCTCTACCTTTGATCATACATACCTTGTCATCTCCAAATCTAACTTGACCACCATTGTATTCTTGCAGGGATAGATAATTCGTTTTATCTCTAGTCATATGATGTGAGCATCCACTATCAATTACCCATCCATCCTTATCTTCAACTTTTGCTGCCAAGGCCTTTTCTTCATTTTTGATAGCCGGTTCCAGTTCATCTTCCTTCAAAGCATAGAACACCCATTCTTTACCATTGTTGGATCGACTAGTAGAGTCTTCTGCAAGTTCATCTCCAGAGTCATCAGTTACTCCTTCCTCATCTGCTATGTAGTGATGTTTGTTTTTCTTGAATCTATATCTATTCTGGTTAGGCTTAAAAGTTTTATTAACTCTTTCCTCAAACCTTGCATTCCTTTCAGGACATCTAGATGCAAAATGACCAATCTTATTACATGCAAAACATTTAAAACATGTTTTTCCTTGATACTTACTTCTAGTTGGACCTTTAGGTACTCTTCTAGCAAATAAGGCTTAAAGTTTCTCAAGTTATTCATCTTCTTTCCTCATTTCTTCCATTTCTTTTTCATATAGGGCTCTCCAATCACTCTTTCTGGTAGATGTTGATGATGATGCATGAAAGCAGATTCAGACTTTACAACTCCAAAAGATCCAAATTCTTCAAGCTCAAAAGCAGATAATTTCCCAATCAGAATATCTCTATTGACTGAAGTGTTTGCCATTATTCTTAACTCATTAATTGCAGTTGCCTTCATATCTTAAGCTATTGGAAGGGCTCTCAAGACTTTAGAAACTATTTTATCTTCACTTAGAAATCCCCCACAACATTGAATTCCCATAATAATCTCATTTACTCTTTCCATAAACACAACAATTCTTTCATTTTCTTCCATTTTTAAGTTTTCATATTTTACCTGGTAACCATCAAGTTTAGAAATTTGACAGTAGGGTCACCTTCATTCAGAGTTTGCAATTTGTCCCATATAACCTAAGCCATGATTTGTCAGTCAATCCTATTATCTGCTGATCAGTAAGTGCATACAAGAGGGCTTCTCTATCTCTACAATTATTTTCAATATTCTTATCTAGGTCTGTAGGAGTAGGATTGCTAGATGCTGGATCATGAGGTATGTATCCTTTCTCAGTGATCTCCCAAATATCCTTTCCAAGACATCTAAGATGAGTCTCCATTCAAATTCTCCATATCCCATAATTTGTTCCATCAAGCTTAGGGATTTCTCTTCTAAAAATAGCTTCCTGTGGATTAGAAGTGTTAGTTGCCATAGTGTCTACCTCAAGCGGTTAAGCTTTTGCAAAAGAGGACCAAAGCTCTTATACCAATTGTTAGGATAACTTGTGAACAACTAAGAGAGGGGGGGGTGAATGAATTGTTAACAGATTGTAACTTTTAATCCACAATATGACCTTAAATAAATTAAGTACCGATAAAGCACAGAAAAATGTCGATAGGAACAGATACCGGTAAACAATACAACTTAACAATAAATCGGATAATCAATGCAAAGAAACCATACCACATAGCACCATGATTTGTATGTGGAAAACCCGGAAAGGGAAAAACCACGGTGGGAAACCTACCCACAGTCAGATGATACTTCTACAGAAAGTATGTGTTACAAGAGGGGCCTGCACTTGCAGGAAGGCACACTCCCTAGAGCGTACTGCTCATTATAGAAGAGTCTCACTGACTATAGAGAGGCTACAACCTTCTCAAGATAAATGGACAATGATCCAATAGAGTGAACTACTAGAAATAGCATCTACTATGTCTGATTATAGTCCTGGTTAAGCTCAATATCGGAGGACTAAATCCTCTTTTGAATCCAATTCGATCACCAATGATCGACCAACTCCTCTGCCTGAATGATATTAGAATATTCGCACATTACATTCCTTGACCATGACCTTTCCAATTAACATGATACTTTACAAAGGGTTTCTACCTCTTATTTATACAAACCCTAAGGCCTAAACCCATTAGGTCAGCCACCTAAAGATATTACAATAATATCATTACATAATTCTATTTACAATGATATACCATGTCATCTTAAGAACAAAACAATAATAACAAATCCATAAATCATCTCGAATCATCCAGGTAACGTGTAGAGTACATGCTAGCATGATACCGGTCCATAACCTAGATAGGTACCAGACATATTCTAGGTCCACCATGCCAAAGCAAATTCTTCAAGCATTTGAAGCACAATCAAAGAACATCTTCAGCATCCTAAAATCCTCAAATAAGATGCACCAACACCAATTGTGCATCTTGTCACAATTCCTTAATGAAAGCTCTATCGATAAACCCTTAAACCAGTGCTAGTAAGGGTTTACCACAGTGTATGATAATCATACAATTACCAAGCCAATACCAACTGACCAAAACATGCTCATAGAGCATCTTTATTGATCCAATCATGCCAGAAGTGTCCAACAAATAGTCTCTTGTGTCGGTAACACTAGAACTTCTACCAGTAACCAAAACTTGTCTACGGTAACCATCCATATCAGCTAGTGTTGACATCAATGACAAAACATCAATGCAACACATAATCAATTCATCCATAATGCCAACAGGACCCCCCCCCCCTCTCAGTTGTTTAACACATCCATAATAAGATACCTAATTATTTTGATATGAGGGAGTTCCAGGTACAGGTAAAGGATCTGCCCAATATAGACCAAGGGCTTGGCAAGTACAAAACCCCAAGAATTAGGTTCCACTAACTGTGAAACCCTTTGTGCATGTGACAGTCCATATAGCCTTGAAGGATTCTACAGAGATGGAGACCCTTCAAGAATACAACACTAACTAACACTTTCATCCAGCATGGGACACAATTATCCTAGATGATGGTCCAGTAGTACATGATGGTGATGCAACAAACCTTGGTGCTACAACTAGACCATCTACTTCCAACATGCTTAGGTAGATACCATTGCACACGTAGATGGTTTGAGCTACCATGAGTGCACACGTCGTGGGTCTATTTGTTAGGCTAGCAAACCAGATGAGATGGTGCTCATAGATGAGCTAATGGAGCAGGTCTTTGCTATTCAGGTATGTTGATTTGAATTTATAATGTTTTATTGATTAAATAATTTACATTTACAAATGTAAATATATTTTTAATTATAATTCAAATTAAAATAATGCAAACGTTATGTGTTTTAGGATGTAGCAAAAAATTTTGGTATGCCATCAACCACTCCTACCACAACTCATGCACTTGTATTTTCACCAGAGGTAAAAAATTTACAATTCATGTCAAAACAGGATAATACCATGAACTTAAATTAAGTTTTATAGTATATTAACTTTCTAATGTATATTTGTGTGGGGTTTGAGAGGTGTTTACTATGGACCAAATTTAACAGGTTCATGATGTCACCATTATGACCATTTCATTTGGCCTACAAAGCTATATGGTATTCTTCTTTGTACACGTCTTGTTTACAATTTTTATTGAATATGCATCTCATTTGAATTGTGATTGGTTAACTTTATGCTAACATTATACATGTTGGTGTATATCAACTATGTTACTCTTTTAGGGTACATCACATGTGGTTGAGATTCCTCCTTTGCAAAGGTCATTCTTGAGGATGCCTGATTAGAAAAAGGTAATTGAGCATAATTTAATCAAGATATAATATCTTTAATAACTTAGACAAGTTATTGTAGCATGATTTAGATTTTGTTTTTTCAAATATATTATGATTATACAATTTCATCTAGATTGATTGAGTCTAACATTTTTTGTCTTATACATGTACAATGATGGCTAGGATCATTTACAACAATGATGAATGCACTTGATGATTCATTGGAAGAAGAGATACAAGAGGTATATGTTGTTTTTTTTTTTAGTCAATTTTATGATTATATGTACATGTACATTCATTGTATTACAATCTTATCGTTTTACATACAAAGAACATCACTACCTATTTCATTACTGATGATCCCTCCTAGGACAACTGGAGAACCATCAGAGCCTCTAGTACACATTTATTCTAAGTTGTATATATGTATATATGTGTGTGTATATATGTATATGTAAATGTATATGTATATATATATATATATATGTATATGTATATGTATATGTATATCTATATATGTATGTGTATATATATGTGTGTGTGTGTGTGTGTATACATAACACATACACACACATATACATATACATACATACATAATGTATGTATGTATGTATGTATTTATACATATGTGTTTGTGTGTGTGTGTGTGTGTGTGTGTGTGTGTGTGTGTGTGTGTGTGTGTGTGTGTGTGTGTGTGTGTGTGTGTGTGTGTGTGAGAGAGAGAGAGAGAGAGAGAGAGAGAGAGAGAGAGAGAGAGAGCTTGTATATTATCAATTGTATTTTAACTGGTGTAGCCATTTTCTTAATATGAGCATAACACAAATCCTCTACCTTACTAATTTTGGTAGGACTCCTTATCATCAAAGGGGACTATCATTTTTAAATTGCATTTGAACAAAAAAATCACAACATGAGGTAATCAACAATTCAATTGTATAGAAATTATAGGAAAATGTAGTTATTTTGATGTTAATTTGACAACTATAAATCATTATTGACATAAGTAATCTAATTTGTTGTTTGAATTGTTATTTTGCAGGCATATACAAAGCCACTTAGTATTTCAAAGGGGCTCAATTTGATGATCCACCACAACTATAAGATTTGTTAGAGTTATATATTGTTAGTTGTGGCCATTGTATATCGATCTTGAGATGACATATGTCATAGTTATGTTAAACTTGTATTGATTTGGCACATATGTCATTTTTGTACATTTTATTTAGTTGGCACATGTCATTTTTGTACATTTTGTTGAGTTGGCACATATGCCACATTTTTTAAAAAAAAATTATTCTACATTTGGATATATATAAAAGGTGATATTCAATCTAATTTGTTTGTTGTGTGCATATCTTCATACTTTGAACAATTTATGAATATCTTAAGAATGGTTAAGTTATGAATAATGTATATTCAAATAAGAATGGTTATGTTTTTAACAACTTATGAACAATGTATATTAAATTATGAATGGTTGAGTTATGAACAATTTAGCATTTTATGGATTAATGATATTGAAAATCAATGAAACTTATGAATGACAACTGGTATTATCTAAATTCCAAGTGTTGAATTTGGTTTCCTTGGGAAACTTCACCAGATTTTATTATCATTCTTGTTAATAGTTGTCAAAAGTTGTCAATAGTTGCCAAAACTTGTCAATAATTGTCAGAAGTTGTCAATAGTTGTTAAAAGTTGTCAAAATCTTTCAATAGTTGTCAAAAGTTGTGAAAAGTTGTCAATACATGTCAAAAGTTGTCAATAGTTGTCAAAAGTTGTCAATAGTTGTCAAAAGATGTCAATAGTTGTTAAAAGTAGTCAAAAGTTGTAAAAAATTATGAATAGTTTTTGTCAAAAGTTGTCAACAATTGCAATGAAAAGTTGCAAGATAGGGTAAATTATGTTATGTTTATCATATCCAAGAACCATTAGCACAAGAATGTTCAGGTAGCCTTTTTTTATGCTAGGCATGGTCCTAGTTGGCTTCTGAGGTCACCCAAACGTTCATTAACCTACTATCACGGTGTCATCTCCTGAGTGTCCTAAGTTCAAAAAATTATCAAACTTTGACAAGTTATTTCTTAGAATTTGGAGCAAATACAAATGATCCATTTGAACCAACAAGGTCACATGAGGCTTCTCTAGAATAACCTATCTCAAATATTGAAGAAACAAAGCCTTTTTCTTAGGTCAACAATTCTTCTATTCATGCAAATATCATTAGTCACATGCAATGCAAAGTTGCCAGATAGGGTAAATTTTTTTTGTTTGTCGTATTCATGAACTATCCATGTGAGCATGTCCAAGTAGGAATTTTTATGCTAGGCATGCTCTTGGTTGGCTTCCCACGTCACCCAAACATTCAATGCCCTATCGTCGTAGTGTCACCTCTTGAGTGCCCTAACTTCAAACAAATGTCAAACTTTGCTGAGTTGTTTCTCAAAATTTAGGGCACATACAAATGATTTGTTTGAACCCACAGGGTCATGTGAGTCCCCTCTACAATAATATATCTCATATTTTTAATAAACCAATCCATTTTATTAGAGCAACAATTTTTTTGTTGATGCAAATATCGTTAGTTGCACACCATGCAAAGTTATAAGAAAGGGTAAATTTCATTCTATTTTTTTGTATATATGAACTATTAGCATGAGAATGTTTGATTTCACATTTTTATGCTAGGTATGGTCCTCGTTGGCTTCCTAGGTCACCCAAATGGTTATCATCCTACCATCACGGTGCCATCTCTTGAGTGCCCCAATTTTAAAAAATTATCAAACTTTGATGATCTGTTTCTCAGAATCTAGGGTATATATGAGTGATTTCTTTGAACCCACAAGATCTCTTGATACCCCTCTACAATAACCCATCTCAAATTTTGAAGAAATAAAGAAATTTTCTTAGGGTAGCAATTTTTTCTGTTGATGCAAATATCATCAATTGCATGCAATGCAAAGTTGCAAGATAGGGTAAATTTCATTATGTTTGTCGTATCCACAAACTATCAATGGGAATATGTCTAAGTGGGCATTTTTATGCTATGCATGGTCTTGGTTGGCTTCCCAGGTCACCCGAACGTTCAACACCCTATCGTTGTGATGCCACCTCTTGCGTGTCTTAAGTTCAAAAAATTGTCAAAATTTGATGAGTTGTTTCTTAGAATTTGGGGCACATAGGAATGATATGTTTGAACTCACAAGGTCACATGAGGCCCCTCCATAATAACCTATCTAATATTTTTAAGAAGCAAATCAATTTTCTTAGAGAAACAATTTTTTCAGTTGATGCAAATATTGTCAGTCGCATGTAATGCAAAGTTGCAAGATAAGGTAAATTTTGTTTTCTTTGTCATATCCATGAACTATTAGTGTAAGCATATTTGAGTGGAAATTTTTATGCTAGGCATGGTTCTAGTTGGTTGCCTAAACATTCAATGCCCTACCGTCTAATAACATAATGATGAATGAATAGTACCAAACTGGTACTGAGAGGGGGGGTGAATCGGTACAGGCAAAAACTCAACCTTAAACCAGTTTGTCAACTAACACTTATGCACTGACAGACAAACAACAACATTGGTCCTTCAACAGAGTTCAATCGGCAAAACCCAGTATAACTGAGACAAGCAAAGACCGGTTGACACTTATCTTCTCATATAATCTAACTCTTCATTCCCATTTCACCCTAATGCATGAACATGCAATCTACCATCAAAGATGTACATATTACAGCAAGATCAAGATGCATCACCACTTAATCAGAAAAAAAACATAACATCACATGAAGAAAGCATCACACATGACACATATTTTTCACGTGGAAACCCAACTGGGAAATACCATAGTGGGGATGAATACCCACAAGCTATTTTTGAACTCTTTAGAAGTCTGCTCTGTTAGAAGCCTTGTCCGGTTAAAGACAGATACAATAGGTTCTATTAGGAACCAATCCTATTAGGGATCACCTGGTTAAGGGATGGTTACAATACCCAGTTAAGGGTTAAACCCTGTTAAGGGTACCTTGTTAGAGGATTTCAAGAACTCAATAGCTAAAGGATATCGATGACTCAGTAGCTTCGAGTTACCCTATTAAAGGATTTTCAACAAGTTGGTTAAGGCTACCCTATTAGGGGATTTCACAACTGTTGAAGTGGTTAGAGATCAACAGGTATCAATGACCTAATAATAGCACTCAACGCCAATGCAGATCCGCTTAAGCTCCTCTTCACCCTCTGCACTTACACTCTGCAGATATGACCTCTCTCCTCTAGTCTAGCAAGAATCATGTATCTCTTCTCTTAGATACACACAGACAAATTTTGCCAACAACCTCTAAAAGAATCATAACATCGACCTTATAGGACAATAGATAGGTCGGTATCATAAACCCTAAACCCTAGACCTGTTAGGTTAAGGAATTCAAACGGTTCAATCCTGACCGTTGATCATAATGTATTGAATGCAATGATCTTGATCCAATCTCAAGACATTCTCCATCATTCATTTTCCACCGATTTCATGGCATTTGATAACCCATCACACGTTATCACCGTTTGCAGGCTTCACACATTCCCGAGGTAGATAGGGATAGTCTTCTTCATGCAAAATCCTTCACGTGCACAAGGCTGATGTCGCAACATGATCTGTTCTTTTCTATACTACTAACTCATCACACAAAGATAGCCGATTGAGTCACATAGGCTTGAGGTACTCCAACCAAACATCCTGAAGTGGAAACTACCTACCAACCGGTAGTCATACAATGCTTCCATGTGCTGGTTCCCATGACTACATGCTGGTTCACCTTGAACAAATATATCACTTTACTTTGGCATATATATATAGGTTCTCTCTTCATATCACATATTGACATCAATGACAACATTAAATATCATTATGTCCGCATACCTATTCACATAATGCCAACAATCTCCCCCTTTGGCATTGATGGCAATATACAAAGATATCTCTCTGCTAACTCATCTTCTCCCCAATTTCTGCAGATATCTTCTTTGCTACACTTCTTCTCCCCCTTTGACAACAATGCCAAAGTGGAGGCACAAACATCCCTATTCCATTGTGTTGTTCCCCTGAGGAGTAGCATCCTTCAACACATTAATCAACAAAAGAAATGACTATGCATTACCTGACTGATGTGGAACAAATATTTTTAATTTACCTCCTGAAGGGGTAGTACCCCCAATTCACCTCTTAAATACACAAATGTAGTCTTTGGGAGAGGCTTGGTGAATATGTCTGCTAACTTCTCCTTACAGGAAACATGTTCTAGTGCAATCTCTTTATTCTGAACCTTTTCCCTCAAGAAATGCTACTTAAGCTCAAAATGCCTGGTTCTAGAATGTAAAACTAGATTCTTTGAAATATTGATAGCACTTGTGTTATCACAGAATATACTTACTGGTTCAGATACAGGGATTTTGAAGCTATCTAATACTTGCTTCATCCAGATTGTCTGTGTAGTTCATGAAAGCTGCAACATACTCCGCTTCTGCTATAGACTGAGAGATACAGCTCTACTTCCTACTCATCCATGAGACTAGTCTTCCTCTGAGAAAGAAAGCACCACCGGTTGTGCTTTTCCGGCCATCCACATTACCTGCCCAATCAGCATCTGTGAATACTTTCAAGTTGAAATCATTGTTGTATCGGTACCACAATCCATAGTCAACTGTTCCCTTTAGATACCTAAGAATCCACTTGACTGCAACCAAGTGGGATTCTCTTGGACTTTTCTAGAACCTTGCAGTAATGCCAACTACATGTGCAATATTTGGTCTGCTATGCACTACATAATGCAACTTACCAATCATTGATCGATATTCCTTCTCATCAACCAATGCAGAATCATCCTCTTTTGATAATTTGCAACCAATCACCATTGGTGTACCAGCCGGTTTGCTATCTTCCATGCCAAAGGCCTTCAATACCTCTTTGACATACTTGGACTGAGTGATAAAGATTTCATCTCTCATCTGCTGGATCTGCAGTCCAATGAAGAACTTAATCTCCCCTATGAATGACATCTCAAACTCTTCCTTCATCTCATCAACAAACTCATGACTCATCTTGTCATCTCCACCAAAGATAACGTCATCAACAAAAACCTCATAGATCAGGATCTGATCTCCTTCTGATTTCAAGGAGATATTGCTATCTTCACTTGTTCTCTCAAATCCAATCTTCACAAGATGGGAATGTAGACGTTCATACCATGCTCTAGGTGCCTTCTTTAGACCATATAAGGCTTTATGTAGCCTGCACACCATATCACTGTCTTCAGATAGGGAAAACCCATCTGGTTGCTCTATATACACCTCCTCTTCAAGTACACCATTTAGAAATGCAGATTTTACATCCATTTGATATACCTTGAATCCTTTAAAAGCTGCATATGCAAGAAGCATACGAACTCCTTCCAATCTGGCTATAGGAGCAAAGGTTTCTCCATAGTCTTCTCCTTCTTCTTGAGCACATCCTTTGCACACCAATCTGGCTATGTTCCTAATCATTGTGCCATCCTCATTCAGCTTGTTCCTGAACAACCATTTGGTGCCAATGACATTTTTATGCTCCGGTCTAGGTAGCAAGGACCATGTACCATTTTTCTCTATCTGGTCAAGTTCCTCTTCCATTGCCTTGATCCATTCTTCATCTTTATGAGCATCTTTGAATGATTTAGGCTCAAATTCAGAGATCATACATGAGTTTTCTCTAATATTTCTTCTTGTAAGGATTCTTGCATCCTTATCTCCTATGGTCTTCTTAGGATCATGATTTAGCTTGACATATCGAGGAATAGTCTTGACTGGTTCTTCTTGCTTTTCCTCTTCATCCTCATCTTCATCATTATCAACATTCACCAGTTCAGGAACACTATTACTGGTACTTGGTTGACTAACAACCAGTTCCCAGAAGGTTGCAACCGGTTCATTTATAGCTTCTCACTGCCGGTTTCCTCCAGTTTCTCAGAGGTTTCATCAACTCTCACGTTGATACTTTCCATAATTCTCTGAGTCCTATTGTTGAAACACTTGAGAGCTTTGCTCTTGGCGGAATATCCTAGGAATATTCCCTCATCACATTTAGCTTCAAACTTGCCTTGATGTTCACTCCTCTTGATGTAACATTTGCTACCAAATACCCTAAAGTAGCTAACCACAGGTGTCTTACCAGTCCAATACTCATAAGGAGTTTTATCCTTACCTTTCTTGATGAGTACCCGGTTCATTGTGTAAACTGCAGTGCTTACCACTTCTCTCCAAAAGGTGTGAGCTACCTTTCCTTGAATCAACATGGTTCTAGTTGCTTCAACCACAATCTAATTATTCCTCTCTTCTAGGCCATTCTGCTGTGGAGTCTGGGGGGCAGATAGTTGCCTCTTGATGCCAAATTCTTCACAATACTTGTTGAATTCACTGAAAGTGAATTCCCCTCCTTGATCAGTTCTGAGGCACTTTATCCTTTTACCGCTTTCCTTCTCCACTAATGCTCTGAAAGCTTTGAACATCATAAAGGCTTCAGACTTGTCTTTCAAGAATGTGACCCACATCATTCTTGAGCAGTCATTAGTGCTTCACAATACTTGTTGAATTCACCGGAAGTGAATTCCCCTCCTTGATCAGTTCTGAGGCACTTTATCCTTTTACTACTTTCCTTCTCCACTAATGCTCTGAAAGCTTTGAACTTCACAAAGGCTTCAGACTTGTCTTTCAAGAATGTGACCCACATCATTCTTGAGCAGTCATCAGTGGGAATCATGAAGTACCTATCACCCTGCACACTTCTAGTTTTCATAGGACCACACAAATCAGTATGCACAAGATCAAGCAAGTTGTTAGTAGTGAAATATTTACCTTTAAAGGTTGAGGAAGACATTTTCCCCAATTGACACTCTCTGCACAAGATATTATCCAGTTTGCTTAGCACCGACAACCCTCTAACTACCTTGATCTTACTAGCCTTCACAATGTTATCAAAGTTTACATGGCAGAGTCTCCTATGCCATATCCAGCTATCATCAAATTTAGCCATAAGACATGTACTTATATTTGCATTCAGATGAAATAGGTTACCTTTGGTCTACATGCCGGTGGCCACCAATTCACCATCTTTTCCTTTGATTCTGCAAACTCCATGCTTTAATTCCAAAGTGAGGCCACTGTCATTCAGCTAGGCAACACTCAGAAGGTTGTGTCTGAGACCATCAACCTAGTACACATTGGCAACACTACTTTTTCCATTCAGAGAGATGGACCCTCTTCCTTTGACCATGCATGGTGCATCATTGCCAAAACAAACCACACCACCATCATACTCTTCCAAGGATAGAAACTTGCTCTGGTCACAAGTCATATGGTGAGAACAACCTGTTGTCCTCAAAATTTGATTCCCTTCAATGTCCTTAGAATAATATCATCTAAACTGGGTGCCGAGAAGACATCAAAGATAAGGAAATTCCAGAGACAACATATGACAAGGTTTGATTAAACCTTCTACACTTCGGGCTTCCTTGGAGCCCAGGTGGGTATACCTTTGTGAATTAACTTCACACTTCTAAACAATAAACCCACAGCAAACCAATCCAGAAAACCAGTGGATTTGTTTACCTTGAAATCAACTGAAAACAAAGAATGGAAACTATACTTAACTTCAGCATTTTTGATCAACAAAGTATGCAATAAACAACCTCGATTAATACCAGTGCCTTATCCAAGGTTACAGAGTCACCTAAACTCAAATAAAACTCCTGAAACAATATATCTTTATGCTTCCCGTCAGCTTGGTTTCCACAAATCCTTATATATGCCTGACACATACAAGAATTCAATCATTCTAGACTAAGCTATGGTCCTCAAAATTCAAAGTTCCTTCCAAAGAATTTACTGGTATGAGTGATCCCACGTATTTAATTTCCCTCCTAAAGAGAAAAGCTAACAAACACTTATACCGAGATTGCTTTGCAATTCCACTCAAACCAAACAACCCTGGATTATTCAAAATAAAGACAGTAAATAAATTTGTGAACAAACTTGAAGACAACACAAAGCTTTACTCAAAACCAATGGCCTGTATATTGATATTCATTTCAAGAAATATTACAAGAAATTCTGATTCTCCATTAAACTTTGGAAAAACTCAGATAAATTTCTGCAGCCTTTTCTTACCAAAAATTTGTGATCTCCCTCCCTCTAGTCCTGGTATCCATTTATAACAACATGGATGCACAAAGCTTCGGACTTCTCGAGGAAAGTTTGTTACAATTATTTCAAAAATTGAAGAGATTACAATTTTTGTGTAAAAGCAGTTATGCGCTCCTTTCAGCCTCTGCAGTTTGTTCAATAGGCTGTTCGGTTGCAACCTCTTCTACCTTTTCAGGGCCGCTCTCCAACTGCTTCAGCTCATGGGTGGAATTTTTAACTTCCCACTCATTATATGTCTCTTCTATCGGCCATGAAAAATTAATCACATCATCTTTAATTTTAGGCAACCTTTTCCAAGAATTTCTCAGTTTGTTGACTTCTGAATTAAGAAAACTATAATGTGATTTAATTTTTTCTATTTCCTGTATTGTTATAACAAAGAAAGAGGTATCATCAAGATCAATGATTCCCTTAACCCTTGCGGACAATTTGACTTCTATCTCTTTAAGCCATATTTGCTTGTCTTTCAACTGATCCGGATTGGCAAAAATTCCTGGGAGCAACTCAAAAACTTGATCAGTGTATTCCTTCTTGTATAAATTGACCTTTCTATCCACATTATCTACATCTGCTGCCAATTGCATTAAAACTTTAGCGACATCAGAAGTGGTTTTGATAGTGGGATTGGCTCTTGCTTCATCACAGGATACACACATGAACTCTAGATCTTGCCCCCTAAGCCTCCATTTGTCAAAAATGGGTGTCAAAATGGCCTTTTCTCTCCTTAGTTCATTCCATATCTCCATAAATTTTCCCACATTGTTGTAAAGCAATGAGGCATTTATCGTATCTGCAAAACTGGAGATTGTGGCCCTTACCTTTTTCTCATATTTCCCTGCATACAAAGCCTGAGCTTGTTTCAGGTTTTCTAGTTCTTGAGGAGTAATCTCAATCATTTGGGAGCTGGAAGGCACTGGAGATGGTGGAAATTCAATGATAGGGCTTGTAGGTGGAGGTCTTGTAGGAGAGGAGGAAATCATCAATGTTGAAGGCTCACCTTGTCGGTGTTGTCCCATCAAATGCCATTGTAATCTAGCAATGATGCTATCTTTACCTCTTACCTCCTCCTTGGCATTCTTATAGGCCTTCAAAACTATTTCCAACTTAATTTGGAGGGCCTCCTTTTCTTTGGCTTCCTTCTCAGCCACTGCAACACTGAATTTTGCAGTTTCTAGCTTAGTGCTAGCAGCCTCTACTACCTCTGTACTCTGCACTCTTTTTACCATCAATCCACCAAGGTGACTTGACCCTGGGGTGTCTTTGCCTTTCTTGCCCTCATTTCTCTTGAGGGACCACATAACTAGTGCAGCATTATCCTTACTGAATGTAACCCCTTCCATGGGTTTAGTTTCTTTTCTTACTGCATCTAGCACCAGAGAATCAACAATATCCCATTCTAGTAAGATGAGCACTCTAGCTTGTGCTACTAGATCTCTTCCCTGCTCAGGAGTGATGGTTTTGAATTCTTCCATCATCTCCTATTTTATTTCTTCCTCCACTAAGGCTAGGTCTTTATCAGGCTGCTCGACCTTCCTTGTCTCACATCTAGCATTATATCTATTTATATGTTGTTTCCAAATGAACTGCATGAATGCTTCTGATGTGACAAAGTTGTCATCAGCTAAAAAGGCACTACTTGCTTTTTTTATCTCAGGATCCCACTCCTGGCCTTTAAGTTCAATAGAGGTGATGTCCATTTCAGTATCAATGAGCTCTTCTGGCATCCCTTCTTCCACTTCATCATAGGTGTATGCAATTTCACCTAAGCTACCCAACTGCAAGAGGTGTGCAACTGCTGCTTGTTCATCTCCTATGTGGATAGGGGATTGGGATGGGGAATACAAGGGTGTATCTGATTGCACTTCCTTCCCCACCCTTTTCTTCTTTGGGTTGTCTTGGATGTCAATGACATCTTGTACTTTCCTCTTTCCTTTGGATGAAGAGGGCTCCCCTGTTGTAGGCACTAGCACACTATAACCTGATTTCTTTCGCAGTGTGTAATCACCAGGAGGAATTGCTTTGGTGGAAGCTGACCTGCTCAGGATCACTCTGGCTTTTTCAGGGTCACTTTTAATCACAACTCCCCTCTTCTCCTTCAATGTTTGCATCACATCTTCAAAACAAACAATCAAAAATTTTATTTTTTCTTCCAATGGGAAGAAGCTAAACAATGCGTCATAGCTAGCATCAAATTGATGCACAAAATCCAAGGCTTTCTTATAAGCCACCCACTTTTCTTTCCTTAATTCCTGCTCATCTAAATCAAATTCATTTCTGATGAGATCTTCAAGAAATTGGAATTAATGAGGCCTACCTCTGCATGCTACCTTCTTCCTGAACATACCATTGAAGAAGTCCTCTGGATCAGCACACCTGGACACTGCAGTGGATAAATGGTAAGGTTTGAGGAAATCCTCAAAGCAATTCCAGCCTCCCTTTGTAATTACGAATTGGTGGGCTATGGCAGCTACAGGGAAAATAGTCCCTTTACCTCTGCCTGTTAACTCTGCCTCTTGTAGGCCACCAATTTGTCTAAGGATCTCAGCTATTCCCACTTTGAGAGGGACCTAGTAAGGTAACAAAAATGGAGTACCCCTGAAACCAAAAACTTTGAAAACCGTGGAGACTGGATATAAATACATGTCGCCCCAGTTATGAACAATTTTGATGTTCTCTGCGAATTCTTTTGGCCTTATGAATTCCAGAAGAACCTTGGGGACTCTTGGGTTATCAGAGCAAAGGAGAGTCCTTATTTTAGATGCAAAATATTTATCAAACTTTAGGAAACTAGCATCCTCTCTGTCCCATGACAACACAGTACTCCATAATTGTACGGGCATTTTCTCTCCTTCCTTCTCTTTAACTAGGTCTAGTCCACTGGCGAAATAATCACCACCTTTGAAGAGAAAAAGGTGCATTAAGAGTGAATACCATCCGAAAGGTCTATCCACCTTTCCATTTTTTATTCCTATCAACCCTCCATGGATAGCTTCGGCAATGAAAGAAGCATAATTGAATGTGATAGCAAGAGAAGGATTCAAAATCTGAACAATCATTAGCAAGTAATGATTTGGCATATTTGCTTCAGCATCCTCTCCTAAAACTTGGCAAAGTGCCCAATACATTCCTTTAGCCCTCAAGGTAAACATACTCAATGAAAAAGGATCTTGTGTGTTGGGCCCTACAACTGCTAACCCTCCTATTTTCAAAAAAAGTTCTTTAAGAGGCCCATTCCTGAGATGACTCCTCTATGCACTATACACTTGGGCTAATGATGTGAAATTTATGGGTTCCAGGAAATTTGTGAACTCATTGAGCCCAAATGCTGTCTTTAATTCTTCCGCATTAATTTCCACAAGGGTTTTCCCATTTACATCCCAGATGCATCTTGTGACTGGATCATAATTCAATGCCATTTGGGTTAGCAGGTCTGTATCCATGAATACCCTGGGACTACTAATTTCCCAACATCTAGTTCCCAAATACTGTTTTGAGGAGCAGGGGAATTTCTCATTCCAAATCCAACTCTAAACAGCCCCAACCCGGACAGTCCAACCTGTGGCTCTCTTAGCCAATTACCTTTGTCATACAATCCTTCTCCTATCTTTAGACGGGGAGCCCTGGGCACTAACTCTTTGGCCTTTGATGCCTGGTTAGTTGACAACGTCAACTGTTCTAAAAAATCATCACATACACTTCTTTCTAAATAATTAACCTTGCCGGAAAATTCCCTTTTAGGAGCCATTTGAAAATTCAAGAAAATGAATACACTCTTAAACAATCCTGCAACACGAGAATGATTTTACTTAAAACACCACACAAGAATTGCTACAAAATATGAGAGAACCTGATGCTTCCTTAAAGGAATTTGTTCTGCCACTGAACCACCTGCTCTGTATCTGAAAAAGATAACTCTGTGTCTGCTCTTCTACAAAATCTTTTAAAAGATATCTTCACTTGGTTGTTAGGAAATCAAATACTTGTACTCAGGGCCTTAACTATAACATTGATTCCGCATGATTCGGTCGTCCCTTCAAAATCGAATTCATACGAGAATTCATATTTTTTGCTCCAACGGGTCATAACATTCCTACAAGTGTTTCACTGTTACCTTTTCGTTACTGACGGCTTTGTGTTTAGTCTGGGTCCCGCTTTTCTATTGGTTACATAATACCACATGGCACCCAACCATTGGCCTTAAAAATCCCTTCGCATTCCACTTGATACTGACTGCGTGTCTTTCTTTATACTGTGACGGGCCCACTTCTTTGACCATGTCATCATCATGACACGTGGACGGCTCTCGTTAACTCTCGCTATTTCGCGGGCTTAAAGAGTGAGCATTTTACCCTTGCGAAATAGCGTGAGCCATTGGATCATCCCTCAAGTTGATCACTAATTAATCTTTTGAAAAGGTTCTTAGGAACGGTGGGCCCGCAGACACGTCACTAACACCTAGCATCCAATCACCTGCGGCGCTGATTTGTTGCTTTGTCATTCGCCAAAAGGAAACCATGAGGGGTCTCACTTTCGTCTCAACAGGTCTATCTCTCACGTCACCATCATAACACGTGGATGGCTCTTGTTAACTCTCACTATTTCGCGGGCTTAAAGGGTGAGCATTTTACCCTTGCGAAATAGCGTCGACCGTCGGATCATCCCTCAAGTTGATTGGCATTTAATCCTTTGAAAAGGCTTTCAGGAATGGTGGACCCGCGGACACGTCATGAACACATGGTATACTCATCACTTGCGGAGCTGATTTGTCATTTTCTCATTTGCCAGAAGGAAGCCACGGGGTCTCAATAGATTGTTAACAGCTGTACCTGCCAAGTCATCTCTGGGGCCCACTTCAAACCTTTAATCCTAACCTGCCGACTGTGGTGACTTGTGCCACGTGCTACCTTTTAATACGCTAGAAGAAAGCCACGGGGCTCCAACCACCTTTGACAGCTACACCCTTTACTTCCTCCATCATGACACATGGATGACCCTCGTTAATTCTCGCTATTTTGCGGGCCTAAAGGGTGAGCATTTTACCCTTGCGAAATAGCGCGGGCCGTTGGATCATCTCTCAAATTGATCACTAATTACTGGGCCTGACAACTTTAGAAGAAAAGCATACAAGGCATAAAATTCTCAAATAATCAACGTAACTGCATAGGCAAATAATAAGGGGGGACACTTCCTATGACCCCATGACCCATAACTTAAGTGAATAAAGTAACGGAAGATTAGAAACTAGAGGGTTTAACACAAAAGGATAAAATCTAAAAAATCAAAAACCCTTAAACCCCTAAGGTTTAGAACAAAGCTGAAGCACTTGGGATTACACCCTATTCGAAAAAAAATTTCAATGAACCATAGCCAATTATGGGAAAAGAAGAACCCAATTTTAAATAGTGATAATAGCGGCTTTGACTGGGGATGGTTGATTGCGAGATCAACACAAGAAAACTCAGAAACTCTGGAGAAACGGACCAAAACACAGACCAAAACCAGGAAAGCAGGAAAGGAAACAAAATATATACAAACAAAGGACCTACCGTGCATGGACATTAAGAGAAATAATGCTTCAAAAATTGTCCATGCATTGGAAATTCCTGCATTTCATCATTCATATTCTTCAAAAAATATGAATCCTTACCATTCAGGTCACAAACCACAAAAGGGCCAATCCAT
The DNA here is from genome assembly GCF_030272615.1 of Cryptomeria japonica. Taxonomy (NCBI): domain Eukaryota; kingdom Viridiplantae; phylum Streptophyta; class Pinopsida; order Cupressales; family Cupressaceae; genus Cryptomeria; species Cryptomeria japonica. The sequence goes on from NC_081405.1 coordinate 288,160,868, forward strand.
AGTGATTCAGATTTTTTATGCTTTCCTTTATCTTGTCCTTTTGCATTCCACTGAAGAACCATGTCATCAATTTGAAACTTCCTTAATGATGTCCTTTTATCAAAAAGATACTTTGACTGTAACTGGATCTTCTGATTTTTCTTATGGGCAGAAGTCCTAAGCTCCTCCATTTCTACAATTTGGATCATTCTATTTTCCATTGGTTCAGATATTTCCATGTCCTCATCCTACAAAAACTTATACACTGGAAGAAGGTTATTTACCGGTAATCTAGCTTGGGTACCATAAACCAACTCAAAAGGTGACATTCCAATGGATTTTTTAATTGTTATTCTATCTGCCCACAGAGCTAACTTCAACTTTTGATCCCAAGATCTTTTATTTTCTTCTAAAATTTTCTTGATGATATTCAACAGGCTTTTATTGCTGGATTCTGCCTGTTCATTCCCCTGAGGGTGATAAGGTGATGAGTATGACATGAGTATACCGTGACTATTGCAAAAACCGACAAATTCTTCTGATCTGAAACACATAGCATTATCCATTACCAATTTCGCAGGTGTTCCAAATCTAGTCACAATACTATCCATCAGGAAATCAATGACAATTTTACTAGTAGCTCTTTTTGTAGGGATGGCTTCTATCCATTTGGTAAAATAATCAGTGGCCACTATAATCCATCCATGACCTCTTCCTGACTTCTCAACAATTTCTCCAATAAAATCAATGCCCCATTGGACAAAAGGAGCTTCTACAGAGACTGGATTTAGGGGTAAGGCTCCTTCATACTTGAGCTTACAAGAAAATCTTTGACATGGATCACATCTTCGAACATATGCATGGGTATCTTTAAATAAGGTAGGCCAATAATACCCAGCCCGTATTATCTTACCAGTAGTAGTCTTAGCAGAATAGTGACCTCCACATACTCCATCATGCATTTCAATTAACACCTGTTTAGCTTGAAATTCATCCAAACACATTAGTAACTCTCCATCTCTTTTTCTCTAGAAAAGATCACCCTGAATGAGCACATACTTTTGGGACTTAAGCTTCAAAGTTCTCTTCTGATTGTGTGTCATTTCTTTTGGGAGTATGTTACCTTTCAATACTTAGATTATCTCTGTGTACCAAGGTTGTCTCTCAATACTAGTAACCAAAACATCTCTAACCTCAACATTGTGTATTTCTACATTCATGAGATTTGACTCAGTCATGAGCTTAGCCAAACCTAACCCTCTCACCAATTTAATGATCTTTATCTCCAAATTGAACTCCTGAATTCTATTGATCCATCTACACCTCTTCCCAGTAACTTCAGACTGAGACAAAATATCTTTAACTGCAGCATGTGGAACATAAGCAATGATGTTTGCATTCACCAGATATGGCCTAAAAGCTTTAATAGCTTTAACTAAGGCATAATCTTGTTTCTCCATGGTTTCATATTTTAGTTCTGTTGCCTGCAAAGATTTACTATAGAAGGCTATGGGATGTTCATATCCTTCATCGTCCTTTTGTAATAATACTGCAGCCACCGTGTGATATGAAGCAAAAGAAAACAGAGAAAAAGGCTTACCATAATCTAGGGATTTCAACACTGGTGCCTCCTGGATTGCCTTCTTAATCTCATCAAAAGCTTTTGAAGCTTCTTGATCCCAATGAAACTTTGTGTCCTTCTTGAGCAACTTGACAATAGGCTTCACTATCTCGGCAAAGTTTGCAATGAATCTCCTGACAAAATTCACTTTGCCTAAAAAGGATTGGATACCTTTCACATTTTTAGGTTCAGACATTCTGTTAATTGCTTCAATTCTTTCAGGGTCTATTCTTACCCCTTCCTTGAAAACTATGTGTCCCAATAACTTTCCTTCAGTGACCCCAAAATGACATTTCTTGGGATTCAGTGATACACCAAATTCCAAGGCTTTATCGAACACCTTCTCTAGATGTCCACAATCATCATCAGCTCTCTTTGAGAAACAGGTTAGATCATCTTGGTAAACCACCATAATGATATTTATGAATTCCTTAGAAGCCACATCCATAGCTCTCTGAAATGTAGCTCCTGCATTTTTTAATCCAAATGGCATTCTCACATATACATAGGTTCCCCATGGAGTAGTGAAAGCTGTTTTAAACTGTTCAGACTCCTTTACCAGCACTTGATTGTATCCTGAGAAACCATCCATCATGGATAAAAGATCACATCCTGTCACTCTTTGTAGCATTGCTTCCATATTTGGGGATGAATAATTATCTTTTAAAGAAGCAACATTAAGATTCCTAAAATCAACACACAATCTGATGTCTCCATTCTTCTTTCTTACTGGGACCAGATTAGAGACCCATGAAGAATGTCTTATTGGTTTGATAATCCCCCTTCTCTCAATTTAGTCAACTCTTGTTGCATTTTAGTTTCTAATAAGGGGTTGATAGGTCTTTGTTTCTGTCTGAAAGGCTTAGCATCTGGAAGTAAGGAAACTTCATGCTGAAAAAGATCTTGTCTATACGCCTTTAGGTCTTCATAAGACCAAGCAAAGGCATGCTTATACCTTTTCAATAAATTGATAAGGTTAGTCCTAACATGAGGGGGTAATTTCTTTCCAATATATACCAACTTGGGGAATGATTTTGTCCCCAGGTTTACCTCCTCCAATTCTTCTAACTTGGTGGTAGATTGCTGGTGTAAATGACTATCATTATAACTAAACATACTCTCTAGCTCCACCAACCCTTTAGGTATCTCGTTGGTTTCCAACTGGACAATATCATTTCCAAACATTGTCTCTCTATTATCCACCACTTCCACCAATGAATTGCAATCAATCTTTTGTCCATCATAATCATCAACACATTGGATGAACCTAAGAATATCTTCATCATCAGCAAAAACTTGCCAATTATACACATTATCAGGGATGGCCGGCCTAGATTTTATTTCCACAGTGGAAATACCGGTTAGCGTTGCATCATCATTTTTCAAAGCAACATTAGCTAGGAAATCTGCCATAATATTTTTTGTTCGCTCTATCCAATTGATAGAAAATGCATCAAAATGCTCAATAACATCCCAAACAGCATGCTTATATTGCTTCAATCTATCATTCTTGGATGCATATCTAGATCTCACCTGAGAGACAACCAATTCTGAATCCCCCATTACTTTCAATAGTTGGATTCCATGTCTTTTTGTAGCCTCAAGTCCTAATAATAGGGCTTCATACTCTGCAGTATTATTTGTGCACTGGAATGCCAATAAGAATGAGTATTTGAAAGTCATACCTGACGGGGACACAAAAAGAACCCCTGCTCCAGATCCTTCTTTGGAGCAAGCTCCATCGAAATACATTTGCCACAACCCATACTGCTATGCTTGTAGCTCGACTACAATTGGGTCAGTATTCTTCAATTGAGGTGATATTAGTTGAAGTCTAAAATTATCTAAATCTACATCAATCATACAATTAAGCATACTAGGGTCCACATTTTCAATTACCTTAGGAGCCCGTGGCTCCCTGTATAGTTTGACCTGATTGCCACCAATAGGAATAGTAGCATAAGACAAGTCCAGTTGAACATTTCCCCCTACTGCTGCTGCCCACTACCTAGAAAGTAACATACCATAGTGGGGTTTAGTATCAGTAACAATAACATCCATTTTATAAGTGGCTTCAGAAAATGCAGCTATTTTTACTTCTACATCTTTCATTGTACCTATCACAGGCACTTCTCTGTTATCCATGGCATAACATTTCCCATACATAGTGGTTATTGATAACCCTAATTCTTTCATAACACCATAGGGCATTACATTAGCAGCTGCTCCTGAATCTATCATGTAGTTTTTAATCAACCAGTTATTTACTAGCAAAGTAACATAGAAGGGATCTACCTGAGAAGGCTCTTGAGTGATAGTGGTTCCAACATATACCTCTGGGGTTTGGAACTCTTGATCCTTTCCAACTTTATCCAAACTAGTGGTTAATACTAGGTCACTATCAGATATACTAGAGAATAAAGACAAAGCTGCATCCTTATGTTCTTTAATCTTTAGCAATTCTATTAAAGGAACAGTGACTTTCATTTGAGTTAAATCTTGGGCCATATCAAATGCAGAATTATTACATTTTTCAGTATTAACCTTAACCTTTTCTGTTTTGAATTGACTGGCTTTCTTCACCGTCTCTGCCCTTTGTACATCACTATCATTTTTGTCATCTATGCCTTTAGGTAAGTCTTTAACTTGTTCCTCTTTTTCTTGACTGGCTTTAAGAATAGCAGTAACACTGCTTGATGCCCCTTTCTTTGTGACTTCTTTTACAAACATAGAACCTGGCTCACCTTGATCAGTGTCTCTCTTGGTGCTTCTCAGATTGTAGTTATGTTTTGCTTTGGCGATTGCAGCCTTAGTGAGATTTTTAACTTCTTCCTCACTAGGCCTCCTAAGATGAACTTCTTCATCTTCAATTGTTACCACATTCAATGTAGGATGCCAACTTAAGGCTAACTGTCCTTGCACTAACCTTTCATTATCCAGCACATCACTATATTCACTTTGCATAGATTCCTCATCACTTTCTATGATGGTTTCAAACATATTAATGTCAGGCTCTGCTTCTGGCCTCATAGATTCTTCCAGAGCTTGAGCCACTGCACACTGATGAGGAGAATGTGGTCCATCACAAGTAATACACCAAGGAGTATTTTCTATATTATTAACAGTTTTCCCTTTCAAAGGATCTGGTGTGTCTTAGCTTTGGGCAATTTTAGGCTTCTCAACTTGGGGTTTACCATCCTTCCAATTTGTATTGTATGGCATATCATGTAATCTAGGAGGTCTATCTTGCCAGTTATAATGGGGCTTATCATTTTTGTTGACCTTAGCAGTCAAATCTTTCATAACAGTAACCAGTTTTTCTATTTTATCATCCTCTTTAGCAACTTTGTTAGGTTGCTGTTTGGTTTCATGCCACAGTCTACCATCTGTCCTTCTTCCTAATTTTCCAGACGCTTTTCTATTACTTTCTACATTTATGGCATTTCTAAAAGCATCCCTCAGGTTATGAGGATTTTTATCTCTCAAGATATAAGCCATTTTGGAATCAAATGCATTATAATATGTATTAAGACACATATTATCATCTAGCCTCATTACCTGATACAATCTATGCATAGCTTTCTGGAATCTAGCATTGAAATCAGTGACTATTTCATTTTCAGATTTTCTAATGTTATTGAACTCATTCAGCATGAAACTCACATTAGTCTTATCACCATACTGTTCTTGAAAGCAATTTTTAAAATCTTCCCATGAACCTATGCTAGCTACTAGAAGACCTCTATACCAGTCTCTTGCATCATCAACCAGGGATTGAACAAACAGTTTTATAATAACATCTTCATCTGCTATCTCATAATCATTTATCAAATCCCCAAAAGATTTCAGATGTTCCTCAGCACTGACTGCATTGTTCCCAGCAAACTTATGGAGTCTGTCTCTCAGCTCAGTAGGAACATGATTTGGATATCCTGGGATCTCATCAAAAAACAATTGCCTATATTGTTCTAGGTTGATTGGCCTTCTTTGAAAAAGGGAAATAGCACTATTATTTCCCATGATCATTTTAGCTTTTGGGATTGGAGATTGAGATGTTTGGGTGTACTATTTATTTGAGGGTATTTGGCTTACTGAGGCAATATTAGCATGTACTGCAAGTTGAGTATTGACCTGAGGAAAAGAGATGTGTTGGGGATTAGGCTTGCTAAGATCTTCCGATGGGAATGTAATAGGGGGAGCTTTTAAGTAGTTAATCTTTCTTTTAACTTCCTGATTCGCTGCTTCTAACTCAGCCTTTTCCAATTCCATTTGGAAGTCTTCCTTTTCTTTCCTCATCCTTTCCATCTCTCTCTCATGTGCTAGGATCCTATGAGAAATCCCTTCTACAGTTTTAGATTCTACTTCATCATCTACCCATATCTGTTTTCCTTTGTCTAAATTGACTTTAGGAAGCTGGGAGTCATTAGATACTTCCTTAATTGGCTGGGCTACGGACTTAGAAGCTGGTCTAATCTTAGGGGTTAGGATCTCCCTAATCACTGGGCCTTCCTCATCACTTTTTTCTTTTTCCTTAGCAAGAACTTCAAGATCAGCTATTTGTCTAAGGAGCCTATCTCTCTCCATCAATTTGGCTTTAACTTCATTTTCCTTATTTGCCTCCTTTTGGGCTCTTAGGGAGATTAAATGATGGACTCTTTTGTTTAAATCTTCAATCTCTTGAGACATCTTATCCTCATCAGGGTAGTTTTCTTCAGAGTCTGATGCATTAATTTGATCTATGTCAATTAGGCTAACGTTCCCATCTATTGTCCTAGGAATAGAGTGCCTAATTGCATTTGAACTGGTTCTATCTTTTGCAGAAACACTAACATGAGATAGATCTCGATTTAAAATACGTGCATCATCAATATTTACAAACAATCCTGAATGGAAACCTAAAATATCATGCTCTGAATCTTTAGAAGATGAATTTGACTTTGCATAGACAGGTCGATCAGGCATCTTACCAGTGTTATTATTTTTCTGCACCCATGCTGCACTTGATGGCTTGTGCATCATAGATCTCTTCTGGCCTCTTCGTGACTGTTCTGGTAGACCTTCTTGCAAGGTTTCATGAGGATGTTTCTTCATGAATGATCTTGTGTTCTTATTTCCTTGCATCTCGCTAGTCTTTCTTTTAGAAAATTTGTATCTCACAAGGACTGGTTCAATAGTAACAGAGTCACCACCCACAAAACTATGGGAAAAATGAAAACAAGCAGTTTTACCCACAAACACACAACAATATTCTCCACTAGTCTCGGCACAGATCTGTGTTTATATCTTTGTTATAACTCTCCCCAGCAGAGTCACCACTTTTGTTGTCCTCAAAATTTAATTCCCTTCAATGTCCTTAGAATAATATGATCTAAACTGGGTGCCGAGAAGACATCAAAAATAAGGAAATTCCAGAGACAACATATGACAAGGTTTGATTAAACCTTCTACACTTCGGGCTTCCTTGGAGCCCAGATGGGTATACCTTTGTGAATTAACTTCACACTTCTAAACAATAAACCCACAGCAAACCCATCCCAAAAACCAGTGGATTTGTTTACCTTGAAATCAACTGAAAACAAAGAATGGAAACTATACTTAACTTCAGCATTTTTGATCAACAAAGTATGCAATAAACAACCTTGATTAATACCAATGCCTTATCCAAGGTTACAGAGTCACCTAAACTCAAATAAAACTCCTGAAACAATATATCTTTATGCTTCCTGTTAGCTTGGTTTCCACTAATCCTTATATATGCCTGACACATACAAGAATTCAATCATTCTAGACTAAGCTATGGTCCTCAAAATTCAAAGTTCCTTCCAAAGAATTTACTGGTATGAGTGATCCCGCGTATTTAATTTCCCTCCTAAAGAGAAAAGCGAACAAACACTTATACTGAGATTGCTTTGCAATTCCACTCAAACCAAACAACCCTGGATTATTCAAAATAAAGACAGTAAATAAATTTGTGAACAAACTTGAAGACAACACAAAGCTTTACTCAAAACCGATGGCCTGTATATTGATATTCATTTCAAGAAATATTACAAGAAATTCTGATTCTCCATTAAACTTTGGAAAAACTCAGCTAAATTTCTATAGCGTTTTCTTACAAAAAATTTGTGATCTCCCTCCCCCTAGTCCTGGTATCCATTTATAACAACATGGATGCACAAAGCTTCGGACTTCTCGAGGAAAGTTTGTTACAATTATTTCAAAAATTGAAGAGATTACAATTTTTGCGTAAAAGCAATTATGCGCTCTTTTCAACCTCTGTAGTTTGTTCAACAGGCTGTTTGGTTGCAACCTCTTCTACCTTTTCAGGGGCACTCTCCAACTGCTCCGGATCATGGGTGGAATATTTAACTTCACACTCATTATATGTCTCTTCTGTCGGCCATGAAAAATTAATCACATCATCTTTAATTTTAGTCAACCTTTTCCAAGAATTTCTCAGTTTGTTGACTTCTGAATTAAGAAAACTATAATGTGATTTAATTTTTTCTATTTCCTGTATTGTTATAACAAAGAAAGAGGTATCATCAAGATCAATGATTCCCTTAACCCTTGCTGACAATTTGACTTCTATCTCTTTAAGCCATATTTGCTTGTCTTTCAACTGATCCGGATTGGCAAAAATTCCTGGGAGCAACTCAAAAACTTGATCAGTGTATTCCTTCTTGCATAAATTGACCTTTCTATCCACATTATCTACATCTGCTGCCAATTGCATTAAAACTTTAGCGACATCAGAAGTGGTTTTGATAATGGGATTGGCTCTGGCTTCATCACAGGATACACACATGAACTCTAGATCTTGCTCCCTAGGCCTCCATTTGTCAAAAATGGGTGTCAAAATAGCCTTATCTCTCCTCAGTTCATTCCATATCTCCATAACTTTTCCCACATTGTTGTAAAGCAATGAGGCATTTATCGTATCTGCAAAACTGGAGATTGTGGCCCTTACCTTTTTCTCATATTTCCCTGCATACAAAGCCTGAGCTTGTTTCAGGTTTTCTAGTTCTTGAGGAGTAATCTCAATCATTTGGGAGCTGGAAGGTGCTGGAGATGGTGGAAATTCGATGATAGGGCTTGTAGGTGGAGGTCTTGTAGGAGAGGAGGAAATCATCAATGTTGAAGGCTCACCTTGTTGGTGCTGTCCCATCAACTGGCTTTGTAATCTAGCAATGATGCTATCTTTACCTCTTACCTCCTTCTTGGCATTGTTATAGGCCTTCAAAACTGTTTCCAACTTAATTTGGAGGGCCTCCTTTTCTTTGGCTTCCTTCTCAACCACTGCAACACTGAATTTTGCAGTTTCTAGCACAATGCTAGCAGCCTCTACTACCCCTGTACTCTGCACTCTTTTTACCATCAATCCACCAAGGTGACTTGACCCTGGGGTGTCTTTGCCTTTCTTGCCCTCATTTCTCTTGAGGGACCACATAAATAGTGCAGCATTATCTTTACTGAATGTAACCCCTTCCATGGGTTTAGTTTCTTTTCTTACTGCATCTAGCACTAGAGCATCAGCAATATCCCATTCTGGTAAGATGAGCACTCCAGCTTGTGCTACTAGATCTCTTCCCTGCTCAGGAGTGATGGTTTTGAATTCTTCCATCATCTCCTATTTTATTTCTTCCTCCACTGAGGCTGGGTCTTTATCAGGCTACTCGGCCTTCCTTGTCTCACATCTAGCATTATATCTATTTATATGTTGTTTCCAAATGAACTGCATGAATGCTTCTGATGTGACAAAGTTGTCATCAGCTAAAAAGGCACTACTTGCCTTTTTTATCTCAGGATCCCACTCCTGGCCTTTAAGTTCAGTAGAGGTGATGTCCATTTCAGCATCAATGGGCTCTTTTGGCATCCCTTCTTCCACTTCATCATAGGTGTATGCAATTTCACCTAAGCTACCCAACTACAAGAGGTGTGCAGCTGCTGCTTGTTCATCTCCTATGTGGATAGGGGATTGGGATGGGGAATACAAGGGTGTATCTGATTGCACTTCCTTCCCCACCCTTTTCTTCTTTGGGCTATCTTGGATGTCAATGACATCTTGTACTTTCCTCTTTCCTTTGGATGAAGAGGGCTCCCCTCTTGTAGGCACCAGCACACTATAACTTGATTTCTTTCACAGTGTGTAATCACCATGAGGAATTTCTTTGGTGGAAGCTGACCTGCTCAGGATCACTCTGGCTTTTTCAGGGTCACTTTTAATCACAGCTTCCCTCTTCTCCTTCAGTGTTTGCATCACATCTTCAAAACAAACAATCAAAAATTTTATTTTTTCTTCCAATGGGAAGAAGCTAGACAATGGGTCATAGCTAGCATCAAATTGATGCACAAAATCCAAGGCTTTCTTATAAGCCACCCACTTTTCTTTCTTTAATTCCTGCTCATCTAAATCAAATTCATTTCTGATGAGATCTTCAGGAAATTGGAATTGATGAGGCCTACCTCTGCATTCTACCTTCTTCCTGAGCATACCATTGAAGAAGTCCTCTGGATCAGCACACCTGGACACTGCAGTGGATAAATGGTAAGGTTTGAGGAAATCCTCAAAGCAATTCCAGCCTCCCTTTGTAATTACGAATAGGTGGGCTATGGTAGCTGCAGGGAAAATATTCCCTTTACCTCTGCCTGTTAACTCTGCCTCTTGTAGGCCACCAATTTGTCTAAGGATCTTAGTTATTCCCACTTTGAGAGGGACCTGGTAAGGTAACAAAAATGGAGTACCCCTGAAACCAAAAACTTTGAAAACCATGGAGACTGGATATAAATACATGTCGCCCCAGTTATGAACAATTTTGATGTTCTCTGCGAATTCTTTTGGCCTTATGAATTCCAGAAGAACCTTGGGGACTCTTGGGTTATCAGAGCAAAGGAGAGTCCTTATTTTAGATGCAAAATATTTATCAAACTTTAGGAAACTAGCATCCTCTCTGTCCCATGACAACACAGTACTCCATAATTGTACGGGCATTTTCTCTCCTTCCTTCTCTTTAACCAGGTCTAGTCCACTGGCGAAATAATCACCACCTTTGAAGAGAAAAAGGTGCATTAAGAGTGAATACCATCCGAAAGGTCTATCCACCTTTCCATTTTTTATTCCTATCAACCCTCCATGGATAGCATCGGCAATGAAAGAAGCATAATCGAATGTGATAGCAAGAGAAGGATTCAAAATCTGAACAATCATTAGCAAGTAATGATTTGGCATATTTGCTTCAGCATTCTCTCCTAAAACTTGGCAAAGTGCCCAATACATTCCTTTAGCCCTCAAGGTAAACATACTCAATGAAAAAGGCTCTTGTGTGTTGGGCCCTACAACTGCTAACCCTCCTATTTTCAGAAAAAGTTCTTTAAGAGGCCCATTCCTGAGATAACTCCTCTGTGCACTGTACACTTGGGCTAATGATGTGATATTTATTTGTTCCAAGAAGTTTGTGAACTCATTGAGCCCAAATGCTGTCTTTAATTCTTCCGCATTAATTTCCACAAGGGTTTTCCCATTTACATCCCAGATGCATCTTGTGACTGGATCATAATTTAATGCCATTTGGGTTAGCAGGTCTGTATCCATGAATACCCCTGGGACTACTAATTTCCCAACATCTAGTTCCCAAATACCATTTTGAGGAGCAGGGGAATTTCTCATTCCAAATCCGACTCTAAATAGCCCCAACCCGGACAGTCCAACCTGTGGCTTTCTCAGCCAATTACCTTTGTCATACAATCCTTCTCCTATCTGCAGACGGGGAGCCTTGGGCACTAACTCTTTGGCCTTTGATGCCTGGTTAGTTGACAACGTCAACTATTCTAAAAAATCATCACATACACTTCTTTCTAAATAATTAACCTTGCCAGAAAATTCCCTTTTAGGAGCCATTTGAAAATGCAAGAAAATGAACACTCTCTTAAACAATCCTGCAACACGAGAATGATTTTACTTAAAACACCACACAAGAATTGCTACAAAATATGAGAGAACCTGATGCTTGCTTGAAGGAATTTGTTCTGCCACTGAACCGCCTGCTCTGTATCTGAAAAAGATAACTTTGCGTTTGCTCTTCTGCAAAATCTTTTAAAAGATATCTTCACTTGGTTGTTAGGAAATCAAATACTTGTACTTAGGGCCTTAACTATAACATTGATTCCGCATGCTTCAACCATCCCTTCAAAGTTGACCGTCAGATCATCCCTCAAGTTGATCGGCATTTAATCCTTTGAAAAGGCTTTCAGGAATGTTGGGCCCGCGGACACGTCACGAATACATGGTATACTCATCACTTGCGGAGCTGATTTGTCATTTTCTCATTTGCCAGAAGGAAGCCACGGGGTCTCAATAGATTATTAACAGCTGTACCTGCTAGGTCATCTCTGGGGCCCACTTCAAACCTTTAATCCTAACCTGCCGACTGTGGTGACTTGTGCCACGTGCTACCTTTTAATATGCCAGAAGAAAGCCACGGGGCTCCAACCACCTTTGACAGCTACACCCTTTACTTCCTCCGTCATGACACATGGATGGCCCTCGTTAATTCTCGTTATTTCGTGGGCCTAAAGGGTGAGCATTTTACCCTTGCGAAATAGCGCGGGCCGTTGGATCATCTCTCAAATTGATCACTAATTACTGGGCCCGACAACTTTAGAAGAAAATAATACAAGGCATAAAATTCTCAAATAATCAACGTAACCGCCTAGGAAAATAATAAGGGGGGACACTTCCTATGACCCCATGACCTATAACTTAAGGGAATAAAGTAACGGAAGATTAGAAACCAGAGGGTTTAACACAAAAGGATAAAATGTAAAAAATCAAAAACCCTTAAACCCCTAAGGTTTAGAACAAAGCTGAAGCACTTGGGATTACACCCTATTCGAAAAAAAATTTCAATGAACCATAGCCAATTATGGGAAAAGAGAACCCAATTTTAAACAGTGATAATACAACCACTGTCAATGATCCACTCATTGGAATTATAAAATTAGGAGACAAGAGCCTTCTTGTTTGACACATCTTCTTTGACAACAACAAATACAATATCTTCATTTTCTTCATCCTCTGATTCTTCATCTGTGACACCTTCATCAACTGCCACAAAACAGTTTCTCCGGTTTCCTCCTTTGAATTTTTTGAACCTTTCCAGTTTGTCCTTGTTGTCGCCATTAGGACAGTTTACAACAATATGTTCTATCCGGTTGCAAGAAAAGCACTTCAAAGGTAACTTACCTTTGTATTTGCCAGTTCCTTTAGAAGTTTCCTGGCAAGGAGAGCTTCAAATGCCATCAAAATCTCCTCATCATCCATTTCTCTGCTCTGTCTTGGCTCACCACTAGTGCTAGCTTCTTTTCCTTTTCTGGATGGTATAGCAGAAGCTTTAAAAGCTGATTTAGTTTTCTAAACACTGCCATCAAAACTATTTAGCTCATAGGCTGTCAACTTTGGTATGATGGAGTCCAAAGATACCTTAGTCTTGTCTATTGATCTCAGCTCATGAATGGCACCAACCCTTATTGCATAGACTAGCAATAGGGATCTCAAGACTTTACTTACCACAGTGGAGTCTTCTATTTTACCACCTGCACTCTTGATATCTCCAACAATGGTTTTTATTCTTATTCCATACTGTTGAATGGTCTCTCCTTCAACCATCCTCATATCTTCAAACTTCCCTCTCAGGCATTCTTCCTTAGCCTGTTTTACATGTTCATCAGTGCCATAGATATTTTCAAAAGCATCCCATACCTCTTTGGGATTTACCTTGTGCTGAACATCAATTAACTCAATGTCAGATAACCTACTAATCAGGGCTTCCATGACTTGCCCATTTTCTTGTATATCTCTCTTTTGGTCATCGATGAGAGTACCGGTAGGCGCAACATAGGGATTCTCAACATAGCTCCAATGTTGTGCACCCATGCTTCTGATGAATATCTTCATCCTGTCTTTCCAAATACTGAAATTTTCCCTGTTAAACTTTGGACCTTCCCTCTTCATCATTTGATTGGGATCTTTACCCAAAGTGGTTAAGCTTATAACACAAAGGACCTGGAGGATGCTCTGATACCAATTGATAACTTAATGATGAATGAATAGTACCAAACCGGTACTGAGAGGGGGGGGTGAATCAGTACAGGCAAAAACTCAACCTTAAACCTATTTGTCAACTAACACTTATGCACTGACAGAGAAACAGCAGTACTGGTCCTTCAACAGAGTTCAACTGGCAAAACCCAGTATAACTAAGACAAGCAAAGACTGGTTGACACTTATCTTCTCATATAATCTAACTCTTCATTCCCATTTCACCCTAATGCATAAACAGGCAATCTACCATCAAAGATGTACATATTACAGCAAGATCAACATGCATCACCACTTAATCGGAAAACAATCATAACATCACATGAAGAAAGCATCACACATGACACACACATTTTTCACATGGAAACCCAACTAGGAAAAACCATGGTAGGGATGAATACCCACAAGCTATTTTTGAACTCTTTAGAAGTCCGCTCTGTTAGAAGCCTTGTCCGATTAAAGACAGATACATTAGGTTCTATTAGGAACTGATCCTGTTAGGGATCACCCAGTTAAGGGATGGCTACAATACCCAGTTAAGGGTACCTTGTTAGAGGATTTCAAGAACTCAATAGCTAAAGGATATCAATGACTCAGTAGCTTCGAGTTACCCTGTTAAAGGATTTTCAACAAGCCGGTTAAGGCTACCCTATTAGGGGATTTCACAACTGCTGAAGTGGTTAGAGATCAATAGGTATATCAATGACCTGATAATAGTACTCAATGCCAATGCAAATCTGCTTAAGCTCCTCTTCACCTTCTGCACTTACACTCTGTAGATATGACTTCTCTCCTCTGGTCTAGCAAGAATCACGTATCTCTTCTCTTAGATACACACACACAAATTTTGCCAACAACCTCTAAAAGAACCACAATAGATAGGTCGGTATCATAAACCCTAAACCCTAGACCTATTAGGTTAAGGAATTCAAATGGTTCAATCCTGACCGTTGATCATACTGTATTGAATGCAATAGTCTTGATCCAATCTCAAGACATTCTCCATCGTTCATTTTCCACCGATTTCATGGTGGCTGATAACCCATCACATGTTATAACCGTTTACAGACTTCACACATTCCCAAGGTAGATAGGGATAGTTTTCTTCATGCAAGATCCTTCACACGCATAAGGTTGACGTGGCAACACAATCTGTTCTTTTTTATACTGCTAACTCATCACACAAAGATTACTGATTGAGTCACACAGGCTTGAGGTACTCCAACTGGAAATCTTGAAGTGGAAACTACCTACCAACCGGTAGTCATACAATGCTTCCAAGTGTCGGTTCCCATGACTACATGCCGGTTCACCTTGACATGCTGGTTCACCTTGAACAAATATACTGCTTTACTTTGGCATATATATACCGGTTCTCACATATGCCGGTTCTCTCTTCATATCACATATTGACATCAATGACAATATATAGTATCATTATGTCCTCATATCGGTTCACATAATGCCAACACCGTCACGACGCCACCTCTTGAGTGTCCTAAGTTCAAAAAATTGTCAAACTTTGATCAGCTATTTCTCAAAATATAGGGCACATACGAATGATTTTTTTGAACCCATAGGGTTATGTAAGGTCCTTTTACAAAAACCTATCTCATATTTTGATGAAACAGAGCCATTTTCTTAGGCCAACAATTTTTTTTGATGCAAATATCGCCAGTTGCAAACAATGTAATTTTGCAAGATAGGGTAAATTTCATTATGTTTATCATATCCATGAACCAACAGTGCAAGAATGTCCAGGTGGGCATTTTTATGCTAGTAATGGTCCCAGTTGGCTTCCCAGGTTGCTCTAACATTTTGTAGCCTACTGTCACTATTCCTTAAATTCAAAAAATTGTCGAAATTTGATAGGATATTTATTAGAATCTAGGACACATACAAATTATCCATTTGAAGCCATAGGGTCATGTGAGGCCCCTCTATGATAACCTATAACAGATTTTGACGAAACAAAGCCATAGGACAATAATTTTTTTGTTGATAAAAATATCGTCAATCACACGCAATGCAAAGTTGCAAGATGGGGTAAAAAAAAATTGTTTATTGTACCCTGATGTAGAGGTATTAGGTCATTTCACAAATATCAATTGGTCTTCAAACCCCAAGGGTTCACTAGGTTTCCTTCCACACAAAGTCCTTTCAAAGCACCAAAACTTGATCCCAACTTCCATAAATTGAAAAACCACTTCCTAGGGTCTTCTCACACTCTAAAGAATCTAAATCAATA
Source organism: Cryptomeria japonica (assembly GCF_030272615.1). Classification (NCBI taxonomy): domain Eukaryota; kingdom Viridiplantae; phylum Streptophyta; class Pinopsida; order Cupressales; family Cupressaceae; genus Cryptomeria; species Cryptomeria japonica. Next base: position 288,176,813 of record NC_081405.1, read on the forward strand.
GGTTATGCACACCCAATCAATTGGTCACTTACTAACCCTTACCTGGGTAACTAGGTAGGCCAATTCCTAGTAGCCCTGTTCAGCGGGTAATCTGCCCTTTACTAAACATTATTCCAAAACAATTGAAAAAATATTTATATTTCCTGATACCCTTTTGGAATTTATTTAACATATGTAAAAATCAGATATTTTTCTTTTGGACCAACTTCAAGGACCAATACCCTGCTACTGCACATTTAGGCCTAATTAGGGCACTTTTACAAAGCAAGTATAAACATATCAACTCCCCTCTATTCCAAAACTTAAAAAAGTCTTAGGTTAGGTATCAAATCAAATTATTTTCATGTTTTTTTGGGCAGCCACTCTCATTTGATACATCAAACCCCAAACCCTCCTATTTAGGCCTTCAAAACTAGGGCCTCCTCAAATCCACTCTTCCAATCACTTCCAAAACTTCTACTTCATGATTAACCATGTATTTTTAATGTAATAACATATTCCATACTAATATAGTTCCCTCATTAAGGCCAAAAACATGTTGCTACACCTATGCCACCATTCCCGTGCACCTTTCTCACGCACAAACTTGCACTCAAAAGGTGATCACCCTTCATGCCAACTCCATCCCTAAAATTTTCCATAAATTTTAGTCTATAATAAACAATTAGGGACTCATTCCTCAAGAAAAAACAAATACATAAAGAGGAATGAGCCCTAAAACTTCATTTTGACTCCCAAATCAACACAAACAAGCACCTACAACACTAGTTTTGGGACAGTCAACTATATATGCACCAAATGAATTGATTAAACCTTCCAAATGGCTTAAAATAATTCTCAAAAAATATAAAAAATACCTTTCAAAGAGTGCAGATCAAAATGAGGATATAAAACAATAATATGAATTAGATTTCACTCATGAATGCAAGGAAAAATGTTGAATGTACTGCAGTAGTTTGGTATTACAAAGATCAATCTTCAAAATAAACTCCAGCAACCTATCCTCATGTAGGAAGGATGTTTTTAAATTAAATTTGACCCCCCAAACTTAAAATAACTCCCATAACTACCCAAGAACCGACTAGCCTTTGGAAATCCACCATTTTGAAATTGCAAAAATTGACAATTTTTGACATAACTAGAAAAACTTTCTCAACTTGACTTTATGGCATCAAAAAATTAACCTAATGAAATAAAAATATTAAAAATACTTTATGTACCCAAAATTGACACCTAATATGCCTTCTTAACATTTATTACATAAATTTTCTCATTTGATAACATTGACACAATTTTGACAATTTTGACACAACTAGACAACTTGACTCAACTTGACTCAACCATGACAAATATTGGTTTTACATGCCTTATTACATTTTTTTAGGTATCAAATGACCCTCATTACATCCATCCATTCCTTATAGACATGTTAGACCTTATAGGCCCCTTAGGTGCTCCTGCACCATACTCCCCCTCAATGAAAATTCTCTTGTCCCAAGAGAAGAGGGGTCTTGTCCTCATGCCATACATCCTTCTATATGGTCTTCTACAACTTTTTCCCCTATTAACTCCATGCTCCTTCAGCCTACAACTTGAACTAAACTTATCACTCACATTAGATCTCAAAAACAAATCAGTACATTGCTTCCATATACAGTCATGTCTTGACTGCTGCTGCTCCCTTTCAACAAACTTCATAAGGTCCAAATGACCTTCCAGCCTATTCACCACCAAAGGTCTTCCACTATCTTCAACTGAAACTCTTATAGGACACATTATGTCCCCAATAACCACACTATCTTTCTCAACACCCAAACTAATATGTTGCAGTGCACTGGCATTTCCCATTTGTTGTTGTACCACCATGTGCTCAATATTTTTCTGAACTTCATTATGTGTTCCCTTCACCTTATGAACTTGCAAACTCAAATACTCCTTCATACCAAAGAATATTACTCTTGGTTCAAAAATTTGATTATTCTTCAAAGGAGTTAATGTAAACTTCTTACCATCTTTGTGAACAACATATGTGTTGTTATATCCATCATGCAAATTTCTTCTCTAATATTTCCAAGGTCTTCCCAAGAGCAAATGACAACATTTCATGGGAACCACATCACATAACACCCTATCATGGTAAGAACCTATAGAAAAATCTACAGAGCATTGTTCTTGGACTACAAGATGTTGATCATCAGTCACCCAATTTGCCTTGTATGGTCTACTATATGGCATTCTCATTAAATTCAACTTCTCTACCATCTCTTGAGAAACAAGATTATCAAAAGAACCCAAATCAACAATTACTTTACATATTTTACCTTGGCTTATACATTGAGTTCTGAAGATGGATACTTGTGGTTGAACTTGTTGCTGCTCTTGACCCCTTCTAAACATCAGGAAGTCACCTTCAAGTACTGGAGCAGCCTTACCAAACCTCTCTTCTTCTGGTTGTTCTTCCCCTTGTGCTAACTAAACCCTTTCCTCAACATTCTTGCTACTTTGCTCATTCATTGGACACTTAAAAGAAGGGTGCCCAACTTCATTTCATGTAAAATACTTGCCTATAAACACTCCTAATCCTCTACCTGATCCAAATCTGCCTCCACCTCTATAGCCTCCCCTCTGATCAGAAAATGACTCCTTTCCCTTGTCATTCATTGTTAGGCCTGCTACCCCTTCCTCTATTTGCACCACTTCTACCACTTCCTCCTTGTCTCTCTTGCTTCCTCTTTATCTTTTCTTCAGCCCTTATGGCCAGCTGAAAACACTCCCCAAGTGTCTTTGGTATACTCAAACCACTCTCATCTTGCAAGTTGTATCTAAGCCCATTAAGATATCTTGCAACCTTCTCATCCTCATCTTCTAATCTACCACTTATACTCAACTTGTGAAATTGCTTAGTGTAGGTCATCACATCCATGTCTTTTTGTTTCAGATTTTGTCTCAACCTCTTTGTTTGAATTGCATAATCAGATGGAAGGAATTGATCCTTCATCATGGCCTTCATCCTACTCCATGTGGTAATCTTAGACATCCCTCTTTCCACTCTCTCTGTCTACACACTACTCCACCATGTTAGAGCAATTCTTCTTAACTTTGTCTTAGCAAATTTCACCTTCTTTGCCTCATCCATGTCCTCATACTCAAAGTAATTCTCAAGGGAATCTATCCACCCAAATACCTCTTCACTATCCATCTTGCCATGATAGATGGGCAAATCAATGGCTGTCTTACTTCCACCTCCTTGTACTGCCTTCAATAACCTCACCATCCTTCTCTCTTCAGGGTCTAGTTCCCCTTCTCCATTCCCTTCATTCTGATTCTCAGCTGCTCATCATTTGCTTCAACATCTTCTTCCTCATTCTCTCTTTGTGACCCTCTTCTCTCTTTGTCTCCCTCTTCTAGATCCTCTCTCAAAGGCTTCCAACTTTGCTTTCAATGTTGTATTCTCCCTTCTCATTTGCCTCATCTCTCTATCCCTATCTTCTTCTTGTTCTCTCCTTTCTCTCCTCTCCATTTCCAAGGTCTCTTTCAACTCTTGGTTCTCCCTTGCTATTTGTTGTTTTGGAGGCATCTTGTCTATACCCCAACTCACTACACAACTTATGTATCTTCCTTACTTCTGAAAAGAACCTACTAGTGGCTCTGATACCACTATTATGCAGAGGTATTAGCTCCTTTCACAAATATCAATTGGTCTTACACTTTGGTCTTCAAACCCCAAGGGTTTACTAGGTTTCCTTCCACACAAAGTCCTTTCAAAGCACCAAAACTTGATCCCAACTTCCACAAATTGAAACACCACTTCCTAGGGTCTTCTCACACTCTAAACAATCTGACTTAATAGGTTATACACACACAATCAATTGGTTCACTTACTAACCCTTCCCCAAGTAACTAGGTAGGCCAATTCCCTGTAGCCCTGTTCAGTGGGTAATCTGCCCTTTACTACAACTTCTTCCAAAACACTTGACAAAAACTTTAGATTTCCTCATACTCTTTTGGAATTTATTTAACATATGTAAAAAATAAGATATTTTTCTTTTGTACCAACTACACAGACCAATGCCCTGCTACTGCACATTTAGGCCTAATTAGGCCACTTTTACAAAGAAAGTACAAACATATAAACTCCTCTCTATTCCAAACCTTAAAAAAGTGTTAGGTTAGGTCTCAAATAAAATGATTTTCATGTTTTTTTGGGCATCCACTCTCATTTGACACGTCAAACCCCAAACCCTCCTATTTAGGCCTTCAAAACTAGGGCCTCCTCAAATCCACTCTTCCAATCACTTCCACAACTTCTCCTTCATGATTCACCATTTATTTTTCATGTAATAACATATTAAATACTAATATAGTGCCCTCTTGAAGGCCAAACTCCTGCTGCTACACCTATGCCACCATTCCCATGCACCTTTATCACACAAACTTGCACTCAAAAGGTGATCATCCTTCATGCCAACTCCATCACTGTACTTTTACCTGCATGTTAGTCTATAATAAAATATTAGCAACTCATTCCTCAATAAAAAAAAAATACATAAAGAGGAATGAGCCCTAAAACTTCATTTTGACTCCCAAATCAACACAAACAAGCACCTACAACACTAGTTTTGGGGCAGTCAACTATATATGCACCAAATGAATTGATTAAAACTTCAAAATGAATTCAAATAATTATCATAACATATACAAAACACCTTTCAAAGAGTGCAGATCAAAATGAAGAGATAAAACAATAATATGTTTCAGATTTCACTCATGAATGCATGGAAAAATGTTGAATTTTATTGCAGCAGTTTGGTATTACAAAGATCAATCTTCAAAATAAACTCCAGAAACCTCTCCTCATGTGGGAAGGAGGTTTTTAAATTTATTTTGACCTCCCAAACCAAAAATAACTCCCATAACTGTTACTACTTATCAAGTTGCCATTAGTTTTATGTTCAAAGTTATTCTATACACTCTAGTCGGTTATCTCTACCGAGATATTCAGTCAGTATGCACAGTCTAGTCGGTTACAAAAGAAAGTAAGTCTCAAAACATACTATACACTGAGCTGTCTACTAAGTATCATTTCATGTCTACCGAGCAACAAACATGACACACCAGGTTGATATACACTGATTGAAACGTGTTACCAGATTCATTGAACCTGGACATACATATGAAAACATGTTACAAGATCGAGGAGCATCTAACCATTGTCACATTGGAAATTGCACTTAAAGATTGTGTATGATTTTGAGGTCATCTAACCAGTGAAATAATTTACATGGTTATTCATTCGATAAAACATGGTTGTAAGATCGAAGCAATGAATGGATCATTGTCATAAGAGATCTATTTATACAACATGAGTTAAGAATAAAAAAGATGTGTGCATGAGTTTAAGAAGACTGTTACAAAGACACAGAGGTCACCGAGAAGGTTTTCAGAGAACACTTGAAGAATAGAGTAAATAGAAGAGTTTACCAAGTTACTATATGGGTTACCAAGGTATGCTATAAGCAAGGTAACTTATTCTGAGCATATAGAATCTGCTATAACATTCCAGATGCAAAGTTGCAGATATTTGTAATGATTTTATTGTAATATTTTGAAGTTGTAAGAGAAACCTTTAACAAGGTAAAAGACTCTAATCAAGTCTATAAATTGTAAAGCCTCTAACCAGGTGCAACATTTAGATGAAGTGTTGTAAAATCCTTTAGCAAGGTAGATCTAATAGATCTTATTACTCCTAACAGGGTAAGCTATCAGATATAACTAAACATGTAGCTCTAATCGAGAACTCTTTATTATTGCAATAGTGAAGTTGTGGGTGCCATCCCCACTGCAGTTTTTCTCTTTAACCAAGAGTTTTTGCGTAACCAAAATATATGTGTTATGGAGTGAATCATGTATGATTGTTATCTATTTGTTTTAGATTTATATTATGTTACTGCACTATTCGGTTTATGCATAAAAGTAAAGTTATTATTGAAGAAAAGTTTTGGAGTACTGATTCACCCCTCCCCTCTCAGTACATAAGCTTTCCATATTGGGCCTACCAATTGGTATCAGAGCTTCAATCTTGGAAAAGGGTTTCACTACCTAAAGAGAAAGATCTTATAAATGGAAGGCTATAAACAATCTCAGAGGATTGTGTATCTACAAGAAGAGCTAGATCATGCTAATCAAGTGATTGCAGACATGCAAAGGGAAATGAAAAAATCTCTGAAAGTGAGAAGAAGATTATCTCATGATTTGCAGGACTCTCAAGAGTTAGTGGGACAAATTGAGACATCATCTAAGAATAGTATATCTAAAGAAACTGAAGAAATGATTGGAGTATTGAAAGAAAAGAACAGAGCACTGGCTGATCAACTAAAAGCAATGAAAAGAGAACATGAACATTTCAACACACAGATGACTGAAAATCTTGATGCATTGAGGACAATCAAGGATAAAGTAAGAGATCTAGAAAGGGAGAAACAACAACTTGAAGTCTTAGTATCTAATAAGAATGATGAAATCACAAGGTTGACTGGAATTCAACAAAATCTATCAAATCAACTAGGTTATGCACATCATGAAGCAATTCTGAAGGATGATGAGAATCAAGCATTGAAACTTGAAGTATCAAGGTTAACCGATGAACTTGAATCAGCGAAGAAATCCAAAGAAACACTCAAGAAGAGTTATGAAGCATCAAAGATGTTAGATGAGCAATTGAATACAAGAAGACCCAACAAAGATGCAGGACTCGGTTATAAAGGAAAAGACTCTACTGAGAAGGGAATTCATACTACCGAGAGAGGAGAACCATCAAAGCAAGTTGGAAACAAGAACATCAAAGGAAAGAAGCCTATTTGCAACTACTGTGGAAATCAAGGTCACACTGCCAACATATGCCAAATCAGAAAAGGTAAGCAACCAAATGTCACTAAGTCCAATGGTTATTGTTACAACTGCAATAAATATGGTCACACATCTAATCAATGTAGGACAAAGTCTGTTAACAATTATCAGAAGGCAAAATTCAAAGGGTTTTGTAAAAACTACAATAGATATGGACATAGTACCGAGAAGTGTTGGTTTAAGCAAAAGAACTATATGTGGTCAACACACCGAGCAAATGCTAGAGGTTACTGAACTCACACACATCCTTACAGACAGTATTCTACAGTACCATGGGATTACAATACAAGGATATGGTCTTAATGTTGTGGGAGATATGGACATATAAGTGCCAACTCTTTTATAAGGTTTGGGATGAACAACCAAAGATCATGGAGAAATCCTGGTATGGCATGTTTTCATTGTCACAAAGTTGGACACTTAGCTAGAGATTGCAAAGATCAACCTAGAAAAGACACTGAAGAAATAAAAGAAAAATTGAAGATGATTTGGAAAAAGAAGGAAATTGTGTCAAATGAAGAAAGCACCTTACCTACCAAGTTAGGTGCACCTATTCCAAATTAATCGGTAAAGGTATGAAGGGACTGCATTCTCTCAAGGTTAAAATCTTAACAGTTCCTATTTTATCATGTACTTAATTCAAATCTACATAATTAAGATGTAATAGTAAGTTTGAAATTATATCAAAGTCTTTTGCAGCACTATACAGGAAAATTGTCAAGTCGGTGAATACAGGAAACCTGTCTAATCGGTAAATGAAGGAAGTTTGGTTACTCGGTTAAAGCAAAAAAAGGAAAGAAGGTTTAGTGGAACCGAGTGCATTTAATGTTTTTGACCTAACCCACACGGAGCCCAATAAGGCATATTGTGTACTTAAAAGCATTTTCGTGGTCATTTACACTTACCAAGTTTTTGAGAGAGCAGAGCAAAGCGAATCCAAGGCGATCAAAACCTCCTACAAAGCAAATTCAAGGTATTTACATCAATCTCAACACATTGTTAAGCTGGTTTACTAATCTTGTCTAGTTGCCATTATCTGCTAAGTATTAAGCGTCAGTCATTTGAAAATCCTGAAACCCTAAGGATCCTTTGTTAGCTTTTATCTAAAATCTACAATGGCACCCAAGATCCAAGATCCCATAGTTGTTAAGAATGTAGAGAAGCCCTCACTAAAATACTCTTTGACTCCGAAAGTTGCTTCTGAACCGAATGACAAAACCGCCTTTTCACTCATCCCGGACAGAGTGTTGTTAGTCGAGGATGTGAGATTCTTCACCAAATGTCATGTTGAAGAACTCGGTCATGTTGAAATCAAAGACACCTATGATGAGCTGTGTACCAATGGTAAACTGAATAGCAAGTATGAGAACATCAAGATCAAGGGATTAACTAAAGCCCTAACCTATCCCCATCTATTCAAACCCCAATGGGTTAAGTTTGTTCTAAGGAGAGTTCATCATGATTTCATGTGGCTAGAAGAGCAACCATTTAAGATTACCAAGGAAATCATTCATTTGATTACCGATTACCCCATTTATGATCATTCCTGAGCCCAAAAGGTGATATCACAAAAGGAATTGATCATTTTAACCGAAGTAGAATCTGATTGCGGAGGATTAAAATTGAACAATGTCACAGATGAAGAACTAAAATTTTCCATTAGAGTAATGGGCTACTATTTCTTCCAATCGGCAAGGAAAAATAGTGTACCCTGTGCAACAGTAGACCTGGCCTACAAAATTTTGAAAAAGGGAATGAAAATTGACCTATGTGAGGTGTTGCTGAAGAACCTATTTGAAAATTTGAACACCATCAAGAAGCCGAAGAAGAACAACTCGGCTAATACTCTAAAGTTTGGATCATTACTAGTATGCATGTTTTTCTATTTTGAAAAATTCTTTCCATCAGTCGGTAAAGTTGTTTGGGAACTACACCGACCAATCACCCATCAGATTAATGACTTCATTAAGAAGTTAGGAGATAATTTCAATGATATTATGGATGATTACTTCAGTAAACTTCAAGAGAAAATGCATAACAGATATATGATTCCACCCCAGCTAGTGGAGAAATACAAAAATGATATATGTTTTGAAGTTGACACAGATTACTGTTATGTGAATGTTGTGGAACCGAGGACTCAATCTTTGTCACCGATGGGTTACGAGATTGATTTTGACATCACACAACAGCAAATTGATGCATTTCTCTCATTACCGAGGCATGCTACTAAGCTAAGGTATGGAACCTATGAGGAAGTAAAGGAAAAGGTAAAAACGAGCATTGTAGTACCCAAAGCTACAAGAAAGGCAACAAAAATGATAAAGGCATTGTCAGAGAAATTCAGAGAAGACTCTTCCTCTACACCTATCAAAGGCACCATTGTCATTATTGACGAGAATTCTGAAGCCCAAGAGGCAGCAATAACACTAAGCACTAAATTGCCTAAGAGTAAAGTGTTGAAGAGAAAGAAACAAGACACATCAAAGGCCTCACCAACTCCACCTCCAAAGCGACCTAACACAAGCATTTGCAGCCTCACCGAGTAAGAAAACAAAGAGTGTTACTATTCCCAAGGTAGCAAAGACCTACAAGAAATCTACTCGGAGACTCGTTTTGGTAAAAGAATCTAGTGATACCGAATCAGAGGATGCAAGCGAATTCCAGATTGTTAAGAGAAAGAAGGTAAATATACATAGTGTTGAAAACTTATGTGCTAATCTGAAAGAATATGGAGGATTTGGATCATTTAGATATATCAAGTATGAAACCAAGAATAATGATGAGAAGAGACAAATTGAAGAAGCTGTCATCTGCACACTTGTAAAATTCCGGTTAGCTCCATTGGAACTAGCTAAGTCACTTTCGAATGAACTTTATTTGCATATTGATAATAGGTGGAAGTATGCAATGGACTCGGAGAAACAAATCCGAGAAAGGAGTCTAGTTCATCTCTTTCCTGACATGTCAGTAGCTGAAATAAAAGAACGTCTGACAACCTACAACTCAAAGTTTCTTGTCAAACAAAGAGCCTTAAAACTGATGAATGGGTTGTATATTGAAGTAGAAAATGAGACAAAAGCAAAGTGGTAGGAAATCTTTAAACTGAAGGATGTTGGTGAGCAAGCTATAGTTGAAATTGTTGATGTCACCGAGCAAGATCTTGATGTTCCCGAGCAAGACCCTACTGACACCATACAAATAGATGAAGATGTCAAGGATACAAAGGCACCGGAACAAGAAATGATAGAAGGCAATGCATATGCAAAACTTGTATCTAGTGAATCAGTCTTGGAACAAGTTCAGCCTTATCAACCGGTCAAGTAACCTATCTCAATCGAAACCCCTCATGACACGGAGCAAGGCACCGAAGGTCACAAGTCTACAACAAGAGAAGGTACTACTCAAGAACAGACATCTCAAGCACCTTCTAGCACTACAAATGTTGAAACTAAGACACCGAGTATCGAGACACCAAAGGACTCTACAGAGGCTAAAGAAACCAATCAAAGTGTTGCCTCTACCGAGCAACCTACCGAGGGTCATCAAGCCTCACAAGCCCTTGTCTTAGTTCCATCGGTGAAAGGTAAAGAAAAGAAGATGAAAAAGCATAGTTTTAAAGTTGATTTGTCAAAACCAATAGTGTTTCCCAATGTAGACATATCAAAATTAAAGGGGCAAGCACTCATTGATTTCGGTGAACTATGCAAAGCAAAGGCCAAACAAGAGAAGCAAATGGCGATTCAAAAGAAAAATAAAGTACTTTAGAAGGTAAAAGCACTCTTAATAGATATGCTACTTGAAGCTACAGTATCAATAGATGCAGCCATCCACATTCAACTGGATGAACTCCTAACAAAGATAGAGACATCTGGAGTAGATGCATCAGAGTATTTGAGCAAGCTAAAAGATAAAGAGCTCACTGCAAAAATGATAGAAGAGGTACAGAAAGCTATAGCTATTGGCAAAGTTAAACTTGTCAAATTTATTGTTGAGTTGACTCCTCAACTCAAGCACATTCTTTATTTATTTCAAAAACTCTACACATTTTCTTTATTCATTAAAGATATTAAAAATAAAATAGAGGCAATTGAGAAAGAGATCACCCATCTCTCAAGCAAGTTGACCACAGAGCCAAATTTAGTTCAGAATTTTTACACAAAGCTACAACAACTCATGGCTCAACAATTGGACCTAAGAAATGAAGAACACAAGATCCGGATGGACATAATGACACTTCAGACATTATTCCTTCCCCATCTTTCATCCATCCAAGAACAGATCAACTGAGCCACCTCCTTATCTACTACACAAGAGGGAAGCACTCTAGATGGCTTAATATCATTATTGGCTGATATTCAAGCACAAAATTCTTTAATGGACAGTGTAAAGAATGCACTCTCTATCGCTCTCACCAAATTCCGGACCAAGTACAAATCCATTTTTGATCAGTTACCACCCTCGACTGGTAATTAAGTTTTGATGTTTGTCAAAAAGGGGGAGTAATATGTTACAGTACTAGGGGAGTGATATAAGTATTCAAGTATCAAACAAAAGGAGTATAGTATACAGGGGGAGTATACTAAATAGAGAAGAAAAGTATCCAAGTGTAGTGCACCGAGCAATAAATAGAATAGTAAGCAAAGCATAGAGAACAGATCACCAACCATGCAAAATCAGAAGTTTTGTACAGTATATCAATAAGGGGAGTATATCTAATATATTATTTCATTGACTATTGTATATACTGTCAGTATAATCAATTTCGCAAGTATATAAATTTTTGAGTTATAACTTTGAAAGTAGTTTTTGTCAAACATCTCAACTAATGTCAAAAGGGGAGATTGTTACTACTTATCAAGTTGCCATTAGTTTTATTTTCAAAGTTATTCTATACACTCTAGTCGGTTATCTCTACCAAGATATTCAGTCGATATGCACAGTCTAGTCAGTTATACAAGAAAGTAAGTCTCAAAATGTAGTATACACCGAGCTATATACCGAGTATCATTTCATTTCTACCGAGTAGCAAAGATGACACACCGAGTTGATATACACCGAGTGAAACATGTTACCAGATTCATTAAACCTAGACATACATATGAAAACATGTTGCAAGATCAAGGAGCATCTAACCGTTGTCACATTGGAAATTGCACTTAAAGATTGTGTATGATTTTGGGGTCATCTAACCAATGAAATAATTTACATGGTTATTCATTTGATAAAACATTGTTGTAAGATCGAAGCAATGAATGGATCACCGTCATAAGAGATCTATTTATACAGTATGAGTTAATAATTAAAAAGGTGTGTGCATGAGTGTAAGAAGACTGTTACAGAGACACAGAGGTCACCGAGAAGGTTTTCAGATAACACTCAAAGAATAGAGTAAACAGAAGGGTTTATTGAGTTACTATATGGGTTACCGAGGTATGCTATAAGCAAGGTAACTTATTTTGAGCACATAGAATCTGCTATAACATTCCAGATGTAAAGTTGCAAATATTTGTAATGATTTTATTGTAATATTTTGAATTTGTAAGAGAAACCTTTAACAGGGTAAAAGACTCTAATCAAGTCTATAAATTGTAAAGCCTCTAACTAGGTGCATCATTTAGATGAAGTGTTGTAAAATCATTTAGCAAGGTAGATCTAACAGATCTTGTTACTCCTAACAGGGTAAGCTATCAGAAATAGTTAAACATGTAGCTCTAACCGAGCACTCTTTATTATTGCAGTAGTGAATTTGTGGGTGCCATCCCCACCGTAGTTCTCTCTAACCAAGATTTTCTGCGTTACCAAAATATATGTGTTATGGAGTGAATCATGTATGATTGTTATCTATTTGTTTTAGCTTTATATTATGTTACTGCACTATTCGGTTTATGCATAAAAGTAAAGTTATTATTGAAGAAAATTTTTGGAGTACTGATTCACCCCTCCCCTCTTAGTACATTAGCTTTCCATATTGGGCCTAACAATAACTACCCAATAACCAACTAGCCTTTGGAAATCCACCATTTTGAAATTGCAAAAATTGACAATTTTTGACATAACTAGAAAAACTTTCTCAACTTGACTTTATGACGTCAAAAACTTAATCTAATGAATTAAATATATTTAAAATACTTTATGTACCCCAAATTGACACCTAATATTCCTTCTTAACATTTATTACATAAATTTGCTCATTTGACAACATTGACACAATTTTGACAATTTTAACACAACTAGACAACTTGACTCAACTTGACTCAACCATGACAAATATTGACTTTACATGCCTTATTACAATGTTTTAGGTCTCAAATGACCCTCATTACATCCATCCATTCCTTATAGACATTTTAGACCTTATAGGCCCCTTAGGTGCTCCTACAACATATCCACAAATCGTCAGTGCATGCATGTTTAGGTGGGCATGTTTATGCTAGGCATGGTCTTGGTTGGAATCCCAGGTTGCCTGAACATTCAATTCTCTACTATCGTGGTGCCATCTCTTAAATTTCCTAAGTTCAAAAAATTGTCAGACTTTGATGGTTTCTCTCTCAAATTCTAGGGCACATACGAATGATGCATTTAAGCCCACAAGGTCACGTGAAGCCCCTCTATAATAACCTATCTTAGATTTTGAAAACACGAAGTTAGGGCGACAATTTTTTTGTTGATGCAAATATCATTAGTCGCACACAATCCAAAGTTGCAAGATAGGATACATTTTATTTTGTTTGTCATATTAATGAACCATCAATCTAAGCACATTTGCATGGGTATTTTTATGCTAGGCATGGTCTTGGTTGGCTTCCCAACTCACCTGTACGTTTAGTGCCCTACCATAGCGATGCTATCTCTTAAGCACCATAATGCTCAATTTTAATGTAAATGCAAATATCGTTAGAAGCATGTAAAATTTACACATAACAAAAGAAAACACATGAATTACACATTGAAAAAATAATAATGCATGAGTAACACATTGAAAAAAGAATACCACATGAATTACACATTGACAAAAGTATAATGCATGAATTTTAAGTAGAATCATAGATACAAAATTTATCAAAAAATTTAATTTATCTATTTATAATCATTTGATCATTTATATATACAAAATTTGGCCCCTAAATAGGTACAAATTAGCTCATGGTTGTCTATATACAAAATTGTGCTTCTAAATAGGTACAAATCAGGTCATGGTCATCTACATACAAAATTTGGCCTCTAAATAGGTACAAATCATCTCATGGCCATCTACATACAAAATTTGGCTTCTAAATAGGTACAAATCATCTCATGGCCATCTATATACAAAATTTGACCTCTAAATAGGTACAAATCAGCTCATGGCCATCTACATATACAAAATTTGGCCTATAAATAGGTACAAATCAGCTGATGGCCATCTATATATAAAATTTGGTCTCTAAATAGGTACAAATCAGCTCATGTGTTAGAATCAATGATAGTCCCAAAGACACTAAGAGGAGGGGTGATTCAGTGTCTAACCAGTTAGCAGAATATTTAAACTTATTAAGAACTTTGTATCCCAAAACAGTGTACCGGTAAATAAGAGTTAATGCAGTAAATAAGAATAACAAAGACAACATAGAGAACACACCATAACACAAGATATTTAACAAGGAAACCCGGTGTGGGAAAAACCTCAATGGGATTTGTGACCCACAATATTCACTCACTGGCCAATGAATAAATATTACTTACAATGAGGGGCCTACACATGCAGGAAGGCTTGCAGCCTAGAGCTCACTGCTCAACTACAAAACAGAAGTCTCATTGACTTACAAAATGGATTATCAAAATCCAATGCAATGTACTGCTTCAGATCAATATCAACTATGCCAAGTTCAATACCGGTTTAAGCTCAGTCTATTACCAAAACCCTCAATGTCAACTATATCACCTTATACAAAAAATATCATCTATTCTCCCTCTCTTATCATCTCTATCTCTTCTCCTCTCATCTATAAAAATGACTTATAATATCTCACACATATATATGAGTCTTTTACAATATGCCATGTCGGATTTTACAAAAGATAATTACAATATAAAACAATAAACAAAGTTTATTTCATGTCGGCTTGAGTGTCGGTATGCATAATTGCCATTGCTAGTGTATGTAAAAGTCTATTGTCGGTGTCAGTAACTGCCAGTGGGTAGCCAGATGATTTCCAGTTGGTTGCTAGTTGGTTGCCAGTTGGTTTCCATCAATGACAACATCAACTATTCTTATAAGAGTGTATAATGCCAACATCATGGCCATCTATATACAAAATTGTGCCAAGGATATGTACAAAATTTCCAAAATCATTCAACTATTTTGTAGAAACATTCTTGACCATAATTTTTCAACACACTAGATACTTACGATTGGCCCAAATTCAATCTAATGAACCTTGTGGATAAGCTCTAATGCTTTCTATGTCAAGTATTACCTCGTGGTCAGATTCATGAACTTTCCATAAATTCTTATTGATTAGTCTACCATGATATTTAACCAACTAAATAATCATTGCAACAAGAAGGTTGGAGCAATGAAGAATATGTCTATGCATGTCAAAGTACTCGAACAACCAAATATCAGATTTCTTGATAGGGTACCATCTAAGCCATGTTCTTGTTACAACAAGAGACCTTGTTGGGTACTCAACACCCTCTCCATCAATGATTGTGGTTGTCAATTTATTTCCCTCAATACAATGACACAAAAAGTAATTTATGCCTTCTTCATTGTTTTCATTAATGATAACCATGTACAAATGACCCACATTTTACTAAATGATAAATTAGTACCAAAAACAATGTAAAATGAAATAAAATGAGTCAAAATTTTCCAATAAGTAATAAGTCACAACACCTGGTTGCACTAGGTCAGATACATGGTCAAAATCCACAGAAACTTAAATCTATTTCAATTGTAGTGCTTTGAAAAGTTGATATGTATCAATGGGAACTAAAGGTCTACAAGACCATTTATCAACCCACTCATGTGATTCACACTCTTTCCACCAAAAATCCATACACGAAAAGAAAAAACATACAATCTCTCTAGTATAAATAATTAGTGAGCTTGCATTTGAACTTCTAAATGAGTGCAAGCCACTCAATCCTATAACTATACATCAATATACATAGCCTACAGCATCAGATTCATGTATCAACCAAAAATATCTAGAAATAGTAGAATTACCTTGATTACCTAGTCGCATTGTCGAGTTACACCATTGCACAATGGTTTTTGTATTTGTTAAATTAACACCACCTTCATACTTTAGTTCTTCTCTAGCAAGGGCTCTTTTTACACATTCTCCTTTACCATCGTGCTCTCCCTTTCCATGTACAGCCTCACTAAAATGCCAAAAATGGTGTACACCAATCCTCACATGCATCCTACTCAACCAATAGAACATCCTTGCATTCTTGAATTTTGATGTGCAGTTATCTGACCATATGATGTGTTGGTTGTATCTAATATTCCTTTCCCTTAAATTCTCATAGTAGGGTTGAAAGAATCCTTGTACAAACTCTGTCAAATGACTATGATCATCACTTATGTAGATGTGATATTCTCTTACTATCTTTAGATTATCCTTCTTTGTGCTATCATGTGCATGCATGAATGCTATGTGTACAAAAATAGTAACTTGTTGAGAGTGGTAATATTGAGATTGCACTTCATTTTGAGGTTGTAGCATATAATTATCTACAAAATATACAATAGAGATGATGGTACTAAGAGGAAATTTATCCTTACATATCGTGAATTTCTCATCCAATCATCAAGCTCTATGTGTATGCATTATGTAGTCATAAAATAGTTTCTCCTAAAAAATACTCATAAACTTTGCTATAGGTATATCTTGAATCGCCAACTCACATCATTTCAACTCTTTTCCATCTTTAACCCCATATGTGATTGACTTGTATTTTCCATAAGAGACTAGTTTCTTTCCAATTTCATGTGTACTCTCTAAATGTATACATCTTTGCATTTTTTGCAAACCACCACATGTAGCACATGATCCTTTCAAACACATCACCTTATAAAAGGTGAAACCATCATTTCTTTGACATAATACACTTGAAATAAAACCTCTTGGTGACTTTGAAGGTACTTGTATACCACATTCCTGAAAAACATCATTAGTGTGCATGATTTATCTTAACATAAAAGAGTTTTGTCATTTGAAAAAACCTTTGACTAATTCTTGTTTGAGGATATGTTTGAATGAACTCATAAAATTGTGTTTGAGTCATATCCAAAAAGTGTTTCGGCTATGGCTCACGATTTCTAGATCCAATTCGCCTTCTAAAACATCTCTTTGATTGGGTAAAAATCTTCCGTTGTCGTGCCAAAAAAAATTAATTAATTATCTTAATGCATCGACAACAACCTTGTCTTTCCATGGAAGTCTACTAAAAAATGCCCAAAGAAAATTATTTTTAGGATCCTCATTTTTTCCATGCCTCCCTAAGGCATGGTGTAGTGTTGTTCTACTTGTTTTTAATGACTTATTTGTTTTTCTTACCAAATGAGACTTTTTAGTTTTCTTGCTCATTATGGTTGACATAAAAACATGTTGAGTAATGTTTGTATCTTTGGAACGTGATGTTGAACCAATTTCTTAATATGCATCAAATATATTTCCTATTATAGTTTTTTCACTATTATTTTTGGACGATCTTAAGCCAATAGTTTTCATTGCCTCTCTAAAATTTAAATTTTTTATCATTTCAACAATTAATTGGCATCTTCCAGTTTTATTAACGTTCTCAAAATAATTTTTCCATACTCTATTAGCCATTCTTTGATAGGTGTGTTCAGAAATTTTATCAGGCATTGACTTCAAAATATTTTTATCAATGTCAATTATATACTTTGGATTTTTACTAATAATTCTAGGTGTTAATATTGGTGCATGTTCTTGGCTTTCATTAAGTACATTTGTTTGATCATTTATTAGCACTTGTTCCTGGTTTACATTTAATTCATTCAATTAATGTAATTGAGTTGCTGTAGATGGTGCACCTTCTCCTCCCAATTTTCTCATTTCACGTAGTCTTTTCATGCACTCCCTATGTCTTTCCTTTGTTACCTCTTGTGATTCAATGTTTCCTTGCTTGTTCCTTCCCATCATTAATATGAACTATTATAAATAATATCATATATGTTAGTAAATACTATACAAATTAAACAAACAAATCATTTCATAAAACTATGAAAATCATTGAATTTGACAATCAAAAGTATAAAAGAAACAAAAAAATCTGAAACATCAAACTAATTATGCATTTCAATAATTTGAAATCATATAAAACAAAATAAATCTTATGCTATCCAAGAATGTCCTAGGTGAAGAGATAATTACAGTGGGTCCTTCACCAAAAATTGTTTTTTTGGTTGTTATGAAACAACCTATAGTGACAAAAACACTATCAAGGTTTTGACACTATAAACAAAGAGAGAGAGGGAGTCTACAATGACCAAAACCTGATCAATGTTTTGACACAATAGATAAAGTGATAGAGAGGGAGAGTCTATAGTGACCAAAACCCAATCAAGGTTTTGACACTATAGACAAAGGGAAAGTGTTCCAACATCTATAGTGACCAAAAATTGATCAGGGTTTTGACACTATAAAGAGATAGAGAGGGGGGGAAGGGAGAGGAGGGAGAGAGAGGTTGAGTGAGAGATAGAGAGGGGGAAGGGAAATCAGGGAGAGAGGAAGAGATCAAGAGAGGGAGAGAAGAAAAGAGGAAGAGAGAGAGAGGGGGGTTGAGAGAGAAAGAGATAGAGAGGGGGAAGGGAGAGGAGACAGAGTGAGATTGAGAGCTCAAGAAAGAGAGGTTGAGAGAGGGAGGTTGAAAGAGAGAAAGTGAGATATAGGAGAGAGTGAATGGTTCAGAGAGAGAGATAGAGAGAGGGGGGATTGAGGAGAGAAAGAGATAGAGAAAGAGGGAGAGATGGGTAGAGAAAGAGGGAGAGAGAGAAAGAGAGAGAGGGGGTTGGGAAAGAGAGACAAGGGTTGAGAAGAGAAAAAGATAGAGAAAGATGGAGAGAGAGAGTGAGGGAGGGAGGGAGAGAGAGGGGAGAGAGAGAGAGGGAGAGAGTGAGGGAGAGAGGGGTTGGGAGAGAGAAATATCAAGAGGAAGAATTAGAGAGGGGTTGAGAGAGAGGGGGGGAAGGGAGAGGAGGGAGAATGAGGTTGAGAGATTGAAAAAGAGAGATCTTGAGAGAGAGAGAGGGGGGGTTGAGAAACTTAAAAAGATAGAGAGGGAGAGAGAGGTTGAGTGAGAGAGAGAGAGAGGTTGAGAGAGAAACTAAGGTTAAGAGAGAGAGAGAGGGAGAGAGAGGTTTTGTGAGACAAAAAGAGAGAGAGCGGGAGAGAGAGTGGGAGAGAGTGTGTGAGAGAGAGACATAGAGAGGGGGAGAGTGAGAGAGCATAAGAGAGAGAGAGAGAGACATGGAGAGAGAGAGAAGGAAGGGAGAGGAGGGAGAGAGATAGATAGATAGATATAGATATATGTATGTCTACATATATTAAACCATATATGAATATATGTATGTTTACATATATGAATATAAATGAACATAACCCAATTGGGTTTTTAATGAATAAAAAGTCGGATTAGGTTTTAAAAAAATAAAAGCCTGATTGGGTTATGGCTTGTAATTAGCCTTTGATAGCAAGGCTAAACCTTGGGGGTTTCATTTGCCTCATTTTTAAGTGTTTTCTTCTTCAAATCTGATTTCTCAACTTCCTCATCATCAAGTTTACATGTTATCAAGTGGATATTTGTAAAATTGCCACCATAATTTCACATGTCTTCTGAGCTTCCTAAGCATATAATTTTTTTTAAATTTGAACAGCATTAACATATTAATTATTTATTTCTTTTACCAATGTCTCCAAAGTTCTCAAAGACATACGCTTGCCATTTTTTTAATAACGTTTGAACTACTTTTCCAAATTTTAAAAAAATATATATTATTGTTATATACTTCATTATTTATACTTTAAAAAAATATTGATTTTTTGATTATTTTGGTGTAAGTTATGTGATGCGCACCAATAGCTACTTGATTTTCAAGATGCGTCCACTTTGAAAAATCATTAAAAAAAAAAACTCATCAAAAAAATACACAACTTCTAATGCTCACGTCTAACTATCTTTATACCAAAGGGTTTTTTAAAATACTAAATGCAACTATAACTTTATTTATGCGCATGTCAGACACTATGTTATGTTTTGCTGAAAAAAATAGGAACACTTTGTGTACATGAAATATTTGACCCCCTTAATCTTATCGGATTTCAAAAAGCTTTAGTAGTTTGGAAACTAGATTCAAAGTACTTGATGTAGGAGCATCCAGTGGTGTCAAGAAAATCCTGCATCACCCAAAAATATTTCTTTCTTTTTTGGTTTTTTTTCTTTTAATGTTTTTGGATTTCTAGATACTCATTTGGACGAATAAGAGATACCAACTTTTAGAATTGACAAGCTGTTTTTTCTAGCCGACTGCCAAAAATAGAATTTTTTTATTTAAAGGCGGATGGAGCTCAAATTTTGTGGGAAGCTTGATAATAAAAAAATAAGCAATTTGGCAAAATAATCAAGTTAAAATCATTTACAATTTGAAAGTTATTCAAGTTTTAGTTTCCCGAAAAACCAAAAAAAATTCTTCCAAGTCAGATTTGAGGCATTAAACAATCCTGAACGGTCCTGAAAATTGAAAGACTAGGAAATTGATTCTTAGAATATTATTCACTTAGAGAGATTTTCAACAGTTCAAAAGACACGTCAATCCGATTCCGAGATCAAAAGTTATGGCTACCGGAAGTTGGGCAATTTTTTGAAAAATTTCCAGTTTTCGAATCTGGCTAAATTTTCAAATTTCCAATTTTATTTTTTGGCATTTGTCTTCCAAATGGTAATTTATAAATTGTAATTTTAGCTCCAAGATGGATAATGACTATTTGGTAAACTTGTATTTAGTTCTGAGTAGTTATTTTTTGGGTTGGAAAAGTGGGATTGTGAGACAAGGGTTTTTATCCAAAAATTTGTATAAGGTGTAGTCTGTTGCAACCTACTAGGATTATTCCTCTTGGTTGCATGTATGCACGTATGGAAGATAGTTTTATGATAATATTAATATAATCTCTTTAATGCAATTTGTTGTTTTTTTCTATTCTTCGGGTTGTGTCCTCATAAAGTGGTATCAGAGTGGGTTGTTCCTAAGTGTGTGGACAGATTGCCGAATGTGAGGTAGTTCGTGTCGGAATACAATGAACCCAAGAACACTGAGAGGGGGGGGGACTCAGTGTTCTACCAGTAATACAAGATTTTAACCTTGAATAGCATACACATATAAACCAGTAAATGAAGAAACATATAACATGAACCAAATAAACCAGCCACATGAATGAACACCATAACACAGAGAATTTATACGTGGAAAACCTCAAAGAGGAAAAATCATGGTGGGATTTGTGACCCACAATATCAATTCACTAGTCATATGAAAGATATTACATAGCATGGGGGCTTGCACATGAAGGAAGGCACACTACCTAGAGCACACTGCTCAACACAAAAGAGTCTCATTGACTACAAGCTTTTGCTGAAATAAAACAGTACTGGTGAACTCACAAAATGCATCTGCAATGCGAAAAAGAGTTATGGTTAAAGCTATGTTTCGTACTAGTTCATAAACCCTGAACCTTCTACCAGTATCTCCTCTTCCTCCAAGAATGCTTTACAAACTATCTACTGATCATAGCATGCTATAACATTCACATACAAAATTACCTACATACATATCCTTTGCATTACACAGTTCTACTATTATTCTCCTATGTCCGTGTCATAACAAAATGACCTAATAGACTGACTTATATACCCTTACAAACAATATGCCTTATGTCAGCTTGATGAATACTATGAGGGGGGGTGAATTAGTATGCCAAAAATCTTTGCACCTAAACACTTTGCAAGACTAATAGTAAACCGGTAAAACAATTTAGTAGACAAACCGGTTAACAAACATGCAAACCAAATAGCTAATGATGCATTCACCCACAGAAGCAAAAACACCATAACACAAGAGATTTTGACATGGAAACCCAAATGCGAAAAACCATGATGAGATGGAACTCACAAGTAACTATCTGCAGAATAGAAACCAGACCGGTTAAGGTCTTACAATGTTCTTTACCAAAACAAATCCTGTTAGGAATCTCAATCTCTATTAGGAGATAAGTTTGATTAAAGACTACCTTGCTAGAGGATTTTAGATCAACAGATGTGAACCACCTTGTTAGAGGATTTACAAGAGGCTTTTGGGCCTACCCGGTTAAGGGCTATAGACTTGTCGAAGATGTGTGTAATCAACAAGTGAGTGATCTAGCAAATAGTACTGATTGCTTGGTTAGATCCTTGATAGCTCGATCTTAATGCAAAATAGCACTACTTTAGTCTTCTACACATTCATACTCTCTCTAACTCTTCAGCTACCTTGAACCCTAGTAACAACATCAACCTCAACAACAACAACCTTAGAACCCTAGACATGATGTCCTTATAAAGGAATCTGATTTCATGTCAGTCCAATAGGATTACAATACAATTTCCTAGGTTCAATGCATCCAGACATATCTAGTAACATGACACAAAAATCACCGCTAGAGAGTCGGCACCATCAAACGATCGATGGATGGTAACTCATCACAAAATGTCGCTTGGTAACTCATCATAGAGTATTACTGGTTCATACAAAATACCGGTTGCTGGTTTGTCAAAAATGAAGACTGGTAACAATGTGTTATGCCACTTTAATCCCTCGTACCGCTTGGTATCCACGAACCGCTTGGGGTTGACATGCTGCTTTAGACCGGTAAACACATTCTGCAAAACATCAATAGTCTAAAGACTATAATACAACATACCGGTTGGAACAAATACCGGTTGTACTCTAACTCATACATATAAAGAGGATCTCAATGCAAGTGTGTGTCCATCAATGACAATCACAACATAAACATCAAAAATGCCAACAATCTCCCGCTTTGGCATTGATGGCAACAATTAGGAAAATAAAATTTTGACATCTAAGTGTTTTACAACAAAATCATGCCATTAGCAAAATTGCTCCCCCTAAGCATATACATTATCCCTTTAACAATACAATGTATGACAATTTTGCATATAGAGATATTCAGAGCATATATCAAAATTTTGATACCAGATACTTTTCCCAATACTTCTCCCAAAGTCCAAATAGAATTCTTCTCCCCCTTTGTCAACAATGACAAAGTACAGTTGAACAACCCTATTTTCATTTGATATTAAAATAATAAAAGTTTATGACAATAAGGAATAATACTTGTCAAAAATAGATTTGAAGTCCTACAAAAATTGTTTCATCGATAAAGACCAGGAATCAAGTAGGGAGGTGGCAACTTCTTTCTCTGTTTTCATCTGGGAGACCTATTCTTCCATGTCATCAACTATGCTCATCTCCTGTGTAACTGTCAAGGCACCCAGGTTCAGATAGCACTTCTGAAGAATTTGTAGTCATGGGAGTAGAACCAGTTGTAGCTCTTGCAAATCTCTAGAGTGGGTGCTAATCTCTTGCTCCATTTTTGCTAATTGGATGTGAAACCGGTGAACGGTTTGCCCATAAGTTGCAAAGGAATCATAAGGTGGCTTGAATGTGCTCATGTAGGATTGTAAGTCTATTTGAATCTTTTGCTTCTGAGCTAGCACATCATCATAGAACAAATGGGGTTGATAGATTTTGCTAAGTAGCAAATTTCCCTCATCCAAAGCATCCCTTATATCCTTTTCATCTTTTTGCAGTTCAGATCGGAGCTCATTCAACTTCTTCACCAGAGCAATGTTAAGAGATTTTTGATGCTCTTTCTTGATATTTGCCTTAGCTACCTCTTCCAGGCTCTGCATCTGATCATCCACAATTGTGCATAGGAGCTTAAGTTTGGCCAGTGATGATTCAGTGCTCAGAAGGTTAGTATTGGGTATCAAACCGGTAAGTGTGTCCACAACCACTTGAATTACATCCTGCTCCTTCTTCCTCCATATGTTTTCAAGGCACTCTTGGGCTACCTTGATGCTCTGCATTAGCTCCGTTTCACTTGCAGATTGGAGATCGATAGGATTGGTGAGATCAGCTAGTTTAGCTTGACTCCCAATTGCCTTTGGAGTCTCCATCTGGGTGCTCTTATCCCCTTTTCCTACCTTGTCCTCTTTCGCTTTCTTCTTCTCTGCTTCTCTCCTTTTCTCCGCTTCCTTGTCCTCCTCGACCTTTTTCTTTTTTGCTTCCTTCTTCTGCTCCTGTTCCTTATCTTCCTCTTCCTTCTTCTTCCTCTCTTCTTCCTTCTTCTTCTCCTATTCATCTTTCTTCTTTTTCTCCTCTACATCCTTTTTCTTCTTTTCTTCTTCTTCCTTTTTCCGCTTCTCTTCTTCTTCCTTTTTCTTCTTCTCTTCTTCTTCCTTTTTCTGCTTCTCTTCTTCTTCCTTTTTCTTCTTCTCTTCTTCCTTTTTCTTCTTCTCTTCTTCTTCCTTTTTCCACTTCTCTTCTTCATCCTTCTTCCTCTGCTTGGCCTCTTCCTTTGTCGCTTCCTATCTGTCCTCATCTTTCTTCTCCTGTTCAGCCTGTTGCTCCTATCTTGTTGCCTCAGATGGTATCTCCTAGGTAACATCCTCAGCATCCAAAGCATCGACATCAATGGTGTCGATTGGTTCAATAACCAGATTTCCTTCATCACCAAATACTTCATCTGGTTTGGATATAACCGGTTCTTCTTCAGCTTGTCGGTTGGCTAGACGTGCTTTGTGAGTCTGGATAGTGGTTACCATATGCTAATGAGTGTCCTTTTGGACATCATCAACTCTTCCTTCTAACAGCTAGAGTCTTCTTCTTCTAGTGAAGAAGAGTCCTTTATTTTGGTCAATAACATCAAATAATTTAGAATTTGACAGGTCAGGAAAGTACTGAGCAAAAACTTTCTCCTTAATTTCCTGTTCCTTTTCTATGGTAGTGCGCCATTTATTATCTAATGCCTTATACAAAGAATTCAATGTCTGAGATTTAATCTCTAATGGCGACTAATCATTTGTACACAAATAAACAATAATCTTCTGTAGCACTTCTTCTTTCTCCTCATCACTAAAATCATCATAGTAGTCTACTAAATCATGTAGTAATTTTCTCCTAATATTCTTTATTGTTCTTTGACAATGTGTCAAAGGTTTACAGGAGGAGATATCTATATTTAACGGTGCAGATGATGCCAATTCATTCTTTGTCTTCTTTCTTGTCTGTCTCGCCTTCTTGGGCTACCCCTCAAACACAGTTTCCTTTGAGTCCAAAGATTTTCTTTTTGTCTTCCTTTTCCTCTCAAAGACTTTACCCGGTGCTACTTCTGGTTTCTTTTTGGCTGGTGACTGCTTGGTCACTTTTGGAGTTGTAGTAGTAACCGGTGCTAATGCTGCAGGCACTGCCTTTGCCTTCTTTACTGCAGGTTCTTTTCCTTTCTTTGCAAAGGGTTCCTTGACTGGTGTAACCCTTTCCAGATAGGTTCTGGTCCTCTTTGCCTTAGGAACAAGAGGTGAAACAATAAGGGCAGAGGCATACCCTTCCAGCATGTCATACATCACCTCATAGCCCATTGGCTCAACTTCTTCCTGTCTAGGCTCAACAACCTCCATTATGCATTGATCCACCTTAATGGTGAAATAGATATCGTCTTCATATTTCTTGAGGATGTCACCTAATATTCTCATTCTTTGGATCATTTTTCATTTGAACTCATCAAAATACTTGTTCAGAACTTCAAGATAACGGGTTCCCACTGCTTGCAAACTTTCCTTTATCTGTTTGGTAACTGGTTAGTCCGCAAACCACTAAATGTCTCCCACTCTTGGGAAGTATCCTTGAAAGTAAAAGAACAACCCAACCAATAGTTGTCCAAACTTGAACCTTAGTGCATTATCTTGTTTGATTGATTTCAGGTTCAATAGGAGTTGCCTCTGCATACCGGTGCATAGGTCAAATGATGCATCCTCCTTTATCATCCGGTAAGCGGCATTTACCGCTGTAGCAGATACAGAGTTAATTCTACTGGCTGAGAATGTCCGGTAACCAATCACCATACATGCACACTTCACCAGATCATCCTTGATTGAATTGACTGTCATGCCACGTGAGTCACTCACTGAACCAGTGAGCTTGGACATTTCAGTTTTTCTAACTGTCCTTAGGGCTGGCACATCCCCTATATTGCAGAAACCAGTGACTGCATGAATTTCCTACGGCATGATATCATGCATCCTATCCAGGTACATCTTGTCACTGTGGACTCTACTCAAAATGATCCTTATGTGATCTTCTGTAAAATCTTCCAGGAAGTAGATAGTATTGTGGAGTTTCTTCTTCTCCAAGATATTATACTCTAGTTTGATTTTCCTATCCTTGCCACAAAACAAACCTAACTGGGAGTGGATAGCTAGAGACCCTAGGTCTTTAATCTTGCAGTTTATGTAGTCAGAAATTCCCTCTTCTACTATCACACCAGCTGGAACTTGTGATAGGGCATTATACTTGGACTTTCGTTGAATAAAACTTTCAGATTCAATAGATGCACTAGAACTGGTATGAGATGCGGAAGCCATGATAGAAACTTTAAGAACTTCAAGAAATACCTATTAAAACATGTGAATTTAGGGCTTTCTGATTCTCCTTCACTCCACACTTCGTCGATTGTTGAATCACCGCTTTGTGTTCTCCACTTGACCGTTTGCAGTTTGAATTCAAATCTCCTTCGCAGTTTCTCAATTTCTCAAGATCTCAGCTCAAATCGTCTTTTTGTCGCTCTGCTCTTTGTAAGACTGTTCTTTGCCCGAAAAATGATAGTGAGAAATGATTTGAAAAATGCTTTTAAACACATTCCTCACCTACCATCATTAATGTTCCTTCATTAGGGCGTAAACCCTAATTTTTCCTTTTTACCATTTCCAGACTTTTGCCAAACTACTGGTATAACATACCATTTAAGGTCTTTTACCGGTGTAAACTGAGGGTTCGAAACATTTTGTTGTTTTCTCCCCCTAAGCTTTTCTGAAGCTTAGTTTGCTGGTTCTGCGATTTCCACACTAGGTGTAGAAACCAGTTCCTCTTGTAACACCACTGGTTTCTTCTTCCAGGTTTTGTTCATATCTTCTTGAACTATTTGAACATCAACATTTCCTTCTAAAGTGACCAATATATCATCAGATATGTTCTTTCTTGATCTACAAAATCTGACAATGTGACCTGGTTTGTTGCAGTGATAGCAGACCAATCCAGGTGCTCTCCAAGGTCCATTATTCATGTTTCCATTCTTCCTTCTGCATGTTGTAGCAGTGTGACCATGACCATGACAGATCATACAATTTGCTCTCCACCCGGTTGCTACTTGATAACCACCACTTCTTGGCTGATGATTCAAGACATTAAACCAGTTGTGATTCTGATTCACAAAAGATTCAAGACCAGCTCCTTGGGTTCTCTGAGGATATCTTCCAGTGTTATTCATAACAGACCTACATTCAGATGCTTTATGCCCATACTTGTTGCATGCATAACAGTTACCATTGAATCTATAGGATCTAGGCTTATCATTTAGGAAATAAGGAAAATTGGTGTAAGCCTTACTCCTACACACATTTACAGTATGTCCTTCTTTAAGACAGTTAAAGCAAACAGGTTTAAACTTTTGCTTACCTTTATCCTTTGATGCCAGTTGTTTCTTTGATGCTCCAGCATTTGTACCAGAGGTCTCACCTTCCTCATGACTGGAATAACCAAGTCCATTGGTATTCTTGACCGGTTTGGTAGATTCAAGCTTTTGCTCAAGCTTGATAGTACTCTTGTTGAACTTAGCAAGTATTTCCTTTGACTCAGAGAGTTCTTTGGAAATAGCAGCATTTGTTTCCAACAGGTTTTCATTCTCAGAGATGGCAATGTTCAGTTCTCCTTGCATGTCTTCCTTTTCCACCTTGCTTGCATGGAGTTGAGCATTTAGGGCACTCATCTCTTGTTTCAGCTTGGAGATCTGATGATCTCTTTCTTTCACTAGGTCTTCAGCTTTTCTCCAGTTCTTAAGCTCTTGGCACATCTGGATAGTCAGTCCTTCCAACTCCTTTCTCAGTTGGAGTTTGATTCATTCAACTTATTTGCTTCTGCAATTAGGGCTTCCATGTCTGCTTCATTTGCAGAACTATTTTCAGATAGCTCCATTATCTTTTCTACATGTTCTCTCCTTTTTGCTTGAGATGCCTTTTATTTGACCATAAGATCATCATAGGATTTCTTAGACTGAGTGAGTCATTGACTAAGTTCCCTCAAGGTGTATTCCCCCATATCTCTTTCCAATTGGTTAAATTTATAGAAAGGTAGGCTCTAATACCAATTGATGAATACTAAGAGGGGGGGGTGAATTAGTACGCCAAAAATCTTTGCACTTAAACACTTTGCAAGACTAATAGTAAACCGGTAAAACAATTTAGCAGACAAACTGGTTAACAAACATGCAAACCAAATAGCTAATGATGCATTCACCCACAGAAGCACAAACACCATAACACAAGAGATTTTAACATGGAAACCCAAATGGGAAAAACCACAGTGAGATGGAACTCACAAGTAACTATCTAGAGAATAGAAACCAGACCAGTTAAGGTCAGACCGGTTAAGGTGTTACAATGTTCTTTACCAAAACAGATCTTGTTAGGAATCTCAATCTCTGTTAGGAGATAAGTCCGATTAAAGACCACCTTGCTAGAGGATTTTAGATCCACAGATGTGAACCACCTTGTTAGAGGATTTACAAGAGGCTTTTGGGCCTACCTGGTTAAGGGCTATAGACTTGTCAAAGATGTGAGTAATCAACAAGTGTGTGATCTAGCAAATAGCACAGATTGCTTGGTTAGATCCTTGATAGCTCGATCTTAATGCATTACAACACTACTTTAGTCTTCTACACATTCATACTCTCTCTAACTCTTTAGCTACCTTGAACCCTAGTAACAACATCAACCTCAACAACAACAACTTTAGAACCCTAGACATGATGTCCTTATAAAGGAATCTGATTTCATGTCGGTCCAATAGGATTACAATACATTTTCCTAGGTTCAATGCATCTAGACATATTTAGTAACACGACAAAAAAAGCACCGCCAGAGAGTCAGCACCGTCAAATGATCGGTAGATGGTAACTCATCACAAAATGTCGATTGGTAACTCATCACAGAGTATTACCGGTTCATACAAAATATCGGTTGCCGGTTTGTCAAAAATGAAGACTGGTAACAATGTTTTATGCTGCTTTAATCCCTCGTACCGCTTGATATCCACGAACCGCTTGGGGTCGACATGTCGCTTTAGACTGGTAAACACATTCTGCAAAACATCAATAGTCTAAAGACTATAATAGAACATATCGGTTGGAACAAATACCGGTTGTACTCTAACTCATACATATAAAGAGGATCTCAATGCAAGTATGTGTCCATCAATGACAATCACAACCTAAACATAAAAAATGCCAACACGGCTTACAATATAAAAGATATACAATGTCGGCCCAATAAAATAATTACAAAATGATTTTACAATAAAACCTTTCGGATCCAAACTGATGTTGGGTTCACTGAAATGTTGGATGTTCATGTTGATGCTGGTGTCGATGCTGGTATGTGTCGTTACATGCCTTCAATAGAATCTTGTTGCCATAAATGACAACATATGATTCCAATGAGTGTCAATTGCTAACAATCTCCCCCTTTGGCATTGATGACACTACTCATGTGAAAAATGGATTCCTTTCCGGTTTGTCATGCCCAAAATTTAGGGCAAAAACGGAACAATTTTTTTTTTAAAAGATACTAATTTAATTAACAAGCACACTCTTGCACCAAGCGTTAAAGAGAATTTCATTATTAAATTCTGACTAATTTCAAACGAACTAAGCTTCGTTAAAAAGTTAAATTTTAATTGCGGGAAAACCTACTGGTTTAGATTCTATCTCCAAAAGATATTTAGTTAATAGCTCTATTATATTAAACAAACTAAAAGTATTAGGAGAGATATTTTAATTTATTCCCCACTATGACTATATAGTCCTAGCAATTTTAATTAATTTCTTCTTTATAATTTTTTTTTCCAAATCAATATTGTGTACATATAAAATGTACATATATACATATAGATTATGCATATATTTTTTATATCAATAATTTAATTTCTTAAATCAATGAAACACAATAAACATATATATATATACATATATATATTCCCATATATATATATATGGAAACATATATATTTATATATATATATATTCTACTTATATACCAATATTTTAATTCTAACCTCCTAAATCCATTGCAATTTTCTAAATATCATCTCTTAATTCCCTCAACCCTAAATAGGGTTCTAATTACTTATAAAACCATTACCTAAACCCAAACAAACATATTTATTTTTTTGATTTTAAAAAACTAAACTTCCCTAGCCCCTTTCGGGCTAGGGTTTAACCCATTTTCTTTTTTTTTAACAGATGAAGACTCATGCTGGGCCGAAGACCCTATGGGTGGCCATGTCCATATTTTCTTGCAGGTCGCGGGGGTTTAGTAGCATGCTGGGCCGCACGCGCGCCACTGTGTGAGCGCACAGTGGGCGCCGCGGCACCACTGTGTGCCCACACAGTGGGCGCCGCTGGCGGCACCACTGTGTGCCCACACAGTGGGCGCCGCTGGCGGCACCACTGTGTGGCCACACAGTGGCGGCCGTGGCCGTCCACTGTGTGCCCACACAGTGGGAGCCGCAAGCGGCTCCACTGTGTGTGCACACAGTGGGCACCGCGCGGTCGTCCACTGTGCGTACACACAGTGGAGCCCGCGGGGTTCCCATCTTTTTTTTTTTTTTTAATTTTTTTTTTAAAAACAATAACATTTATATATATATATATATTTATATATATGTATATATATATATGTGGTATTTTCATAAATTAATAAGCATAGATAAAAAGATAAATTTAAATTCTAAATAAAATTTATATATATTTTAAAAGAGAATTATTACATGCAAAATTTTAAGCTAATATAATAAAGGAAAAGATAACCTTAAGTTAAATCAAAAATTTAATTTTATATATATATATATATATATATATATATATATATAAATTTAAATGCATCTATAAAACAAACTTCTAAATCAATGTTTAACAAAAAATACAATCTAAAGTATTTCACAAAGATACATTATATGATTCCTTTTTTGTAATAAGAAATCCATTAACATGTTTTTTAAATAGATTATTCACATAAAACAACTTCTCTTTCCATCTAAAATACTTATAAAGCTTTCAGCTTAAATAAACTTCTAATTTGACTCAATTAAAAATACAGGTAAAAATCTAAATGAAATCAGACTTTTTATTTCTTTCATAAAACAAGAAGCTTTGCATGCATCACTAATTTACTTTTCTTTTTCAATTATTCTAGGAGTAAAATCAAGCCTTTTCTCTTTCTTTAAAACATCTCTAATATATACTACCAAATTTACAGAATGTTTTCTCTGAACAGTCACAATAATAAGACTTCAAATCTATTATTACAAAATTACAACTTGCTTCTCCTTTCTTTTGAATGAGGCATTTATTCATAACAACTTTAGAACAACATCTGCAACTGAATTCAAATATCTTCAATTTCAATCTTCTGAATATCCTTCATGAATTTCTATCCTCTTTCCTCTGGATTTCCTGCATAATAGAAAACCCAAAACTGACCACGGAGTGCTCACCTCCCAGCCTAGGCTAACTAGTAGCCACCCCCGAGCTCGGAGATCCAATTCCTAGACGGGTACAAACAGGCAAACACAAAGAAACACAAAACATACAAATATTCCAGACACATTCCCAACCTGGCTTTCACAGCACCACAC
Organism: Cryptomeria japonica; assembly: GCF_030272615.1. Classification (NCBI taxonomy): domain Eukaryota; kingdom Viridiplantae; phylum Streptophyta; class Pinopsida; order Cupressales; family Cupressaceae; genus Cryptomeria; species Cryptomeria japonica. Next base: position 288,208,758 of record NC_081405.1, read on the forward strand.
TCTGGTGGTGAACATTTTCAAAGGGTGGTAGTGGACCAAATACCCTGAGGAGAATCTGCAAGTATGTAATAACAAGAAGCCACCTCATGGCACAAATAACATATCAAAATCTCAACCCCATAAATTCCTTATGCCCCCCAAAGGCATTCTAGCCTTATAACCCTCCTTATGACCCCCATTGCACAAACAGACCATGCAGCAAGGGTCACACAAAGATCCCTTGTGATCGCTCTCTAAAGAGAGTCTCTCACTCGAGGGTTGTCACTGCTACCACCCTCAAGATCCTCTTCTCTCCCAAGAGAAAGAGAGATCTTGAGAAAACTCCCAAAACACATTCATTCATAAAACAAAACCAAAAGATTTTCAAACATTCATTTTCAAGAATACAGATTTTCTTATTCATCAACTTTCAGAAATAAACAAAAACTAGACATTATAAGTAAAAATGAAACCAACCTTATTTTGCCCAAAGGTTATAATGATATCTGAAGAAGAGCTGCCCAATCCACAATTCTTTATTTTCCTTAATCAATTTCTTTATCCCATAACATTATTTTTCTTCCAAATTTTCTTCTGTCTCCAAAAATGGAGAGTGGGTGATTAACCAGCTATTCCCAAAAATCTTCCTTAAGAAGCTCACTCTCTGAGTTCTCACAGGATTCTAAAAAAATCAACAAAAAGAAGGAAGAAAGCAAAAATGCAAAAAGACTTTCCTTCCAAGAGGGAAAATCTTGATTTGATTTTCACTTCAATTTCCAATTTTCGCTCAACTCAAAAAAACCAATTTTTAAAGCATTAAAAAGATCATTATAAAGTAGAAACTTGCCTAAAATTACCCCTAACCCCTAGGTATACCTTATGGGCTTCAGGAAACCCTAATAAACTACCCCTAGGTGTTCATTTAACCCATTTTAAACCCCTCTGAAGTTTATTTTCGGGTCAAACATAAGTTGACCACTCCAATATTATATCCTCAAAATATCTTTTTGACAACACATTATTTTATTTAAAATTAATAATAATTAACACTTTCCCATCAAGAGACAAGATAAAATATTTAAATTTAAATCCACACGTGTCAAGTGACACTAATAAAATACTTTTACAAAAATAAACATGAAATTGTCTCTTGAGGTTTTTACACAATAAATTTAAATAACACATAACACACATGCAGCATATACTGATACGAATAAAATACAACACAAACGGGGTGTTGTCTCTCCAAATAGACAAACCCTGGCTTTACGAACATACATAAGTCTAGGTTTGATTCTCCATAATTTTCCATGGTCACATGGTAAATTTCCTGCGCATCTCAATTTACACATTAGTACTCCCAAATATTCATATAAAATATAATTCAATAATACAACAATGCACATCATTACTTGCATACAATTTTCATCTGCACAGATTGAATACATCTTTTGTCAAGCAAATTCACATAAACAATTTTCATCCCAATTCACATAAACTAAACATACATCATAGTTCTATATTCAAAGTAAAATCCTGCAAATTCATTAGCGACATCTATCATTGCAATATCATTCTATCTAATAATCATGTAGTGTTCTATCTCATAAAGCATGTAAGTAAAACATCAATTCATAGCAATGTTATCCAATATCCTGAAATCATATAAGTTCTAAGTCTCAAAATGCATCAAAACAAAGTATCCATAGTAGTCTAAAATATAAAATCCACTGAATGTCAAACTGAGTCGAGGTGAGGCCTCACACGGTTCAACCAAAAAATGAATCATACTCCCCCTGAGCTGATTGACTCTGTCAACAATATACTCTGCCTACCCTCCCCTTAGGATTACATACATTTTTTACATAAATATACTCCCTCTTTGACATCAATGCCAAAGACCTATGAAAGAATTTAAAGAATAATCACATATTACTTTACCGAAGCTTGACCAATCTCAAAATTTCTAGGTAAGCCTTCTCTAGCAACTGTACATAGGTATCCTGACTGGTTTTGAATATTTTAGATATGGATACAAGTCCACTCAGTAAATGTGCTAGTGTTTCTTTCTCAGTGACTTTTGCCAATGTGGGTTTTGCAAGCATATTCATACATACTCTCTTATGTCTTATGTACACCAATTGAATCCAATCTTGGACTCACCAAACCTCTAAGACTCCTTTCTCTTTGAATGATCTTGTCTCTTTCCTTTTCAAAAGAAAAAACTTGGTTCTCCAAGGTCATAATTTGTCCATCAATGGAAGTTATAAGTGAAGTTAGTCCATCAAAAGAATTAACAATATTAGCTATCTTTTCATTAATTCCTTTAACCTATGATCTACATTATCTGTAAGAATTTGTATATTTCAACAGGCCCTGCAGATGTTAGTACATTGTTTCAAATAATTTTCAATGAGTACAAGTTTCTCGTCAATCTTCCTCTTCTCTATCTCAATAATCTAGTCAAAAGTTGCTTTCTTGGCTAGAGTAAATCTTTGAAGTGTTTTCTTGTTTGAAATCTACTACAATGACTAAAAGTTTTTAGATATGTGTTTTATTAATACCTTAAGCTTACCGAAAGGGCTTGCTTCATTTTCAATAATACAATCAAGAATTAATCTATGCAAAACTATTATAGATTGATCTATTATTCCTTTGTCTACAGATCCCTCCTTCATTAGTGTTTGAGTAGCCATCATCATTAGCTCTGTGGGAGTCATCTTTGTAACTGATTTCTTCTCAACTTGAGAAGTGTCAATTGCCAAATATTTTGCATGGGAAACAACTAGCAGTTCAGTCTCCTTTTCCTTATCTTCCTTATCCTTTGTCGGTGAATCTCTTTTCTCCTCCTCTAATGCACCGGTGGCTTCACCACTTGGTGCAGTATCAGTTACTGTCGGTGGAGTATTATCCACAATATTATCTGTAACATGTATATTATCTATATTACCTTTCCCAGACTGTACAAATGTAGTCTCTGCCAGTTTAATCTATACACTCTCAATAGTTATGGGTTTAACTGTCGGTTCATTCAAAATTTGAACTGAACTTTCCAAAATTCCTTTCCCTTTAGATTTGTCTAGAATAGTGGGAGTTGTAGCCTTAGAAAATTCTTCTTGAGAGGTGATAAAATCAGGATTCTTTTGGAAGAATTTAGTCCAACCATCTCTGGGCTCATTTACTATCTCATTAACTCTACCCATCATCAGGCCTATTTGTTGGCTTTTGCTTCTAAAGACTATTATGTTAGCAACATCTATACATATTTTCATTTCCTCATTGTTTATAGAGCCACACATATTCAAAAATTCAACTTCTTTGATCTCTTTGTCCCTCCTAATTGCATCTAATCTCCTCGCATCTAACTTATTCTACAATGATAAAGGAATTTCCTTCAAAATATCTACCAAAGCCTTCTTATATATGTCTAGATATAACAAAATTGCTTCTTCTATTTCATCTTTCTCATTATCTTCTAAATCTTCATAAAAATTTGATACATTCTTCAACATTCCATCTTTAGTTATCTCATCAATCAATTATGCACAAGTCATTGGGGGTATGATGGTAACATTACCAGATTCAATTGCTTCATCAATTGCACTCTTTTTCTTCTTTATAGGGGTTGCAGGAGTGGATGGAGAAGGTTGCATGTTCTTTGCTAGAGGTGGGGGTGCAGTTGTTATCTTTCTAACTAACTTTCTCCTTGGTTCCACCTTATTCTCCTCTATTGGAGGCTTGTCAGTTTTCTTCCTTTGTACCCTTCTGAATGCAAGAGGTTGGTTATCCTCTAGATCAGAATTAGAAGTGATAGAAGAAATGAAAGTCTCAAGCTTCTTCACCTCAGGAGCACTAGTTGCTGCCGATTGATCTACCAATTTATATCCAGAACCTAATTCTATATCTATCCCGTGCATTACATCTTAAACAAATGTAGACATTTTGTCTATCTTCTTGTCTCTTCTTTTCTGGTTGAAACTAGTTTTAACTTCAAAATTCTTTTCCTATGTAGTGCCAAAGTGTTCAACCTTATCATCCATAGGAGAATCAATCAACATTTTAGCATATAACTCCAAAATGTTGTCATCTACCTCATAACCTAATTCAGTGACCCATATAGTTCTGGGTTCCACTGCTTCCATCAATGTCTCATCTGTTTTGACCATAAAGTAGATATCAGTGGAGTATTTCTCCATAATGTGCTTGGAAATTCTTTCCCTCAGTCTCATGTTTTCCTAAAAAAAATTGAAATATCCCCATAGATTCTCATCCCTATTACTACCAAGACTAGTGATTGCTTCTTTGATCTGCATTCCTATCGGTGTGTCATGTGCCCAATGCTTCTTGCCCAAACCTGGTAGCTCATTCATGAAGTATAACATCAGGCAGACAATAAGATTGCCAAACCTGAAAATTCCTTTCTTAACCCCTTTAATTTTTCCAAGATTAATAATTAACTTACTCCTCATCCATTCACACAAATCATACTTTTCATTATTCTTTAACATCTGATATGGAACATGGATGCAACAACTAGCAATAGATTTTAATCGACTTGATCGAGTTACCTTGTAGTTGATTATCATGCTGCCAAATTTCACATCAATGTCTTTGATGGTGTTGACCCTCATAGATCTTCCATCATGGGTTGTGTCGGTGAGCTTCTCAACCGCAGTGGTGAAAATCTTATTTCCTGGTTCTTGTCCAACTTCAGGTAAGCTGGTGACTGCTTGAATAGCTTCTTTGGTAATCATGTGGGGATAGTCCAACCAAATGAATTCATTATGAACCCTACTCAAGAAACATATCTGATCACTTCATCCTTGAATTCTGGAATGTACAGGATTTGGGTTAACCCTAGATCCTCAATGATTTGATATTCCAGTTTGATAGTACTAGAGCTGCCTAGTATCATAGATTGATACATTCCCTTGATTTTCTTAGTGCCCAAATCCTCCAAGGTGTGCTGAATATAGGCTCTGACATCTTCTACACAAACCATGCCATTGGGAACCCTCAAAAACATACCAGTAGAATCTTCCTTCATAGCAATTTGGGGAACTTCCTTGAAAATAGGCCTAAGCCTATCCTTGACCTCAACAACAGTGGGATTCGCAATGAAATTAGGAGCAGATGATGATCCGGATGCCATTTCAAAGAAATATCTGGATAATAGTCATCGATTGAAGGGTTTTGATTACTTCTCAGATGACTATTGGAAATTCTCTAGAATGCCTTTACTTGCTCTTGATCGCCTATGATTCGCCTTTCCTTCGCTTTGGTTTGCTCGAGTGTTGGGTGAGTGAAAATGATTCCATTTTCCATTTTTATCAACGAGTAAACCCTAATTCATCACTATCATAAATGCTTAGCGATGTGCCTTACCGGATGTTGGTTTCACAGTTTTATGCCAGGTGAACCTCCATCAATGATTAATCCCACTCTCCAGATCTCTTTCGGGGAATATTCAAGATTTGTAATGAATTTTCCAACCCCTAAGGTGTATGCCTCAGTTACCAATTGAATTTCATGCCAGTGCAGGAATGCTTTGGTCTACTGGTGGAGTTACAAGTGCAATTACCAATGTCATGGTTCTTCAGATTTTCTAACCCATCTCTTGGTGTGATCTTGTTGTATTTCATCTACCTTCTTCTTTCCTTTCTCATTTGTTTTATCATTGCTAACCGGTGTAGACTTGCTTCTATAGTACTTAGCAATATGACCTATTTTATTGTATGCATAACATGTAACATTGTTCTTTTGAATTGCTTTGACATATTCAATATCATTCATTGACCTACATTGATTAACCAAATGACCAAACTTTCCACATGCATGACATTTAACATTCATTCTACAATCTTTTGTCCTATGACCATATTTCTTGCAATTTGTGCATTGACCGGGAACTAAATTGTAGTTTTGATTTTCTCTATTTCTACATTGTCTAGCCATATGCCCAAATTTATTACAAACAAAACATCTACCATTGAATTTGTAAGTATTAGATTGCCTTACCGGTTTTCTCTGGTATGATGAGTTCTCCACACCAGTTGTCTGATCTTCATTTGCAGTACCAGATCTTTCACCTTGTACAAATCCAAGTCCTCTAGAATCTTCACTATGCCTTTGTCTTTTCAATAAATCGTCCAACTGTGCAACACTAATCCTAAATTTTTCTTTATACTCACTTGCAGTAGTCAGATCATCTCTCAGAGTTGTTATTTGTCTTTCAAGCTCTTGTTCATTATTCTAGGAGTGTGCAAAATCAGTTCTCAACAGATTATTCTCATGAGTCAATCTGCCACATTCATCAAATTTGTTCTTCAAAGATATAACAATATTTTCTTCCTCTTTCTTTTTTTGATAACCTCATAGTCAAGTCTTACATTTCATTCTTCATGAGCATGTTTGCTTGACTCAGTTTCTAACATTGTTCCTTAAGTGCATTTTTCTCTTCATCATCCTGGTTTTATAAAAGTTCCTTTCTCTTGGCTTGAGTAGATGATAACCTTTCTTGCAAAATAAGAATGAATTCATTAGCAGAATTCGGTTCATCTTGCAGTTTCAGTTTCTTCATCCTTTCAACATCATAGTCCTCGAGTGCCATCTCAAGTTGCTTCTCCATAAAAAATTTTAATGATTCTGGTTTTAGGATCTTCCTCAAGCTATTAAACTTCTTCCGAGGTACCAAGCTTTGATACCAATTGTTGGAATACAATGAACCCAAGAACATTGAGAGGGGGGGTGAATCATTTTTTTTCTGGTAACACAAGATTTTAACCTTTTATAACATACACATATAAATCGGTAAATGAAGAAACATAAAACATGAACCAAATAAACCAGCCACATGAATGAACACCATAACACACAGAATTTATACATGGAAAACCTCAAAGAGGAAAAACCACAGTGGGATTTGTGACCCACAATATCAATTCACTGGCCATATGAAAGATATTACATATCATGGGGGCCTGTACATCCATGAAGGCACACTTCCTAGAGCACACTACTCAACAGAAAAGAGTCTCACTAACTACAAGCTTCTGCTGAAATAAAATAGTACTGGTGAACTCACAAAATACATCTACAATGCCAAAAAGAGTTATGGTTAAAGCTCTGTTTTGTACCGGTTCATAAACCTTGAACCTTCTACCAGTATCTCCTCTTCCTCCAATAATTCTTTGCAAACTATCTATTGATCATATCATGATATTACATTCACATAAAAAATGACCTACATACATATCATTCACATTACACAGTTCTACTATTATTCTCCTATGTCCCTGTCATATCAAAATGACCTAACAGACTGACTTATATACCCTTACAAACAATATGCTTTATGTCGGCTTACAATACAAAAGATATACAATTTCGGCCCAGTACAATAATTACAAAATGATTTTACAATAAAACCTTTCAGATCTAGACTGATGTCAGCTTCACTGAAATGTTGGATGTCAGTGCCAGTGTCGACATATGCCTTCAAATGTTGGTATGTGTCGGTATATGCCTTCAATAGAATCCTGTTGCCATTAATAACAACATATGATTCCAATGAGTGTCAATTGCCAACAATTCGCACCAAGACTTGTGATTGTGGGATCGTGGTCAAGATGCCTCCAAGAGTGATGCATGGTGGCAGAAATGCTCATGGCAGAAATGATGATGGAAGAAATGCTTTGGCAGATGAGGGTTTGAGCCCTCGAGAGATAGATTGATGCACTGCAAGAAGAGTTGAGAAGAGGATTTAATCCAAGGAGAGGAGAAAGTGATGATGAAGAAGAGGTTTAAAATACATATAAAGAAGAAGTAGAAGAAGCAATAGATCAAAATCAGGCTTGATTGTTGAGGGCCACTTCCCAAATTGGGAAGAGACCCAAAATTGAAGTCTCTAATTTTTTTGGAAATCTGAACCCAGAAGTGCTGATCGATTGGATAAATGAGTTGAAGTATTATTTTGAGTATGAGGAGATAGAGGACCCAGATTGGGTCAAGTTTGCAAAGACAAAGTTGAAGGGTCATGCTAGTATTTGTTGGAAAGAGGTCCAACTAGATATAAATTGGAGAGGAAAGGGAAAGATCATTAGATGGGATCGAATGTTGGAGAAACTAAAGAAGCAGCTCATTCCAATGGACTATGAATTGGACCTGCTAAAGGAAATGCAAGGATTAAAGAAAGGTGGAAAGTCTATGAAGGAGTATATAGAAGAATTTTACAAGATGATTATTAGAACATGTCATGCAGAGGCCAACAAGGAGAAAGCCACCTATTATCTTAATGGGTTACAATCAAGTATTCAAGAGGAGCTGAGTCTAGTCACAATGGCCAATATTGAGGAAGCATATCAATTTGAATTGAAAGTGGAGGAGAAACTGAATAAAAGATTTGAAGGCAAGAAAAAAGGGAAAGCCCAAGGTGGCAGAGGTGGTGGAAGATCTTTTTGAATCCGAAATGAAGATTAGGAAAATGATGATGCAAGTAATAGCTGAAATCGAAAGGATGATAATTTTAATCACCCCCGTGATCAAAATAATGATGAAAACTAAGGAGAGGAAGATGAAGGCCTGGACAAGGGTCTAGGAGAGGAGGTTTTAGAGGAACCTATTCCTAGTGTGAGGAAAAAGGGCATAAATCCTTTGAATGCCCACAACACCAAGGAAGGACAGATAGAAGGAATGAAGGCCATGCATGGGTGGCACATGCAAACAAAGAAGCTTAGTCTAAACATTTTGATGATGCTAAAAGGGGAGAGGCCCTAGTTATCAGGAGAACCCTGATGAATGAGGAGAAAGAACTAGATAAGAGGAAGAGTTTGTTTTGCACTAGATACAAATGTGAAAATAAGTGTTGTGATGTGATTATTGACAGTGAGAAAACTGATAATCTGGTGTCCTAAGAGATCGTTATAAAGTTGAAGCTGAAGAGAGAAAGACATCCACAGTCGTATCAAATAGCCTGGTTGCAAAATGACCACAAATTTCTGGTCAATGAGCAATGTTTGCTAAGGTTCAAGATTGGTAGTTACCATGATGAGGTACTTTATGACATCATACCCATGGATGCATGTCACATGTTGTTAGGGAGGACATAGGAATTTGATAGGAGTGTTGTACATGATGGTCGTGCTAATACCTACACCCTAACAAAGGATGGAGTTCACCATAAGTTGAATCCCTTGAAGGAGGTGGAAGAAATTTTTTGGAAGGCATGAAACACAAACCTGTGTGTTTTGTTTTAATTCCTAGAGTGGATAAAGAAGATAGAAAAGAGTGTATAAAGAAGATAGCGAAGAGGTTCTTGTAGAAGCTTCTATTTTGTTCAATGGATTTTAGGACATCGTGTCTGATAATGTACCTGAGGGTTTACCACCTATGAGGAAGATCAGTCATCGGATTGATTTGATCCCTGGAGCTAGTTTGCTCACATAATGACTCCAACAGAAAATGAAGAGTTGACCCAACAGGTTCAAGAGTTGTTGAGAAAAGGATTTGATCTAAGAGAACCTGAGTCTGTATGTAGTACCTGTGGTACTAGCATCAAAGAATAATGGAGAATGGAGAATGTGAATGGACTCCAGGGCCATAAACAAGATAAAAATCAAGTACATATTTCCCCTACCAAGGATTGATGACCTTATGGACTACTTTGGTGGATAAAAGTACTTCACAAAGATTGATCTGAAGAGTGGATATCACTAGATTTGGATTAGAGAGGGGGACGAGTGGAAGACTACCTTCAAAACCAAAGAAGGCTTGTATGAGTGGTTAGTCATGCATTTTGGGTTAACCAATACACCAAGCACATTCATGTGACTCATGAATGAGGTACTGAAAGAATTTATGAGAAAAAATTTCATTGTCTATTTAGATGATATTTTTAATTTTCAGTAAGGCACTGGATGAGTGCTTGATGCATATTCATAGAGTTTTTGAGAATCTGAGAGAGGAGAAATTGTTGATTAATTTGAAGAAGTGCAGTTTTGTGAAGGAGTTAGTGTACTTGGGGTTTGTTGTCTCAATAGAAGGTGTTAAAATGGACCCCGCAAAGGTGAAGGCTATACTAGAATGGCCTACCCCAAGGATTGCTACTGAGGTAAGATATTTTTGTGGTTTGACCAGCTTTTAGATGATGTTCATTAGAAACTTCAGTAGCATTTGTGCACTTCTGACTGAAACAATGAGAGCGGATAGGAATGAGTTCAAGTGGAGTATTGGAGTAGAAAATATTTTTGATATTTTGAAGAAGAAGGTGATAGAGCAACTTGTTTTAGCCCTTCCCGATTTCAATAAGGTGTTTCAGATGGATTGTGATGCCAGTGCTAATGCCATTGTAGTTGTTTTAAGCCAGGAAGGTAGACCCATTGCATATTTCAATGAAAAGCTAAATGATGCAAATAAGAAGTATTATGTTTATGATCAGGAATTTTATGCAATAGTTCAAGCATTAGAGAAATGGAGGCACTATCTATTGCCAAGGGAGTTTGTTTTGTATACTGATCATCAAGCATTGCAATACTTGAATAGCCAAGGGAAATTAAACCAGAGACATTTGAAATGGGTGGAGTTTTTGCAGAGTTGTACTTTTGTCTTGAAACATAGGAGTGAGAAATCTAACAGAGTTGCAGATGCCTTAAGTAGGAGGAATAGTTTGCTGACAAATATGTAGTTTGAAGTGGTTGGGCTTAATGAACTCAAGACATTGTATCTTGAGAATCCTGATTTTGTAGAGGCTTGAAAAGCTTGCAAGGAGCCTATTACTCTAGACAAGACAAGGTGGTTGGATTTCATAATCCAAGATGGCATGTTGTTCAAGGGAAGCTAGTTGTGCATTCCAAGGAGCTCCATGAGGGAGAATTTGATTAAAGAGAAAAACATTGGAGGAATGGTAGGACACTTTGGTCAAGATAAGACCATTCCCATTATCAGTGAATATTATTATTGACCTCAATTATCAAAAGATGTGAAGAAATTTGTGTAGAGTATGTCAAGTAGATAAAGGAGTGAGCCAAAATATAGGGTTGTATCAACCATTCCCTATACCAGAGAGGCCATGGGAGGACATAAGCATGGATTTTGTTCTTGGATTACCAAGGACAGTGAGGGAATGATTCAGTATTTGTGGTGGTTGACAAGTTTTCAAAGATGACACACTTCATCCCATGTCAGAAGACCCATGATGTTGTCCACATTGCTGACTTGTTCTTCAGGGAGGTAGTAAGACTACATTGTCTACCAAAAAGTATTATTTTAGATCGTGACACCCAATTTGTTGGATAATTTTGGAGGAACTTGTGGAAGAAATTGAAGATGGAGTTGAAGTTCAGTTTTGCACATCATCCACAGATTGATGGTTAGACCAAAGTAGTGAACATGAGTTTGGGTAACCTACTGAGATGCTTGGTAAGAGATAAAACCAAGGGATGGGATTTGATCTTACTAGAAGCAGAATTTCCTTACAACAATTTTGTCAACATAAGAATAGGTCAATCACCATTCCAAATTGTATATAAAGGCAGTCCAAGGACCATTGCAGAATTAAGGAAGATGGACCAGGAGAAGCATACAAGTGCTAAAGTCGAAGACTTTGTAGAACACATCAAGAATATGTTAGAATGCACTGATACTGGCAGTAAACTGAGAGGGGGGTGAATCAGTTTACTAACAATAGCAACATTTAATTCAATTATAAACCTTAAACTGAAGCATAAACCAATAAAGAATATTACATGAAAGCACAACACACATAACACCAATATTTTGACATGGAAAACCCAAAAGGGGAAAAACCACGGTGGGAAACCCTACCCACAATCAAATGAATACTATGTAGTAGTATTGTGAATAATTACAATGGGGTCTACACATCCAGAAAGGACAACATCGTAGAGTCCACCGCTCATCACAAAGGGAAGTCTCACCAACTTACAAAATCATTGGACTACAATCCGAAAAACAATAAACTGTGAAAGTATCATCTACTAATGCCTGTTACAATTTTGGTTAAGCACTGATGTCTACTCTACAATACAAAACCTTTCTAACCTTCACTTGAATGATATGACTTTATTCACACTTAATCCTTTTTATGATAATGAAGACTTAACCAACCATAACCATCGATCTATAAATTACATGAGTAAGTCACCTATAAATATAGATCATCGACCTTATTGACAAGGTTGGCTAAAGCCTAAACCCATAATTATAAAAATTACATCACATAATACCTCTCGACCAATATTATGATTTACATTACATAGCATGTACCTAAATCAAGTAACCAAACAATTATATCCGTTGGGGATTCCGCTAAGACCAAAATCCAACACGCTTCACTTGTTGGTAGAAACCCTCAATGAAAGTTTAACTGGATCCAAATAGGACCACCATAATAGCATGCCATCCAAAACAAGGTCACCAAACACTCAAGATATGATCAAGAAGCACCAACAACATGAAAGAAAACAATTCCAAAAGCTGGACCCAAAATCCACTAACCAAGTCACCAAAACAGCATATCAGTAAAGCTAACTGGGAATGCCAGAAGCCGGTGAAGCCAAAAGGTAGCCGATAAAGGCATAAACCAACCTGTAACTAGAAATACCAAAAGCAATAACCAAATCATGAAACCACCAAAATATAGAAAGCATGTAACCATAAAAATAAGCATCCAAAACTGATTCCAGAGATCTGATCATACTGGATCAGAATGACAGCCAAAACCAAGAAGATCACCAAGACTAACAAGGAAAGATCCAACCGGGATAGTCTCCAACTGGGATACAGTGTTAACATCAATGGAAACACTTAACCAAATCCAACATATTGCCAACAATCTCTCCCTTTGGCATTGATGGCAACACTGAATGTGGAAAACATCCAAGTGCCAAGGAATGCCAACAAACTCCAAACCCATCAATAGATCTAGCAATTTTCACAAGAATACCTTCTCCCCCTTTGACATCAATGACAAAGGATGAATACTAAACCAAGAGTGCATAACCAAATAGGTGACCACTCCCCCTGAGTAGTGGCACTATCTTCATCAACCTGGATCAAAAAAGTATGTCTGATAAGCTCACCGGATTGATGCATCTCTACATCTCTAAGTTTATTTCAAAGGGCTAGTAACCCCCAACTAATCTCTGAGATATTCAAAAGTGTCTTTAGGCAATGGTTTCATTAGAATATCTAAAATTTATTCCTTAGTAGGCACATAAACCAGTCTAACTTCCTTTGCTTCAACCTTTTCCTTCAAGAAATTATACCTTATGGAAATGTGTTTTGATTTGGAATGAAATACCAGATTCTTTGAAATATCAATAGAAATAGTATTATCATAGTGAATAACAATAGGCTCATCATAACTTACCCTTGTATCCTTTAACATCTGTTTCATCCATAAAATCTTAGTACAATTGGTAGCAGCTGCAACATATTCTGCTTCAACTGTAGACAATGAAGTGCATGATTGTTTCTTACCAGGCCATGAAACCAACTTCTTCCCAAGAAAGAATGCATCGATAGTAGTGCTCTTTTTGTCATCCACATCTCCTACCCAATCAGAATCTGTATATGCACATAATGTAAAGTCATCATTCTTTGGATTCCATAACCCAAAGTCTGTTCTGATTAATATGAAAAATAGGTTTTAAAGACCCGAAACCTTTAACAAAGGAGATTAAATAGGATCATCAAAGAGAATCTAGACCAAGAAAGAACAACTAACACAATGACTAGCACTAAAGCTAGTAAACAGAAAGGATAGCAGTGAATAGAAACAACAAAATGAAGAAACCAAAGAAAACACTTCACAATTATAAAGCCTTCAGGAGGTCCTCCGCCTTAATCATCAACTAATCATAATTGGCCAGAGTTGCTTTAAGTTCATACAAGTCCTTATTTGGCTTATTCTCCTTCTTTTTTCCACTGGTTCTTGTTCTGGGTCCTTGAAAATCTCTTGTTCCTTCAGTGTCAGGGTCAATTTCTAGGGTATCCTTCTCCTCCACCAAATTGCTGATGAGGGTTTTGGTTTTGCTAGCAGAGGCCTTCAGAATGTTTAAGCTTTTCTCTACGATAATTTTAAGTCATTCCTCAATTTTGCTAATTTTATTGACAGTTCCCGCCATTGTTTGATCCATATCATTGGCATTTGCTTTCCTCTCAATCAAGTCTTTCTAAATTTTCTCAAATCTGGGGTTGAAGGAGTCTCATATTTTCAGCTCTAGCAATAGTTTTGGTCAAATCCTCCACATAATCTATTGTTGACTTCCCTTCACCAATGCTAATAGTTTCCAGAATCTGAATTCTGTTGATAATTTCTAGAATCTGGATTCTACTAATAGTTTCCAGAATCTAAATTCTGTTGATAATTTCTAGAATCTGGATTTTGTTTATAGTTTCCAGAATCTAGATTCTGCTGATAGTTTCCAGAAACTGGGTTCTGCTGATAGTTTCCAGAATCTGGAAACTAGTACTGACAATATTATAAAAGATTGAAGCACTCCTATTAATCTATTTCATTATTATTTTGTCTATTAATGATCTTTGGGGTGCTATTGTATCGATCCTTTAAAATGATTAATCTAACATCCTCTTGGAGGCCCTGTTCTCCCTTCCAAGTAATCATTCATCTTGATTGACAGCCACATTGGCTGCCCAATCAACATAACCATTAGCTTCACGATAAATATGAGATATGAAACTTTTCTCAAAAGTGTTAATGAGGTCTCTAGCAGCCTTTATACTGTTATTGATAGACCATGAGGGCTTAGAGGTCCCCTTGAGGCATTTAATGATGTTGTTAGAGTCCCCTTCAATCCATAGGTAGGGGCAATTCCATCTTTTTGCGAGGAGAATGCCTTGGAGAGCTGCCATTGCTTCTGCCTTGTGGATTGTTTGGCTTCCTATTGGAACAACAATCATTTCCTTACATATACCTTTATCATCTCTAAGAATAGCTCCACATCCCGTATGGCCCGAATTACCTTTTGTAGCACCGTCGAAATTGACTTTGAACCAACCATGAGGGGGAGTTTGCTATCTTTCTTCTAATCTTTTGTTTTGCTTGGGATCAAAACTATCAGCATTCTTAAAACTCCAGGAACTTAAAATGTGAGATTCCAAAGGGTTGGCCAAAAAGAAGGGGGGCCCAATGATCCCAATGTTCTCCACAATAGCCCATTTTATTTTCTAGAAAACAATATCCTGAGTAAGAGAACTGTCCTTGAAAATAGGATTATTTCTTTCTTTCCATAACCCCCACAGAATGTGAGGGAGAGATAGCTGCCACAGGGTTCTCAAAAAGGAGTTAGACCAATGATAATTCCAAGAGAAGAATAAATCACTGATAGTGTTAGGAAACACCCAATCAATGCAAAAACTCTTAAGAAATCTTTCCCAGATAGAAGCAGAATAGGAACAGTGGATGGCCAAATGGTCCACATACTCTTCCTCCTCAAGACACAAAGCACATCTATTAGGGAAAGCAAAACCTCTACCCTTGAGATTATCTAAGGTCAAGATTTTATTTTGAAGAATAGTCCAATAGAAAAAATTGATTTTAGGGATCAATCCCTTTATCCAAGCTTTAGACCATAAAGGATTTTCAGAAGGGGCAGGGGAGAGAACACTATACATAGAAGAGATGGTAATATTACCTTTAGGTTCATATTTCCAAATGAGGGAGTCTTCCTCTTCATTCAACCAGACTGATGAAAGATGGTTTTTAAGCTTAATAAGATTTGGGTGGATACTTTCAATGTTCTACCATTTATTACCTATCCAATACCCTTCAACTAAAGGACCAAAAGTTCTAATACAGGAGGAAGCATAAGGGGCCCATTCTGGGATATCAGTCAAAGATTTATCAAAAAGCTAGGGATCTTCCCAGAATTTAATTTTCCTACCATTGCCAACTTTTCATATTACCCCTTTAGCAATGATGTCTCTACACTTAGAGGCATGATTCCAAATATGGGACCCATTCATACTAATATCAGAATTGATAAAAGAGGAAAGAGAAGAGGATAGAAGAGAATACTTACTTCTTCAGATTTTACACCATTCACTATCTAAGTGGAACATTCTCCAAACCTGTTTAGACAAAAGAGCTTCATTTAGGGTCTAGATTCTTCTCAGGCCCAGACCACCTTTACTTTTCAGTCTGCATACCTGATCCCAAGCCATAAGAGACATTCTTTTCTTTTCCTCAACCCCTGACCAGAGAAAATTTCTTTGAATTTTCTCAATAGCATCAACATACTTTACTGGAATTTTGAAAAGGCTGAGGGCATAGATAGGTATGCTTTGAAGAGAAGCCTTTAGAATTTGAAGCTCTCCAGCCTGACTTAAAAGGGCTCCTTTCCATCCAGCTAGCCTTTTATGAAATTTGTCCACCAGAGAGCTCCAAAAATAATCAGGAGGTGCAATGCCCAATGGGAGGCCAAGATAAGTGGCAGGAAGATCAGCAATCTGACATTCTAGAATTCTATTGATTCTATGTTGTCTTCTCTCTGGAGTATTGATGAAAAAAACTTTTCTTTTGACCCAATTAATGAGTTGACCAGATGTAGAGGAAAACTTACAAAGAGTGTCCTTAAGGGTTCTAGCTTATGAGATACTTGATTCCCCCATGACAATGGTATCATCCACAAACTATTGGTGAGAATAGGTATGATCAGCTGAAGAAGGTTGAAGTCCCTTAAAATATCTTTGCATCACCATGCTTTCCATATACCTACCAAAACATTCAGCCATAATAATGAAGAGGATAGGGGAAATGGGATCCCCTTGCCTCAATCCTCTTGACACTTAGAAGAAGGGGGATAGTGATCCATTGACAAGAACAGCAAAAGAGGCTGAGGTAATAAGCTGACTAAAGAGGTCAACACATTTGGAGGAGAAGCCATAAGCCACAAGAACCTTCTCAAGAAAAGACCAATCAACCCGGTCATAGGCCTTAGAGAGATCAAGCTTAAGGATGAGACCCTATTTCTTGCCCCTTACGAGAGAATGACTATTCTCATGGACAGTAATAATGGAGTAAAAAATTTGTCTTCTTGGGACAAAACCATTTTGCTGATGATTAATCAAAGAGGGAAGGATAGTCAAGATTCTAGTAGTAAGAACCTTGGAGACAATCTTATAAAAAGAGTTACATAAGTTGATTGGTCTGAATTTGTCCATGGAGTTAGCACCTTGGATTTTGGGAATAAGTGCAATGTAGGTGCCATTAATTTCTTTCAAAAGTCTTCTAGCCCCAAAAAATTCCTTGACCCCGTTGGAAACATCTTGCCCTACAATGTCCCAGAAATCTTGGAAGAAGAACATGGGGAAGCCATCTGGACCGGGAGCTTTATTACCATCAAAAGAAAAAACAACATTTTTTATTTCCAGGATCGAAGCTATGGAAGAAAGGGAGGCATTCATCTACTCATCAATGAGGCAAGGAATGTTTTGAAGAAAGGAAGATTGAGCATCAACATCCAACCTATGATCCCTCCTCAAAAGATCCGAGAAGTACCTTTTGGCCTCATTCCTTATCTCTTCCTCCTTAACCAGCTCCCCATTGTCCACTGTCAGTTTAGTAATTCTATTTGCTGCTTTATGTTTGATAGTCGACATATGAAAGAATCTTGTATTCCTATCTCCTTCCTTTAGCCAAGTGCATCTTGATCTCTGTTTCCAAAAAGTTTCCTCTTTAGAAATGATTTCATGGTATTTTTTAAGGGTCTCATTTTCTTCAGCAATAGACATAGTAGAGAAACCATCCTTCTGAATTTGGACCTGTATTTTCTTGAGGTCATCCTGGACTTTACCTTTGGCCTCAAAAATTTTCCTGAAGTTGGATTTATTCCAGAGTCTTATATTGTCCTTAACACTTTTGCGTTTCTTCACAAATCTGTACATAGAAGTGCCCTCAACTTGGATATTCCACCAATTCTGAATATTACAAGTAATGTCAGGGTGATGAATCCACATTTTTTCAAATCTAAAAGGAAAATGTCTTCTTCTGTTAATAGGATCAGCAAAGAGAGTGATGGGAAAATGATCAGACCCAACCCAAATGTGAGCAGACAGGGAGCAGAAATAATGTCTGAACTAGTCATCAGAAATAAGAGCCCTATCAAGGCGAACTTGGATAAGATCATTGCTAGTTCTCCTATTATTCCATGTGTAATTGCATCCCTGTATCTCCACATCATTGAGAGCCTGAGTATTTATGAAATCCATAAGGGCCAACCTACTTTCAAACTGAGAGGGGCTTCCACCAAATTTTTCTTCCTCTCTCAAAGGAGTATTAAAGTCTCCCATGACTAACCAACTAAGATTCTTGAAGCTATCCCTAGTTTCTATAAGTTTTTTCCAGAAGGAGTTTCTAGCTTTCAAGGTGTTGGGCACATATATGTTGGTGAGGACCCATGTTGTTCCATCTTTTAAATTCTCAAATCTAATGCAAGAGAAAAAAAATTCTTGAATAAGAACATGTCCTTTGACACTATTGAGATTCCACATAATAACTATTCCTCCTGAAGCACCTTCCGAGCTACCACCACTGATACTCCCATTTTTAAAAAACTTTAGAGTTTCAACTTTTTATCTACTCATTTTGGTCTCTTGAATCAGAAAAACATCAGGTTTACTATCCCTTATCATATTCCTAATAATATCATGTTTATGAGGATTATTAAGTCCCCTAATATTCCAAGAGATAATCTTCATAGTTACTTACCGATTCCTAACTCCTTAAGAGTTTTCTAAGTCCCATCTGCAACTTTCTTACTAGCCTCCTTGTCTCCGACTTTGTGGTTAGAAGGTCGACCTAGGGAAGAGGAAATGTACCCAACATCAACTTGAGTAATTCTGCTGGATTTCCTTAGTTGTGAAGCCGAGGGAGTGGATCCTTTCTTGTTCCTATATTTTGGTATTTTCCAGTTAGCTTCTTTCTCAAGAACCGCTTCAGAATTACTAAGGAGTTTGGATATTTCATCTTCATTGCCCCATTTAGGGGTCATGGAATCATGTGATGCACTATTCACTATTTTTAAATTTTGATCTGAATCTGAAAGGTTCATACCCAGTATAACACATTTTTGAGCTTCTTGCATTTTGGTATTGTTCATAAGCAGGGAAGAGTCAGTCTTTTCTTCTTGGGAGCCAGTGATCTCCCCTTCCTTAGGTTGCTCCTCTTTATTTTGCATTTTTTTACCAGCAAAAGTGTCAGCAGTTACCACTTTGGCTGTATCTTTTGAGGATATAGTCTGTTCTTTCAATTCCTCTATTCAGATCTGCTCTGTCATGGGGTTGTTAACTTTTGTTGAATCATTCCTCAATACTTCCTGTATAGGAAGGACGGAAGTTGAGGAGACCACTTCCTTATTTTCCCCCAAGGGTTCAAAACAATTGTTGTCAACAAAGTCTGCTTCCTTATTTTCTGAGTTTTTAACTTGCCAAACCTTTTTTTCTGGAACCCTTTTACTTTCACCTAGGGGTTTAGTCTGCTTGAGATCTACTTTAGGCTTGATAGGAAAAGATTTTTCCCAGTGGCCTACTTTCTTGCAATGAAAGCAGGCAAAGGGGATAGATTCATATTCTATTTGTTGTTTCCATGTCCCCAACTTTGAAACTATATCTATCTTTTTCGGCATATCTGCATCATGAGCTATCCCTACACAAAACCTAGCATGAGTGAGTCTCCTTTTAGATGCTATGACTGGGTCTATCAAGAGGAGTTCACCAAAGGAACTTGCTATTCTTGAGAAGATACTTTCTGCCCAATATTCAAGAGGCAGGCCTAGTAACTTTGCCCAAACTGGAACTTGAGCCAAAAGAGAGTCATTCATATTCAGATTTAGATGCCATTTCTGAAGGACCAAGGTTGTCCTTCCTACCATCCAAGGACTACCACATAGTATCCTTAATTTATCTTCTTCACATGAGAAAGTAAAAGAAAGGAGGCCTTTAGGCAATGCTAAGATTTCAACGTTACCCTTCAGAGCCCATTTCCGTTTGACATAAACCCTAACAACTTCGATGTTTGGACGGGAACCCATAAATTTTCCTACCAGGGAGTTTGACATGCTATTTATATTATGATCCAGAACCAGATCAGGGATAGAGATAGCGAACTTTCCACCAGTTGGATTAGAAATATTCTTGACAAGAGGTAAAGAGAATTTACTAGATGGTTTTGTTCCAAAAAGGGATGACCATTTTCTAGATTCTTTTCCATTCTCCAAGGGCTCTTCACATGGGCTAGAACCCCCACTGGACCCCTCCCCCGAAAACCCAAAACCAGCTTTCTTCTCTGGAAGAGTACCACCAGTCTGTGGAATGTCAACAACCTTTGGAATATCCGGAGGCTTGTCCGTCTCTCCCATAGGACTAGCAACTTCATTCTGGCCACTCCCACCATTGGAACCAGAGTTCCCACCTTTCAGAGAATTTGAATTTTGAGTTCTCCCATTGCCGCTTCTTGTTTCTCCCAGCTCCATTCCAACCTTTCTGTAATTATCATTCATAACCCAAAGTCTATTGTACCTGCCAAATATCTAAATATCCTCTTGACAAAAATATCATGAGTTTCACTAGGATCTAACTGAAATGTAGAAGCAATACAAAAAACATTCATTATATTAGGTCTTGTTTGAGTAAGGTACAACAAACCACCAATCATTGATTTGAATTTGCTCGGGTTCACTTTAGGTGATTCATCATCCTTTGACAATTTGCAACCAGATATCATAGGAGTACCGACAGGTTTAGAATTATCAAGTCCAAATTTATTAAGTAACTCCTTCACATACTTAGTTTGGAAAATAAAAATACCTTTATCAATCTAAGTAATTTGCAAACCTAAGAAAAATTTCATCTCACCAATCATAGACATTTCAAATTCATTCTTCATATCACTAATAAATTTCATGCATAGACCTTCTCCTCCTCCAAAAATGATATCATCCACAAAGACTTCAATAATAAATATGTCATCATGCTCAATTTTATAATATAGGTTACTATCAACATTACCTTTACTGAAACCAAGCTTTGAAAGATACTTATCCAATCTAGCATGCCATGCTCTAGGGGCATATTTTAGTCCATATAAAGCTTTCTTCAATCTGCAAACCATGTCCTTGTCTTCTAATAAAGAAAATCCATTAGGTTGTTCAATGTAAACTTCCTCTTCAAGATCTCCATTTACAGATGTAGGCATGATTGGCATAACTAATGCAGATCAAGAATGGTGACTAAACTAGTAAAGGACTGCTTGTGATGACATTGTGATGAAGAGATTGAGATTGCATGATTGGATGACTTTGATCAGTTATTTTTGTTGTCATTGATGGAAATTGATGTTTACTATGTTGTATTTTTTCATCTAAGTCTTTTTGGTCTACCGAAAATGCCTTACCAGTATTATAGATAGTGAACTGGGAATTAGGACCTTAACCGATAAACGAGGAATATTTTGATTTGATCTGGCAATTGGTGATGATTGAAGTGTTGTGGTTTGGAATATGAGCTTATATCACTATAATATGTATCTGACCGGAACTGCACCATGTTTTGGTTATCGAAAATCATGTTTATGATTTTCATTGTATTTTTGC
This sequence comes from Cryptomeria japonica, assembly GCF_030272615.1. NCBI lineage: Eukaryota > Viridiplantae > Streptophyta > Pinopsida > Cupressales > Cupressaceae > Cryptomeria > Cryptomeria japonica. The sequence continues at coordinate 288,230,366 of NC_081405.1, forward strand.
TAGGGTTTGAGAAGGGTTTAAGGATCGGTAAAGAATTCTCTTAACCGGTAATGATTTTTGGTTTGGCGGTGATCTACATCAAGTTCAAATGTTGGTGATGACATGGCACAAACCATGTGAAGTGTTTGAAAGGTGTTTTGGCACATTTGGAGAGCGAATTTCTTGGGAATATGCAAAGTTCTTAGCGGAGTGTTCTAAGGGTTTGACTTTGTATCAGATTGAGATGCGATGATCATTCAATGATTGTAATTGATTGTAATGATCCATATGATGATCAATAATGATCTGTAATGAGTTGTAAAATATTTGTGATTATCTATGTTGTAATTCTTAGGGTTTTGTAACTGACTAAGTTGTAAAGGTTATTTATGTCGGTACAGTTGATGTTTGGTGTGTCAATAGTTTTGAGAAAAGTGTGAAGTCAAACCAGAGTATTAGATCTGCCAGAGAGTAGCAGATTTGGAGCTTAATTGGATCTGATCAAGCAAGAAGTTAAGTGTTGTACCCAAATCATTCACTATTGTTCTCTAACAATTGCAGCAGTCAAAATCCCTTAACAAGGTAGGTCCTAACAGGCCTTACATTGTAAATCCCTTAACTAGGTAGCTCTATATTAGAGTGTTAAATCCTCTTGTGAGGTTGATCCTAATAGGGCTCATCATCTAAATCCATTAACTTGGTGACTCCTAATAGGGTCTGCTCCTAATAGGGCATCATTGTAAGCTTCTAACTGGGCTAGGCTCCTAACAGAGTGCATTCCGAAAGAGTGCACAATTTTTTGTGGGTACCAATTCCCATCGTTGTTTTTCCCTATTTGGGTTTCCATGTGAAAAACATGGTCTTCATATGGTGAATTTTTTTATGTTCTTTTATGTTTTACTTTCAGTTTATGCATATTGATGAACACTTAATGAGTTGTTCTAATAAACTAGTTTAACAGTTGGTTATCAGTGATTACCAGTAATGGTAAAAAGTTTGTTACTAGTTTATGTTTGATTTGAAGAATTTTTATAAGTTCAAAATTTAAGATTCAAATTATTGTTAATACTGATTCACCCCCCTCTTAGTATTAACCAGATCCTATAAGATTATCAATTGGTATCAGAGCATTAGTCCTCTGTGTGCAGAAAGATTAATAACTTGAGGAAAATACCCTGAAGAAAGATAATGCAAGAGGGTCCCAAGTTTACCAAGGACAACTACCAGATATGGAAAGACCAGATGAAGATATACATTAAAGGATTGGGTGCTCAGTATTGAATTTATGTGATGAACAAGTATGTTGATCCTACTACTATCCCCTTGGCACCAGATGAACTTAAAGAGAAACAAGAAAACATTCAAGCCTTGGAAGTAATTGTAAGTACTTTATCTAATTCTGAGTACATAGATGTTCATGGACTAGAAATTGCATTTGAGGTATGGGAGAAATTAGAATTGATTTATGGAGAGATGAACATGTTCAAAGAGAAAAAGAAGAAAGTTTAAGAGGCAAATTTGATGACATGAAAATGGCTGATGGTGAGAACATTGCACAATATGGTCAAAGGATTAAAGAAGTTGTAGGTGGTATTAAGAGTGTAGGAGGTAATATTGATGATGATATTGTTGTTAGTAAAATGCTTAGAACTCTCCTACCACAGTATGCTATTAGAGTTTCTGCAATTCAAGAACTGATAGCTATCTCTAAAGATAAAGTCATTGTTGATTCTCTTATTGGAAAGTTGATTGCGTTTGAGTTAAACAGCTTTGATAATAGTGTTTTAAAACCATCTGAATCTGCTTTTAAAGATTTTGTTACCGATACATCTATTAGGAAAGGAAATGATATTTTCCATAATCATGACTACAGGTCTAGTCATAGTGGTAGTAGAGGTAAGGATGATAATGAAGATCATCTGATGGAACTTGAGGCACTATTGGCTAAAAGATTTCCTAAAGGCACAGGTAAGTATAGAGGTAAATTACCCTTGAAATGTTTCTCTTGCAATAAAATTGGACATATAGCTATTAATTGTCCTAACACAAATAAGAAAGATAAGTTAATGAAGTTCAAAGGAAAAGGATAGAAACATTGCTATGTTACAGTTGATGAAGGAGTAACTGATGAAGAATCAGAAGAAGATGACAATGAGGAGATAATGTTTGTTGTTGTGAAGGAAGATCTGATTGATGAAAAGGCATTGGTGTCACACATGGATAACAGTGATGAATGGATAATATATAGTGGTTTCTCACACCACATGATCGGTGATAGAAACAAGTTCTTATCCCTTGAAGAATTTGATGGAGGTATAGTAAGATTTGGTAACAACTCACCCAGATGGTTAAAGGTAAAGGAACTATTTAATTAAATGGAAAAAGCAATGCAGATGATGTCTTTTGGTTTCATGGATTAAAGAATAACCTTTTGAGTGTTGGTCAATTAAAAGATAAGGGTTATCTTCTAGAATTTAAAAGTGGAGTGTGCAGGATTCTTGGAAATAATGGAGAATTAATTCCTAATAGAAAGAAAACAAGAGGTAATATTTTTCATCTGAATACTAATCTGAAATAGTTGTTTGGTGGAAAACATTGAAGACAGCTAGTTATGGCACGAGAGATTTTGTCATGTTAATTTTGACAATTTGATAAAGGTTAGTAAATCAAGTATTGCGAGAGGTTTTCCCCATCTTGTTAAACTAGATAATGTGTTATGTAAAGACTATCAGATGGGTAAGATGACTTTTGTATATTTCAAGAGTAACTCTTTCTCTTCAGAAAATATCCTTGATTTGGTTCATACTGATCTTTGTGGTCCTATGAGGACTAAGAGTTATTTTGGTGATAGATATTTCATGATTTACACTGATGATTTTTTCTAAGATGATGTGGGTAACTTTTCTAAGAGAAAAGTCAGAGGCATTCAGTAAATTCAGAGCATTCAAATCTTTAGTTGAGAAAGAAACGGGAAAGAATTTGAGATGTTTAAGATCTGATCGAGGTGGAGAATTTACTTTTGATTGATTTGTGAAGTTTTGTGATGAATAGGGAATCAAGAGGCAGATGTCAACTCCTATAACTCCACACCAGAATGGGATAGCAGATAGGATGAATAGAACAATTGTTGAAGCTACTAGATCCATGGTGATTCAAGATGAAGTACCAAAAATGTTTTGGAGAGAAGCAGTTAGCACTATTGGTTGCACTTTGAACTGGGTAATTATCAAGAGAGGTAACAACAAAACACCTTATGAATTATGGCATGGAAAGACTCCTACTATAAGTTACTTTAAAAAAATTGCGAGTAGATGTTTCATTGAATGTGATGATTAGACTGGAAAGTTTGATGCAAAGTGTGATGAAGGTATTTTTCTTGGTTACTCTACAAAGAGTAAGGCTTTCAAATGTTATAACAAGAGAACAAAAAAGATCATTGAGAGTTCTAATGTGAAGGTAGATGAACTCTCTGAGAAATCTGATGAGACCAGCAGATCTGAACCTGAGAAAGATGAAGATAAAATCGTGTTTATTGAATGAGAGGTACAAAAGAATGATGAGTAGAACAATGCAGAAATAGGTCCTCAACCGGTAAACTAAGATAGTGATGAAGAAGATAAAGAACGTGAAGTAGAAGGAACAACACCAGAACTGGTAATACCAAGATATGTCAGACTAAATCATTCAAAAGAACAAATTATAGGAGATAAAAATGTTGGTGTACAAACAAGAAGGAAAATCAAAGAAAAGTCATGTCTGATTTCAACTATAGAGCCTAAAACAATAAGAGAGGCATTAAAGGATGATGATTAGATTAATGCCATGAATGAGGAATTATATTAGATTGAGGAGAATAAGACATGGACACTTGTTCCCAGACCAGATGACAAGAATGCGATCAACACTAAATGGATCTTTAAAAATAAGTTGAATGAAGAAGGCAAGGTTGTGAGGAATAAAGGAAGGTTGGTATGCAAAGGCTATGCACAAGAAGAAGGAGAAGGCTATTGAGAAACATTTTCACTGGTAGTGAGATTGGAAGGAGTCAGAATGTTACTTGCTTATGTTACATTTAAAGGATCTAAGGTCTACCAGATGGATGGTAAATCTTCTTTTCTTAATGGAATCCTTGAGGAAGAAGTGTACATAGAACAACTAGATGGATTTGCTTTAAATGAGAATAAAGATATGATTTTCAAGTTGCATAAGGCACTATATGGATTGAAGCAGGCACCAAGAGCATGGTTTGAAAGATTGCATGCACATGTGATCAAGATAGGATTCCAACATACCAGTGAGGATAGTAACATATATCTTAAGGCTGATGGAGACAAAGTATTGATAGCTGAAGTATTTGTAGATGATATAATTTTTGGAGGTGATGATGATTTATGTATGGTGTTTGTTGAGGAGATGAAGAAAGAATTTGAAATGTATTTTATTGGTGAAATTAAGTTTTTCATTGGGTTGTAGGTCCAGCAATTGGATGGTGGAATATTTATCTGTCAGAGTAAGTATGTAAAGGAAGTGTTGAAAACATTTGGCATGGAGGATTGTACACCAATTGGTACTCCAATGGTGATAGGTTGTAAACTATTTAAGCAAGATCATTCACCCTCTATTGATGAAAATGAATACATGTCCATGATCGATAAGTTGCATTATGTTGTTCACAGTAGGCCTGAAATTGCACATGATGTTGGTTTGGTTGCTAGATTTCAAAAGGATCCCAAGGAGACTCACTTGGTAGCAGTGAAAAGGATGTTTCAGTACTTGAAAGTCACAATAGACTATGGTTTATGGTATCCTTATAAAAAATATTTTTCTTTGGAAGTGGTTACTGATGTAGATTGGGCAGGCAATGTTGATGACTGGAAAAGCACTACCGGTGGAGTTTTTCTTCTTGGAGGTAGATTGGATGCTTGGACAAGTAAGAATAAAACATTTGTATCATAGTCAATAGCAGAGGTAGAGCATGTTGCAGCATCAATGAATTGCATGAAGGAAATCTAGATGAGACATGTATTAGAAGGTTTTAAACTTGATATGTCTGAACCGGTAACTATTTATTGTGACAATACAAGTGTTATTAATATTTCAAAAAATTATTTGTTAAATGCAAGGACAAAGCACATAGAATTGAAATATCACTTTTTGAGGGAGAGAGTCTAGGAGAAGCAAGTTAGAATGGAGTATGTGACAAGCAAAGATCAGCTTGTAGACATTTTCACAAAACCATTGCCGAAGACTACCTTTGAGTACCTCACAGGTAAATTAGGGGTCAGACCCCTACATAAGAAGAAATAAGATGCAAGAGATGCATCAATCTAGTGGGCTTACTAAATATTTTTCATTGAGGATTGATGAAATGGTGGCTACTCTGCAGTGGGAGTAGCTTAGATGAGATTTGATGACCGATGATGCATATGCACCTTTGGCATTATTGTCAAAGGGAGAAAATAAATATATTAGCCTAAGGAGGAGAAGATGTGTAACAGAAAGGGGGAGAAGAAATGAAGATTCATTTCCAGGTAAAGATGAACTAAGTGAACCAACAGAAGAGTGAAGTACAATAGAGAAGTTTCAAAATAGAGCAACATGATTTTAGTTGAATATGTTGGAGTTTATGTTGGTGTTGCCATCAATGCCAAAGGGGGAGAATCTTGGTGTGATTGGCGTAACTGATGGAGATCAAGAATTGTGACTGAACCGGTAAAGGACTGTTTATGATGACATTGTGATGAAGAGATTGAGATTGCATGATTGAATAACTTTGATTAGTTATTTGTATTGTCATTGATGGCAACAGATGTTTACTATGTTGTATTTTGTCATCTAAGTCTTTTTGCTCTACTGAAAATGCCTTACCGGTATTATAGATAGTGAACTGGGAATTAGGACCTTAACCAGTAAATGAGGAATGTTTTTCTTTGATCTAGAGATTGGTGATGATTGAAGTGTTGCAGTTCAGAATGTGAGCTTGTATCATTGTAAGATGTATCTGACCAGAACCGCATCATGTTTTGGTTATCGAAAATCTTGTTTATGATTTTTGTTCTATTTTTGCTAGGGTTTAAGAAGGGTTTAAGGACCGCTAAAGAATTCTCTTAACCGGTAATGATTTTTGGTTTTGTGGTGATCTACATCAAGTTCAAATATTCGTGATGATGTGGCACAAACCACATGAAGTGTTTGAAAGATGTTTTGGCACGTGTGGAGAGTGAATTTCTTGAAAATATGCAAAGTTCTTAGTGGAGTGTTCTAAGGGTTTGACTTTGTATCAGATCGAGATGCAAAGATCATTCAACAGTTGTAATTGATTGTAATGATCCATATGATGATCAATGATGATTTGTAATGAGTTGTAAAAGATCAGTGATGATCTATATTGTAATTCTTAGGGTTTTGTAACTGAATAAGTTGTCAAGGTTATTTATGTCAGTAGAGTTGATGTTGTGTCGGTGGTTTTGAGAAAAGTGTGAAGCCAAACCAGAGTATGAGATCTTCCAGAGATTAGCAGATTTGGAGCTTAATTGGATCTGATCAAGTAAGTAGTTAAGTGTTGTACCCAGATCATTCACTATTGTTCTCTAACAATTACAACAGTCAAAATCCCTTAATTGGGTAGGTCCTAACATGCCTTACATTGTAAATCCCTTAACTAGGTAGCTCTATATCAGAGTGTTAAATCCTCTTGTGAGGTTGATCCTAATAGGTCAAAGCTCCTAACATGGCTCATCATCTAAATCCCTTAACCGGGTGACCCCTAATAGGTTCTTCTACTAGCAGGGCATCATTGTAAGCTTCTAACTGGGCTAGGCTCCTAACAGGATGCATTCCGAAAGAGTGCACATTTTTTTGTGGGTACCAATTCCCATTGTGGCTTTTCCTTATTTGGATTTCCATGTGAAAAATATGGTGTTCATATGGTGAATATTTTTACGTGTTGTTATATTTTAATTTTAGTTTATGCATATTGATGAACACTTAATGAGTTGTTCTGATAAACCGGTTTAACAGTTGGTTATCAGTGATTATCGGTAGTGGTAAAGAATTTATTACTGGTTTATGTTTGATTTGAGGAATTTTTATAAGTTCATTTTTTAAGATTGAAATTATTGTTAATATTGATTCACCCCCCTCTCAGTATTAACCAGATCCTCTAAGATTATCAAGAAATGCACATTTGACATCCATCTGATATACTTTGTAGTTCTTGTGTGCAGCATAAGCAAAAAAAAGTTTTACCGCTTCAATTATAGCAACCGGGGCATAAGTTTCCCCATAATCAATTCCTTCTTCCTGTGAATAACCTTTGCAAACCAATCTAGTCTTGCTCCTCACCACTTGACCTTCCGCATTCAATTTGTTCCCGAAAACCCATTTAGTTCCAATAATGTTCTTGTCTTTAGGTCTAGGTACAAGTTATCATGTCTTATTCTTTTCAATCTAATCTAATTCCTCTTCCATTTCTTTTAACCAATTTTCATCCTTACTTGCTTCAATGAAAGATTCTGGTTCAATTTGAGAAATTAAACATACCTCTTCAACAACTAACCTTCTCCTAGTCTTCACACCTTTCCTTTTATCTCCAATAATTTGATCTTCAGAATGATTTAGCTTTACATACCTAGGAGTCTTTGAATTTTCTTGATTTGCTGACTCATTTTGTTGTTCCACTGTCACTATTGAATTTTCTGATGCTACCAGTGTCACTGGTTCACTGTTCTGAACTGATTCTTGCATTACCAGTTTAGGTCTAATAAATTAATCTTCTAGTCCATAATCATATGCTCTGATCTAATTACTACCATGCTCATCCACCTTGACATTTATGCTTTCCAATATCCTATTAAATCTTTTGTTATAACATCTATATGTTTTCCTCTTAGTAGAATAACCCAAAAAATATTCCTTCATCACTTCTAGTATCAAAATTTCCTAGTGCATCATCTCTTCTAATGTAACATTTGCTTCCAAAAATTCTGAAATATATGACAATAGGAGTATGACCAAACCATAGTTCATGAGTCATACCAGTATCACCTTTAATGTGTACTCTATTGAAAGTGTATACAGCGGTATTGATAGCCTCTCTCCAATAGATATCAGGTAATTTAGCTTTAGTCATCATAGTCCTTGTAGCATCCAAAATTGTTTTGTTCTTTCTTTCCACCAATCCATTCTGATGTGGGGTCCTAGGTGTAGAAAGTTGTCTCCTAATACCATTCCTTTCACAAAATTTGTTGAACTCACTGGATGTAAACTCACCGCTATGATCTAATCTTTAGAACTTTATCTTTAGTGTTGTCTCAGTCTCAACCCTAGCCTTAAATATTTTGAATTTCTCAAAAGCTTCTGATTTCTCTTTCAAAAATACTACCCACATCATTCTAGAATAGTCATCAATAAGGTATATAAAATATCTATCACCTTGAAAACTTTTAGTCCTTGCCGGTCCACACAAATCAGTATGAATAAGATCAATAATTTCATTAGATTTATCATGTACACTTCTGAAAGAAGTTCTAACTTGCTTACCCATTTGACATTCTCTACATATCGGATTATCAGGTTTAACAATCTTGGGCAAATCTCTAACAACCGGTATTGAACTGATCTTAACTATGCAATCAAAATTAACATGACACATCCTCTTATGCCATAACCAACTTTCATCAATTTGAGAAATCAAGGAATCCTTCTCACCGAAGTTCAAATGAAAGATATTACCATTAGTCCGAGTTCCGGAAGCAATCTCCAATCTAGATTTAATAATGATCTTACATTTTTTGTCCTTGAATTGCAAATGAAATCCTCTATCTACCATCTAACCTACACTTAAAAGATTATGCTTTAAGCCTTCAACATAATAAACATTATCAGTATTAGTCTTACCATCCAATGATATTGTTCCTTTGCCTTTGATCCTACATGCCTTATTGTCTCCAAATCTGACCAATCCACCATCAAATTCTTGCAATGATAAGAACTTTATTCTGTTACCAGTCATGTGATGTGAGCATCTACTATCTTCAACATATTCATCCTTCTCTTCAATTTTAGGAGCCAAGGCCTTTTCCTCAATATGTGTTTCTTTAATGACAGATTCCGGAGAATCATCCTTGATAGCAATAAAGACACAATCTTTGCTGGATGAAGCACCATTACCAGATCCACTCACAGGTTCATCATCATCATCATCAAAAATACCATCATCATCACCAACATAATAACTTGATTTATCCTTATTCCTTTTGAATCTAGGTCTGCTCTGATATTCAGGATTAGGCTTATAATTCCTCACAAATGTTTCATGATTCCTAGCAACTCTTTTAGGACATCTAGATGCAAAATGACCAATCTTATTGCATGAAAAACATTTAAAAAGGACTTTTCCTTCATACTTACTTCTAGCTGGTCCTTTAGGAATTCTTCTAGCAATCAGGGCTTCCAGCTCTTCAAGCTCTCTTTCTTCTTTCTCAATTTCCTCCATATCCTTGGCATACATCTCTTTCCAATCTATCTTTTGTTTACTAGATGTTGATGCTCTAAATGTAGTCTCAGTTTTAGCAGCACTCTGATCTCCAAGTTCTTCAAGTTCAAAAGCAGTCAATTTCCCAAGTAGTGTATCTCTAGTCACAGCGATACTTGACATTGTCCAGAGTTCATTGATAGCAATAGCCTTCATCTTGTAAGCCGGAGGTAGAACTCTTAGAACTTTTGATACTCTCTCATCTTCATTGAGAAATCCGCCACAGCATTTGATACCCATGACAATCTCATTGACTCTATCCATGAAAGAACTTATCTTCTCATCTTCTTCCATCTTCAAAGTTTCATATCTTACTCAAAAAACCTTCAAGTTTAGCAATCTTCACAGCCTGGTCACCTTCATAAAGAGTTTCAAGCTTAGTCTAGATCAGCTTAGCATTCTCCAACTCTATGAAATTTAATACATTTTCATCAGATAGGGTGCTTAACAATGCTTCTTATGTTGTCCCACACTTTTTAGCTCTCTTATGTTCATCAGCAGGTTTTGGTGGTCCAAAATTAGGATCATGAGGTATATTCCCTTTCTCCACTATCTCCCAAACTTCAGCTCCAAGACATTTGAGATGAATCTTTATTCGCTCCTTCAATATCTTGTAATTTGTACCATTAGATTTGGGACTCTCCTTCCTATAAGGATTGGATGTGGAACTAGATGCAGTTCCCATCGGATCTCCTCAAGCGGATAAGCCTCTACAGAGAGGACCTTTCTCTAATACCAATTATTGGAATGCACTGATACCGATAGTAAACTGAGAGGGGGGAGTGAATCAGTTTACTAGCAATAACAACAGTTATTTTAATTATAAACCTTAAACCGGAGCACAACCCAATGGAGAATATAACATGAGAGCACAACACACATAACACCAATATTTTGATGTGGAAAACCCAGAAAGGGAAAAACCACGGTGGGAAACCCTACCCACAATTAGATGAATACTCTACAGTAGTATTATCAATAATTACAATGGGGTCTGCACATGTAGAAAGGCCAACAACCTAGAGTGCACTGCTCATCACAAAGGGAAGTCTCACCGACTTACAAAATCATCGGACTACAATCTAGAAAACAATGAACTATGAAAGTAGCATCTACTAATGCTTGATATAGTTCTAGTTAAGCACTGGTGTCTTCTCTACAAAACAAAAACTTTCCAACCTTCACTTAAATGATATGAATTTATTCACACTTAATCCCTTTTCTAATAATGCGGACTTTACCAACTATAACTAGCAATCCATAAATTACATGAGTAAGTCACCTATAAATATAGTTCATCAACCTTATTGAAAAGGTCAACTAAACCCTAAACCCATAAACTCATAATTATAAAAATCACATCACGTGATACCACCAGACCAGTATTATGATTTACATTACATAGCATGGACCTAAATCAAGTAACCAAACAATTATATCAACTAGGGATTCCACTAATACTAAAATCCAACATGCTTCACTTGCTAGTAGAAACCCTCAGTGAAAGTTTAACCGGATCCAAATATGACCACCATAATAGCATGTCATCCAAAACAAGGTCACCAAACACTCATGATATGATCAAGAAGCATCAACAACATGAAAGAAACTGATTCCATAAGCCGGACCCAAAATCCACTGACCAAGTCACCAAAATAGCATACCAATAAAGCTAATCGAGACTGCCAGAAGTCGATGAAGTTAAAAGATAGTCAATAAAAAAATAAACTGTAGAAAACAAGATTCCACTGAGAGGGGGGGTGAATCAATGATTTCCAATGTTAACCCCTTTAATCCTAAAAGTGTGTACCGGTTAGTAGATCTAACACAAAGTGTATAGACTGGTGAGATGAGGATAAGACCAAAATGCAAGCACACACAAAGTGCATAACACATAACACCAGATGTATGAGGAAAATCCAATGTGGGAAAACCCTTGGTGAGAAATGATGTTGGATTCTACTTCTCCAATCTAGCCTCACAATAAACCCTGTATTACAAGTTTAGGGCACCAACCCAAGGAGAACCAACCCCTGATTTAGGGCACCAATCCAAGGAGCACCAACCCTTGATTTAGGGAACCAACCCAAGGAGCACCAACCACTAATTTAGGGCACCAACCCAAGGAGAACCAACCCCTACACCGAGCTCCAACTCAGTGATTACAATGATTGTAAACAATACAATAATAATATCCCAGTTACAAACGAGTTTTGTAACCTCTACAATCTCTCTTCTGGTTCATCCCTCCTCTGTTTTGTGCTTAACCGATTCTCTGCTCTTCTTTCCTCTCTGCTGCAACCTTATCAGTTTAGCTCTTCTCAATCTTATTGCTTCTATTCTCTATGGGTTCTCTGATCACTCTAATCTGCTACTTCTTGACATCACCGATACTCTTCACTCTATTGGTTTTGTTCACTCTGGTGGTTCTAATTCCTCTTCTGCTTAGTCTTTGTCGCATTTGATCTTCTCTAGCACTCACTCTCCACCACTTCACTCTTTGTTGCCTTCTTACTAGTTGTAACACTACCGGTTCACACCACTGTCAAACTCAATGACAGTCTACCGGTCACCTTGACATCACTGGTTACATCTCTCTTAAACCTAGCTACCGGTCGTACCTCCACACACTCAATCACTATTATCTTCTACAACTTTCACTTTGACTACACAAGGCACTGTCACAGTCTTCTTCTCTTCTCTCTGGCCTACAACATTTGGCAGCATCAATCAATTTAGATATTTGGTCTGCCTATTTATCTCTGCACATTCCCACCAAAACATCACTTCAAATTTGGCGCGATAGGGTTTTCTTCTACTGACCCAATCTGTATCAAATCTAATCAAATCTTTCTTGAGGATTGATAGTCTGCAACAAATCAATCACTTCCACCATCTTTTTTCTTCCAATACACATTTGCTAAATATAGAAAACTAAAACTTGTTTTTCAGCCTTGCTCTGTTAGTCACCATAAATGTCTCAGTTGTTTCCTTCGCCAAATCAGATCTATATCTACACAACTTGCATCAATTAGCACAACACAGACCTCCACCTTTTAGTTTTCCTCGATCCACAAACTTCTGCACCTGACCCGTGATTTATGCAGTCGACATTAATGTCGACCTACTCACCAACTATCTCACCGACGCACTATTTATCCTCCACTGCATGATGCATGTTTGCCACCTCAACTCCACATGGCATCTTTGTCGGTATGTACCTTAGCTCAGTCACCTGTGTCGGTTTAGACTCTATCACCAACCACATCAAACACTACCAGTGCTTACCTACCAATTCTTTAACCCTATCGGTTAACCTTCATGCCTACACTTTACTGTTCTATTGGTGGAACACATTAACTCAGTCACCAACCTTGTCAATCCACATCATGCTCATCTTCATCAGATATGAGCTTTTCACTTTGCCTCTTTGCTCACTTACCAGATGACATCCTTACCGGTTGACACTAACATGTCAACACTCTCCAAAGCACGCGTTCTATCACACCTGTGGTATGACAACACATACATCAATCATCAATAGGGATCTCTATTGATACTAGGATTTCAATAACTCCATGTCTGGAACTGCTAAACCTTACCTTCATCTTCATTAGCCCAAACATCAACTCAACTGGTTTGCCAAATTGGGAAAACCACATCACTTCTTGTTCTTCCTCTTTTGTCCAGGTAGCTCATCATACTTTCACTTGTTGAACCGGTACATATTTCTAATTTCATGCACCTGAGACATCATCATGTTCCACTATGGTCATCCGGTATAAGCCTTCAATCACCTTCCTTCAAATTCTCTGAGTATCTTATCTTAGATGGTTATGATGCATTCCATGCATGTTTTGAGATAAGCTCATTATGTCCACTTACCGATGGGAGTAGATAAACCAATGCACTAAACATGACTGTAAAGACATTGAGTAAACATGTCTTCAATCAGGAACATAACCCAATAGACATCCCCTTTGTCTACCTTAATATCTTGCAGCAACCCAAACACTGTTAGTCATATCTTCATCTTGTGATAACCTCTTCATCTGGTGGGAGTCTTGTTGTATGACATCCAACAACTTACTAGTTGCTTGCACTTTCTCCATTTGCTCAACCTTGATTTCTTTCTGGTCACATGCTTACCGGTCTCCAATACTTGCTCACTAGTCAACACTCCATACTTACCAATGACATGCTATACCAGTAACCTGCTATACCGGTTTACATCAATGACATCATTAATGGTTGACATCAATAACAACACAATGCCAACATAAACTAACTGGTAACTAGAATTACCAAAAGAGATAACCAAATCATGAAACCACCAGAATATAGCAAGCATGTAACCATCAGAATAAGCATCCAAAACCACTTCCAAAGATCTGATCATACCGGATCAGAATGATAGCCAAAACCAAGAAGATCACCAAGACTAACCAGTATAGATCCAACTGGGGTAGTCTCCAACCGGGATACAGTGTTGACATCAATGGCAACACTTAACCAAATCCAGCATATTGCCAATAGAATATACATGAGGAGGTGAAGAAGCACATCAATGAGATGAATCTGCAATATAAGGTGAAGGAAGATCACAAAAGGAGGTATAAGGAGTTCCAGATTGGTGATGAGGTGATGGTCCATTTGAAGAAAGAAAGGTTTCCAGTGGGGACATACAATAAGGTGAAGATGAAGAAGTTCGGTCCCTACAAAATTTTGAAGAAGCATGATTCAAGGAATGCATATGAGGTAGAGTTGCCAAAAGGAATTAATATTTCCCTTGTGTTCAACATTTCATACTTAACATAATATCATGAAGGTGGCACGGAGGAGGAACCAACAATAGTACAGTACAAAAATTTTGCACCTAGTTTAGAGGAGGAGATCGAAGCAATCCTGGATAGTCGTGTGGGAAGAAGTACCAGAAACAGGCAGTATGAGGAGTATCTAGTGAAATGGAAGGGGATACTTGTTGAATATTCTTCATGGTTGTCCAAGGTGGAGGTTGACCATTTGGGTTTTCCTCAACCAGTTGAGACGTGATGGGGTCACTTCTCAGACTACCTCAGGTGTCTAATGCAGGAGCATCCGGTGGTGTAAGGGCAATCCTGCATCACCCAAAAATATTTCTCTTTTTGTTTGTTTTCTTTTATTTTTTTGCATTTCTGGATACCCATTTGGACAAATAAGAGAATCTAACTTTTAGAATTGACAAGCTATTTTTTCTAGCCAACTGCCAAAAATAAAAGGTTTTTATTTAAAGGTGGGTGGAGCTCAAATTTTGTGAGAATATTGAAAATGAAAAAATAACCATTTTTGCAAAAGAATCAGGTTAAAATCATTTACGGTTTGAAAGTTATTCAAGTTTCAATTTCCCAAAAAAAAAAAAAAAATTCTTCCAAGTCAGATTTGAGGCATTAAACAATCCCAAACAGTCTTTAAAATGGTGGGAATTAGCAAGATGAATTTTAGCATATTCTTCACTCAGAGAGATTTCTGACGGTTCAAACAACGCGACAACCCGGTTCTCGAATAAAAAATTATGGCTACTGAAAGTTGGGCAATTTTTCGGAAAGTTTTCAGTTTTTGAATTTGGCTAAATTTTCAAATTTCCAATTTCATGTTTTGGCTTTTGTTCACCAAATGGTAATTTCTAAATTGTAATTTTATCTCCAAGATAGAGAAAGGCTATTTACAAAACTTGTAGTCAGTTCTGAGTAGTTAGTTTTTGGGTTGGAAAAGTGGGATTGTGAGTCAAGGGTTTTTATCTAGAAATTTGTATAAGTTGTAGTCTGTTACAGCCTGCGACGATTAATCCTCTTAGTTGCATGTATGGAAGATAGTTTTATGATAATATTAATATAATCTCTTTATTTCAATTTGTTGTGTTTTTGTGTTCTTTGAGTTGTGCCCTCATCAGTACTACATTTTTTGTTCTTTGGGTATCTTCAAATTTTGAGTGAATGAGTCTCAAATTGCTCCTCCAAGTTCAGGTTTAACTAATTTCAAAAAAAAAAAGTGGCCACTTATACCCCATTTTTGGTTCACCATCTTGGTGCCCTTACCCATTGGGTTAATCTATATTTTCCAAATTGGGTTTGGTGGTTTGCATGTTATGTCCATATGAAAATATGGGCATTGTTACAAGTGTGGTTGTCGTTGCACCAAAAGATCGACTTGTTAATGCCCGATAAAACCACTAGACTTATAGAATCCACAGGATGCGGTTAAGCCATGTCACAAACCCGAGCACTATGTCACACAATACAAGGAGACCAAGAGTGAACACCTTGCAACAATCCCCTGCTAGCACAAGCAAGGGGTTTGAACCTATGACCAAGCTCTAATACCACTTGTTGGAAACAAGGAACACTAAGAGGGGGGTGAATCAGTGTTCTGCAATATGTAACATTCTTAATCTGATTCTTCAACCACTTAAAGCAACTAAACAAAAAGAAGATGCAAACACATAAAGCAAATAACCACAACACCATAACACCGAGATTTTTACGTGGAAACCCAGTTAAAGGAAAAAGCACAGTGGGATTAAGACCCACAATATTAATATATGCTGTTAGAAGTATAAAAATATTGCATAAGTGGAATGCACATGTATTTAGGCACACTTCCTAGAGTTCACTACTTAATTTACAATAAGGGCTACAACCCAAAAGGCTCGTTGCCTTACAAAATGATTAAAAATAATAATTGGAATGTTTGAACCGATAAACAACATCTACAAATGCCAAAATACAGTTTTGGTTAAGCACAAAATACTTTATCTTAATCTGCTCTACTACAGTGCTCTGTTTTGTTGTTTTGCATTATACTAGAGCACAAATCCTTCACTTGCACATGTGAAACTATGCACAATCGCACATACACACTTTCCACACAACCACCGATATCGAAAATGATCATATCAATCGGTCTTATATATCAGCAACATCAATTTAGGTCTTCTTCCTGTCGGCCCAAAAACGCATATCACACAAATGAAATGTGTTACCCAAGTCGGCTCAATCCGATCCAAAACAATCATGCAGACCAAAAAAAATTGTCCACATTCTTCCCACATGTCATCTTAACATCCTCGAACACACAAATAATCACCAAATTACTCTACACGATCCGCACAACCAATCTCCACATGATACTGCTGATGAAAACTGTTCTAACTAAAAACCTATATACTGGGCCTTCCAGCTCACTTAAAACTCAACACCGGAGGCCATAAACCTGGAATAAGGTAGATTACACATCCACAATACTTCTTCGAGATCCACAACACCAAACATGAAACACAAATGAACAACCAACCAAATTACTATACATTATCGGATATTCTATTCTATCTCACCGGACCTCAATCTCTCTTCTGGTATGAATGAATCATGAACTGCAGATTGAATATTTGACTCTAGTTGCCATCAATGACAACATCTAAACAACAATGCAGTGTCTCTTGCCAACAGGCATGACAAAACCATGCTATATCAATGAGTTATATTCTCATTCACAAGGTGGTACATTATAATACAATAGACTCATGCGAACATTATTCTTTTCAATCAACATTGAAATAACATTCAACAAGGTAAAATAGTTTAATCACTTAATAAAAAAAATTGTTAACTAATGATATACATCAAAATGGTTTAGTTGGGCAACTTATTTCAGTTCCCAATATTCAAGTATAATTATGTTAAACATTTACTCATTCAACAATGAAATGTTTTAACTAAAAACACACATAAAAAGATATAGTTAGGAGATAAAGTCATTACCCAATGTTTTACCATCATCATGCAAAGAGTTCTATTTCTATTAGGTGGTATACATAATTATAATGAAACATTTACTCAAATAGGGGAATTTGTGAGGCCCTACCCCAACTCATCCTAGTATTTCAGTATTTTTCATGTTGAGACTATTATGGATGCTTTATTTTTATGCATTATGGATTTGGAACTTATATGATTTCATGATTTGGATAACATTGATATATAATGATGTTTCATTTCTATGCATTATAGATATAGAACTCTATATGATTCTATAATAGGATTACTTTGTGATGATGTATGTCATTACTGGAATTGCAGGACTTTACTATGATGATAGAAATAGGATGCATGTTTATGTATGGGTCAAAATTATGAGGTTTATCATAATTGCTTATGTGGATTTATTTTGATACAAGACATATTGATTTTCTTTAAATATCAATTGTATGCAGAGTGTTTGACATGTATTCTTATTCATGTGTTTAAATAATAAATGAAGTTATTTGGAAGTACTAATGTGTAATTGAGATGTGTAGGAAAATTATCCATGTGACCATGGAAATATTATGGAGAACCAAACCTAGACCTATGTACATTCGTAAAACCAGGGTTTGTCTATTTGGAGAGACAACACCTCGTTTGTATCGTATTTTATTTGTGAAAGTGAATGTGTCATGTGTGTTAAATTGAATTTATTAAATTGTGTAAATCCAACAAGAGACAAAATTTCATGTGTAATTTTGTAAAAGTATTTTTATTGTGTCACTTGACACATGTTGATTTATGTCTTGAGTTTTGAATTGTCTCTTGGAGGGAGTTGTTTTAACCATAGCTTTTTCAAATAATTTAATGTGGTTCTATATTTTCCTTGGGTAGAAAATCTTTGGGGTGGTCAACTTAGGTTTGACCCGAAAGTTAACTTTAGATGGGTTTAAAAGGGGTTAAATGGACTCATAGGGGTAGTTTAAAGGTGTTTCCTAAAGCCCATAAGGTATACCTAATGGTTAGGAGTAATTTTAGGCATGTGACAACTCCCATGTGGCTGTTTAGTCACCCTAAAAAGTGAGTTTTCTAATATGTAAGAAAATTGAATTTAGAAGGCTTCATCTAGGTTAGTTAACTTTCCTTTTTGATGAGAGATCCTTTTGATCTTTTTCGGAATTTTTCCTTTTTCAATTTTAGAAACCTGTGAGAACTCTCACTAAGGTCTTCTTAGGCAAGAATGAGAGATTTTGTGGGTAATCACCCACTCTCCATTTTTGGAGACAATGCAATTTTGAAAAGAAAAGATTTGGTATAGGAATTTGGCTAAGGGTAGAGAAGCAAGGAATTGTGGAATTGGGTTGCTCATCCTCAACTAGATCTAGCATACCTTTGGGCAGTTGAAGGTTGGTTAAAATTCTCTTTGTATTGTTTTTCTTTCATGTTGCATGATTATTTTGGAAATATTGTTTGTGTGGAAAAGTTGTTCTCTTGCATTTTAGTTGTGAAAATTATCACGCGTTATGTCTTTGTTTTCTTGTATGCATTCTGTGTATTGGGAGTAACCAAGGCCTCCTACTCTTGGGAGAGAGGATGGCCTTGTGGGTGGTAGAAGTTTGACACCCCTCGAGTGAGAGGGTCTCATTATGAGAGTGATCTCAAGGGATATTTATGTGACCCTTGCTGCATGGCTTGTTTATGTATTTGGGGGTCATAAGGAGGGAAATAAGGCATGAATGCCTTGGGGGGGCATAAGGATGTGGGGTTATTATACTTATGATATATCTTTGTTTGCCATGAGGTGACTTTGTGTTTTACCAGACTTGCAGTCTCCTCAAGGTATTTGGTCCACTACTACCCATGTGAAATCATCACATTGTGTGGTGCATTGTAGCCTTGGTTGGGAATATGATATTGTGTTTGTTTTCCCCTGCTTGTTGTGTTTGCATGTGTGTAACCTGTCTAGGGCTTGGTTCTCCAAGCTCGGGGGTGGCTACTAGTTAGCCTAGGCTGGGAGGTGAGCACTCCATGGTCATAGCCCTTTTGATTTATTTATAGGTTGTTGAAAGAAAAAAAAAGACAAGTAGAAGATTGCTGGATTTATTGTTTGCAGAAAAGATTTGGGAATGAAATATTTAATATTTTAAAGTGCAGCAATGTGAAAGGGATTGTAATTACTTTGAAAAGAAAATGTATCTATTTTAATAGAAGTCCTCATTTAATAGAAATGAGGGACTAGTTTGGGTATTTTCTCCCTCTTGTAATAATGTCTATATTGTATTCTAAAAATGCCTTAAATAAATGCATTATTTCTATTAATTTATTATTGTATAAATGAAATGATTTTGTTGGGTTTTAGCTTGTATTGTTCTTAAAAAGTTAATGAATGCATGCATGTTACTTTGAAAATAAATATTTAGTTTATTTCCTATTTGCATATCTCTAAGGATAGATTCAAATGATTCTAGATAAATAAAGTTGCAGAAATTAAAATCACATATTTATTTGCAGAAATTTAAATCTAGAAATTAAATGGTCTATCTAATTTAAATAATCACATATTTATATAGTTGCTATTAAAATTATTAAACTCTGTTATTTACTTATTGCAGAAAATAAATTCTAGAGATAAATAGCTTATTTGATTTTTTTTTTAAAATCATATTCTATAGTTGCTATTTAATTTCATTGGATTTTTGTCATTCATTTATTGCAGAAAATAAATCTAAATTATTTAGTCTATCTCTGATTTAAACAGCAAGGTTTTAAAAAAATAAAATAAATAATATATTGATCTAAATTTGAATAAATTAAATGATTTGTTTCAAGGATTAATATAATAGTGTATATTGGCATGGTAAAAAACGGCCCTAGAAATCTAGTGCATCTAATATATATATATATATATGAAAAAAAAGGATATATATACACAGTTATATTTAAAATATATAAACACACACACACACACACACACACACACACACACACACACACACACACACACACACACACACACACACACACACACATATATAAATATATATTAAATTAATTTTTAAACAAAAAAAAATAGGGAAAAAGCATTTTTTTATAACCTAGGGTTTCGGGAAAACGAAGGTTGAACCCACTATGTGTTAGCACAGTGGGCCGGTGGTAGCTCGGGCCACCACTATGGCTCCACGCAGTGGATGACACGGAGGTCGCTACTGTGGGAACCACAATGGAGGTCGGGGCCTCCCACTACGGGTAACCGCAGTGGAAGGGCTCGACCGCCACTGTGTATTCCCACAGTGGGCGGCGCTCGGCCACCACTGTGGGGGTACCCAGTGGCACCCCCGCCTGACGCCCTTCTAACTGCCTCCACTCCTCCATCGTGTCCGCCATGGCCGCCGCCTCCGCCACTGTTGCTCACTTGGCCCCTGCACAAAAAAAATAAAAAATTGAAACCCTAACCCAGTTTGGGTTAGGGTATTCGAAAAGTAATAGTATGAATTAAGAAATGAAAAATATAAAAGGGTTTATTCTTATAATAATAAAGTTAGGGTTTGCATGGATAACTTATAATAAAGTGAAAACATATTTATTTATAAATATATATTTATATGTATATGTATATTTACATATATATATAGAGTTTAAAATATCAAGGGATAGGGCAAATTTTAGATTAAATATTTTATTAAGTGTTTTAATCTATATATATGTTTATAATAAACATATGGGAAAATATATGTTTTTGATAAACATAAGGGTATATTTTAAAGTGATGTTTAATATTTTATTATTATTTTTGTAGCTTAATTTGATGTAGATTTTGGAGATTAAACCTTATAGGACAAATTTCGTTATGGATTTGTTTGACCCTATGTCGATTTAGTGTAATCATATTTTTAATTATTATTAAAATAAATTTTAGTCATTATAAACTAAGTGCTAGGACTAATTTATTTAGTTCCTAAAAACAATTAATGGTTATTGGAGATTAATTTTATCTATGCCAATTAATTGACTAAATTAATTTATTGATTATAATCTATGAGATATTAAATAATTATTTTAGTGTTCCGCATTTGATTTAAATTAATATCACTTACTTGACTTAGAGGTTAGAGTTACTCACACATAGTTAAGACAAAACTTGCTAGTGCATTTCACACTTGCAAATTTATATGTTTTAAGTTGTGATTTAAAAAAAAAATTTATCCCGTTCGTGCCCAAAAGTTTGGGCATGACATTTTGGTATCAGAGCAAGGTTTCCAACACTAGGAACCTTTCTCCATTATGTTTCTCTTTAATTAATTTTATTATATTAATTTTCTATGATATTTAAATTTAATTAATTAAATATTTTCTGAAAAATTAGTTATTTAATTTATTTTATTTTATTTTCTCATAAGGATGCCTCCGACTACGCGACAAGTTCGCAAGAACAGAAGGGGTCCTAGGCGTGAAGGCATAGCACACGAAGAGGTAGATAGGGAGGAATTAGTTCCAGAAGTGAACCCAGAGGCTCCTCCCGAACAGCCAGTTGACCCAAACCGAAACATCTTAGAAGCACTCCAGAACTTGATTGGTATAGTCCAAGATAGGTTTCCAACCAGGGATCATCATGTTGGAAATCAGAACTCAGGGAGTCATAGATCAGCAGATAGGGAATGAAGCAGGAGTCCACCTCCTAATCTCGTAGAGAGTCGGGGTGGGAATCAGCCTGAGTCTGTACACCTACCAGGACCACCTCTAGTGGCAGAGCCAGTGTATTATGAGAGAGCTCGTCGGGAGCTAAGGGATCTTATTAGGGAGGTTATGCACCTCCAACCACTATCTTTTGGGGGATCTACCAACAGGGTAGAAGCTGAGGCTTGGCTTTTGAGCCTAGATAGGTGCTTTGCATTGCGCTCTTACGAGAGAAATCTAAAGGCACGTGTAGCAGTCCACCTATTAAGAGCAACGGCCTCCACATGGTGGAGACAGGAGGAATACAAGTGTGGTTTAGTTGTTGATACCCTCACATGGGAGAGTTTTACAGAGAGATTCAGGGAGAGGTACTTGTCAGAGCATTACAGACAGTGTAGGATAGATGAGTTCCATGACCTCCAGCAGAAGGGTCTCTCAGTGACCCAATACAAGAGCAAGTTCTTCGAGCTCTTGGCATACATGGACTACCTGAAAGATGAGAAGCTTCTCATCAATCATTTTATCAGAGGGCTGAATGCCGACATAGTAGGGCCAGTGAGGATGTCTGCTCCAAAGAGCCTTCAGTTTGTCATGGAGAAGGCCCTGATAGCAGAGGAGATTCAGGTCAATTCACAGGATATAAGGGATCGGTTCCAGAACTGAAACCCTATACCCCAGACATATGAATTTCAAAAACCCCATTGGAAGGGAAATAACAGAAACACATAGGGGTTCTCCAAACCCCCTCCTCCGCAACAGTCACAATAGAACTAGAGGTAGAGGCCTTCGCAGAGTCAACAGGGCACAAAGCCTAGGAAATGGCAGTCTCAAGGTCAAAGGCGAGATAAGGGATCTCAGGTTCCTTACACACCTCCAGCGAGGACTCATAGTCCTCCAGGGGTGGGTACAGTGGTTCTAGCAGGACAGGGCGAAAGTCTTTTTCTAGGCCTTAGGACGTCCAGTTTCAGGCATGCAGTGCTTGTTTCACATGTGGAGCCATGGGTCACATGGTGAGAGAGTGTCCTCAGGGTCAAATGGTAGGGAATCAGAGGATGGCAACATCAAAGCCTACAGTTGGAGATATGGGCAGGTCCCATAGAGTCTTTACAGTAGTTGACAACTACCAGGAAGAGCACTAGGCCACAGTCATTGAGGTTGCAAGTATGATCAAAGGTAACAGTGTATCTATATTATTTGATTCAGGAGCTACTGACTCCTTTATATCTCCATTGGTTGTGGAGCGTTACAGGCTAGTGGCAACTAGACAAGGTGTCAATTGGGAAGTGGAGTTAGCTTTAGGGGATAGAGTGTCAGTGGAATAAGAGGTTAGGGCATGTCAGCTTTAGATTGGCAATACCACCACCTTAGTAGACCTTAGAGTTACACCACTTGGATCATATGGCATCGTACTTGGCATGGATTGGCTTTATGCCCATAGAGCCAAGATGGATTGCCACCAGAAAGAAATAAAGTGTGAGGATGATCAGGGTTCACCCATAGTAATCACAGGGATTCAGAGACTTGTGTTTCTTTGTATGATTTCCACAATGCAGCTTAAGCGGAGCATGCGAAAGGGATGTCAGCTATTTTCCATCACTATCAGTGATAGAGGGGAAGAGGATGAAAAGGAAACATTGATAGACAACCATCCTATCCTTAAGGGATATTCAGACGTGTTTCCTTCAAAGCTACCTGGGATGCTGCCCCATAGAGAGATTGACTTTCGTATAGACCTTATACCAAGAGCTGAGCCAGTTTCAAGAGCACCTTATAGGATGACCACAAATGAGCTTAATGAGCTTAAGATGCAGCTTGAGGAACTCCTAGAGAAGGGTCACATTCATCCTAGCATACCCCCTTGGGGTGAATGAGTCATCTTCATGAAGAAGAAGGACAGATCTCTTCGATTATGCATGGATTATCATTAGTTGAGCAAAGTAACCATCAAGAACCGATATCCCTTTCCCAGAATTGATGATTTATTCAACCAACTTCAGGGTGCCAAAGTATTTTCCAAAATTGATTTGAAGTTAGGATACCATCAGTTGAGGATAGTGGAAAATGATATCCACATGACCGCATTTCGCACTAGATATGGCCACTATGATTTCACCGTGGTCCCATTCGGTCTTACGAATGCTCCAGATGTTTTCATGAGCCTCGTGAATGGGGTATTCCACACATTTCTTGACCATTTTTTGATTGTGTTCCTCGATGATATATTGATATATTCTCGGAATGAGAAGGAGCATGAGGAGCACCTGAGACATGTTTTGCAGTGTTTGAGGGACAATCAGTTGTTTGGCAGTTTGTCAAAGTGTGCTTTCTTTCGATCAAAGGTCAAGTACCTTGGGCATGTTATTTCCAGTGATGGGATCTTAGTAGACCCATCCAAGATCAGAGCTATTATGGATTGGCCAGTGCCAACCAGTGTGACAGAGGTCAGGAGCTTCATGGGCTTAGCAGGTTATTATCGATGCTTTGTTGAGGGATTCTCTAGAGTCGCACATCCTATTACTTCTCTTCAATGTAAAGGGAAGAAATTTGAGTGGATAGAGAAGTGCGAGAGGGCCTTTTAGGAACTCAAAAAGGCATTTACTAGCACACCTATCCTTGTAGTACTAGATCCCTTAGCTGACTTCATGGTTTGCAAAGATGCTCCCCTAGAGGGTTTAGGAGTAGTCCTTATGCAGGATGGTAGGGCTATAGCTTTTGAGTATAGGAAACTTAAGACTCATGAGCTTAACTACCCTACTCATGACCTTGAGCTTGCAGTAGTGGTGCATGCACTTGTGAGGTGGAGACACTTCCTTTTGGGTCATCATTTTGAGCTTCATTCAGACCTTCAAAGTCTTTAGTACATATTCATTCAGTCGAACCTTAATGCACGACAGAGGAGATGGATGGAGTTCTTGTGCGAATATGATTTTGACGTTCACTACATCAAAGGGATAGAAAATGTATTTGCTAATGCTTTGAGTAGGAGACGTCACAAGGTATACACCATATCTATGGGCACGGATTTGAGAGATCATATACTGCAGTAGTTTCTAGAGGATGGATTGTATTCAGAGGTTTGTCAGGTGATACGATCTCAGGAAATTCTAGAAGGGAAGTATGTGGATTATTCCTTGGAGTCTGATGGACTATTACGCCATAGAGAGCGCATCTATGTACCTTCTTCTGAGGGTTTGTGAGAGTTCATTGTCATAGAGGCTCATAGAGCTCCTTATGTAGCACATCCTAGAGTTAAGAAGATGCATGCTGACTTGAGACAGTTATATCATTGGCCAGGAATGTGGTAGCTCATTGCTGAGTT
This sequence comes from Cryptomeria japonica, assembly GCF_030272615.1. Taxonomy (NCBI): domain Eukaryota; kingdom Viridiplantae; phylum Streptophyta; class Pinopsida; order Cupressales; family Cupressaceae; genus Cryptomeria; species Cryptomeria japonica. The sequence goes on from NC_081405.1 coordinate 288,255,651, forward strand.
AGTAGCCCAGTGCCTTGAGTGTTAGAGAGTTAAGGCGGAGCACCGCCATCTAGGTGGGTTGCTCCAGTCTCATGCTATACCAGAGTGGAAGTGGGATACTATATCCATGGATTTCATCATTGGTCTCCCTATGTCATCTCATCGCCATGATGCCATCTTGGTGACAGTTGACAAGTTGACCAAAGTGGTCCACTTTTCACCAGTTCGAACTACCTTCACAGCACCAGCAGTAGCACAGGTGTTCTTGCGAGACATTGTTAGACTTCATGGTGTTCCATGCAAGATTATTTTTGATAGGGATTCCCTCTTCACTTCTTCCTTTTGGAAGGCATTACAGGAAGTTATGGGCACTAAGCTCAACTTCAGTACAGCCTATCATCTAGAAATGGATGGTTAGACAGAGAGGGTTAACCAGGTGTTAGAGGATATGCTTCGCATGTATGTCATAGATCATCAGACCAGATGGGAGGAGTACCTTCCCTTAGTGGATTTTGCCTATAACAATGGGCATCACACTTCTTTGGGGATGCCACATTATCAGGCATTATACGGCAGGCCTTGTAGGACACAGTTGAGTTGGGACTGCATAGAGGACAGAGTTGCTATTGGTCCTAAGATAGTTCAAGATATGGAATAGCAGGTGGATTTGATTAGCCAACATCTTAGAGAGGTACTGGATAGACAGAAGAAATATGTAGATGTGAAGAGGATAGACCATAGCTACTTGGTTGGAGATAGAGTTTTCTTGAGAGTGTGATTGCACAAGAGTCCAATCTGTTACGGAAAGGATTCTAAGCTCGCACCTCGCTTTGTAGGACCATTTGAGATCATTGAGAGGATAGGACCAGTTGCATACCGTTTAGCATTGCCACCTAGCCTATCACATATCCACGATGTGTTTCATGTATCAGTTTTGAGAAATTATATCTATGATGAGTCTCATATTTTAGATTGGGATGCCTTGCAGGTGGAGTCAGACGGGCAACTAGCTTTGGAGCCCATTCACATTTTGGCATGCCAGATGCTGGCCCTTCGAGGTCGAGAGCTGGACTAGGTTAGGGTCCAGTGGGATTGCTACGATGAGGTTACAGCTTCATGGGAGGACACAACATGTATGAGATCACAGTACCCCCATCTTTTTGATGAACTCCAGGAGGAAGTTCATGCCTAGAGGGACAGGGTGTGAGGCCCTACCTCGACTAATCCTAGTATTTCAGTATTTTTCATGTTGAGACTATTATGGATGCTTTATTTTTATGCATTATGGATTTGGAACTTATATGATTTCATGATTTGGATAACATTGATATATAATGATGTTTCATTTCTATGCATTATAGATATAGAACTCTAGATGATTCTAGAATAGGATTACTTTGTGATGATGTATGCCATTATTGGAATTGCAGGACTTTACTATGATGATAGAAATAGGATGCATATTTATGTATGGGTCAAAATTATGAGGATTATGATAATTGCTTATGTGGATTTATTTTGATACAAGACATATTGATTTTCTTTAAATATCAATTGTATGCAGAGTATTTGACGTGTATTCTTATTCATGTGTTTAAATAATATATGAGGTTATTTGGAAGTACTAATGTGTAATTGAGATGTGTAGGAAAATTATCCATGTGACCATGGAAATATTATGGAGAACCAAACCTAGACCTATGTACATTCGTAAAACCAGGGTTTGTCTATTTGGAGAGACAACACCCCGTTTGTATTGTATTTTATTTGTGAAAGTGAATGTGGCATGTGTGTTAAATTGAATTTATTAAATTGTGCAAATCCAACAAGAGACAAAATTTCATGTGTAATTTTGTAAAAGTATTTTTATTGTGTCACTTGACACGTGTTGATTTATGTCTTGATTTTTGAATTGTCTCTTGGACGGAGTTGTTTTAACCATAGCTTTTTCAAATAATTTAATGTGGTTCTATATTTTCCTTGGGTAGAAAATATTTGGGCTGGTCAACTTAGGTTTGACCCAAAAGTTAACTTTAGATGGGTTTAAAAGGGGTTAAATGGACTCATAGGGGTAGTTTAAAGGTGTTTCCTAAAGCCCATAAGGTATACCTAAGGGTTAGAAGTAATTTTAGGCATGTGACAACTCCCATGTGGCTGTTTAGTCACCCTAAAAAGTGAGTTTTCTAAGATGTGCGAAAATTGAATTTAGAAGCATCATCTAGGTTAGCTAACTTTCCTTTTTGATGAGAGATCCTTTTGATATTTTTCGGAATTTTTCCTTTTTCAATTTTAAAAACCTATGAGAACTCTCACTGAGGTCTTCTTAGGAAAGAATGAGAGATTTTGCAGGTAATCACCCACTCTCCATTTTTGGAGACAATGCAATTTTGAAAAGAAAATATTTGGTATAGGAATTTGGCTAAGGGTAGAGAAGCAAGGAATTGTGGAATTGGGTTGCTCATCCTCAACTAGATCTAGCATACCTTTGGGTAGTTGAAGGTTGGTTAAACTTCTCTTTGTATTGTTTTTCTTTCATGTTGGATGATTGTTTGTGTGGAAAGAGTTGTTCTCTCACATTTTAGTTGTGAAAATTATCATGCATTATGTCTTTGTTTTCTTGTATGCATTCTGTGTTTTGGGAGTAACCAAGGCCTCCTACTCTTGGGAGAAAGGATGGCCATGTGGGTGGTAGAAGTTTGACATCCCTCGAGTGAGAGGCTCTCGTTATGAGAGTGATCTCAAGGGATATTTATGTGACCCTTGCTGCATGGCTTATTTATGTATTTGGGGGTCATAAGGAGGGAAATAAGGCATGAATGCCTTGGGGGGGCATAAGGATGTGGGGTTATTATACTTATGATATATCTTTGTTTTCCATGAGGTGGCTTTGTGTTTTACTAGACTTGCAGTCTCCTCAGGGTATTTGGTCCACTACCACCCATGTAAAATCATCATATTGTGTGGTGCATTGTAGCCTTGGTTGGGAATATGATGTTGTGTTTGTTTTCCCCTGCTTGTTGTGTTTGCATGTGTGTAACCTGTCTAGGGCTTGGTTCTCCAAGCTTGGGGGTGGCTACTAGTTAGCCTTGGCTGGGAGGTGAACACTCCATGGTCATAGCCCTTTTGATTTATTTGCGGGTTGTTGAAAGAAAAAAAAAGACAAGTAGAAGATTGCTAGATTTATTGTTTGCAGAAAACATTTGGGAATGAAATATTTAATATTTTAAAGTGCAGCAATGTGAAAGGGATTGTAATTACTTTGAAAAGAAAATGTATCTATTTTAATAGAAGTCCTCATTTAATAGAAATGAGGGACTAGTTTGGGTATTTTCTCCCTCTTGTAATAATGTCTATATTCTAATCTAAAAATGCCTTAAATAAATGCATTATTTCTGTTAATTTATTATTGTATAAATGAAATGATTTTGTTGGGTTTTAGCTTGTATTGTTCTTAAAAAGTTAATGAATGCATGCATGTTACTTTAAAAATAAATATTTAGTTTATTTCCTATTTGCATATCTCTAAGGATAGATTCAAATGATTCTAGATAAATAAAGTTGTAGAAATTAAAATCACATATTTATTTGCAGAAATTTAAATCTAGAAATTAAATGGTCTATCTAATTTAAATAATCACATATTTATATAATTGTTGTTAAAATTATTAAACTCTGTTATTTACTTATTGCAGAAAATAAATTCTAGAGATAAATAGCCTATTTGATTTTTTTTTAAAAATCATATTCTATAGTTGTTGTTTAATTTCATTGGATTTTTGTCATTCATTTATTGCAGAAAATAAATCTAAATTATTTAGTCTATCTCTAATTTAAACAGCAAGGTTTAAAAAAAAAAATAATAATAATACATTGATCTAAATTTGAATAAATTAAATAATCTATTTCAAGGATTAATATAATAGTGCATATTGGCATGGTAAAAATCAGCCCTAGAAATATAGTGCATCTAATATATATATATATATATATATATACAGGTATATGAAAAAAAAAAGGATATATATATATACATAGTTATATTTAAAATATATAAACACACACACACACACACACACACACATATAAATATATATTAAATTAATTTTTAAACAAAAAAAAAGGGAAAAAGCATTTTTTTTATAACCTAGGGTTTCGGGAAAACGAAGGCCGAACCCACTATGTGTTAGCACAGTGTGCCGGTGGTGGCTCGGGCCGCCACTATGGCTCCACACAGTGGATGGCACGGAGGCCGCTATTGTGGGAAACCACAGTGGAGGTCGGGGCCTCCTCCACTATGGGTAACCGCAGTGGGAGGGCCCGGTCGCCACTGTGTATTCCCATAGTGGGCGGCACCCGACCACCACTGTGGGGGTACCCAATGGCACCCCTGCCCGATGCCCTTCTAATCGCCTCCACTCCTCCGACATATCCGCCATGGTCACCACCTCCGCCACTGTTGCTCACTCGGCCCCTGCAAAAAAAAAAAAAAAAAAATTGAAACCCTAACCCAGTTTGGGTTAGGGTATTCAAAAAGTAATAGTATCAATTAAGAAATGAAAAATATAAAAGGGTTTATTCTTATAATAATAAAGTTAGGGTTTGCATGGATAACTTATAATAAAGTGAAAACATATATATATATATATACACACACATATATAGAGAGAGAGAGAGAGAGTTTAAAATATGAAGGGATAGGGCAAATTTTAGATTAAATATTTTATTAAGTGTTTTAATCTATATATATATATATATATTTATAATAAACAGATGGGAAAATATATGTTTTTGATAAACATATGGGTATATTTTAAAATGATGTTTAATATTTTATTATTATTATTGTAGCTTAATCTGATATAGATTTTGGAGATTAAACTTTATAGGACAAATTTTGTTATGGATTTATTTGACCCTATATCGATTTAGTGTAATCATATTTTTAATTATTATTAAAATAAATTTTATTCATTATAAACTAAGCGCTAGGACTAATTTATTTAGTTCCTAAAAACAATTAATGGTTATTGGAGATTAATTTTATCTACGCCAATTAATTGACTAAATTAATTTATTGATTAAAATCGATGAGATATTAAATAATTCTTTTAGTGTTCCGCATTTGATTTAAATTAATATCACTTACTCATACATAGTTAAGACAAAACTTGCTAGTGCATTTCATACTTGCAATTTATATGTTTTAAGTTGTGATTTAAAAAAAAAAATTATCTCGTTCGTGCCCAAAAGTTTGGGCATGACAGCATTTAATTGCTCAACCCACATCAAGGAGACATACAATCACTGATTAAAACCACAAGCACAACATTCAACATACACTAACTTCACTTATATGCATTTTACATTTTTGCATATCTCACTAAGATATAATAAGTTAACAATGATATGATTTTCTAGAATAATAACTATGCAATTGGGGACTCTATGTCTCACAAACACAAATGCTACTAAAATACATAGACCATTCTACAATTTATGTGTAGCATGCAATGAGAGAAATATTCTATGTCTTGGAGTTAACAATGCAATATTCAGTACTACATTCATTTTCTTATACAAGTTATTAATATTCCTATGAATATGGTTCTACTACTCCCCTTTTATCTAGAAATTTTTATTGAATGTGATTTAATATCCTATGCAAGTTCACCCAAAGTTTTATTTTTATCAAACATCTCTCTTTCATATCTACAAGATCAATTTATATTTAATATGCACTCAAATCTTTTTAAATTATATATATGCTATGAATTGTATGTACACAAATTTAAAAAGATTGTAAACCACCACAGCTACACATGGTTAATTTGTTCCTGTGTAAGTAAAAAGAGAGGGCCAGAATTGGCAAAGCCACAAGGGGGTTACTATGAAGTGTCTAATATCAAGAAAATATGGGGCTGGGTTTTGAACGCCATAATGGAATATATCATTGTTGAGGGTTGATTTTCCAGGGCCCACACTTACCACTTCGTTCTTTTAAACCATTTCAGACATGACAAAAGGGTCTCCCTACCCTACTACCTTTTTAGGTCCCTTTCAAGGTCCCTCAATAAACATGGTAAGAACCCCTCTAATCCGGTTCTCCATTGCAGGATTTTGCTGCTCATTTATGAGCACTATAAAACCCTCACCATTCTGGAAAACAAGAGGTTATCCGCCTATCCGAGGAAGAGAAAGCTGGAGGGAAGTGATTCTAGCAAGGAGAAGGCGTCTTCTAGCAAAAAAAGTAAGAGTGCCTCTAGGATGGAAACCCATGAAGAAAAGATCAAAACAGAGGGAATGGGAAAAGAAGGTAGCAAAATGGATACAAATGATTCTAATGATGAAGACAGCTAGAAAGATGAGGAGGTGGGTATTGAGGAAGAAGGTGGTGATAATGAGTCCGACAATGAAAGCCCTATCCACAGTGATTACCCTGGCAAGGACAATAGTCGCCCTATGGAGGATGTGGAGTACAAGGATAATGAGGAAAAAGATATGAATTATGAGAGGGAGGAGAATAAGGATCCTGAGAAGGATATGACTAAGGACAGTTTAAGTGAGGATAAGGAAAGTGCGGGTAAAGGGTTATTCCTAGATAACCTTAGAAAACTCAGTGAGGCGAGACTAGATTATGACAGATGGACCTATGAACTCTTGAAGAACATGGAAAAAAATGGGAAATAGGCAGACAAGAAGAGGAAGGATGAGGACAGAGATCAGATAAAATGGAAGCAGGATATGGAGGAGAAGGTTAAATCATTGGAAGAAGGGAGGGTGGCGATGAAAAATTTGTTGGGCATTATCTTGAATATCCTATCAGCAGTCACTAAAAACTTGGAGGATATTGCTAAGGTCTTTGATAATTCCAGTTCTCCTAAACCGGTGGTGGACCTTGACATGGATGAAGATACTATCTAGATTGGCAGTGGTGAAGCTACTCCAGCTGGTGCTGCTAAGAGGACTAGGGCAAGTGTCAAGAAAGCTATGGCTTCTTCTTCTAAGGATATCCCTAATCTTAGGGAAAACATCAAAGAACTGCATGGGATTAACAACACCTTGGCTAATGCCCTGAAAAAAATCAATTAGTTTCTTCTCTTGGGTCATGCTGGTTTTGCTGGCTTTGTGGGGCTTTAGCCAGTTCTCTATGGTTTTTTGTTGGCTTTTCGTTGGTTTGTCCCTTTTTTTCTCTTTTTGCTTTATCTGCTAAGTTCCACTTGTAAAGGGTTTCAGGGCCCCTTCAAAACTTGTTTTTACCTTAATCAAAAACTACACATGGTCCTTTCAAACATGATTTATTCTTAAAACATATCCATCCAGCCTTTTACATAATACACTTGAAATAAAATCTTGATGGTTTAAGTGAAACTTCTATTATACATCCTTGTGAAACATTATTAGTATGTAAAGTAATAGATATATAATAAAAAATATTATAATTGAGGAAATTATATATGCACCCTACATCAAATAGTGCACAAGTAATTTATTTTAATAAAAAAGGCTTGGCCATCTCAAAATATCTTTGAATGTTTTTTATTTGAACAATCTCTCTATACAAACTTATGATAAAATTATGTTTCATATCTAAAAAATGTTTCTAGGATTTAGTTCATGATTGTGAGGATTAATTCTTCTTACTTATCTACGATTATATGAAAATCTTGAGTTATTTTATATATTACTAATTAAATATCTTTAGAATTGACTACAACTTTGTCTTCTAATGAGAACCTACTTAAGAATGTCAATTCTATATTAATTGAAATCATCAATTATGTGAAAAATAAATGTTCACATAAAAAACATAATAATCACAAATAGACTATTGAAATAAAAATTAATGCAGATCATTATTAGTCACAAAAATTAATTAAAATTTCAAATTTATTTTAATAATTATTAAAGTTAAGAACTAAACATTGTAATTAAATAAAAGTATGTAAGGGTTGAAGAATTGTTTATTTATAATGAAAGTAAATCATTTATATTGGTATAAAACAACTTAATAGCATACAATCTAATAGAGAATGTGTATAAAACATGTGCAAGTAAGAATATGGGACCAAATTATGGTTTCATGTTTTCTAAACCATTGGTCACAATTTTTAGCATTCTAAATGATGCTCTCATAGTATGTAACATGAGCCCAAATGGTTCCATCCTAAGGGTTGGATTTTCATTGTGCCTCCTAATTCATATTTTTTTGTATTCAATAGCATTTTAAAACTTTGACATCAATAAATTTGTATTCATTTTATAACAATATTTAGTGACACCTCTAAAAATTTTGTCTACTTCTTAAATTTTCAACATGTTTGTGTGTGCACGTGACATATAACCTGAACCCTACCCTTGCATTTAAAAGACTCAAGAACATATATATGAACTATCATTTTATCAAAATTGAACACATTTTCCTATACTTATAAGATAAAATTATCCTACCATATATGATGTACTTCATTGGCATATTTTATAAAATTCTAAGTCATACCATTAGACGTCATCCCTATAGTTTCAATTTTTTTTGTTTTATTTAAGATTTAGAAACTATTTGTAATAGAATATTGGTGTACCCTGTGAATCTCATAACATACACAATAGCTACCCATCGAGTGGCACATCCTATAAGTTCATAATACATTCCACTCATCACCTACAGTAGCACCAAAGGAGGCTAGATTTATAAGGATTTAAAGTTGGAAGGTGTATGCAAAATTCAAAATGTATTTGATTATTCAAAGAATTTTGAGTGAAATACAATTATGCTATTAGATTCAAAATGCATAAAAACATATAGATCAATTTCCATTGTAAATGATGAACAATAGAATAGTCCTAAATACAATTATTCAAATTTCAATCAGCAGATCAAAAGTTAAAACAAGAATTTAGTACATATGTATGTGATAAAAAATGAAGATAGTAGTAAAAGATGGTAAAAACAAACATATCAATTAATTCAACATTTATAGGGTGTTGAGACATAAAGTTATGGAAAGGGATATTGCAAGGGGCATACATATGACCCTTGATGAAATCAACAAGAATAAGAACTGAAGTTCCTCTCCTGGAACATAAGGGGACTCAATAGCCCCTAGAAGCAATTTGTTATAAACCAATATATCTTGGAAATGAAACTTGATATTTGTCTTCTTCAGGAGGTTAAAATGTCCTACCAAACTTTTGCAACCATTGCTGGTAAACTTTGGCTGAGGGCTGCCTTTTTGTATGTTGAGGCATTGGGGGCGTTTGGTGGAATCGCTACCCTCTTGGACCCCTTCAAAGTCCAAGGAAAGATCTATGTAAGCACTCAGAACTTCCTAGCGATTACTTTTCAATATGGTGATCTCTATTGGCACTTGTTCAATATATATACCCCCAATTCCAAAGTGGGAAGGCGTCTAGTGTGGGAGGAAATTTTTGAGCTCATCCTTTCAGACCAGAATTCTCATTACATGTTGGTAGGGGATTTCAACACCCCTCTCTACCCCTCTGAGAAATGTGGAGATCTCATGGATTTTTCTGATAGCATGGGAGATCTTTCTAATCTTATTAATGCTACTAGCCTCTTTGATCTAGATCTTCAAGGTGTCCCCTACACTTGGTCGAATAATAGGAAAGGGAACCACCTAATTCAAGTCAGACTGGATAGAGTTCTTATCTCTTCCAATTGGGACATTGGTCACAACTCCTATCTAAAGACCCTCCCAAGGACTACTTCAGATCATAGCCATCTCCTCCTCCATTGGACTGATAGACCCACCCTGCCCCCCCCCCCACCCTTTCTGCTATGAGATCATGTGGGCCTCCCACTTGGATTTCAGAAATCTGGTCAAGGGTTGGTGGGCCACCCCGGTCCAAGGGCTTGCAATGTGCAGGATTGCTAAGAAATGAAACCTCATCCATGGAGAAGTGAAAGGTTGGAATAAGGCAACCTTTGGTGACATCTTCAAAAAGAAGAAGGAATTGTGCTCCAGACTTGAACAATTCCAAAGCAGTATGGTTGTGAGTGACCCCCCTCACTCTCTTCTTCTTGAAGAGGAAGAATGCCAAAAGAATTGGAAGGAAATCTTTTCTGAGGAAACCTATTGGAAGCAAAGATCTAGAATTCAGTGGCTAAAAGAGGGCGACAAAAAATCGGCTTTCTTCCACCACTCAACTAGCATTCACAAAAGGAGAAACTTTATAATGTTTAAAAGACGACTCTAGTCAGGAGATCACTAGTGAGTCCAAAATTGGCCAAATTGCCACTGAATTCTTCATCTGTATGTATACTGAATCTGGAAGAGGTAATGAGTCCTTCTAGGACAGGCTCTTGAGTAAGCTCCCTAATGCCATTGGGGAGGAGGATAACTATTAGATCCTTGTTCCCATTTCCTGCGATGGGTGCTTTCAAGACCCCGGGTCTAGATGGCTTCCACCTGGCGTTCTTCCAGGATTACTAGGACATTGTTAGTTATGATGTTACTAAAGTGGTGAAGGATTTCTTTAGGACTGGTAAATTTTTGAAAAATATGAACAACACCTACATTGTTCTTGTCCCCAAATCTCTGAACCCCAATTGCATGAAGGATTTTAGACCCATAAGCCTCAGCAATTCTATCTATAAGATAATCTCCAAGGTCTTGGTGAATAGAACTAATCCACTTCTAGCTAAGTTTATCAGTCCCTCCCAAAAAGGTTTTGTCCCTAGTCATCAAATCCTGGATGCGGCCATTGCTACCCATGAAATTATCCATTCTATGGACATAAGCAAAATTCCAAGTATGGCTTTCAAACTGGACATCTCAAAAGATTATGATAAAGTCAATTGGTGCTTCCTATTTAAAACTCTCTCAAAAGTGGGCTTCAACCAGAAAGTTGTTGATATGATATGGGAATGTGTTTCTATGGTTCAGCTCTCGGTATTGATCAATGGGACTCCTAGGGGCCACTTTAAAGCTGGAAAAGGTATTCGATGGGGAGACCCCCTCTCCCCCTATCTTTTCATTATGATTGCAGAATTCTTGGGTAGGAATGTGGTTTATCTGATGGTCAATGGAAGATTGCAGGGATTCAAAGCGGCTTCTACTATTCCCCCCTTAGTGATTCAATAATTTGTTGATGATACCTTTCTTTTTGTTATATCCTACGTGATTGAGGGTAAACTTTGGAAGAATTTACTGGTAGACTATGCCTCTACTTCAGGGCAATGTATCAACTATGATAAAAGTAATCTCTTCTTCTTCAACACCCCTATGGACCTTCAGACTAAAATCCTTTCTATCCTTGGGTGTGTAGCGTCCTAAAATTGCGACACTTGCAATTTTCACTGCATTTCGGTCTTCATGATGGCGACGCAACACGCAACCTGAATGGAGACCCTGAAACTTGCTCACGACACTGAAAACTGCATTTTTCAAGCACCTTGGCCTGAACCTCCTTGCACCCTGCTATCCCGGGAGGTGGGACCAGAGCACCCAGCGCCCTGGTCCTTCAGGACCAGGGCGCTGGGCGCCCTGGTCCCTGGGTCCTATTTTGGGCCCGGTCTCCTAAGGGGTCTCGGGTCTTTTTGTTTGCAAATTGGAAATTAACTTTCCTGGTCGGCCTAAGGTTGGGAAAATCAGTCTATCAGCCCTAATTGACAAGTATATAAACTACATTTTTCTCTCTCATTTGGGATGAAGAGGATATGTGTACAAAGCATGGAAATTATACTCAAGCATTCAAGCATTCAAGCATTCCTTCAAGCAATTGATCATTTCAAGTCTCCATTCAAGGCTAAGTGTTGCATTCAAGACAAGGATTCAACCATTGAAGAGGAGATCACATACTACATGCTACAACATACAACATACAACATCTAAACCTTCGCACATAAGGATACAAACATCCTTAGAACAAGGTATTAGTACTTGTTTTACATACATTTACATTTACAGCACTTGCTCATTTCTTGGTTAATTCCAAAACTGGGGTTTGACCTAAAGGCAAACCCCTAATCCCTAACCCCCCAATCGTCTTCGCTTTTTTGTGTGTAGGTTGCAGGTACGCGGCTGAAATTGAAGATCTGGAATCCTTGTGCAGAGACGAACAGATCCCCCTTCATTTCACGGATTTTTCGGAGGACCATGGCGCCGGGCGCCATTGTCCCAACAACTTTTGCTCAAATTTGCAGGACAGCGCCGTATCGACATTTTACTACTAATTCCAGGTCCGCAGCTTCATACTGTATTCCTATCTCAGTTTATAAGCGAATCTTTATCACTTTCTATGCATGCTTAGCTTAATTCTCCTATCAACATTCTTTACGAAAGAGGGTAGCCTTGCTGTCTTAACCCTTGAAACACATTTAGCATCCAATCTTACATTGCGTGGGACTGGATCTTGTGGGTTTCAACCCCTCTTTTGAATGTAAAGTCTCTCCCCTAAGTGAAAACCATCGAATCCTAGCGAACCTCCCTTCTCTCTCCTCGGAGTTGGAAGAGGGGAGAACAACTAGGGTTCGATCGCGATTTTCTGCTTTACATTTTGGTGAACCCGACGTGAACATCCTTTCTGATTTTTCATGCTTAGATCTGAAAAAATTGATTACATTTCCATGTTTGATCTTTTGCAAAATTTTAGAGGTGATTGCATAAAAACCCTAAATTTTCTTTTTAGTAATTGAACCTGCGAAATGTCTAAATGTTAATGCCCTTTTCAGATCTGCCCTTCTATTACAAATTATCAATTCATATTTGTGCTTTAATTCTGAAAATTAAGTGGTTAAGTGTCAAAACCCTAATTTTTGAAACCCTCTTGATTCAACCTTTGTCCGACAATTTCACTGATCAAAACATCTCCAAATTAGCTGTAACTTTAGATTCCGCAATAAAATCACAATATCTTTCATCCCTGAAAATTTGGAAAAAAGTTGCGAGGACCGTGGCGCCGAGCGCCATCGTCCCCGACATTTTTTCCGAAATTTCGGGAGCAAGATCTTACTGTATTTTCCTGCTAAAATCCAAAATTTTGGCTGATTTTATCAATTTTAACACCTTCAAAATAACAGTCAAAGTTGGTCTTGTGATTGCTTGGATTAAGGCTTCTAAACATTTAAAAATCATTGAAATTGAAATTTTGTGTCAAAATTGTGTTCTTACTGTCCTAAATCTGAAAAGTGTGTTATCATTCATTAAAAATTTCAGTGCTTTATTCAAATTCTTGCATTTTGTGACTTTTGAAATTAAGTGCTTAATTACAACAACTTTGATTTCCGCTTTCAAAATTGAATTTTGCGTGAAATTGAGTCAATTTTCAAATTCCAAAATTTGCATTGCTCTGGATATTCCCTCTAAAATCACAAAATTCAAAATTTCAGTTTCCCTCTCTTTTTCAAAATTCAAGTTTTTGCATTTTTCGACAATCTTGATAGGGTTCAATTTTCAGATTACAACTTTAATTTGGCCTATCTACAGATCGTAAAATCACTCAATTTTTTCAGATTAGCTCTAAAATCATCATACCTTTCATCCCTGCAAATTTCGAAAAAAGTTGCAAGGACCGTGTTGCACTCCGGGCGCCATGGTCCTGGACATTTTTTTCGAAATTTCGGGAGACTGTTGTGATTGCATTTAACAGCTTAAATCCAGAAGATTGGCTGATTTTACTGAAAATTGCTACCTCTAAATTCAAAATCTTCTCTCTCTTTCTAGTGCATGAGTTTTACAACAATAAGCCCTACTTACACTATTCCCGTTAGACGAAGCCGTAGAATTAAGTCTTTCCAAGGTTTAACTACTGAGGAGATGGAACCTAATTTGAATAGCCTTTTTAACGAGGACATGGGTAATTCCTCTAATCCTCCTAATGATGAAGAAGCTCTCCATGAGGTTTCTGAAGAACAACTTTCGAAATTGGATAACCAATTTGACGATTTTCGACAATGGATGTCTCAAGAATACCCTGATAGTCAAGCTCTTCCTTTAATTGAGGGTCTAAAATGCATGCTTCAAAGTGATAAGAATGGAATTGATATTTTGCGTGGTATTGCACACATTGTGGATTCGAATGTGATGCCTATGAAGAGTTGTGCTGAAAATTTAGGTTATACACAACCTCCTACTCAAGTCAATCATTCTATTCCTTTGACAACTCCTATTGCTAGTATACCTACCTTTACATCAAACATCATGGCTACTTCTATACAAGACATTCCTCCCATGATTACTAGTCATGGGGGCAACCCTTCTTCTTCAATTAACCCTCTTCCTTCATTCAATCCGACTTCTTCATTCATTCCTTCAATGAGTGTCCCTATTATATCTCCACAAATGAACATGACGCAAGGGGGCAATTCATTTAACCATTCCATCCCTCCTTGTAGTATTCCTCCTGTCCAATCATCTCTTATGACTAATTATCATAGATTCCCACCACCTTACTCTTTACCTTCTTTCAATAACATAACACCTCCATCTCAATCTAACACATCTAATATGAACTCTTCGACCGAAGCGACCATTAACAATCTTGCACAAACTGTCTCTTCTTTACAACAACAAATTGCCTCTATGAATCAATCTAAGTTTAGTGTGCCCACATTTGACGTTGTTCGAGCTATCCCTCCTAAACATGTTGAAATCCCGCATTTGGAACTTTATAATGGTAAAGGAGATCCTCTAACACATGTTAAGACTTTTCAAACAATATGTACTGATTTTGCTTATGACCAAAGGTTGCTTGCAAAACTGTTTACTAGAACCTTAAGAGACAAAGCCCTACAATGGTATTGCTCGTTACCTTCTTATTCTATTACTTCTTTCGAACAACTTGCAAATGCTTTCATTCAACAATTTCAAAACAATATAAGTCCTAAAGTTACTTTGATTGATTTAATGCATTGTAAACAAGGTGTTAAAGAAAAAGTGACTGATTTCATTGGTAGATATAAGCATTTGTATGCTCAAATTTCTTTTCCAGTGCCTGACAATGATATTCAAAGAATCTTTATTTCTAATTTACAAAAAGATATTCGAGACAAACTTCTGTTTTCTGAGTTTACTTCTTTCCAACAGTTGTGTGCAACTCTTCACAATTATCAACTGACTATGAGTCAAATGGAACAATCACATCCTATGGCTCCGAGTGATAAGGGTGATAGCAGTCAACAACCATTTGGGAAGTTTAAACCGAACAGAGATTCCATCAAATTCAATGAAAACATCATCAACAACAATGTGAATGCAGCATCAGGTGTGCCTCCTATTTCTAAATTTTTCAAGAAAGAAAGAAAGTATACTACTTTGAATGAATCATTGCATAGTATTATGAATAAGTTATTGGAACAAAATGTGCTTACTCTTCCTCCTATAAGACAAATTGATCCTGCAAAGATTACTTCACCTTATTTTGATAATAAATCTTTTTGTCAATTTCACCGTCAGCCTGGGCATGATACTGAAAAATGTTTTTCTTTAAAGGGTAAAATTCAAGATTTGATTGATAATAATACTATCTCTGTTTCTGGAGTGAATGATAAAGGCAACACATCTGTAGCTCCTCCTAACCAAAATCTTCAGATTTTTACTGATCCATTACCTTCTCATACCTCTAATGCAATTGAGACTAATGATTCCTCTCTTTCATCTGATGGTCTTGTGTCTATGACTCCGAATGTGATTAACTTTGTAGAGCAGCAAGAAATCCCTAAAGAACTTTCCATCACATTTGATTCCAGTGAAACTATTAGGGCACCTGATGGTCCTTTATACATAGTTGCAAAAGTTAAAAATACACCTTGCCATGGAGTGCTTATTGATCCTTCGTGCATGATTAATGTTATTACTGAAGAATTCCTTTTTACTTTGCAATTGAATCAAGTGATATATGACAAAACAGATGTGATTGTGAAACTATTTGATGCATTTTCTTCTCCTGCAATTGGTTCTATTACATTGCCTATTGACGTCCATAACAAATCTCTTGATGTGAACTTTGCTATTATTCCATCTTCCGAACAATTTCGTGTAAAGCTTGGCTATCCTTGGCTATCTTCCATGAAAGCTATTGCTTCTCCTATCCACAAGTGTTTGAAATTTCCCCATAATGGTGAAGTTGTTACTGTCAATCATAGTCTCTTTAAACCAGCTGAAAGAACTTCTAGCGTTCCTCTGCCTAAACAATTCCAATCTCTTCCTCCGCGAAGTGATCATCTTTTCAAATCTTATCAAAAGTGGAAAACAGATATGATCCTATCTCTAAGTGAACCTAGAACACCTAAACTTGATATTCCTATCATTCTTGAGAAGGAAGTTCTTCCTTTGAAAGATAAAACTAATGTCTTTCCTCAAGAAGATTCTCAACCCATCCCTATGGATGTGACTATGTCTATACCTAATAAACTTCCTAAGAGTAGACCTATACCTCCTCGTCATGATGGACTTGGTCTTCTCCCTAAACCAAATATTCCTCCTTTGTATGGAGCAGTTCCTCCTCCTTCTTTTTATAGACAGAAGAGACCTTCTTCTTCTCCTATTATCCAGCCTAAGAGACCACAACCTAAACACCCAAGTGCTAAGGATGAGAGCATTCCTCCTCCTCAGTCTTCTCCACTTCCTACTAAGACTAGACGAAATCGTTCTGCACGTGAACGCCGACGAAAGCGTCATCTTAGAGCTCAGGCAGCTGCTTCTCAAACTTTGCAATCTCCAAAAACACCTTCAACAAGCATTATTCCATTTTCTCCTCAGCCGGAAATTGAGCCGAAATCTCCTAAACATAAGATGCATGATGGTCTTGATCCGGTGCAAGTTAAAGATCCTATTTTTATAAATCTTGATGATGATATGGATGAACATGTTATTCATGATGAAAATGTTACTCCTCTTGCTTCTGATAGTGAATATGAACTTGTTGATGTTGATAACAATGAATTTTCTAAAGCACTTATCCTAGCTCCTAGACAAGAACAATGTGGCTCGGAACATGAACATAGCCCTTGTTTGGATCTTGTGATAGCTCCATCTGCTGTGTTGGATGTTCCTCCTCTGGCGTGTTCCCTGCCTTCCCGAAACATTGATCAGCAAGATCGGGGGGTAGATGACATGCTAGACTAGTTACATTAGCATAGCAGATTCTCTCCTCCTCTCTTTTGTTACTTCTTCTATATGTTACTCTCATTCTTCTATTTGTTGTCCTTAGTGTTGTCTACTTGAGGACGATGCAAAGCATTGAGATCTCTCGATCTCTCTCATGTTGACTCAAAAGACACATGTGTTCCCTTCTTCTAGGTGACCTTCCTTGATTGGTGAATGAAGAACAATTATGCATACATACATATGATATATATACATGAATTATCATACAGCATACTCACCCCGAGGAAAGCGAAGTCACCTCGTGCTTTGTGTCTTGTGTCTATTATCCTTGGGCTTATCTCACACTTGGGGGCTAAATCCTGGCGATAACGTGCTCCTTTCCTTTCTCATTTCTTATATGTATCACTACCTTAAAGCAATCACCCCCGGTGAGGCGTGTGCGATCGCTTTAACGTAGGGGGGCATACATCCCGTTCATATCTTTTCAAGATACTTGAAAATTTCTTGGCAAATTTAGCCTTGCCTTGAAATTTTTTGATATCTTTCTTGCATGACTCATAGTGAGGGAGCCTTACTACTGACAGTCATGGTTCTCCCTCGTGATCTTCCCTTTTACTTTGTCAATCGAAGTCGTAAGATCCTTAGTCCATTGGGGGCTTGGTGTATCTTGCCTCCTTGACGTGGTGAAAGTCTTTCAATATTGTTTCCTTGTACTTTACCGGAAGTATGAGCATACATACTCCCGCTAAAGTGGGGGCTAAATGTAGCGTCCTAAAATTGCGACACTTGCAATTTCGACTGCATTTCGGTCTTCACGATGGCGACGCAAACGCAACCTGAATGGAGACCCTGAAACTTGCTCACGACACTGAAAACTGCATTTTTCAAGCACCTTGGCCTGAACCTCCTTGCACCCTGCTGTCTCGGGAGGTGGGACCAGAGCGCCCAGCGCCCTGGTCCCTGGGTCCTATTTTGGGCCCGGTCTCCTAAGGGGTCTTGGGTCTTTTTGTTTGCAAATTGGAAATTAACTTTCCTGGTCGGCCTAAGGTCGGGAAAATCAGTCTATCAGCCCTAATTGACAAGTATATAAACTACATTTTTCTCTCTCATTTGGGATGAAGAGGATATGTGTACAAAGCGTGGAAATTATACTCAAGCATTTAAGCATTCAAGCATTCCTTCAAGCAATTGATCATTTCAAGTCTCCATTCAAGGCTAAGTGTTGCATTCAAGACAAGGATTCAACCATTGAAGAGGAGATCACATACTACATGCTACAACATACAACATACAACATCTAAACCTTCGCACATAAGGATACAAACATCCTTAGAACAAGGTATTAGTACTTGTTTTACATACATTTACATTTACAGCACTTGCTCATTTCTTGGTTAATTCCAAAATTGGGGTTTGACCTAAAGGCAAACCCCTAATCCCTAACCCCCCAATCGTCTTCGCTTTTCTGTGTGTAGGTTGCAGGTACGCGGCTGAAATTGAAGATCTGGAATCCTTGTGCAGAGACGAACAGATCCCCCTTTGTTTCGCGGATTTTTCGGAGGACCGTGGCGCCGGGCGCCATCATCCCGACAACTTTTGCTCAAATTTGCAGGACAACGCCGTATCGACATTTTACTGCTAATTCCAGGTCCGCAACTTCATACTGTATTCCTATCTCAGTTTATAAGCAAATCTTTATCACTTTCTATGCATGCTTAGCTTAATTCTCCTATCAACATTCTTTACGAAAGAGGGTAGCCTTGCTGTCTTAACCCTTGAAACACATTTAGCATCCAATCTTGCATTGCGTGGGACTGGATCTTGTGGGTTTCAACCCCTCTTTTGAATGTAAAGTCTCTCCCCTAAGTGAAAACCATCGAATCCTAGCGAACCTCCCTTCTCTCTCCTCGGAGTTGGAAGAGGGGAGAACAACTAGGGTTCGATCGCGATTTTCCGCTTTACAGGGTGTAAGTTTGTTGCTCTTCCTGGGACTTACCTAGGTCTCCCCCTTACTGTTAAAGAGGTCACCCCTTCATTCTGGAATACTATCCTTGAATGTATACAAAAGAAACATGTTGGTTGGAAGGGAAAATTCCTTAGTAGTTTGGGGAAGCTCCAACTCCTTATTGCGTCCCTCTAGGGAATCCCTGTGTGCTTCCTTTCCCTGTTCAAAATATCTGGTGCTATGGGGGATAAGCTTGAGAGGATCCAAAGAACTTTTCTCTAGACGGGCATGGAGGAAAAGAAACGTCTCTCTCTAGTCAACTGGGACATTATTTGCTTACCCAAAACCATGGGGGGTCTTGGTATCGGAAAGATAAATGCCTTGAACAAGGCATTAATTGTTAAAGTGTGTTGGACCCTAACTAAAGGTGAGATGGACTGGTGTAACATTATCAAGGCTAATTATTTGGAAAGGGAGCAGTTTTGTTCTAATTTGAGTTTCGGGGACCTACCTCATGGGTCAAAATTATGGAACAACATACTGAAACTCGGACCTGTTATCAAAGGAGGAATGAAGTGGTAGATTAGGAGTGGAAGGAAAATTAGGTTTTGGGAGGACTCTTAGTTGGATGACAAACCTCTAGCTGAATCTCGATTCTGCCAAATAATGAATTCCCTAAAGGATCACTTTGGCGATTACATTGTTGACTACATGGTGTCGGGAAGAGGAAGATGGAAGAACATATCCTTGATCTTTTCTGATCGACCTAACTTGTTACCCACTGCCCTTGACCTGCAGTATCTTATGCTTGAGTGCAGGGTTCATTTATCTCCCCAGGAGGATAGTTTCATCTAGAAGGGGACCAAGTTGGGGGAGTTCTCGGTCAAGTCTACTTACAGACAGCTCCTGAAATCCATTGGTGATGTTGAATGTTGGAGGAAGATATGGAACCCAAAACTTATTCCAAAAGTTAACTTCTTCTCATGGTCCCTTATGCATGGAAAAATCTTGACCTAGGACAATCTGAAAAGGAGGGGATTCCAACTTCCCAATAGATGCATCTTATGTAAAGCCGAGGAGGAATCTATCAACCATCTTTTCATCCACTGCCTCTTTGTTGGGCACTTATGGACCATTACCCTTGAAAAATGTGGTATGCAATGGGTTTTCTAGGATAGCATTCATCAGTTTGTTAATGGATGGACACCTCCCTCCCACCACCCCTTAATTTTTTAGCTATGGAGGCAAATCCCTCCTCATATCTACTGGGGTTTGGAAAGAAAGAAATAACAAAATCTTCAGAGATGCTGAAACCCCCCTGATAATGTTTTTTCTAATTGTCTCAAAATGGTTATGGATAATATATCAGTGACTAGGTGGAAAACCCCTCCCAATCCTCCTGACTCGACTGATAAAAGAATTGCTAAACTCTGGAAGCTCCCCCCAAAGTTTAAACTCTTCAATAACACTGCAAAGATCAACCGAAAAAAGACCAAATGGTTAGCCCCAAACCCCTCGTGGCACAAACTGAATTTTGATGGGTCAACCCAAAATACTTGCCAAGTGGGAGGTGGAGTCATCCGTTACCACTAGGGGAATACTATAGAAGCCTATGCGGGTAGCCTGAAGAACCATATTGTCACTCAAGCTGAGGGAATGGTTCTCCTGTGGGGTCTGAGATTCGCCACTACTATAGGTATTAGACAACTGGAAATTGAAGGTGATTCTAAAGTTATTGTGGAAGCTATCAGTGGTAGATCTATAGCTGGTTGGAAAGTGGATTCTATTTTGAGGGATGCTAGAATGTTTCTGGCTAACCTTGACTATTTCACTATCTGTCGCATTTTCAAAAAAGGGAATGCGGTTGCTGACTCTATGGCTGTTGTGGGTAGGCTGTAAAATGGCTTTCGATGCTAGAGAAACACTAATATGTTGCCAATGACCACTAAGGAGATCTTGGAGAAAGAAAAAAACCAAGTCTTATGATGAATCTTTATAAATGTTATTAGAAGAAGAGAAAAAAATTTGAATTTTGAATTTGGAGGGGAAACCTGCCCATCATGGGTTGGGTTTGCCATGTAGCTACATATGACCTTTCCATCCACTTCAAGGGGGCTTAAATAATGATGATATTTATTCTAATGTGAGAGATATTGCAGAAGCCAAGAATAAAGGCAAGGACTTTCCTATTCTGCACCAAGGCCTTATCCTCCGCCTTTACAATTTCCACTTGGCCCTATGCCCCCCTCGCACGATTCTTGTCCAGAATGTGCCTGAAAGCCAACCCTTGGCCATAGCTACTGATAAACCTGACTTAAGCCCTCCTCGGCTGCCCGAACTTGGCTCCTGTAGTAAGAAGAATAAAAAGTGTCATTCGGAAGATGCAAAACCCCTTAAGAAAGTGAGAATCCAGGAAATTGACTCGGATGTGGAGATTACGGATGAGGCTAACACTCCCCGACGCTCTATGAGATTGGCATCCAAACCCCCTAAGAAATCCTTAAGGGACCCCTCCTCATCCCATGAAACTGGGAATTCCATCCCCTCTGACAATGTGGCCTCATTTAAGTCCACCTCGACCCCCCACTCTGTCAACTCCACCCATGCTTCTGAGAGTCCAAAAGATTCCATGAGCTCGGATGCTGGCCCCAAATCTCGAGCCAACTCTCCATCCCCTACTCTCTGGTTTGATAAGATGATGTTAGTGGAGGAAGTGAGCAACATCAAGGAGGAAGCATACTGCAAACTGGAGGACTTAGAAAAGAAAGTAGAGGGAATGTTTGAAAACCTGCAAGAAATTACTAGCAAAACGAAGGCCATTGAGAAGAAGCTGCAGGACGCCTCCAAGTTTGCTCTGAATGTTATGCACAACTTGGCGACCACTCTTTGTCTCTTGCAAGAAATCACAATCAAAGGTAAAGGAAAGGAGGACAAGGACTACAAGGACCTCTTTAAATTCCTCACCAAGGAATGGCTAAGGAAGCTCCTCCCCAAGAGGAGCCATGGCAAAAAGAAATAGCTGGGTTTTCTATGGTTTGGGTTTCTGGTTTTTTGAATGGCCCTAATGGTTTGTCGGCTTATAGTTATGGTTTCTGGTTATGCTTGGACTTAACTATCTTTTGCCCTATGTGGCATATTTTAATTAAGACTTTTATTTACTCGGTTAATATGCGTAGCATGTTTAAAGTTTTTGATAGAGGAAAGTTTAGGAGGCTGTGATTTTGCTGCTTCTCTACTGACAGTTGGTTTACCACTGTTTTCTTATCTGTACCTGGGACAACCCCCTTGTTTTGGCTGCTTTTAATATCAAAAACATTTATATAAAAAGTATGTAAGTAGAGAATTATCTATTTCACAATGTTGATGTGTCAAAATACAACATAGAGACTATTAAATGCAGAGACAAACGTGTAAACTTCATTGCTAAACAGTCAACTCCCATTAACAATGAATTTTATTGAAAGACACACCAAGAAAATATAAAAAATCCTTGATTAATAAATTAGTTATGTAAATCTATTGAAATAATGTATACAATCTTTTATAATGACATGAATAAACATTTTTAATTAATGACTATTCTTATTTTAAAGTAGATGATTTCACAAAATATATTGATAAATTCAAGAATAAAAATATTTTACAGAAAGGACAAAATTAAAGAATAAGATAAAAAAAAAACCAAACGACAAAATAAAAGTATCTCATCCCTTTCATACAGCATGGGATAATAATGTGTAATGTGATAATAATAATAATAAACACTTTGGAGTTTTCTATATTAATGGTTCATCTCCCATGGACTAAAACCTTAACACTTAAATGGTGGGCGTTAATTTTGTTAAAAAATGGCTTTTTCTGACGTTAATTTTGTTGGAAAATGGCTTTTTCCTGACGTTAATTTTGTAATAAAGTGTTTTTTTCTGAAATAATCAATTGTTATAAAATAGTTTTTTCCGCGAATGACAGCTAAATTCTAGAAGGGTTTGACATTTCTCCTCTGGAGATGGCTCTCATGTCATTGCTAGTGCACTCCGAAAATGACGCGCATGATTTTTTTCTCCAGATTATTAAGAAAATAGATTTTTTTTTAGGAATAAAGAATAATATAATATAATATAAAACATGTGAATTGTCATATGGTGGTGGGGGAAGATTCCTAGGTGCTGATCGAATTGAAATAAAGAAAGCTGAATTTCATGTCCATTGGTATTAAAGTATTCTTTGCTGCAATTCCAAGATACTTAGGAAAGGTATCATTTGCATCATAGGCTTCAAAGTAATTTTTAATCTTCTTAATGGTTGTTAATGATTTAAGAAGTTGTAAAAATAAAAATGGGGTATTTTAAATAGTTAAGAGAGAAAAATGTAGTTATTTAATTTTAGTTTAATGTTGATTATTCAATGAAATGTGATATAAAGATTATTTGAACATGAAATTTTATTAAGAAAAGTAATTGAGTTATTTTAAGGTTTGTTTTATTGAATATTGGATTATGGTTTTTAGCCTAGTTTTAAAAGAGGATGCATCATGCAATTTGGTTTGATTGGTACAACATGGTACATTATCTATGCGACTTCTTGTGTTTTCTTGTGTCTTGTGTATCAATTCACTAAGAAAGAGTTGTGTTGAAAATCACCTAATGAGTCTTTTTGTAGGATCCAGACAAGACCCTTGACTTGTCTTGATAGTATTCAATCCTTTCAATAACTATATGTATTTGGAAAACATGCAAAGACAATGTAATTATGAAGCAACTATGATTGGTGCACTTAAGACTGTTTCATTGAATGAACTTGCAATGAATGTTGAAGATGAACTATATTGACCAAAAAATAGGCTACAAACGTCGGTTTGAAGAGATAGGGGTGTAATCTAACAATAGTAATTTCAAAATAGATTAGAAGGCTATCATCCAAGGGTTGCGACCCTAAAAGAAGATATACGTATAGATAGATTAGATAGTCACTAAGTGGCTAGGGATAAGTTCTAAGAAAAGGACTAAGGAGATTGAGTGAAGATATACATGATAAAGGAGATATTAGGAATGTACATTGCATGATAAGATATTAATACAAGGAAGTCTATCTTATTGCTCTAATATGGTGTATGATATTTCCTTTTTATTTAAGTAGTTAAACTGGATCCAAAATTCATCTAATTGCTACCTCAATAGGATCACCTCCAGGGTTATAGACTACAAGTAGCATAAATCCTTTGGGAACAAATCTCTGGTCTATCTCCTTCAAATTTATTGCTAAAATTGGTTTCATTGTCGAGACCCTAGTCAGGTTTTGTTGGGGTTACTATCGAGAACATAATTTTCAAATTTCAATTAATACATGATAAAAAGAAGAATAGAAAATGTACATGAACTAACAAAACTCTATCTTCTTGGCATCCACCCTATGAGAGGGATCAAGCACCAAGGAGATGGGGGATGGAAAGGGAGAAAGAGTCTAGAAAAGGATAAAGAGATATGACTAATTGGCAAAACCCAATTAGGTAACCACAATGGGAAGCTGTTGGCAATCTAGATACTATATAGATCATCTGGTGTTGTCATTGATGGCAACTCTAGTCAGAGATCCTATCTGCAGTGTGTGATATGATACTACCAGAAGTCATAATGAAGATTTGGATAAGTCTGGTGAGTAAGAATAGTGCATCCGGTAGAAAGCGGTATTTTGCTTGGCATTTCATTTCATTTGAATATTATGTGCTGTGGATCTAGAGGATTATGTTAGATGTCTGGAGTACCTTATTCTAGAATCCTAGCCTCCGATGATGATTGTCGTGTGAGATAGAAGATCTAGTGTACATGTTTTTAAGTTGAATAGTATGGTATGGGCAATGTGGACAATTGATCGTTGTGCAGAATTGGTGGAGTAATTTTGGTGATTGTGTTTTTATGATTGAGGATGTTTAGCCGACATATGGGAAGAGTGTGGACAATTTTTTTGGGTCTGCATATGCATTGGAGTGTGGATTGAGCTAACTATGTATGCACATTTCATTATATGTTATGTGTTCTTGAAGCTGACATGTAGAAGACCTAATTTCATGATGCGGATATATAATACCAATGGATATGATCATTTTTTATATCAGTATGTGTGTGGAAAGTTTTTGTGATCGATTGTGCACAGTTTCACGTGCCCAAGTGAAGAATTTGTGCTTCAGAATAAAGTAGAACAGTGGAACAGAGCAGTGTAGAAGAGCAGCGAGAGATCAAGAGTTTTGTGCTTAACCGGAACTGTACCTTGGCATTTGTAGATGCTATTTTTTAGTTAAGACATTCCAATTATCTTTTGTAAAAGATTTTGTAAGACAATGAGTCTTCCTAGGGTTGTAGCCCTTAATATTTTTAGTAGTGAGCTCTAGGCAGTGTGCCTGAATGCATGTGCATTCCCCTATGTAATATTTATATACTTTTGTAGAGTATATTTATATTGTGGGTCTCATCCCCACCATGGTTTTTACCTTGACCAGGTTTTCCACATATTAAATCTTGGTGTTATGGTGTTGTTGCTAATTGCTTTGTGTTTCTGCATTTTCCTTTTGTTCATTTGCATTAAGTGGTTGAAAGAACAAGTTAATAAAATTAAAAATTGCAGAACACTGATTCACCCCCCTCTCAGTGTTCCTTGATTCCAACAATTGGTATTAGAGCCTATTGGCATATCTGATGAAGATAATGATGGAGAGATTACTGACATATGGAGATAATGATGAGATGAGAAGATAACCAGTAAAGTTGATGGAGATTGTTGGCTAGATGATGATGATATAGTTGTAACTTGTTTGATGAATTTATTTGTGTTGTCATTGATGGCAACCATGTTTTTTGAGTCATCTAAGTCATCTAGGCCTATTGGTAAAGCCTAACCGATAGAGGAATGTGTTAGACAACAAAACTGCTAAGTTGTTGTAAATCAACAAGCAGGAACATAGCGATGATCAAGACACCGATATGGACGATTGGTGAGGAGTTAGATGTTGCGGTTTTACAGGAGTTAGATGTTGCGGTTTTACAGGAGTGTTGAAGACAAGAACATACATCTATGTTCCACACTGCATCAACATATTCTGTATATTGAGTGAGTTATGATTGATTGTCATGAACTCTGTGAAGAAGAATGTATACCGGTAACAGATCTTTGATCGGTAATGATTTATGGTTTGGCGGTGGATCTTATAATGTTCATAACTTAGTGATGATGTGTCATAAATCGTGTGTAATGATAAGATGGTGTTTGAGCATGTACAAGGATCGGATTTCATGGAAAACAACAAAGTGCTTAGCATAATATGACAAGGGTTTGATTGCTTATCAAATTGATGTGCGGTGATCATTCAATGGTGGAAATTGTCTAGAAATTTGTTGTAATGTATTTTGGCGGATTTTTTTGCCGTGCTAAATGTAAATTCATTTTATTTTGAATGTATTTAGGGTTATGTAACTGACCTACTTGAAAAGTGTATTTAGGTCAAGTTGGAGAAGAGATTTTGTGTTGGTGATTTGAGAAGAAGAGTGTACTGAACCGGATTGAAGTGTTTGCATTTGTGTAGTAGAGATTGAGATGAAAAGGATCTGTACTAGCAAGAAAGGAAGTATTATGATAATATCATTTTCCCTATTGTTCCCTAACAGTTACAATAGTTTGAAATCCCTTAACCAAGTAGATCTTAATAGGTCTTATTTGTAAATCCCTTCACTGAGTGACTCATTAACTTGAGTTAAAAATCCTCTAGAAAGGTTACTCCTAATAGGGTAGAGCTCCTAACAGGGCTAAGGTATCCCTTCACCGATCGACTCCTAACAGGGTCTTCTATTAACCAGACATATTGTAAAGCTCCTAACCAGGCTAGGCCTTTGACCGGGTACATTCTGAAAGAATGCAAATATTTTATGGGTGCTAATTCCCATTTGGGTTTCCACGTGAAAAATCCTTGTGTTCATGTGGTGATGCATTATTGATGTGTGCATTTGATATATTTAATTTGGTTGCATAATGATGAACACTAGAATGAATGGTTTGGTAAATCTACTAACCGGATTGTTTGAGTAGTTATCGGTACTAGTTTTTGAAGTGTTTTTGAAGTATTACAGAATTTGTTTTACTACTGATTCACCCCCCCTCTTAGTAGTAGCTAGATCCTCATAATAACAATTGGCATTAGAGCCCTAGGTCCTTTTGTGTAGAAGCTTAACTGCTTGAGGTAAAGATTTGAGATGATGAAGAAGGAGGGTCCTAAATTCACAAACGATAACTATAGAATCTAGAGCGACAAAATGAAGATCTACATCAAAGGTATGGGGCAACAGTTCTGGGAGCATGTTGTTAATTAGTACACACATCCTATCGGTACTCTGACTACAGATCAACTTAAGGAACAACAGGAAAATATTCAAGCATTGGAAGCCATTGTAAGTACACTTTCTAATTCTGAGTATATTGATGTTCATGGTCTTGAATCAGCTTATAAAGTTTGGGAAAAGTTGAAGTTGATTTATGGTGGAGATGAGCATGAGAAAAAAGCTAAAGAAGAAAGCCTAAGAGGCAATTTTGATGACATGAAGATGATGGAAGGTGAGAAAATCACTCAGTATGGACAAACAATAAAGGAAGTAGTTGGAGGAATCAAAAGTGTTGGTGGATCCATAACAGAAGACATAGTGGTAAGTAAAATGCTAAGAACCTTATTGCTTGCTTATGCTATTAGAGTATCTGTTATCCAATAATTGAGGTCAGTCAGCAATGATAAAGTTATAATTGATTCTTTGATAGGCAATCCTACTACTTTTGAATTGAATAGCGTTGACAATAGTGTACCTAAAGTAGAATCTGCTTTCAAAGCATCAGTATCTAATGCACCGGTAAGAAAAGGAAAGATGTTTATAGGTCAAGTCATCATGGCGGTGGCAATGAAGAAGTGGATGGTGAAGATAACTTGATGGAAATTGAGGCTTTATTTGCAAAGAAACTTCATAGAGGCACCAGTAAGTACTAAGGTAAGCTTCCTCTTAAATGTTTATCATGTAACAAGATAGGACATATTGCTGCTAATTGTCCTAGAAGTGATCAGAAGGAAAAGTTTAGAAAGTTTAAAGGAAAAGGCAAGAAACAATTTTATGTTGTAGTAGATGAAGGTGTTACCGATGAGGAATCTGAGGATGAAGACAATGACGAAGTTGATTTTGTAGAAGTTAAGGAAGATCTCTCTGACAAGAAATATTTAGTGTCTCATATTGACAACAGTGATGAGTGGTTCATTGATAGTGGTTGCTCACATTACATGACCGGTGACAAGAACAAGTTCATCTCACTTGAAGAATTTGATGGTGGAGTAGTGAGATTTGGCAAAAATTCACCGTGTATGGTAAAAGATAAAGGTTCTATTTCTTTAAATGGAAAAACTAATGCTGATGATGTGTATTGGGTTGAAGGATTGAAGCATAACTTGTTGAGTTTTGGTCAGCTAAATGGTAAAGGTTATCATCTTGAGTTCAAGAATGTAGTGTGCAGGATTTTGGGAAGCAAAGGAGAACTTATTGCTACCAGTAAACAGACAAAAGGTATTTATTTCATCTGAACACTAATGTTAATAGTTGTTTGGTTTCAAAAGTTAAGGACAGTTGGTTATGGCATAGAAGATTTTGTCATGTGAATTTTGATTATTTGGTTAAGGTCAACAAGTCAAGTATGGTTAGAGGTATGCCACAACTAGTCAAACTAGACAATGTGATTTGTAAAGAGTGTCAGTTGGGTAAGATGACTACTTCCTCTTTCAAAAGAAAATCATTTTCTTTTGAAAATATATTAGATTTGGTGCACACTAATCTATGCGGCCCTATGAGGACTAGGAGTTTTTATGGTGATAAGTATTTCATGATATTTACTGATGATCATTCAAGAATGATGTGGGTTACATTTTTAAAGGAGAAGTTTGATGCTTTCAGCAAGTTTAAGGCATTCAAAGCCTTAGTGGAGAAAGAAACCAGTAAGAACCTAAAGTGCCTGAGATCTTACCAGGGTGGAGAATTTACATCAACTGAATTTATGAAATACTGTGATGAGAATGGAATCAAGAGACAACTATCTACACCAAGGACACCACAGTAGAATGGGATTGCAAAAAGGAGGAACCAAACCATAGTTGAAGTAGCTAGCATAATGTTGATACAAGGAAATGTACCTAAAATGTTTTGGAGAGAAGCAATTAGCATTGCAGTATACACAATGAACAAGGTATTGGTCAAGAAAGGTAGTGACAAAACTCCCTATGAATTATGGTATGGTCATACTCCTAATGTTAGCTATTTCAAAGTCTTTGGTAGTAGGTGTTACATAAAGAGAGATGAGTATACCAGAAATTTTGATCCTAAGAGTGATGAAGGAACTTTCCTTGGTTGTTCAACTAAGAGCAAAGCATTCAAGTGCTTTAACAAAAGAACCAAGAAGATTTAGGAAAGTGTTAATGTGAAAGTTCATGAGTACTCTAATAAATCTAATGATACCAGAAAGTCTAATGTAGTAGATGAACAAAAGATAGTGATTATTGAACCAAAAGTTCAAAATGATGCTGAGCAGAACAATGTGGAGGATACTACTCAACCAGTGGATGAAGAAGATGAAGATGAAGAACAAGAAGAAACTTCTATATCGGAACCAGTAATACCTAGATATGTAAAGTTGAATCACTCAACAAATAAGATAATTGAAGACATGAATGTTGGAGTACAAACAAGACGAAAGAGCAGAGAAAGTTCTTGTTTGATTTCCACAGTTGAACCTAAGACAATGAGGGAAGCTCTCAAGGATGATGATTAGATAAATGCTATGAATGAAGAGCTTGATCAAATAGAGAAGAACAACACTTGGTCACTTGTCCCCAGACCAGTTGATAAAATGTGATTGCTACTAAGTGGGTGTTTAGGAACAAATTGAATGAAGATGGTGAAGTGATTAGGAACAAGGATAGACTAGTTTGAAAAGGATATGCACAAAAAGAAGGTGAGGATTATGGAGAAACCTTTGCAACGATTGCTATACTTGAAGGAGTAAGAATGTTACTTGCATTTGCAACATTCAAGGGATTCAAGGTTTACCAAATGGATGTAAAGTCTGCATTTTTTAATGGAATTCTAGAAGAAGAGGTTTATAGTGAACAACCAAATGGGTTTGCATTGACTGAAGACAAGGACATGGTGTACAAACTGCATTAAGCTTTATATGGATTAAAGCAAGCTTTAAGGGTATGGTTTGAGAGACTCCATTCACACCTGATAAAGATTGGATTTCAGAGAACCAGTGAGGATGATAATATTTACTTGAAGACAAAGGGAGATAAGTTGTTAATTGCAGAAGTATTTGTAGATGATATCATAGTTGGAGGAGATGATGACATGAGTTTATCTTTTGTAGAAGAAATGAAAAAAGAGTTTGAAATGTCTTTAATAGTTGAAATCAAATTTTTCATTAGTTTGCAGGTCGAATAGATGAAAGGAGGCATCTTTATCAGTTAGTCCAAGTATGTGAAGGAGGTATTGAAAACTTTTGGAATGGAAGACTGTAAACTAGTTGGAACCCCTATGGTTACCAGTTGTAGATTGTCAAAGGAGGATGATTCAGATCCAATGAATGAATCTAAGTATAGATCTATGATTGGGAAACTATACTATGTTGTTCATAGCATACCGGACATTGCTCATGCAGTTGGTATAGTGGAAAGATTTAAGAAAGGTCCTAAAGAGACTCATATGGTTGCAGTGAAGAGAATTTTTAGGTATCTTAGAGGAACTATTGATTATGGATTATGGTATCCATACAAAGGAAACTTTTCTTTGAAGGTATTCACAAATGTTGATTGGGCAAGTAATGTATATGATCGGAAGAGAACAACTGGTAGCACATTCTTTCTAGGAGGAAGACTGGTATCCTAGACCAATAAGAAACAAAGCTATATTTCTTAGTCTACAACAGAAGTAGAGTATGAAGTTGCATCTATGGACTGTACTCAAGCTATATGGATGAGACATGTATTGGAAGGTTTCAAGGAGACTATGACAAAACCGGTGATCATATATTGTGATAATACAAGTGCACTAAGTATTTCAAAGAACCTGGTATTGCATGCTAGAAAAAAGCATATTGAACTCAAGTATCAATTTTTGAGAGAGAGAGAGTGCAAGAAAAGATAGTTAGGATGGAGCATGTGCCAAGTAAAGAGCAGTTAGCAAACACATTCACTAAGCCATTGCCTAAGGCTACCTTTGAATTTATCTCAGAGGTAAGCTAGGGGTTATAACCCTACCGAAGGTCAACTAAGATATTGTTGCAACATCAATCTAGTGGAATAATTGAAGATATTTCACTATGGATTGATGAGAAGCGCTCTACTCCTTAGGGGGAGCAACTGAGATGAAGAAAACACGTGCAACAGAGATGAAGAACAGTAGCAACAAAAGATGAATTTGACACTTTGCACCTTTGGAATTGTTGTCAAAGGGGAAAAAGAACAATGATAGGGGGAGAAGAAAAGAAAAGGAGGAGAAGAACAATGAAGAACAAAGAAGAGCAGTGAAGATCTAGTACAATAGTCATAATTGGAACTCTAAAAGTTATGTATGGTGAGCATTTAGTTTTGCATGATGAAGCTTTTGGTGAGTTTTTGGTGTTGCTATCTTGGTGTTGCCATCAATGCCAAAGGGGGAGATTATTGGCATATTGTTGGCATGTCTGATGAAGATAATGATGGAGAGATTATTGACATAAGAAGATAATGATGAGATGAGAAGATAACCGGTAAAGTTGATGGAGATTGTTGGCTAGATAATGATGATATAGTTGTAAGTTGTTTGATGACTTTATTTGTGTTGTCATTGATGGCAACCATGTTTGTTGAGTCATCTAAGTCATCTAGGCCTACCAGTAAAGGAATGTGTTAGACAACAAAACTGCTAAGTTGTTGTAAACCGGTAAGCAAGAACATGGCGATGATCAAGACACTGGTATGAAATATTGGTGATGAGTTAGATGTTGCGGTTTTACAAGAGTGTTGAAGACATGAACATGCATATATGTTCCACACCACATCAACAGATTTCGTATATTGAGTGAGTTATGATTGACTGTCATGAACGCTGTGAAGAAGAATGTATACCGGTAATAGATCTTTGACCGGTAATGATTTATGGTTTGGCAGTGGATCTTATCATGTTCATAACTTAGTGATGGCGTGTCAGAAACCGCATGTAATGATAAGATGGTGCTTGAGCAAGTACAAGGATCAGATTTACTGGGAAATAATGAAGTGCTTAGCAGAATGTGACAAGGGTTTGTTTTCTTATCAAATCGATGTGCAATGATATGCAGTGATCATTCAATGATGGAAATTGTCTAGAAATGTGTTGTAATGATCTGTAATGTATTTTGGTGGATTGTTTTGATGCACTAAATGTAAATTCATTGTATTTTGAATGTATTTAGGGTTATGTAACCGACCTAGTTGAAAAGTGTATTTAGGTCAAGTTGGAGAAGAGATTTTATGTCGGTGATTTGAGAAGAAGAGTGTGTCGAACTAGATTGAAGTGTCTATATGTGTGTAGCAGAGATTGAGCTGAAAAGGATCTATACTAGAAAGAAAGGAAGTGATATGATCATATCATTTTCCCTGTTGTTCTCTAGTAGTTACAACAGTTTGAAATCCCTTAATGGGGTAGATCCTAACAGGTCTTATTTGTAAATCCCTTCACCGGGTGGCTCATTAACTTGAGTTCAAATTTCTCTAGCAAACTTACTCCTTACAGGGTAGAGCTCCTAACAGGGTCTACTCTTAACCTGGCATATTTTAAAGCTCCTAACTGGGCTAGGCCTTTAACCAGATGCATTCCGAAAGAGTGCAAATATATTGTGGGTGCTAATTCCCACCATGGTTTTTCCCATTTGGGTTTCCATGTGAAAATGATTTGTGTTCATGTGGTGATGCATTATTGATGTGTGCATTTGATATCTTTACTTTGGTTGCATAATGATGATCACTAGAATGAATGGTTTGGTAAATCTGTTAACCGGATTGTTTGAGCAATTACCGGTACTGGTTTTTGAAGTATTACAAAATTTGTTTTACTACTAATTCATCCCCCCCTCTCAGTAGTAACCAGATCCTCATAATAATAGAGCCTAGTTGCTCGAAAGAAGCCTAACAACTTGAGGAGGATCCGAGAAGGTGAATTAATGGATTCTGCTAGTCTTCAACATCAGCTTATTGTGGCACTTGAGGATCTTGATCAATCCGAAGATGAGGTTCGATAGATGAAAGTGGATCTTAAGGATGTTGAGAACTTCATCCAATCATTGAAATATCAGTTGAACAAGTCGAGAGAGAAGAGAAAGGAACATTTTGATAAGCTAAAGGAGAAAGAAAGCCAAAACATTGATGACCAAGCCTTGAAGGAAAAGACAAAAGAGTGTGAGAAACTTGCTAGAGATAATGCATTCCAAAAGAATGAGATGGAATCTATAGTGATGAGGTTGATAAAGGAGATTGAAGAAAGAAAGAAAAATGAAGAGAGCCTTAATTAGTCCCTGAAAGAAAGATCTAATGAATGTTGTAGACTCAACTATGAAAATGATCAGCTGAAGCTTGAACTACTACAATCCAAGAACAACGAGCAAGAGCTTGACAAATAGATTATGATTCTTATAGATGAACTTGCTACTGCAAATGATAATAAGGAGAAATTCAAGATCAGTTTAGCCAAACTTAATGAGATGCTTGAAAGTCAAAAGAGTTATCATGACAATCAAGATCTTGGATTTGAGAAAGGTGAAAGCTCTGGATCTAGTCAAGGCAATCCTAAGTCACAACATCGGAAGAACAAAGCTAAAAGGTCTCTAGTAAGGCAACCTAATGATCATAAGTTCAATGGTAATTGTTTTGTTTGCAATAAATTTGTTCATTTAGCTAGTCAATGCAGCAATAGAGTGAATCTGAATGGTCCATCTTTCTCTCGTCAATGTTTTAAATGCAATAAGTATGGTCATAAGGCAAATGAATGTAGAAGTGTGATGAATAAATTTCCAAATATAAGAAGGAATATCAGATGTTATGCATGTGGTAGATTGGACCTGTTGCTAACCAATGAAAATCAAGAGGAAACCCAGGGAACTTCAGGCCTAGACAAGGAAATGTTGTATGCTACAATTGCAATAAATTTGGTCACTATGCATTGTTCTGCAGAAGCAGAAATGTGAATAGGAATGGTCCTAAAGACAAGAATAAGAATGTGTAGGCAGATGAAAAGGGGAAAGTCAAAGTGGAAGAGATTATAGATCAAATGAAGAAGACATGGGTGAAGAAGAGTGATTTAGATACTGGAAATGGGTCCACACTTGATTTCGGTGCTGCAAATTCCTCTAGGAATTAGATTGAGGCCTCTTGCCTAAGGGTTGTCTTCATGTAGATCTTTTCTCCCTTGCTAGATGTTGGTGCCGAAATATTGATATATTATGGTGGTGGAGATTTTTTTGAAATATTTTCAGAAGAGTTTGACAAAATTTAAGAGCCACAAAAGATTTCTTGAAGAACTGTCTATGTATGCAGGGTATCCAAAAGTATTAGGGGAAAGTACATTTATTACACCTAAAAGTTAGGTGTGCGTAAGATAAAAAATGACTTAATCACTTCATTTATCACAATTCAATTGAGAGAAGAAGAAGAGAGAGATCTGCAAGCAAAATTTTCAGAGACCAAAGCGTGAAATTTTAGGCTAAACCAAAATTTCAAGTGTTGGAGGATAAGGGTTTTGTTCAGTTCACCAAAAATTTTATGTTAGATGAAATTGAGTGGGTTCAGTATGTGCTTACAAAAATGCACGATTAATTTATATGGTTAAACAAGCCTTTCAAGATCACCAAAAATGCTATTAGGGCTATAACATGATTGTGTTCATCCAGCGAGCTGCCCTAATTGAAATCAATAAAGAACCAGATTGTCACAGATGCAACTAGTTTGAGGTTTGACAAAAGAGCCATGACAATAAATGAAATTATGGAGTATGATGTTAGATTTTATTCAGTGGTGATTGGATATAAGATTTACTATTCTAGCGGAGAGAACTGTGTATCTGGAACTGCCATATATGTTTCTTATGAGATGATCCAGGAGGATAAGAAGTATGATCTATGTGAGTTTCTCCAGAGTAAGCTAATAAAGAACTTAGCCAAAATCAAGAAAGATAAGAAACATCCATTCAAGTATAGCACAACACATAACACCAAGATTTTGACGTGGAAGACCTGGTTAAGGGAAAAACCAGGGTGGGAACCTACCCATAGTAAGATGATACTATTCCAACAAAGAGAACTTTGTATCTAGAACTGCCATATATATTTCTTATGAGATGATCTAGGAGGACAAGAAGTATGATCTATGTGAGTTTCTCCAGAGTGAGCTAATAAAGAACTTAGCCAAAATCAAGCAAGATAAGAAACATCCATTCAAGTATAGTGTTGTACCTGTGAAGTGTGATACCTGTAGCTGCAACACAAACACTCAATAGATCATTACAAGCATAGTTAGCAAATAAGAATCAAATGAAAGATGAACCATGACAAACTGACCTATCACCTCCTAAGAGATGCGAGTATGGATTTTCTCTCAGATTTGGATAAGCAATCCCAGTGACTTGACTACACCTAGATGGAGGATTTAAAATGATAATGATATGCAAAGATGAGATTGATTAAACTAGATTGATCCAAGAAACTAATTAAGCTAAAGATATGTATGATTAAGCTATGATGATGATGCAATTAAGCTAGAAAAGAGATTGATTAAGCTACATGATTCAACAATTATGCTAGAAAATGATCAAATTAAGCCAAATCTAAGATGCAATTGCCTATACCAACAATGCTCAAAATGATATGCCAATAGTAACAATGCCTAAATTGATAATGAGATGGGATCCTTTGTGCTCCAAAATGGAGGATATTTATAGGATTTCCAAGGCCAAGGGTGAGGTGGCAGGAATCAACGGTCAAGATTGAGTCTGAAGATATGAAGGGTGAAATTGGAGGAGGTTGGAGAAGAGGTTGGAGGAAGGGAAACTTGTCATCTTTGTGGTGACAAGTGTCAAGAAGCCTTGCTCATAAAAGGGCAAGTGTCCAAGGGAGGAGACATGTGGTCAAAGTGCCATGTGTCTCAAGGGGAGAATATCCACACCATAAGAGGTTAGGATACAGAGGTTAGGATGTGCAAGATAGGATAGGGTTAGGCAAACCCCAGGTTAGGCGGAATGGGATAGGTTAGAGGGATGAATAGGTTAGGTGGTTAGAAGCTAGGAGGCATATGGGTAATTTGAATTTAAAAATTCAAATAATAGGAAAAGACTAATTAATTTTCAACAACTCATAAATTGATTTGTTTTAATTAATTAGGGGATTAGAAGAATTGATTGAAATGGGGGGAGGATTAATTAATTTGAATTAATTAATCAAAGGAGACTGTGGAATGAACATAATGAATAAATCCTTAGTTTTATCAATAAGTAGATGAAAGGGAGAATTTAATCAAATTTCTAATGAATTCAATTAAATTAGGAAGGAGGATTAATTAAATAATTGCTTATTTAATTAATTATCTTCAGACCATTTTTAGGTGTATACATATAGTACTCTAATCCTATGTCTATTTGCCACGCGAATTTCCTAATCTGGTGGTCAAGGTATTTTTTCGTTGACTTTTTTAAGTTTGAAGTTTGAATTTCTAAAATGGCTGCTTCTGGTACAATAACCCCACTAGTCATAGACATCACTGAGAGAGCTTGGCCAAATTTTAAGAAGCACCCATTTATCTCCATGGAATATGATCCGACAAGTGCATTTTCATGGATACCACATGGTGTTTTGCACATCGAGGACATTAGGGTTTACATGCATTACAACATCAAGGAGTTGGAAAGCTCCCATATGTTGCATCTTTATAACAAGTAGTTGATTGATGGGAATTTCAAGCTAAACCAAAATTTTAAGTGTTGGAGGATAAGGGTTTTGTTTAGTTCGCCAAATTTCTGATGTTAGATGAAATTGAGTGGGTCCGGTATGTGCTTAGAAAAATGAATGATGAATTTATGTGGTTAAACAAAGCCTTTCAAGATCACCAAAAATGCTATTAGGGCTATAATAGGATTGTGTTCATCCAGTGAGATTCCCTAATTGAAATCAGTAAAGAACTAGATTGTCACAAATGCAACTGGTTCGAGGTTCGACAAAAGAGCCATTAAAATCAATGACATTGCGGAGTATGATGTTAGATTTGCTTCAATGGTGATTGGATATAAGATTTACTATCCCGGTAGAGAGAACTCTGTATCTAGAACCGCCATATATGTTGCTTATGAGATGATCTAGGAGGACAAGAAGTATGATCTATGTGAGTTTCTCTAGAGTGAGCTAATATAAAACATAGCCAAAACCAAGCAAGATAAGAAACATTGATTCAAGTATAGTACTCTGATCCTGTGTCTATTTTTCTACTTCATGAATGAAGTTCTGGGAGTTGGACAATTTCAATGGGCTTATGATAGACCTCTAGGAGTACAAATCAGATAATTACTATATAATGTTAGTGACACTAAGGCCCAGAAAGATATTTTATGGGGTTATTTAATGAGTTTTCAGAGTGAGATGCATGATAGGGAGAGGATCCCTAAATTTGTAGTTGAGAAGTACCAAGATACAATCTGCTTCATGGTAGATACTGATCAATGTTTGATGGAAGTAGTTGAACCTAGGATTGTTTGGATCATGCCCATGGGGTATGAGGTTGATGATAAAATATTGGATCTATATGCTCAACACTTGTTAAGCAAACTAGTAGATCTCTCTGAGGAAAGATTTAGTACTTATGATGAGAAGAGCTTGAAGTTGTATAAGCAATTCAAAAAGCCAGAGATTCAAAAGAAAGTAAGGAAGGAAGTAGAGGCATATGCAGAGAGCATTAGGATCACGAAGGAGGTTGTCCAGGAAGAAAGAAAGAGAAACATTATATCTACAAAGGAGCATGTCAAGGAGAAGAGGGCCAAACCGGAAGTCTCTTCTCCAAAGCCAAAGCCAACCAGGAGCTCTGCACCCTCCTTCAGATCTACTAAACTAGTAAAATCTCCATCCAAATCATCTGGTAGTGAAGAACAGAGGAAGAAAGTAAGATTTGTGACTATGAAGGAAGATGAAGAGACATAATCCAATGACGCAGTTAAGGAGGTAAAGGCCAAAGTAGCTAAGGCCACTAAAGTTGCTTAGGAGAAGCCATCCAATGGAGACAATCCAAGCAAGAAACCAGAAACCTCTCGAATAGACACAATAATTAATCAAGTAAGATTCACAATCAAACCTTCTATGTCATTAGATGAAATTGTGGATGAGATTGTAATGAATGGAAATTTGAAGCCAATGTCTGAATGGTATGACAATTTTGATGATAATGGAAAAAGGACTTTAGAGGAAGCTACAATTAAATACTTGAACATATACAGTAAGACACTTATAGAAATAATGTCAAAAATTCCAAAAGGTTTATGTGATATTTTGGAAATGAGAAGACAAGCTACTAAAGATGAAGATGAAAGACTGAAGGAATATGTAATTATTAACATATGTTTGGTAATAGCAGTTGAAGAAATAAAAAGAATACTCAAGGAAGCCTGTCAATATTTTAGAAGTAAAACCAGGATAAATAAGATTACGACTGGGAAAGTAGATGAAGTAATAAAGGATACTGAGACAATTCTAAAGCCAATTTTTTAAAGGAATTAGTATGATGTTATCTCATCTTCTCCGACATCACAAAAAGACCAGACCAAAGAAGATCAAACTAATGTAAGTGATCCATCTACTCCAAAAAAGGAGGAGAGTTAAAGATAAGTAGGGAGATGAATTGAATAAAGGTGGAGAGGAGATAGGTAATGATAATGAGGATGAGGACACACAAAATCCTTTAGATTAGCCCATCGATACTATTAGCAGCAAACAAGAAGGAAGATTGAGAGAGGGGGGCGTGAATTAGTATTCATCGGATTAACATCAAATTAAAGTCCAAAACATAAACTGATAAACTGCAATAACAAATAGATAATAAAATTAACAACACAACACATAACACCAATACTTTGATGTGGAAAACCCGGTTAAGGGAAAAACCATTGTGGGAACCTACCCATAGTAAGATAATACTATTATAGTAGAGAGAACTCTATATCTAGAACCACCATATATGTTGCTTATAAAATTGATCCAGGAGGACAAGACGTATGATCTATGTGAGTTTCTCTAGAGTGAGATAATAAAGAAATTAGCCAAAATCAAGCAAGAGAAGAAACATCCATTCAAGTATAGTACTCTGATCCCGTGTCTATTTCTCTACTTCATGAATGAAGTTCTGGGAGTTGGAGAAGTTCAATGGGCTTATGATAGACCTCTAGGAGTACAAATCAGAGAATTACTATATAATGTTGGTGACACTAAGGACCATAAAGCTATTTTATGGGGTTATTTCAAGATTTTTAAAGTGAGATGCTTGATATAGGGAGAGGATCCCTAAATCTGTAGTTGAGAAGTAACTAGATATAATTTGCTTCATGGTAGATACTGATCAATGTTTGATGGAAGTAGTTGAACCTAGGACTGTTTGGATCATGCCCATGGGGTATGAGGTTGATGATAAAATATTTGATCTATATGTTCAACACTTGTTAAAGAAACCGGTAGACCCCTTTGAGGAAAGATTTAGTACTTATGCTGAGAAGAGCTTGAAGCTACACAAGCAATTCAATGCAATGATAGTGTTATTCATATATTTGATAATTTTTTTCTTAAAGCCAAAGATTCAAAGGAAAGTAAGGAAGTAGAGGCATATGCAGAGAGCATTGGGATCACGAAGGAGGCTATCCGGGAAGCAAGAAAGAGAAACATTCTATCTATAGAGGAGCCTATCAAGAAGAATAAGGTGAAACTGGAAGTCTCTTCTCCAAAGCCAAAGCCAACCAGGAGCTCTGCACCCTCCTTCAGATATGCTAAACTACTAAAATCTCCATCCAAATCATCTGGTAGTGAAGAAAAGAGGAAGAAAGTAAGATTTGTGACTATGAAGGATGATGAAGAGACTTAATCCAATGATGTAGTTAAGGAGGTAAAGGCCAAAGTAGCTAAGGCCACTAAATTTTCTTAGGAGAAGCCATCCAGTGGAGACAATCCAAGAAAGAAACCAAAAACCTCCCGAATAGACACGATAATTAATCAAGTAAGATTCACAATCAAACCTTCTATGTCATTAGATGATTTTGTGGATGAGATTATAATGAATGGAAATTTGAAGCCAATGTCTGAATGGTATGACAATTTTGATGATAATGGAAAAAGGACTTTAGAGGAAGCTACAATTAAATACATGAACATATACAATAAGGCACTTATAGAAATAATGTCAAAAATTCCAAAAGGTTTATGTGATATTTTTGAAATGAGAAGACAAGCTACTAAGGATGAAGATGAAAGACTGAAGGAATATGTAATTATTAACATATGTTTGGTAATAGTAGTTGAAGAAATAAAAAGAATACTTAAGGAAGCCCATCAATATTTTAGAAGTAAAACCAGGATAAATAAGATTATGACTGGGAAAGTAGATGAAGTAATAAAGGATACTGAGACAATTCTAAAGCCAATTTTTTAAAGGAATCAGTATGATGTTGTCTCATCTGCTCCGCCATCACAAAAAGACTAGACCAAAGCAGATCAAACTAATGTAAGTGTTCCATCTACTCTGAAAAAGGAAGAGAGTTAAAGATAAGTAGGGAGATGAGTTGAATAAAGGTGGAGAGGAGATAGGTAATGATAATGAGGATGAGGACACACAAAATCCTTTAGATTAGCCCATTGATACTATTAGCAGCAATCAAGAAGGAAGATTGAGAGGGGGGGTGGTGAATCAGTCTTCACCAGATTAACATCAAATTAAAGTCCAAAACATAAACTAATAAACTGCAATAACAAATAGATAAGCAAATTAACACAACACATAACACCAATATTTTGATGTGGAAAACCCGGTTAAGGGAAAAACCATAGTGGGAACCTACCCATAGTAAGATAATACTATTCCAGTAGAGAGAACTCTGTATCTAGAACTGCCATATATGTTGCTTATAAAATTGATCCAGGAGGAAAAGAAGTATGATCTATGTGAGTTTCTCCAGAGTGAGCTAATAAAGAAATTATCCAAAATCAAGCAAGATAAGAAACATCCATTCAAGTATAGTACTCTGATCCCATGTCTATTTTTCTACGTCATGAATGAAGTTTTGGGAGTTGGACAAGTTCAATGGGCTTATGATAGACCTTTGGGAGTACAAATCAGAGAATTACTATATAATGTTGGTGACACTAAGGACCATAAAGCTATTTTATGGGGTTATTTCAAGATTTTTCAGAGTGAGATGCATGATATAGGGAGAGGATCCCTAAATCTGTAGTTGAGAAGTACCAAGATACAGTTTGCTTCATGGTAGATACTAATCAATGTTTGATGGAAGTAGTTGAACCAAGGACTGTTTGGATCATCCCCATGGGGTATGAGGTTGATGATAAAATATTGGATCTGTATGCTCAACACTTGATAAACAAACCGGTAGATCCCTCTAAGGAAAGATTTAGTACTTATGCTGAGAAGAGCTTGAAGCTACACAAGCAATTCAAAAAGCCAAAGATTCAAAAGAAAGTAAGGAAGGAAGTAGAGGCATATGTAGAGAGCATTGGGATCATGAAGGAGGCTATCCGAGAAGCAAGAAATAGAAACATTCTATCTATAGAGGAGCCTGTCAAGGAGAATAAGGCCAAACTGGAAGTCTCTTCTCCAAAGCCAAAGCCAACTAGGAGCTCTGCACCCTCCTTTGGATCTACTAAACTATTAAAATCTCCATCCAAATCATCTGGTGGTGAAGACAAGAGGAAGAAAGTAATATTTGTGATTGTGAATGATGATGAAGAGACATAATCTGATGATGCAGTTAAGGAGGTAAAGGCCAAAAAAGCTAAGGCCACTAAAGTTGCTTAGGAGAAGCCATCTAGTGGAGACAATCCAAGAAAGAAACCAAAAATCTCCAGAATAGACACGGTAATTAATCAAGTAAGATTCACAGTCAAACCTCCTATGTCATTAGATAAAATTGTGGATGTGATTGTAATGAATGGA
This sequence comes from Cryptomeria japonica, assembly GCF_030272615.1. Classification (NCBI taxonomy): domain Eukaryota; kingdom Viridiplantae; phylum Streptophyta; class Pinopsida; order Cupressales; family Cupressaceae; genus Cryptomeria; species Cryptomeria japonica. Next base: position 288,297,898 of record NC_081405.1, read on the forward strand.
AATTTGAAGCCAATGTCTAAATGGTATGACAATTTTCATGATAATAGAAAAATGACTTTAGAGGAAGCTACCATTAAATACTTGAACATATACAGTAAGGAACTTACAGAAATAATGTCAAAAATTCCAAAAGGTTTATATAATATTTTGTAAATGAGAAGACAAACTGCTAAAGATGAAGATCAAAGACTGAAGGAATATGTAATTATTAACATATGTTTGGTAATAGCAGTTGAAAAAATAAGAAGAATACTCAAGGAAGCCCATCAACATTTTAGAAGTAAAACTAGGATAAATAAGATTATGATTGGGAAAGTAGATGAAGTAATAAAGGATGCTGAGACAATTATAAAGCCAATTTTTCAAAGGAATTAGTATAATGTTCTCTAATCTGCTCCGACATCACAGAAAGAGAAGACCAAAGAAGATCAAAATAATATAAGTGTTCCATCTCCTTTGAAAAAGGAAGATATAGTTAAAGATAAGCAGGGAGATAAGTTGAATATAGGTGGAGAGGAGATAGGTAATGATAATGAGGATGCGGACACACAAAATCCTTTAGATCAGCCCATGGATACTATTAGAAGCAATCAAGAAGGAAGACTGAGAGGGGGGGTGAATCAGTCTTCACAGGATTAACATCAAATTAAATTCCAAAACATAAACTAATAAACTACAATAATAAATAGATAAGAAAATTAATAGCACAAAACATAACACCAATATTTTGATGTGGAAAACCTGGTTAAGGGAAAACCCAGGGTGGGAAACTACCCATAGTAAGATGATACTCTGGAGTACTATGTGAAAATATTACAATGGTGAATGCACACTGCCTAGAGCTCACTGCTCAAAAGATATATGTCGAGAAGGCTACAACCCTCAGGGAAGTCTCACTGACTTACAATATGATTCAAACTACAATCTGAAAGGAATGAACTACAATGATAGCATCTACAAATGCCTCATGACAGTTCTGGTTAAGCACAATTGTCTGCTCTGCAACACCAAACACACCTCAATACTTCGCTGAATGATATATCCTTGTTCACACATTTACCTCTCTCTGATAATGCAGACACAATACCGACACCTAAATTACATAAGCATCTCACCTATATATACAAATCATCAACCTTGATAACAAGGTTGGCTAAACCCTTAACCCTCCACTCATAATTACAAAAAATACATTACATGATAGAAAGATCAACCACCTGACTAATGTTATGATTTACATTATATAGCATGGACCCAATTCAAATTGCCAAACAATTACATCCACTGGAAATCCCGCCAAGATCAACCACAACACACTACACTACCAGAAATACTGCATAACACACAAATCATCACTAGTTCATAGAAATCACCAAAAACTTGGGCAATGATCAATACGGATCACCTAAACAAATAGGGAATGACTAGGAAACACCAGCAAGAAGTTTAGAATCATCCGGAACACTTGCACCAATACCTCTTTTCAAATATTCATCAATCAATGTCTCAAAGCTCAAGAACATAACCAATCAACAACTGTAACAAGGAAAGATAACTTCCAGAGAACCAAATTATGAACCATCTAAAATGAAGATACAAAATATGATCCCAAACAATAATCCAAAGTTTCACCACAAGATCTGATCACACCAAAATATATTAAAGGAAATACCGGGTTCTGCAAAACAGTGATCAACACAACCAAACTACAAAATCGGACCAAAAACTCTTCCCAAACACACCGGAATAACTCACAAGAATATGTTGATAAAAATGATAACAACATGTCCTAGAAAAAATAATGTACAACCAAATCCAACAATCTCCCCAATAATCCAACAGATACAATGCCCTCAGTTCAGAATCAAGCTCCGATTGTTGATGATGCAGGCCTTAAAGAGGTCAAGACAAAATTAGATGTAGAAGATAAGAGGGATGTATCAATAGACACTACAGATAATGTAAAGGATTTTCTTGAAAAAGGCAAGAATTTTTTTGATGATTTGGCACTGTCACAAGGACCAATTAACTTATATTCTCTCTCTTCAATCCAGAAGTTAAAACTAGCATCACATGCTTAGACTAAGGCAAGAGAAGAAATATTAAAGTCTCATATAAAGGACAATGAGCTTGTGAGTCTTGCATCTAGTATCCTGGAGAAAATAATTCCTACATTTCATAACAGTACATCTAATTCTCCTTCTGGCTAGCTGAAAATTTTGATCAATTCAGTGAGTACTTATTTTGAGTCATTAGAGAAGGCAACTGAGGTAAAGGTTTGTGGTGAACTTAATGCCAAGAGGCTCAGGACATTAAAAACAATGATTGTCAATGATAGAGATACATTAGATACTTGTGTTAAGAGCATTCAAGTTGCATTATCTGAAGGTGGTAACATTTATAAATCATTTCTAACATTGTCAATAATTCACTGAGGATATTGAGAAGTCCAAAGAGCATGAAAAGTAATTAGCCAAAATATCTAACTCATTCGATCCCTTGTTAGTTTCCATGAACTGTCAAGAAGATCAAGTAATATCCTTACTTGACAAAATCAAGAGTTTGAGCCATGACATGGAAAATATTGTTGGCAAAGCTGGTGAACTTCGGAGTCATATCACTCCCAAGTTGGACACATTGCTCAGCATTTTGAAGGATGCTCAGACCACCACTGAACCTTCACATCTTAAATCGATAGAGATACAAGCTTACCTATTTAGTGGTCTTATATCTATTTTAGAGTGCCTCAAGAAGGGCTGGTATATCCATTTGGGCTCATTGAAAAACACTTTTGTAGACATTTTTCAGTTTTTTGTAAGGTAGTAAGGTCTGTGTAAATATCCGGTCTATAATAGAATTTTGGCTTGAATTTTGGCATTTGGATCCCTACATTTGCCATTGATGTCAAAGGGGGAGTGTAGAGTAGTGAAAAATGTTGTATTCATCATAGGGGGAGTTTCTAAATTTTGAAAATTTGAGATTTTGAGTTTTGAAGTGTACATACTTTGGTACTGATTCCGACACAGTCATTTTTCACTAAGTGTTGCCATCAATGCCAAAGGGGGAGATTATTGGAAAGAGACACTATACAGATCATCTAGTGTTGTCATTGATGACAACTCTAGTTAGAGATCATATCCGCAGTGTGTGATTAGATCCTATCAGAAATTAGAATAAAGATTTGGTTGTCCAGTGAGTAAGAATAGTGCATCCGGTAGAATGTAGTATTTTTGTTGGCATTTCATTTTGGTTGAATGTTTTGTGTTGTAGATCTAGGGTAAGTTATTTAGATTTCTAGAGTATTTTATTCCAGAATCAAATCCTCCGATGATGATTGTCGTGTGAGATAGAAGATCCAGTGAACAGGTTTTTAAGTTGAACAGTGTGGTATGGGCAACATGGACAGTTGATCACTGTGCGAAATTGGTGGAGTAATTTTGGTGATTTTTTTTGTGATCGAGGATGTTTAACCGACATATGGGAAGCATGTGGACAATTATTTTAGGCCCGCATATGCATTGGAGTTCGGATTGAGGTGACTATGTATGCAAGTTTCATTCTACGTTATGTGTTCTTGAAGCCAACATGTAGAAGACCTAATTTCATGATGTAGATATATAATACCAATGAATATGATCATTTTTTATATCAGTATGTGTTTGGAAAGTATTTGTGATCAATTGTGTGTAGTTTCATGTGTGCAAGTGAAGGATTTGTGCTCTAGAATAAAGCAGAACAGTGGAATAGAGTAGTGTAGTAGAGCAGCAAGAGATCAAGTGTTTTGTGCATAACCCGAACTGTACCTTGGCATTTGTAGATGCTATTTTTCAGTTTAGACATTCCAATTATCTTTTGTAAAATATTTTTTAAGACAGTGAGTCTTCCTAGGGTTGTAGCCCTTAATATTTTGAGCAGTGAGCTCTAGGCAATGTGCTTGAATCCATTTGCATTACCCTATGTAATATTTCTATACTTCTGTAGAGTATATTTATATTGTGGGTCTCATCCCCACTATGATTTTTCCCTTGAACAATCTCTCCATATATAAAATCTTGTTGTTATGGATGCCAGAAGACAAACAACTAGTAAGGAAGATGAAAGGCTAAAGGAATATGTGTTGGTTAAATTATGTTTAGTCATTACTATTGAGGAGATAGATAGATTGTTGAAACTAACAAAGAACGAATTCAAAAGTAAACATAGGTTAAACAAATTCATGTTAGGGAAGATTGATGAAGTTTCTAAGGAGATTGAAAATATTTTGCCAAAAATTTTGTTAGACAATCAGTATGAGGTAAATAAGGATAAAGGGAAGGAATAAATTCATCCTGAAGAATAGAACATGACATCTGAAGTCAATCTGGAAGCCAAATAGATGACAAATGATACTTCTGAGTATGCAGAAGTCAGTGTGCAAGAATAAGTTAGAGTAGAGGATACAAGGAAAGATGAGGAAGGAAAGGACAAGAATGAGAATCCTTCGGCTATTGTAGTTGACCCTCCGGTCACTGAGGAAAATGCAAAAAAAATAAAAAGTGGATGTCAAGGTTGAAATCAAGACTGGAATAACTGACATTGCAGAGGAAGTAAAGAGAAAGATAATCATTGATCATCCATAATTCATTCAAGGTCCTATCAACCTAGATTATTTGTCCCCAATTCAAAAGCTACAACTTGCATCATTTGCACAAGCCAATGCAAGTGAAGATCTTTTGAAGTTTCATGTTTAGGTTAATATGTTGCTAAACTTGGCAACCAGTGTTCTTGAGAAGTTGATGCCCTCGTTTCAAAAGAATATTTCAGATACTTCATCCAGGAGATTAAAGAGTTTGATTAAATCTGTTGACAAACATTTTGATTCTTTTGAAAGGTCAGCTAAAGAAAAAGTCCTAAATGAATTTAATGCAAAAATACTTCGAAACTTGAAAAGTATGGTTGTAAAAGATAAATCCACATTAGGAGAATGTGTGAAGAGCATAAAGGATGCATTGTCTGTAGGTGGAAATTTGTACAAATCATGTCTATCTTTGAACAAGTTCACTACAAATATTAAGCAGAAGGCTAAGGTGCATGAGAATGATCTTGAATGAATATCTCAGTCAGTTGACTCCCTGACAACATCAATGAGTAGTCATGAGAAACAGATAACATCTCTACTTGAGAAAATTAGAATCCTGAACCATGATCCAGAGAAAATTATTGGGAGAGTTAGTGAAGTTAGGAGTATCATTACTCCTAAGTTGGACATTATGAAAAGTGCTTTCAAAGATGCCTAACATGCTCTGGCTAGTGGTGATTCAAATGATGTAAAGACAATAGAGGCACAAGCTTACCTGCTTAGTGGGTTCATAGTTGTATTCAAGAATTTACAGATTGGTTGGGACAGTCACTTGGACTCACTGAAGAACTCTTATACTGATATCTTCAAATTTTTGTGAATATATATGGACCTTGTGTGCACGTGTAAAATAATTTTTGTTTACTGGAACTCTACCTTTGTCATTGATGTCAAAGGGGGAGAATAGATGAGTGAAAAATGTTGATCTTAGGGGGAGATTCTTGATTCTTTGATTCTTTTGCATTTGGAAGCTTGATTTTGGATTTGATATCGACAGTTAGTCATTTTTCATTAAGTGTTGCCATCAATGCCAAAGGGGGAGATTGGTAGCATGAGACACTGCATTGATGATCAGTTGTTGTCATTGATGGCAACTAGCATCTAGTGAGTCAGATATCCAATCCGTAGTTCTTGATTCCTTCATTCTGAAAGATTGATTAAGGTTCAATTAGGTCCGATAAGAAGAACAGTGTGTCCAACTGAGTGTGTAGTTTAGTGGTCAGTAGATTATTTTGGTTTAGCATTTTTCTTTGTGGATCGGGGAGATGTTTTTTGTGGTCTTTGCTGTTAATTTTGGTGTTGGTTAGAAGATCTGGTAGACCATTGTTCTGGTATAACAATGTTTTGGTGTAGGAACATGTGAAGATTTGTTGTGCGGATTGTACAAAGTAATTTTGATGATTGTTTATGTGTTCAAGGTCGATGAGCTGACATATGGAAAGCGTGTGGACATCTTGTCTTAGTTTGGATAGTTATTTTTGGATCAGATCGAGCTGACTTAGATTACACATTTCATGTTGCGTGTTATGCATTTTTTAGGCCGACATGGAGTTGATCTAATTTGATGGCACGGATATATTAGTCTAATTGATATGATCATTTGGGATGTTGTTTATGTTAGAGGAATCATGTATGAGAGCTTAGGAATAGTTTCACTTATGTAGTTGAGAGATTTTTGGTCTAATGTGTGACACAAAAGAGAAAAATATAGTAGACAAAACAGTGGTAGAAGAATAATTACACTTAATTGGAACTTTATTATGGCATTTGTAGATGCTACTATTCAGTTTAGATATTCTTATTCTCATTTGTAATCACTTGTAAGACATTGATCCTTATGTTGGATCTCAATCAACAGATTGGATAGGTTCTAAGGAAATGCCAACTCCTATGCTCAAACCTTCCAATTGACTTGGCCAACTTATAGAGTGAACCTATTTGATTACTAACTCTCTCACTTTAGGCTCTACAGGACCTAGGCGGGTATACCTACTCACTAGTTGTTTTCAATGACTAATGCTTTTTTATAGCAGATTAAGTATCTTGATCTGATTTCCTCCTATCTGAGAATGACATAAATTCCCAGGATGGAGATATAGCAGATGAGTTCAAGATTGTTGTTGTAGAAGTTATTTGATCTTTGTGCTTGAAATTTATGTATATACACTATTGCTAGTCTATTCTATATTTCCTACTCAGCCACTCCTATTACTTTTAAAGTGAAATGTGAACCGATGAGTTGTATTCTATAGATGACCAGTGCCTTTCTTCTCTATTTGGGCTATAGAGTCTTTTATATTTCTTTAGGACTTATTGTGTAAACTTATGAGATAATTTTTAAACCCACCCCCTCTTGATGAGTCTATCAGTTACTATTTCTTATGAGCTCTACTTCAGTGTCTATATTGTAAACTACTTGAATGAATTTAACCCTAACTTTTAAGAGACCATCCAAGGAAGAAATACAGGGAACAATTAGAATTCGCAAGTAAATCTTTTTGATTCAAATCTACAATATGAAACACAAAATTTTACTGGAAGAATACGAATAACCTTATCTCCTTTAGATAATATCATAAGCAACTGCCTGCAGAAAATGCAATAATCCACAACATAAATGCAAAGGAAAATGATTGATTATATTATATATTTGCCAAAAAAAAAAATGGTAAGCCTGAGGCTATAATCTACTTCTTCTCTAATGATTATCCCACATTACCAAAGTTCCCTTCTTTATATGAGAGTATACATTATCACCAAGCATTGTGGCTTTTCAACATATAACCGTTAACTAACGTTTTTTGTTAACAAACTGGAAGATAAACAAATTGAGTAACCCCCATGTGCTCGATGTACTTGTCATCTTTATTCATTACAATATCTCTGTTTAGCATCCTCATGTCGTCTTTGATCAGTTAATAATGGCATTTTTAACAATAGTTACTTGGGAACACGTTCGAATTTAATGGCAATGTGACCTTCCCTGGGATTTGTTTCTGATTTTTGCAGCAATCATTTCGATGAGAATATATCTTTTGATCTCTCATTTTTTATTCCATTGATCTCTTTGTCTCTATCGATGATACTTTTGTTTTGAATATTACTTCGAGTATGTATTTTCTCCCTTTATCAAAATGCTACATTCGGTCATTATAGCTGTCTCCCCATCGATATATTTTTGATGTCCATCAGGTTTCATGTCGAAGAGACCTAGGGCTTCGGTGACTTCCTTTATCCTTCCATCAAAACTCCCTTTCTATCAACATCACTACACCCCATCGATAAACGGGTTTGTCGTTTCATCGAAGTCTTTTTTACTTTTGATGACTTGCTTCCACTATCATCTTTTCATCGATAAAGTTGTATCGGCAAAATAATGCATATCGGTAACACGCCCTTTAGCTTCCTCAAAACTCATATCTTCATTGATATCTTTTATTGACGTAACTTCCTTTTGTCTGATCGATATCATTCTTTCGATCAAAGTGTTTCTTTCAGTGAGTCCTTTTCATCTTGCATCGATGGTATTGTTTCTTCGAAATCCTTTTCTCATCGGTGAGGACCACCTCTTCTTTCTTCAATACTTTTTATCGGTGAAATCATCGCTTTCGGTGAGTCTTTTCTAGAGTTCATCGGCACTCCCTTTTCTTCAATATCCCTTTTATATCGATGAGACATCGTTGGGTCTCATCGATACTTTTTGAATTTTGGATATTTCGATAGAATGCTATTACACTTGCTTGACAACTTATGGAATATTATGATATCAATAAAAATAATGATTTTTTCTAAAAATGGAGGGCTCTTGTAATTCAATCTTACGAATCAAGATATTTTACTTAATTCAAATTTGATGCTCAACAATGGCTCTGATTGGGGATGGGGGTATGCTATGGATACCTTCAAGAATCTAGACTCTCTAGTTTATATAGGGCAAAATCAAAGGAAATGTGGTTTTTACCATGGGGCGAGACCTAAACTACTGTACATGGAGAAGGCTATTTTCAAGAAAAGAAGTTTTTCAAGAATTGTCCATGTACAAGTAGTTCCTAAACTTCTCCCATAGCACTTTGGAGAAAATAAGAATCTTCCCCTGCTTTATCCATTATCGCATATGGTCCAAGCAATAGAGCCTCAAACTTGCCATGCTTACCTTTATCTTGGCTCTTGGCATTCCACATTAAAACCAAATCACCAATTTTAAACTTTCTCTCTGTTGTTCTTTTGTCATACAATTTTTTCATCTGATTCTGAATCTTAATGTTTTGCTCCTGTGCTTCTGTCCTGACTTCATCAAGCTCTACCAACTATATCAGTCTCTCCTGTAAAGGGTCATCAATCTCTATCCCTTCCTGTGCTATGAGTTTATGTACAGGTAGGAGGTTATCCAAAGGGAGTCTATCCCTTTTACCATAGACTAGACTGATCATATGGGGACCTCCCTGTAGATTTTTTTACTGTTATTCTATCTGTCCATAATGCTAGATTCAATTTTGAGTCCCACGCCCTTTTATTTTGTCCTAGCATTCTTTTGATAATCTTTAGGATGTTTTTGTTACTAGACTCAGCTTTCCCATTACCTTGAGGGTGGTAAGGGGATGAATGAGATATTGTGATGCCATATTCTTCACAAAAGGTATTGAATTCTTAAGACCTAAAAGCCATGTCGTTATTAGAGACGATCCTTGTAGGAACACCGAATCTAGTAATGATATTTTCCAGTATGAATTTTATCACTTTTTTACTGGTGGCCTGTTTAGTAGGTATTGCTTCCACCCATTTGGTAAAGTAATATGTGGCAACCAAAATCCATCTGTGTCCTCCACTTGACTTTTCTGATATCTCTCCTATAAAGTCTATTCCCCACTGCTGAAATGGTTCTTCAACCTGCATTGGTCTTAGTGGGAGTGATCCTTGGTACTTCATTTTGCCTGAGAATTTCTAACAAGCCTCACATTTTCTAACATAAGCATAGGAATCATTGAAGACACATGGCCAAAAATATCCAGCTCTCAATATCTTGTGTGCGGTAGTTTTGGCTAAAAAATGACCACCACAAACCCCTTCATGCATCTCTTGTAGGATTTTCTCTGCTTGGTGTTCATCTAGGCATAGCAACAATATACCATCTCTAATTTTTTGATACAAGTCTCCATTGATGATCACATATTTTGCGGATTTCATTTTTAATGTTCTCTTTTTATTATCAATCATACCATCTGGACATCTTATGTGCTTGAGATAATACATGATATTTGCATACTAGGCTGTATTTTCAATACTGAAACTGGCTTCATCTAGTCCAACCTCATTTACCTAAAATTCTTCAACCCCTGCTCCTGCCATAAGTTTAGCCAATCCCTGACCTTTGATAACTTGTGAAATCTTGAGCTCAATATTGAATTCTTGAATCTAGTTGATCCATTTACATCTTTTTCCTGTGACCTCAGTTTGTCTAAATATGTCCTTCACTACTACATTAGGAACATATGCTATAACTTCTGCGCCTACCAAATATGGTTTGAATTGTTTTACTGCTTTTACCAAGGCACAAGCTTGTTTTTCATTTAGGTCATATTTAATTTTGGATGAATTCAGTGACTTACTGAAATACGCAATAGGATGTTCACAATTGTCCTGGTTCTTTTGTAATAACACTACTACCACTGTATGACGAGATGCAAATGAAAAAATTAAAAAAGGTTTTTTGAAATCTAGGGATATCAATACTGGTGCCTCAGATATTGCCCTTTTTATATCTAGAAATGCATCTAATGCCTCTGAATCCCAATCAATCTTAGCTTCCTTTTTCAACATCCTCACTATAGGTTTTATGATATCTGCAAAATTAAGGATGAATCTTTTGACAAAATTGATTTGTCCCAAAAACGATTGAACATCTTTGATAGTCTTAGGGATAGGTATTTTATTTATTGCAGCTACTCTTTCAGGGTCAATTTTCACCCCTTCCTTGGACACTATATGTCCCAGAAGCTTCCCTTCTTCAACTACGAAATGACATTTCTTCGGATTGAGGGAAATTCCATATTCCAGAGCTTTCTTGAATACTTTCTCAAGGTGATCGCAATGATCTTCAGCCCTTTTTGAATAAGCTGTTAAATCATCCTGATACACCACCATTATTACATCAATCAATTTTGCAAACACTACATCCATTTCCTTTTGAAATGTTGCCCCTGCATTTGTTAATCCGAATGACATTCTTGCATATACATATGTGCCCCATGGTATTGTGAAAGTTGTCTTATATTGTTTAGCTTCTTTAACTTTTACCTGATTATACCCCGAGAACCCATCCATCATGGACAATAAATCACATCCAGTTACTTTTTACAGCATATTATCCATGTTTGGCAAAGGATAATTATCTTTTAATGATGATATGTTTAGATTTCTGAAGTCCACACATAGTCTTATGTCCCCATTTTTCTTTCTGACAGGTACCAAATTTGAAACCCAAGTAGAGTATCTACAAGGTTTAATTATCCCCGCATATTTCATTTTTATTATTTCCTCTTTCATCTTAGGGAGTAAAGTGGGGTTTATAGGCCTCTGCTTTTGTCTGAATGGTTTAGCATTAGGCTTAAGAGGTATCTCATGTTGGAAGAGATCCTCCTTGTATGCTTTGAGGTCATCATAAGACCATGCAAATACGTGCTTATATTTTCTGAGTAACATTACTAATTGTTGCTTCATTTTAGGAGTCAATTTATTACCAATAAAAACATGTCTTGGTGATTCTTTGCTTCCCAAATTAATCCGCTCAACATCATTTTCTTTGACTGAGGTTCCTTTGATTTCAACTTCGTCTTGTATGTTGAAAGCTCTTTCCAGTGCGACTAGTCCTCTAGGTATTTTATTAGATTTTAACTGTATGATTTCTTGTCCCAACAGAGTCTCTTTCCCATCTGTCATCTCTACAAAATCATTGAAGTTGATAGCTTGTTCTTGGTAGTGATCCACACAGTGTAAGAATTTTAACAAATCATTGTCATCATGAAAAACTTGCCAGTTATACAAGTTATCTGGAACATAAGGTCTGACTTTTATTTCCATTTCTGAGACTCCATTCAGTGTTATATCATTTACCTTCAAAGCAACATTGGCCAAGGAGTCAACCATCATATTCTTTGATCTGTCAATCCAACTTATCTCGAAAGCATCAAACAATTCCATGGTATCCCATACATCATCCCTTTATTGTTTCAACCTGAGATGTTTGGAGGGATACTTTTGTTTGATTTGAGATATTACTAGTTCTGAATCCCCAAAGACACTGAGCAATTTAACAAACTAGAAGATAAACAAATTGAGTACCCCCATGTGCTCAATGTACTTGTCATCTTTATTCATTACAATATATTTGTTTAGCATCCTCATGTCATCTTTGATCAGTTAATAATGGCAGTTTTAACAACAGTTACTTGGGAAAACATTCAAATTTAATGGCGATGTGACCTTCCCTAGGATTTGTTTCTGATTTTCGCCACAATCATTTCAATGAGAATATATATTTTGACCCCTCATTTTTTATTCGATTGATCTCTTTGTCTCTATCAATGATACTTTTGTTTTCAATATTACTTCAAGTATGTATTTTCTCCCTTTATCGAAATGTTGCATTCGGTCATTATAGCCATCTCCCCATTGATATATTTCTGATGTCTGTTAGGTTTCATGTCGAAGAGACCTAGAGCTTCGGTGACTTCCTTTATCCTTCCATCTAAACTCCCTTTCTATCGAAATCACTACACCCCATCGATAAACAGGTCTGTCATTTCATCAAAGTCTTCTTTACTTTTGATGACTTGCTTCCGCTATCATCTTTTCATCGATGAGCTCATTAGTAAATTTTCATCGATAAAGTTGTATCAGAAAAATCATGCATATCGGTAACATGCCCTTTAGCTTCCTCAAAACTCATATCTTCATCTATATCTTTTATTGATGTAACTTCCTTTTGTCTGATTGATATCATTCTTTCGATGAGAGTATTTCTTTCGGTGAGTCTTTTTCATCTTGCATCGATGGTATTGTTTTTTCAAAAGCCTTTTCTCATCGGTGAGGACCACCTCTGCTTTCTTCGATACTTTTTTGTCAGTGAAATCATCACTTTCGGTGAGTCTTTTCTAGAGTTCACTGGCACTCCCTTTTCTTTGATATCCCTTTTATATTGATGAGACATAGCTAGGTCTCATTGATACTTTTTGAATTTTGGATATTTCGATAGAATGCTATTACACTTGCTTGACAACTTGTAGCATCCTAAAATTGCGACACTTGCAATTTCGACCGCATTTGGGTCTTCACGATGGTGACGCAACACTAAACCTGAATGGAGACCCCGAAACTTGCTCATGACACCAAAAACTGCATTTTTCAAGCACCCTGGCCTGATCCTCCTTGCACCCTATTGTCCCGGGAGGTGGGACCAGAGCGCCCAGCGCCCTGGTCCTTTAGGACTAGGGCGCCCTAGTCCCCCAGGATCATGGCGCCCAGCGCCCTGGTCCCTGGCCCTATTTTTGGGCCCGGTCTCCTATGGGACTTCGGGCCTTTTTGTTTGCAATTTGGAAAATAATATTTCCTAGTCAGCCTAAGGTCGGGAAAATCAGTCTATCAACCCTAATTGACAAGTATATAAACTACATTTCCTCTCCCATTTGAAGAGGTCAAAAAGAGGAAGGACATATGTGTACAAGACGCGAAAACGATATTCAAACATTCAAGCATTCAAGCATTCAAGCATTCCTTCAAGCAATTGATCATTCTAAGTCTCCATTCAAGGCTAAGTGTTGCATTCAAGACAAGGATTCAACCATTGAAGAGGAGATCACATACTACGACATACAACATACAACATACAACAACATCTATACCTTCGCATATAAGGATACAAACATCCTTACAACAAGGTATTAGTACTTGTTTTACATTACATTTACAGCAATTTCTCATTTCTTGGTTAATTCCAAAACCGGAGTTTGACCTAAGGGAAAACCCCTAATCCCTAACCCCCCAATCATCTTCGCTTTTCTGTGTGTAGGTTGCAGGTACGCGGCTGAAATTGAAGATCTGGAATCCTTGTGCAGAGACGAACAGACCCCCCTTCGTTTCGCAAATTTTTCGGAGGACCGTGTGCACGCCGAGCGCCATCATCCTGTCAACTTTTGCTCAAATTTGCAAAACAGCACCGGCTTGACATTTTACTGCTAATTCCAGGTCCGCAGCTTCATATCATATCCCTATCTCTATTTATAAGTGAATCTTTCTCACTTTCTATGCATTCCTAGTTCAATCTTTCTATCTACATTTCTTTACAAAAGAGGGTATCCTTGATGTCATAACCCTTGAAACTCATATAGAGTCCAATCTTGCATTGCGTGGGATTGGATCTTGTGGGTTTCAACCCCTCTTTTGAATGTAAAGTCCCTCCTAAGTGAAAACCATCAACCCTAGTGACTCTCCCTTCTCTCTCCTTGGAGTGGGGGAGGGGAGAACGACTAGGGTTCGATTTTTCCGCTTTACATTTTGGTGAACCTGACATGAACATCCTTTCTGATTATTCATAGTTAGATCTGAAAATTGGATTCTTTGATTACATTTCCATGTTTGATCTTTTGCAAAATTTTAGAGGTTAATTGCATAAAATCCCTAAATTTTCTTTTTAAGTAATTAAACTTGTGAAATGTTTAATTGTTAATGCTTGTTTCAGATCTACCCTTCTATTGCAAATTGTCAATTCATATTTGTGCATTAATTTTGAAAATTAAGTGGTTAAGTGTCAAAACCCTAATTTTTGAAACCCTCTTGATTCAACCTTTGTCCGACAATTTCACTGATCAAAACATCTCCAAATCAGCTGTAACTTTGGATTCCGCAATAAAATCACAATATCTTTCATCCCTGAAAATTTGGAAAAAATTTGCGAGGACCGTGTGCACTCCGAGCGCCATCGTCCCCGACATTTTTTCTGAAATTTCGGGAGCTAGATCTTACTATATTTTTTTGCTAAAATCCAGAATTTTGGCCGATTTTATCAATTTTAACACTTTCAAAATTACAGTCAAAGTTGGTCTAGCAATTGCTTGGATTGAGGCTTCTAATCATTCAAAAATTGTTGAAATTGAAATTTGTGTCAAAATTGTGTTTCTTACAGTCCTAAATCTGAAAAGTGTGTTATCATTCATTTGAAATTTCAGTGATTTATTCAAATTTTTTGCAATTTGTGACTTTTGAAATTAAGTGCTTAATTACAACAACTTTGATTTCCGCTTTCAAAATTGAATTTTGCGTGAAATTGAGTCAACTTTCAAATTTCAAAACTTACATTGCTTTTGGTATTCCCTCTAAAATCATAAAATTCAAAATTTCAGTTTCCCTCTCTTTTTCAAAATTCAAATTTTGCATTTTTCGACAATCTTGGTAGGGTTCAATTTCGAGATTGCAACTTTAATTTGGCCTATCTACAGATCGTAAAATCACTCAAGTTTTTCAAGTTAGCTGTAAAATCATCATAACTTTCATCCCTACAAATTTTGAAAAAAGTTGCGAGGACCGTGTGCACTCCGAGCGCCACGGTCCCGGACATTTTTTCCAAAATTTCGGGAGATTGTTCTGATTGCATTTTACAGCTTAAATCTAGGAGATTGGCTGATTTTATTGAAATTTGCTACCTCTAAAATTCAAAATCTTCTCTCTCTCTTTAGTGCATGAGTTTTACAACAATAAGCCCTACTTACACTATTCCCGTTAGACGAAGCCTTAGAATTAAGTCCTTCCAAGGTTTAATTACTGAGGAGATGGAACCTAATTTGAATGGTGTTTTTAACGAGGACATGGGTAATTCCTCTAATCCTCTTAATGATGAAGAAGCTCTCCATGAGGTTTCTGTAGAACAACTTTCAAAATTGGATAACCAATTTGATGATTTTCGACAATGGATGTCTCAAGAATACCCTGATAGTCAAGCTCTTCCTTTAATTGAGGGTCTAAAACGTATGCTTCAAACTGATAAGAATGGAATTGATATTTTGCGTGGTATTGCACACATTGTGGATTCAAATGTGATGCCTATGAAAAGTTGTGCCGAAACTTTATGTTATACACAACCTCCTACTCAAGACAACCATTCTATTCCTTTGACGACTCCTATTGCTAGTATACCTACTTTTACATCAAACATAATGACTACTTCAATACAAGACATTCCTCCTATGATCACTAGTCATGGGGGCAATCCTTCTTCTTCAATCAACCCTCTTCCTTCATTCAATCCAACTTCTTCATTCATTCCTTCAATGAGTGTGCCTATTATATCACCACAAATGAACATGATGCAAGGGGGCAATTCATTTAACCATTCCATTCCTCCTTGTAGTGTTCCTCCTGTCCAATCATCTCCTATGACTAACTATCATAGTGTCCCACCACCTTACTCTCTACCTTCTTTCAATAACATAACACCTCCATCACAATCTAACACGTCTAATATGAACTCTTCGACTGAAGCGACCATTAACAATCTTGCACAAACTGTCTCTTCTTTACAGCAACAAATTGCCTCTATGAATCAATCTAAGTTTAGTGGGCCCACATTTGATGTTGCGAGCCCACTTTCTCTTGATATTGTTCGAGCTATTCCCCCTAAACATGTTGAAATTCCGCATTTGGAGCTTTATAATGGTAAGGGTGATCCTCTAACACATGTTAAGACCTTTCAAACGATATGTACCGATTTTGCTTATGACCAAAGGTTGCTTGCAAAACTGTTTACTAGAACATTAAGAGATAAAGCCCTACAATGGTATTCCTCGTTGCCTTCCTATTCTATTACTTCTTTCGAACAACTTGCAAATGCTTTCATTCAACAATTTCAAAACAATATAAGTCCTAAAGTTACTTTGATTGATTTAATGCATTGTAAACAAGGTGTTAAAGAAAAAGTGACTGATTTCATTGGTAGATATAAGCATTTGTATGCTCAAATTTCTTTTCCAGTGCCTGACAATGATATTCAAAGAATCTTTATTTCTAATTTACAAAAAGACATTAGAGAAAAACTCCTGTTTTCTGAGTTTACTTCTTTCCAACAGTTGTGCGCAACTCTTCACAATTATCAACTGACTCTGAGTCAAATGGAACAAGCAAATCCTATGGCTCCAAGTGATAAGGGTGATAGTAGTCAACAACCATTTGGGAAGTTTAAACCGAACAGAGAGTCCATTAAATTCAATGAAAACATCATCAACAACCATGTGAATGCAGCATCAGGTGTGCCTCCTATTTCTAAGTTTTACAGGAAAGAAAGAAAGTTTACTCCTTTGAATGAATCATTGCATAGTATTATGAATAAGTTATTGGAACAAAATGTGCTTACTCTTCCTCCTATAAGGCAAATAGATCTTGCAAAGATTAATTCGCCCTATTTTGATAACAAATCTTTTTGTCAATTTCATCGTCAACCTGGGCGTGATACTGAAAAATGTTTTGCTTTAAAGGGGAAAATTCAAGATTTGATTGATAATAATACTATCTCTGTTTCTGGAGTGAATGATAAAGGCAACAGATCTGTAGCTCCTCCTGACCAAAATCTTTAGATTTTCACTGATCCATTGCCTTCTCATACCTCTAATGTGATTGATACTACTGATTCCTCTGTCTCACCTGATGATCTTGTGTCTATGACTCCGAATGTGATTAACTTTGTGGAGCAACAGAAAATCCCTAAAGAACTTTCCATCACCTTTGATTCTAGTGAAACTATCAGGGCACCTGATGGTCCTTTATATATAGTTGCAAAAGTCAAAAATACACCTTGCCATGGAGTGCTTATTGATCCTTCTTGCATGGTTAATATCATTACTGAAGAATTTCTTTTTACTTTGCAATTGAATCAAGTGATCTATGACAAAACAGATGTGGTTGTGAAATTATTTGATGCATTTTCTTCTCCTGCAATTGGTTCTATTACATTACCTATTGAGGTCCATAACAAATCCCTTGATGTGGACTTTGCTATTATTCCATCATCCGAACAATTTCGTGTGAAGCTAGGCTATCCTTGGCTATCTTCCATGAAAGCTATTGCTTCTCCTATTCATAAGTGCTTGAAATTTCCCCATAATGGTGAAGTTGTTACTGTCAATCATAGTCTCTTTAAACCAGCTGAAAGAACTTCTAGTGTTCCTATTGATTACTTTTGGCCTAAACAATTCCAATCTCTTCCACCGCGAAGTGATCATCTTTTCAAATCTTATCAAAAGTGGAAAATAGATATGATCCTATCTCTAAGTGAACCTAGAACACCCAAACTTGATATTCCTATCATTCTTGAGAAGGAAGTTCTTCCTTTGAAAGATAAAACTAATGTCTTTCCTCAAGAAGATTCCCAACCCATCCCTATGGATGTGACTATGTCTATGTCTGATAAACTTCCTAAAAGTAGACCTATACCTCCTCATCATGATGGACTTGGTCTCCTTCCTAAACCAAATATTCCTCCCTTATATGGAGCAGTTCCTCCTCCTTCCTCTTATGGAGAGAAGAGACTTTCCTCTTCTCCTATTGTTCAACCTAAGAGACCACAACCTAAACACCCAAGTGATAAGGATGAGAACATTTCTCCTCCTCAATCTTCTCAACTTCCTACTAAGACTAGATGGAATCGTTTTGCATGTGAACGCCGATGAAAGCGTCGTCTTAGAGCTCAGGCAACTGCCTCTCAAACTTTGCAATCCCCAAAAACACCTTCAACAAGCATTATTCCATTTTCTCCTCAGCTGACGATTGAGCCGAAATCTCCTAAACATAAGATGCATGATGGTCTTGATCCTGTGCGAGTTAAAGATCCTATTTTTATAAATCTTGATGATGATATAGATGAAAATGTTATTCATGATGCAAATGTTACTCTTGTTCATTCTAATAGTGAATATGAACTTGTTGATATTGATAACCATTTATCTAATGAATTTTCTAAAGCACTTATCCTAGCTCCTAGACAAGAACAACGTGGCTCGGAACATGAACATAGCCCTTGTTTGGATCTTGTGATAACTCCATCTGTTGTGTTGGATGTTCCTCCTCTAGCGTGTTCCCTACCTTCTCGAAACATTGATCAGCAAGATCGGGGGGTGGATGAAGTGCTAGACTAGTTTCATTAGCATAGCAGATTCTCTCCTCCTCTATTTCTTTTGTTACTTCTTCTATATGTTATTCTCATTCTTCTATTTGTTGTCCTTAGTGTTGTCTACTTGAGGACGATGCAAAGCATTGAGATCTCTTGATCTCTCTCATGTTGACTCAAAAGACAATGTGTTCCCTTCTTCTAGGTGACCTTCCTTGATTGGGGAATGAAGAACAATTATGCATACATACATATGATATACATGAATTATCATACAGCATACTGACCCTGAGGAAAGCGAAGTCACCTTGTGCTTTGTGTTTTGTGTCTATTATCCTTGGGCTTATCTCACACTTGGGGGCTAAATCCTTGTGATAACGTGCTCCTTTCTCATTTCTTATATGTATCACTACCTTAAAGCAATCACCCCCGGTGAGGCGTGTGCGATCACTTTAACATAGGGGGGCATACATCCCGTTCATATCTTTTCAAGATACTTGGAAATTTCTTGACAAATTTAGCTTTGCCTTGAAAATTTTTGATATCTTTCTTGCATGACTCATAGTGAGGGAACCTTACTACTGACAGTCATGGTTCTCCCTCGTGATCTTCCCTTTTACTTTGTCAATCGAAGTCGTAAGATCCTTAGTCCACTCGGGGCTTGGTGTATCTTGCCTCCTTGACGTGGTGAAAGTTTTTCAATGTTGTTTCCTTGTACTTTACCAGAAGTATCAGCGTATGCTTATACTCCTGCTAAAGTGGGGGCTAAATGTAGCGTCCTAAAATTGTGACACTTGCAATTTTGACCGCATTTGGGTCTTCACGATGGCGACGCAACACTAAACCTGAATGGAGACCTCGAAACTTGCTCATGACACCAAAAACTGCATTTTTCAAGCACCCTGGCCTGATCCTCCTTGCACCCTGCTGTCCCAGGAGGTGGGACCAGAGCGCCCAGTGCCCTGGTCCTTCAGGACTAGGGTGCCCAGTGCCCTGGTCCCCCAGGACCATGGCGCCCAGCACCCTAGTCCCTGGCCCTATTTTTGGGCCCGGTCTCCTATGGGACTTCGGGCCTTTTTGTTTGCAATTTGGAAAATAATATTTCTTGGTCGGCCTAAGGTCGGGAAAATCAGTCTATCAACCCTAATTGACAAGTGTATAAACTACATTTCCTCTCCCATTTGAAGAGGTCGAAAAGAGGAAGGACATATGTGTACAAGACGCAAAAACGATATTCAAACATTCAAGCATTCAAGCATTCAAGCATTCCTTCAAGCAATTGATCATTCTAAGTCTCCATTCAAGGCTAAGTGTTGCATTCAAGACAAGGATTCAACCATTGAAGAGGAGATCACATACTACAACATACAACATACAACATACAACAACATCTATACCTTCGCATATAAGGATACAAACATCCTTACAACAAGGTATTAGTACTTGTTTTACATTACATTTACAACAATTTCTCATTTCTTGGTTAATTCCAAAACCGGGGTTTGACCTAAGGGAAAACCCCTAATCCCTAACCCCCCAATCGTCTTCACTTTTCTGTGTGTAGGTTGCAGGTACACGGCTGAAATTGAAGATCTGGAATCCTTGTGCAGAGACGAACAAATCCCCCTTCGTTTCGCGGATTTTTCGGAGGACCGTGTGCACGCCGAGCGCCATCGTCCCGTCAACTTTTGCTCAAATTTGTAGAACAGCACCGGCTCGACATTTTACTGCTAATTCTAGGTCCGCAGCTTCATATCATATCCCTATCTCTATTTATAAGTGAATCTTTCTCACTTTCTACGCATTCCTAGTTCAATCTTTCTATCTACATTTCTTTACAAAAGAGGGTATCCTTGATGTCATAACCCTTGAAACTCATATAGAGTCCAATCTTGCATTGCGTGGGATTGGCTCTTGTGGGTTTCAACCCCTCTTTTGAATGTAAAGTCCCTCCTAAGTGAAAACCATCAACCCTAGTGACTCTCCCTTCTCTCTCCTTGGAGTTGGGGAGGGGAGAACGACTAGGGTTCAATTTTTCCGCTTTACACAACTTATGGAATATTATGATATCAATAAAAATAATGGTTTTTTCTAAAAATGGAGGGCTCTTGTAATTCAATCTTATGAATCAAGATATTTTACTTAATTCAAATTTGATGCTCAACACCTTCCTCCAGGTTGTAGCCCTCTTTTCTAATTGAGCAATGAGTTCTAGGAAGTGTTCTTGAATGCATGTGCATTCCCCTCTTCTAATATTATTATGCTTCTGATCACAATATTATAATATTGTGGGTCTCAATCCCACCCTGGTTTTTCCCTTAACCAGGTTTCCAAGTAAAAATCTTGGTGTTGGGATGTTGATGATCTTGGCTTTGAGTTTCTACATTTAATTTACTTCATTTGCATAATGTGGTTCTATGATCAGGTTATTGAAGTCAATTTTGTTGAACACTAATTCACCCCCTCCCCCTCTTAGTGTTCCCTTGATTCCAATAGTATGAGATTGTTTAATTTATGGCAATTTATAATCTTATGGCCCTTGCTCTTGTGATATTCATAAAAATCATTGTCATTCCACCATGAAGGTTTTACCCTCGGTTCAAATGGTCAATTGTCTATTAATTAATGAGCTTATTTGCAACCAACTTCTTCAATGCAGTTCTGATTAGTTCTCCCAAAGGTGTATACTTCCTTGGAGGTCTTGGTGCTCTTTGTGTATTCACTTGATTGTTAGATGAACTAGCACTGAGAAAACTTATCTTTGGCTTGACCATATATGCATCAACAACCTCTTCATTAATGGTATTCTTGTTTTTGTTTCAAAATTGGGGTTTGTTCTTTGTATTAGAATCATCTTTGTTTTCCTTAAAGATCTTAATGATGCCTTTCTCAATTAGGACTTTCTCAATAGATAGACTCTTTTCAATAACTTCTTGAAATGTAGATAAAAATTCTTTATGAAGGTCATATCCAATGTCTTTGTTCACATTTTGGGTAAACATCTCAACCATTTTCTTTTGTGGAATATGACATGGGCATCGACTAGCCAAACTTCGCCATCATTATAAAAATGATGCAAAAGATTTTCCATTTTTCTCC
This sequence comes from Cryptomeria japonica, assembly GCF_030272615.1. Taxonomy (NCBI): domain Eukaryota; kingdom Viridiplantae; phylum Streptophyta; class Pinopsida; order Cupressales; family Cupressaceae; genus Cryptomeria; species Cryptomeria japonica. The sequence continues at coordinate 288,319,761 of NC_081405.1, forward strand.
TTTGTGTTGCATAAAGTGGTCATTGATACTTCACATTCAATGTTGTATGAGAAATGTTGCATAAAAGTCTATGTGATCTCACCCCATGACTTGATCCAAGGTGGTAATTGTGAAAACTGTTCCGTGGCTTGTTGACCTAAACTTTGTGGAAATAATCTCATCAAGTAAGAAACCTCTTGTGCCCATTCTATGCATGCCATAAAAAATTCTCTAATATGTGCCTTGGGATCTCCTTTTTCTATATTTTTGTCAAATTTAGGCACCACAAAATGTGGAGGAAAAGATGGCACTGGTATGCTCTTATCAAATGGATAAGAAAATATCATGAATCATGTAATTCTTGGTTGGTGCTTGCATACTTTCAATTTGTTGTTGCAAATCATTACTAGGTGGTGCCCTATTTCTTTGAGCAATCCCAATGCTTGAGACACCGGGAAGAGGAGGGATAGATTACATGTAAGGATGATATTGGTCATATATGCATTTGGGTGGTGGAGGAATGTAGTTACTATATGAGTCACTTTGTATGGTATTATGATGAGGTGCACTAGGCCTAGGGTGAGTATATGTGTCATGACCATGTGGATAATTTATATTGTAAGTATGATCTTGGGTATGGTCACCAAATATGACATGTGGCCTTCTAGCGTAGGTATTATCATGATCTTGAGTATCCTCTTGTTGTTGGGTATAAGAATTGGTATTCCTTCAGCCTTAGAAAGTACGTGCACGAGGTTGTTCATGAATTTGTCTAGCATCCTTGGTATGAGTATGAGTATTGGTCACTTCCAGTTTTCAAAATAGGGATGAAGGTGAATCAAGCATGGTACACTCATGTTTATGTCCACCATCATTACCATTAGATTGATTGGGATATTCTTCCAAAAATTTTGTCACATCAAAGTCATGGGATAATCTTGTGCCATCTTGAATTAACATGTGTAAAAATATTTGGTAGTCTCTTCTCAAAATTATCTCAAGCAACCTTTTGTTAGTACCCCTTCCATTTTTAAACTCACAAATGTCCACTTTTTTTTTATCAGTTACACCTTAATCGGTAAAACCTTAATACTTTAGAACCATGTTTCAAAGTACCTGAGTTTTAATTTGATCTGATACTGCAATTCCAAAGGAAGATCCATTGTCTATCAGATGACAATAAAAAATCTGCACTATTCAAAGATTCATGCTAATTCCTGATGACCGATACTACCTTATAGACTGATGTCGGGTATTGGAGAATTTAAAATCTCTTTTTTTGTGCTCCATAAGCTCCCAGGTCAACCAATTGTCATACATTACATGACTCCCAAGGGACAAATCAAATGAAGATTTGCAAGTGTGTGTGTGAAAAGTGGACCTGTATCTGTATCTGGAATACACAACACTTCAATTAAGTCATTAGATGCATGGTTAGTAAATCAATAATCAATGAATAATAAACCATTGCAAAGTGACCCATTGCCTTCTAGTAGATGCGAGTTTAGATTTCTCTCAGATTGCTAAGCTATCCAGTGACTACACAACACCTAAACGAAGGATTTTAAATCTATATGAGCATGCATTTAAGCTAGATGAATGCAAGATTTAAGCTAACATGATTTAGTCAATAAATGAATATTTAAGCTAAATGATTTAAGCAATATGAAGTAACTAATATGCGAATATCTAAATGCACAAATATTATTGAACCTAGAGCAAAAACAACATGATAACAATATATTCTCCAAGATTTTTTGAATGAGAGATGAGAGCCCGAATTTATAGAAAATTCATAAAGAAACTAAAGGTTGAGATCAAATGATGATGAGTGGTCAATATTTTCCAAGAGAAAGCACAATCCAGGTGAATTGATGTGATTGGATGCTTTTCTCAGTTTTAAAGGAAATTGAACTAAAATTAAGATAAAATCAGAAGAAAAAAAAACTGATTTATCCTCTATTTTATTCAATTTTAATATTTAATTGTTTTAATTGCTTTATTTGAGATTATTTATCAATTTTTAATTTGTTTTTCAAGATTATCTCCAATTGATTTCTTTTCTCAATTTTTAATTCCTTTTTTAATTTATTTCCTTTTTTGAAGATTTGATGGCAAATTGATTTATTTTATTAAATATGCTAGGATATTCAATAAAATAAATAAGATAATTATTTTAAAAATGATTCTTGGAATGATCAAAATTAATTAAATAAATATTTAATTAATATTGAGTGATTAATTTTGCCATGTGATATTGATGATTAAAGAATTAATTGTGTGCGCAAGATTGATTTAAATGCCTTTGGTTAGGACCTTGGTGACGTTGTCAAGATTAGGGGCCCATGGTTTAGATGACCATTTTTAGGGTATTACAGCAAGTACCCTCATTAATGGTTGATTAAATGGCTAAAGGCACGTAAAGGTGGTGGCATGAATTGTAGAAGTTGATATTGTCACCTTTTGGAGATGAAATTTAATTAACCATCATTTGAAGCTGGGCAAAGTAACACATGCTATCATGAGTTTTCTTTGTCAGAATGGTTTTCCCTTGTGATAACTAGTTGATGGTTGTTGATCTTGACCTAAATTGTCTAGAAAGAAAACAAGAGAATATTATCCAAGGGTTGCATGCCCTTGCATGGAAACAACAGATTGATTTTGCAAGATATAGAAAGACAAGCACCTTAATAGGTAAAATTGTGGAGCAAGCTGAAAATCATGAACAACAGTTGTAGGAAGAAATAATTGTGAGAAGAAACCCTAGTAATTATCTCTTCAAATGATAAGGAAGATGGTTCTCAAAGGGAAAGCTCTTGTGATACAACCTAATATTGAAGACATGTAGGACGACATCCTTTTCAGTTTGACTGATTTTTCTTGAGAATGGATACAAGATGAAGAAGAATTTGCAATGGTTCTTTGGGTATTGATTGAAGAAGAGATGAAGGCCGAGATGATAGAAAATCAAATTGTAAGCAAGAATCTAGTACCTGATGAAGGAATAGAGAATTAGGATTATTTATGGTATGGGTTTAATGTTAATAATACTTTTTGGCGAATTCTGCTTTACCTAGGGTAATCTTTGAAACGGTCATTTTCAAGACCATTACCCTCCCAAAAACCATTACTTTGAAATGGAAAATGGATATTAGTTATAAAAAGGGGTAGAAAGTAGAGATAAAGGAGGGGGGGAGTTTTTTAGAAATACAAACTTTGCCTTATTTTTGAAAAATCTAGATATAGTTGCTTTGATTTCAAGTAAGGGATTTTTTGAACAGTTTATCTAATGTGACTTGTAGTACCCCTCCTCAATCAGCCTCTTTTTGTATGTTTTGATTGACTTCAGTGACTGTTCAGTGGAACATTATTGTATATTGATTTAGATTATATGTGATGTTATTTCATGCTTTATCTAGATGTATGGTGTATGCTTTTATGCAGTATATCAGTGCTTATGTGTAATATTATTTCATGGATCATTATCATGGACTAACACTTTTACCTTATATTGCAATGCGTTATTTATATGTTGCATGTTTGCAAGTGTATTGGGATGCGAGGGGATGATTTTTCTTCACTCACTCCAGTGAGACAAGGAACGTCACGATTCTCCTTCATCGGTGTGTGTGATGTGTCTGTATATATATGAATATTTATCTATATGCACGTATGGATTCTTTTGGTGCAGGACATTGCAGGTACTTGTACCAGGTAGGTATATGGTATCAACTCCACCTAGTTTCACAGGTCTGAGCATGCCTTACATGTCCGATGGGAGTGGAGGAGATAGTTGTTGTACCCTAACTTGACCTGTAGTTACACTCGTGTGAGTGTTGTTAGTCAGTTGTCTTTCCCGTCTAGCTGGTATGTGAGTCATAGTGCTTTGGTTTGGTCATTTGTGAGTTGTCATTTGATCATCCTTTGTTTTGCATGCTTACATTTATTTAAATGGTTATTTAATTAAATGGATGATGCTATCTCATGTTGGCGTAATTAGTTAATTATTATGCTTCGTGATTACTGCTTTATTAATTAATGATTTGCTAGATTAAATGGTTAAATGGCTTATTTTATTATGTAGAGTGGCATTGATATATATTGTGGAAGGAATTAAATAATTGCCTAGCCATTTAAATGATAAATTCTTATCATGAAAGAAAGTATTTTGGAAAATAGGAAATAAAATAAAAAGCTTTTCTTTTTACCTTCCCATTTAACTTTTTCATTTTAATTGTTGGAAAAGAATTATTTTTGGAAAAAGGTAAATTTGATTGCTTTTTACTTTTTAAAATATTTAAATCTGATTGGATGGAATAACTTTCAACCTAGAAACTTTAGGTTAAAAATTATTTTCCATATATGCCTGAAAATTCACGGGAAGAGGAGGCAGAATTTCTAGAGAGAAATTTGGAAAACTATTCTGGAAGGAGGAGCTAGAATTCGAATTGGTTTGCAAGGGTTGGGATTCTTCCTTCATTGTGCTTGCTAGTTTGCTTCCAGGTTGGATAATCTATTCTTGTTTTAAATTTAATTTGAATTTTTTTAGTTTGCTTCCTGTGTGTTGAAAATATGCAAATTTCCTTGTAAATTCTTGTGGAATGATTGGAATGGAAGAAGGAATTCTCGTGGATGTTGATTTTGTGAGTCTTAGATCCTATGTTTTCTTATAGGGAAGAAATGGTTCACTTCTCTATTTTGTTGTATGTTGTGTTCTCAAAAATCAATTTCTTATTTTATCTCTTCTTTTTGGAAATGAATGAATTAGATTTGGTTTGTTGTGTGCATACTAGTATCTAAATTGCTAAGAAATGGGTTAGTTATTACTTCCAGTATGTTTATTTCACCATTTATCTTGCTGGTAAATATCCCTTTGGATTTTGGATTTGGCAATGTGTGTTTGTGCCCGTGAAATAACCTGGAAATGAATCGTTTCTTGTGTTAAACGATTTTGTGACTTATTGGTTTTTAAATGCTTAAGGAGTAAGATTTTTTATTAATTTGGACTTTACCTTACCCCGTGGTGGGCTAGTCCCACCATGCGAGTCGGTAGTGTTTGGTGCCCGTAGGTAGTAGTACTACCGGTTGGCAATACTACTAGTCGGTAGGACTGCTACCAGTTGGTAGCAGTGCTACTGGATGGTAGCATCTGCTACCGGTCGGCGGCAGCGCTACCGTTCAGTAGGCCTACTATTGGTCAGTAGCAATACTACCAGAAGGTGGTACCTGCAGCCTCGACAACGAGGCTGTTGCAGGTTGGTCTCGACCCCCACGTAACCTTGTACCCTAAGTGGTACAAATTCCTATGAGAAATAAAGTTAATTTTTATAAAATGGAATATATTTTGTGAAGTGGTTTTAGTGTTAAATGAAAATGGTGATTTTCCATGTGATTTTTATTATGTAGTTTAATAAATTTATCTATGGAAATCAAAGCATGAATGAGGGATTCAAACTGGTTAATTTGGATGTATTCTGGAAATAAATTAAATGCCTATGAGAATTCATGTTTTTATTCGGTTGTGTATTTGATGAGAATTTTATCCTTGATGGAATATTGATTTGGAAATTGAATAGATGTGAATGGTAGAAGAGTGTTTTATTTCATTTTCAATCAATGATGTTGCAAGTGCGTATAATGCTGATTTTCTCAAAGATTATCTGAGTGCGGACTTAGTGAATTAGTTGTCCTTGCAAGTGTATATTGTGTTATTTCTGGTATGTGGTTCAGTCGTCCTGTGGTGGCATATTTGGTCCCTTTGACCAAGTGATATATGTTGGCTTTGTTGTCTTGACCATGTAGAGTCTTTTCCTTATGGTTAGCCAAGAGTCAGTATGTCCTTGCTTGACCACTTGTTTCTGAAAGTGGTGTTATGGTTGTCTGCTTCACCATAGGGTCCTCGGGGAGTGACCATGTTTGTTTAGTGTCCTTGAGAGAGTGGCTTTCTCTTGGGGGTTCCACCTAAAGTGGTAGACATTACGACCCTGTGAAAGTCAAATAATAAGTGATAATCTAATTAATTCATTAGGTGGGTAGTTCATAACATTAATAAAGATATTGTACCTCGCGCCTAGGTGAGTTCTTGTATTGAGGCTCATAATGTAGTGAGAAGGCTTCGAATGGAAAACCAACCACCTTGTCTTCACGAAAGGCTAGAAGGGTCTGCATGAGACTTAGTTGGAGCCAGAGGTTCGGGAGAGGTTACCAAGACAGAGAGTCAGGACCTAGGAGGGCCTACCGAGGTAACCATCAAGCTATGTGATGACACTCCCTCTTTAGGTTCACTTGTGTGCGTGATGTCGGTTCACTTGTGTTTTGTGATATCAAGTCATTTGTGTATTTGTGATGTTGAGTCACCTAGATTATTGTGGAGTCTTTTTGTGCTGTCATGGAGTAGTATTGTTTTGTCAACCATGTCATGCTTTTGCTTGCTTGAGGGTCCTCAACTATCTCCTAGCATGGTGAGGTGATTCCATTTTGGGAATTACATGGGCAGGTGGTAGTGCCACTTCCCATCAAATGTTCTTGTTCGTATCTTCATGCGAGGATTGGCTTCATAGGTGATTTTGTGGTTTGTGGCTCATGCATAATCTCATGTTGGAGATTATTATTCTTTGGAGACCTAAGTGGTCATTGTGTCATGATCTTTTGTAACCTTGTTATTGGTTAAGTTGTATCTTATATGTTTATTGAGAAGCTATGTATTGGAAGAGCAATGTAATCCTATGTATGGGATGTTTTTATTAGTTTCATTATGATATGTGTAAATTCTTATTGAAGTGGAATTATATTGTATCCTTTCAATCTTTCAATGGTGTAATCTGTTATTGCTTATGGCTTCTTGTGATCATTGAGTTAATGATGGATTATTGGATTAACCTTAATTGTGGAATTTATCTTTTGGTTTTTAATTCTTCGTTGGTAACCCTTAAGGAATTCTCGTGTAAGTCTTTCGCTTGTGTTATCATGCATGTTGTGTGTTATGCACTTACTATGTTTATACTTTAAAAAAAAAAAAATTGTTTCACCCTTGTTGTGGGTTTTCCTTTGGGGTTCCTGGCAGGGCATTACATGACTAGACTTTGTGCTACAATGGATAAACTTGCATTCTTCTTATGTGGGTTCTTTTCTATTCGGATTTCCGTACTTTGAGTTATTAAAGTATTTTTTTTCTCCTTCATTGATCATTGTTGTACAATGTTTATCTTTGAATAAATATTGAATAATGGTGACATTCATTGATGATTAGTTGGAAAAATTCTTCCATTACTTGTATGTTATTTCTTCCTCTTTTTCTTCTCCTTTAAGTCTTTTGAGTTAAAAGTCTTACCTTTCCTTCTATCTAGTTAAAAGCATACCACAAAAAACCTAAAATTATATCATAAGAGGGATTTGTACCACTCAAAATTCAGAGGAAAGTTGCAGAAACAATTGCAACTACTCCAGCTGTTGTCAATAGTTTGTTCTCTTTTCTAGGCTAAGAGTCAATATTGTCACATTTTGGAGAGAATAAAATCTATTAACCAACACCTATTAAACCTTTCATCAGACATGTGATCTTGAATCTCTATAGTTGTAAAGGACTCATTGTTAAATTCTTGTGCATAATTGTGATTTTTAAAGGTTCGTGTGTTGTAAATTATTCCTCATCAAACTCATATGTGTCCATGTTTAGAGATCTTTGAGCTTCTTTGGCTTGTCTTCTAGACCTTTGGGATCAATTTTCAACCATATGAAAAGACTCTAGCTAAAATAAAGGTTGGAGGAATATGGAGATAGTGAAAGATAAGGTAGTTATGAAAATGGATAATGAATCTAGGGTTATCTTGCAATGTCCCAAAATGTTGTTCCAAGATAGATGTGATTATCTAAGAAAGGTGTAGCTTCCTAGGAGATTACAAATTCCTATAGGTAATTTGACCTTAACTTGAGATGTCCAAATGGTACCCAAGATGATAAATTTGATGCGAGAACCACCTAGAGATGTATGTGATATGTTTACAAGATAGGATAAGAACTACTAAACAACCTTTTGAATTTAGTTGAAAAGTGTGAAAGAAATTTTTGAAATGATGTTTGAAAATTTCTAAAAGTAAATGAAAATCCATGAAAATATGATGATTGAATAAATAAAATCCAATGGAATCATTCTTAGAAGATATTTGAATCTTAGAACCACAAACATAGTATGAATCCACAGATGTGTTTATCACAAAAAAAAAGTAGTTTTTTTTTTCCAATTCTGTCCAAGTTTTCCAATGTTTCAATGTGTGACTAGATCTAAATGTGAGTGCTTTTGAGGCAAGAAGACACAACAAAAAAGAAGACACAATGTTTGAAAGTGTTTGTCCAAATATGAGCATAATGTGTATGTTTTATAGGCCAAAATAGCCCAATTTCCACGGGTCTTTAACACAAATACACTTCAAATTCTTCTTAACCCTAAGGTCAAGGTATCATGGAAATAAATTATGCCCACAACCTTGAATCTCCGTCGACTCAAATGTAGGGACACATTAATGGGTGTATACACTATTTTGTCTTTGCATGAGAAGAAAATTAGGGGCCTCCAAAACTAGAATGAGGACCCAATCACACTCTCCCCAGAAACTAACAAGTAGCTTATGCTAGGTCAAAGTTTTTTGTCTCATCTCAAGGGTTTCTTATGGTGAATATCTTGGGCAGAAAACTAGCTATCCCCTTGCACTAAAGCTATCACGATGTTTTAACAAAATAGGGTAGGCCACTACTAAGGTTTTTAGTCACAATCTAGGGTAATCTGGTGTTTATAAATGCAACAATTTTCTCATTTAAGTGGTTTCTCGACCCTTAGAACAAGGGGTTTTTTTCATCTCATAGAAACTGAGAGAAACGTTTGTCGGTATATAAAAGTGGCACTAGGTGGTTAATGACTTTCGTCACACCCATGATTATTTATATAGTGGACCAAAGGAAAGTACCGCTTGGGTCATTCCCTCTCACAAATTAGGAGGCAGACCCTCTAAAAGAAAAAGAGATGTTCAATGATTTATCTTATAGCCAAGATCTACGAAGGCGAGGGGAGAGGATATTTTCATCAAACACCTAGGGTTCTACAACAAATTGGTCAAGTTCCCCCAAACACTTCAAACAATTGTTATTTTTAGTGCCCCAATGAAAGTGTTTTCTAATCTAATAAAAATAAGCATTCTCCTAAATTACCCTAGCAAGCACAAATGTACTACTAGTTTCAAAATTACCCCAACCTGCAATCAAAAGGATTAGAGCATAAATTAAATTTATTTATTTATTTTCTCTTTTTTGACTTAGTTAACAAGATTTGATTTTTTTGCAATGATTTTTAGCCCAAAAATCAAAATGCAAAGTGTATACACCTAAAAAATGGTCTCAATATAATTAATTAAATAAGAAATTATTTAATTAATCCCCCTTCCAAATTTAATTAAATTCATTAGGCAATTTGGTTAAATTCTCCATTTCATCTACTTATTAATAAATCTAAGGATTTATTCATTAAGTTCATTCCATAGTCCCCTTTGATTAATTAATTCAAATTAATTAATCTTCCCCCCATTTTCAATCAATTCTTCTAATCCCCTAATTAATTAAAACAAATCAATTTATGAGTTGTTGAAAATTAATTAGTCTTTTCCTATTATTTGAATTTTTAAATTCAAATTACCCACATGCCTCCTAACTTATAACCACCTAACCTAACCATCCCTCTAACCTAACCCATTCCACCTAACCTTGGGTTTAACCAACCCTATCCTATCTTGCACATTCTAACCTCCTTATCCTAACCTCCTATGGTGTGGATATTCTCTCCTTAAGACACATGGCACTTTGGCCACATGTCTCCTCTCTTGGACACTTGCCCTTTTATGAGAAAGGCTCTTTGACACTTGTCACCACAGAGATGACAAGTGTCCCTTCCTCCAAACCTCTTCTCCAACCTCCTCCAATTTCACCCTTGATATCTTTAGACTCAATCTTGATCGTTGATTCCTGCGACCTCACCCCTAGCCTTGGAAATCCTATAAATATCCCCCATTTTGGAGCACCAAGGATCCCATCTCATTATCAATTTAGGCATTGTTACTATAGGAATATCATTTGAGAATTGTTGTTATAGGCAATTGCATCTTAGATTTAGCTTAATTTGATCATTTTGTAGCATAATTGTTGAATCATGTAGCTTAATCAATCTCTTTTCTAGCTTAATTGTATCATCATCATAGCTTAATCATGCATATAATTATCTTAATTAGTCTCATGGATCTATATAGCTTAATCAATCTCATCTTTGCATATCATTATCATTTCAAATCCTCCATCGAGGTGTGGTCAAGTCACTAGTATTGCTTATCCAGATCTGAGAGAAAATCCATACTCGCATCTCTTAAGAGGCGATAGGTCGCTTTGTCATGGTTCATCTTTCATTTGCTTCTTATTTGCTAACCATGCTTGTAATGATGTATTGAGTGTTTGTGTTGCAGCTGCAGGTATCACACTTCACAAGTACAACATTTTGGCACCCACCGTGGGGCCAGAAATCTCATTTTTGGCCTCTTAGCATCATCAAATTTGCAATCTAGCAAGTTTTTTGCCGGGTCTGATTCATAATTTCATACGAGTTCCCTTTATGCCTCGTACGAGTTCCTTTGTGTCCTCATATGAGCAGGTGAGAATTATCGTACGATCAGGTGAGAATCATCATACGAAATTCTGCTTCTGTGTTTTCAAAACAGATTGCATTTTAGGGTTTTCATGCTTCAATTTGATTATTACTAATCATAATCCTGGTCTGTTTGTGAGTTTTTCGGCAACCTAACTGGTTTTTGTGGGACAATTGTCGAAGATTACACTTGTCAAAGCATCATTTCATCCAAACATCATGACTACTAATGTATCTATTTTGCAGGTTGCCTAGGAGGACTCAACCAAACTTTATGTCTTCTTTAAATTTTCTAGGCACACTTATTTTGCTAATGGAAATTAACAAACATGTATTATGTGTTTTGATGATAGGTGAGTATTCTCTCACCTTTCTTAGGTGATTAGAAAGCCAGACTCATCCTTTTCTTTCAATAGTGCATATCTTTAGCAGGCTTGCCCTCTCGACAAGCCTATAAGGCCAAAGCCATTAAGGCCGGTGAGAGGGGAACGACCCAAGTGGGAATGACTAATGCCAAGTACTCCAACCCACTATAAAATAAATGTGATTTGATGAAAATTAAGTCAACGACAGTGCTCAGGAATAGCTCTCCTCCATACCTTCGGGTATATCAAACCTTGGTTTTCAAGGCTGGGAGACCTCTTAATTGAGTTTATACCCCGATGTGTCGAACGGATCCCTTACTAGTTCCAATTAAGATTAGAAGCTACCCGATTCACCTCCAAAAAGGGGATAATCTTTGTGCAAGAGAGATAGTAACTCTCCCAAGACACTTTCCATATCGTGCCCCCATTAGCGTTTGGAGTCGAATAATGCAACGTTGAGAACTCATCGCGTGAGACTCAACGGTCATATTCTAATTAGCTATTAGGTGTGTACCCAAGTTTGCAAGCAAAGGTTTTCTCTCTCAGCCAAATTCCTTAGGTAGCATACTGTGCCTGAGGTTACTTAACATATCAAGTGTTTGCTGTGTCTTTGTCCCTAAAACAGAAAATCAGACATCTAAAAAACTGGAAAACAGAAGCAAAACATCAAACTTCATTAATCAAAAATCTATCGAAACAAATTTTTTGTCTCTATTCTGTCCTATGTCATATGCGTTTGTTCGTTTGTCATACGAGGCATCTAGTTTATCATTCGGTCCAGTGAGAATTGTCATACGAGCCAATTTAGCAGAAAATTTTATGTCATCTTTGATTGTCTGGCCCAGTGAGAATTGTCATACGAGCTAGTTTAGCAAAAAAATTTATGTCATCATTTGTCATCTGGTTTTGGGAGAAATCTCGTATGAGTTTATGTCTTTTATCGTGTGAGATTTTTGGTTTATCGTATGAGCCTGTCTAAATTGTCGTTCAAGACTATATAATTTGTCATACGAATTTATGTCTCTATCTGTCCAGAACTGTCTTCTTGCATGTCTTTTTTAGATCTATCATATTTGCTTGGTCAGTTTATAGTGAGCATAAACACCTATTATCTATCATTATGTGGTTAGATTGTCTCCTTGGTTCGCTTGGTCAAGTTATCATCTGTCAAATCAGACTCTAGAAATAGACACCTTAATATTTTCAAGTATTTGCCTTCAACAAGTTCAAGATCTAAACATCTCAAAGTGCATCATCACCCAATTTGATAAACTGATCACTCAAAACATAGTTTCTCATCAGGATCTATCACCCTCTATCATGAAACTACAACATTTGGTCAGGATAACCTTGTCCCACATCATAGGATATATCGTTCCTATTAGACTTGGTTTTTAACAAAATCATCATCGTTGCACTCCAAAACTGAAGATCGAAAAACTTGCAAACTTTTAAAAACTTGAATCATATTTTTGTGTCATATCACTTTATCATATTTACATTAACAGTTTCTCACTTATCAAAACAACTTTTGGACAATCGAATCCTAGAACAATATCTAACACATGTGTATGCTCGTTTTAACCAGGGCTCAAAGATGAAAGATCGTAGAGACGGAAATTGAAACATTGGAAATAACTGAAGAGAATAGAACCATGGAATATGAAGATGAAATAAAAGTTGAAGAAGAAATAACAGAACAACATGTTAGAGACATCAAAAAAATCCTCAATTCAATAAATTTATGCAAAAAATATTGGAGGGAGAAAAAGAAAAATATTTCCTAATGTTAGCAAAATATGGTGCTACACTCCCCCAAGATTTTGATATGAACAAATTGACACAAAAGAGAAGTGACCCATGTTAGAATCAATGATAGTCCCAAAGACACTGAGAGGCCGGGGGGGGGGGGGGGGGGGGGGGTGAATCAGTGTCTAACCGGTTTGCAGAAGATTTAACTTTATTAAGTACTTTGTATCCCAAAACAGTGTACCGGTAAATAAAAACTAATACAGTAAACATGAACAATAGAGACAACATAGGAAATACACCATAACACAAGATATTTAATGAGGAAACCCGGTGTGGGAAAAACCTCAGTGGGATTTGTGACCCACAATATTCACTCACTGGCCAATGAAAAAATATTACTTACAATGAGGGGCCTGCACATGCAGGAAGGCTAGCAACCTAGAGCTCATTGCTCAATCACAAAACAGAAGTCTCACTGACTTACAAAATTGATTATCAAAATCCAATACAATGTACTGCTTTAAATCAACATCAACTATGCCAAGTTTAGTACCAGTTTAGGCTCAACCCATTACCAAAACCTTCACTGTCAACTATATCACCTTATACAAAAATATCAACTATCATGTATCATCCTTTCTCCTATACTACATACTCACATATTAAAAATGACCTATAAGATCTCATAGATATATATGAGTCTTTTACAATATTCCATGTTGGCTTTTACAAAAGATAAAACAATAAACAAAAGTTTATTCCATGTCGGCTTGAGTGTCGGTATCCATTATTGCCGTTGCCGATGAAGTGCCTATTGGTGAATGTAGAAGACTATGTCGGTGTCGGTAACTATTGGTGGGGTGATAGATGATTGCAAGTTGGTTTCCATCAACTATTCTCATAAGAGTGTAGAATGCCAACAATCTCCCCCTTTGGCATTGATGGCAACACTCATGAGAAAAATCCAAAAACTGAAGTCCAAAAAGTTTCCAAAAAGATGTGCTCCCCCTGAGAAAATGATCTCCTCTGAATAATCATTTTTATCTCCACTACTCCCCCTTTGACATCAATGACAAAGGTAGTCAAAAATTGTCAAACAAGTGCAAAAATTTCACCTTAAGGTCTGTAACCGATTGGTTATAATCTAAAAGATATTTGCTAAAACCAAATTAAGACTCTCCATAAACCTTTTGCTGTCATTTAAGGTTGCCTTAGTCTGTTGGATCGTGTCGGTGAGATGATGCATGTTATCTTCCAATGATCGTTCTCCTTGAAGTAATGCCTTGGATATTTCCATTCTTAGAGAGATAAGATTGTCCAGTTTTGGACCAAGTTTATTTTTCAGTTCTCTGGCATTAGACTTAATCCTTGCCTTTTCTTTCTCAAGTTTCTCTAGTTTTTCTTCAAAGCCTACCATCTCTTGCTCAAAAACTAATATGTGACCAGATGAGCCAATTATGTTATCAACTATGTCTTCAATTTCTTTTTGAATTTTACTGATTTCCTTGTCTATATCCTCTATCAGAATGTGTGGTTTGTATGTTTCTCTGTACAACTCTTTGTATTCCAAAATTGTAGAGTTTAGTGTTGGTAATAATGTATTCATGTGTTCTGTGCACTTGTTATGGTGTCATCAAAGAATTTGTTCTTCTCCTTTTCAACTTTGTTCTTTATTGTATCCTCATTCACTTTATCAACTGTTATTACATTGTTAGCAATAAATTTGGACAATGTGTCCAATTTACCTAAAGAATCCTTAACATGATCTATGTTACATTTCGGTGCAATCAATTTAAGAATTGGTATGGTGTCATCAATTGCATTTTATACCAAAGCATTGCAATCTGTTATCTTTTTGATTGAATCCAGGAGTACCTTTGTTACATTAGTAGGTTTGAATTCACTTGATGATGTGCCAGATGTCTGACCAATTGCCTTTATTACCTCTATGCTTCTATTAGTTGTAGCTAGTTTGCTTGTGTTTACCTCCGGTGGATTAGTCTATGTTTTCATCTCTACTAGAAAGGGTTTCTTAGACTGCTTTGATGTCACAGTGATTGTCAGTTTCTCTGCCATGGTATGTACCTCTACCTTAGTAGGTTTCTCAGTATGCTCAATTGTCGATATCTCAGTCTCTGCTGGCCCTGTGCCAGCATCTATACCTTCATTATTCATCCCAGTATCCAATGGTTGCTTTGTTTGTAATGATTGCTCTGTTTGGGTTGGGATCTCAACCTCAACAGTCTCTACCAGCTTTTCTGCCATGTTGCCACAGTCAACATTGTCATCCTTAACCTCTGCATTGTCCTTGTCCACAACAATGTTCACTTTTTGAGTGTCCACATTCATGGTGAATAGTATCTCAGATTCAGGATTAGTGTCATCATGTGTGACACCTTCAGTGTCAATAACCGGTGGATCATCAATATGTACCAGTGCAGTATCCAAAGGTGGCGGTAAATTGTCAGTGATTTTGATGTTTGGAATACCACCAACTTTACCTTTCCCTTTGTCCTTATCCTTCTGATACACTTTGAATGTTTTCTTTGGCTGGTTCATTTCCTCTTTTTTTTCCTTCTCCACAAATAATATATCCCAGTTATCAGCAATTTCATCTACAATCTCTTTTACTCTACCTGCCATTAAACTTACTTTCTGGTGACCACTGGCAAAAAAAAAATCAGTTAGCCTTTGAGATTAGTTCATCAATTTCATCTTTTGAGTTTACCAGATGTACAGCTAGAAGTTTTTCAACTTTTAGTTTCTTATCCAATTCCATCACTGCAATCCTTTTTGCCTCCAATCTCCTTTACAGATCATTGGGTAAGTCATCCACTACTTCAATTAAAACCTTTTTGTATATATCCAGATGTAAAATTATACTGTTCTCAATGCTTTCCTTGTCTGAATCATTGAATTTTTTATACAGTTGGTGTACATTGGCCAAATTTCCATCATCAGTTATTTCATTTAGTAAAGCATTAAAGAAGGGGCGACAGGTTGTTGTTTCTTCTTTGGTGTTAATTTCTTTGGTGGTCCCCTTACTACCTATTGTTTCTTCCTTAAAGTCCTTGTTCTCTTGGGTGAAGGAGAGGGTACCGGTGAAGGTTTTCTCTTCCTCTCAACTCTCTTGAACTCTGCTGGTTTCTCACTGTTAGAAGATGTGTCAACCGGTGAAATGTGTACCTCCGGTTGCAGTCCTTCCTGCTCACTAGCCAATATCCCACTGATGTTCATTACATTTTCTTTGATTTCCTATACCTTCTTTGATGCATCCCTAATATATTTTTCTCTTTTCTTCCTTTGCTTCATTACTTTCAATAGTTTCAGCACTACCAAAAAATTGTTCTATTGATTCTCTTGGTGCATCTAACAAAGCTTTTTCATAAGTCTCAATAATGTTGAGATCTACCTCATATCCCATTTTAGTCACCCATATAGTCCTAGGGAGTACAACTTCCATCCATGTCTCATCCTTCTTGATGACAAAATAGATTTATTTGTCATATTTGTCCACTACACTCTGTGGTAGTCTTTCTCTGGTTTTCATTTTAGCTTGAAAAGCTTTAAAGTATTCAGTTATGTTGTTTTCCTTTGCAGTTTCCATGCCGGTAAAAGCTTCCTATAATTGTTTTCCTACTGGTATGTCATATCCAAAGTCTTTAGGTCCTGTACTGAGGATTTCTTTAGTGAAATACAACATTAAGCATACTAAAAGATTACCAAAGCAAAATGTCTCTTTCTTATCTCCTTTAATCTTTTTCAAATTATCAACGAGTTCATCTTTCATCCATTCACACACATCTATCATTGCATTGTTGTTAACCATCTCAAAAGCACTATTAATGCAAAGACTAGAAACTGAATTAAGCATGTTTGCATGTGTAGTCTTGTAACCTAGCACCATACTTATGAATCTCACATTGATGTATTTGATGTCATTCACTCTTAGTGATCTACTATCAGATGTTGCTCCAGTTAGGGTCATTACTTTGTTGTTAGGAACTTTCTTTATTTTGTCAGGTCTGCTACCAATTGATGGTAAACTAGTTACTACCCTAATTGCTTGCTGGGTAATTTTGTAGATAGATTCCAACCATAGAAATTCTCCATGTGCTCTACTTAGGACAATTCTCACTACTTCTTCTAGAAATTGGGGAATGTTCAGTATTTCCACAAAACCTAGAGTTTCTGCAATCTTGTGCTCGGGTTTAACCATGACATGTTCATCACAAATTACATTGGTAAACATTTTCATCAAATCTTTAGAACCTAGTTCTTCTATCTTGCAATGTATATATATCCTAGGGTCTTCAGCATAAGCTATACCTTTAGGAATTTTTAAAAATGCTCCTATGGAATCATCTTGCTTAGCTACTTTGGAAATTATTTTAAACACGAGCCTAGAGCGTTTTATGTTTTCCACAATAGTAGGGTTCACAATAAACTCAAGAGCAGAAGAAGAAGCCATTGAAAATACCTTTAGCTGCCTTAAAGTATTTTGAATTCTTAAAAAGATCACTTCACACCTTCACCTTGAATGCCTTTTCTCTTTTTTGTGCTCTCTGCTAATTTGAATGCTTGGTGAATCAAAAATGAGGGAAATCCGATGATTTATAATGACTTTTCTCTTACCAACCACATTAAATGTTCACCGGTTAAGTGAAAACTAAACACATTTGCCGGTAAAGATCTCACCATCAACCGAGGCTAATCTGCATGATATTCAATTTTCTACAATACCCCCAAAGGGTTACTTCTCAGTTGATGAAGATTCTCCTACCGGTGGAGGGTTACTTTGTTCTACCAGTATAGAGATAGTCTCATCAACATTCTAATCTCTCTTCCTAATCCATTGTTTTGAAAATTCTTGCTTTACCTCATCTACCTTTTCTTTGCCTTTCAAACTGGATCCTTTATTATTTGTCGGTGAAGCCTTGCTTCTACATTATTACTCTGAATAGCTTTTCCATATCCTATGTCGGTTTGTGTTCTGCATTGATTAGATAAGTGTCCATATCTTCCACAAACATAACATTTCACATTCATTCTGCAGTTTTATGAATTATGACCAACTTTGTTGCATTTGGAACATTGACCGGTGGGTGCATTAATATTTTGATTGTTTCTAAATCTACATTGATTTTCTTTATGACCATATTTTTTGCAATTGAAACATTTTCCATTAAACTTATAAGCATTAGGTTGTCTTACCAGTTTGTTCTGATCTAGATTGTTTGCAGTACTGAAAATTTCTCCAACTTCAAATCCAGGTCCATTTGTATCTCCATTAGGTTTCTGACTTTTCAACATGTTATCAAGTTCCTTTGAACTTTTCTTGAATTTCTCTTTGTGTTGATTTATAGTAGCCAACTCATTTTCCAAAATTCCCTTTTGTCTCATAAGCTCAGTTTTATCATGTTGCATTTGAATCAGATCTGTCTTCAACATATCATTTTCATGACTAAGTCTTAGATTTTCATTTTCAGCATCATTGAGTCTCCTAGTCAAGTCATCTTTATTTTTATTTCTATCTTCAATGTCTTTACAAAACCTCATAGTCATATCTTGCATTTCATTCTTCATAGTATTGTTTTCTTGTCTCAACTTGTTTGCAAGTTCTCTCTAAGAGTTTATTTTTCATCATCCTCATTCTGCATCTGCATATGAAGTTCTTTTCTTTTGTTCTTTGCAATAACCAGGTTATTTTGAAGTGGCAAAAGAAATTCTTGAGCAGTTTTAAGTTCTTTCTCCAATCTGATGTTCTTCACTTTTTTTGCATCATAATCTACAAGAGCTCCTTCCAATTGTTTCCTTAAGTTCTCCATCTGTACCGGTGTCAGAATCTTCCTCAAGTTGTTAGGCTTTTGAAAATAGAGGACCAGGCTCTGATACCAATTGTTAGAATCAATGATAGTCCCAAAGACACTGAGAGGGGGGGTGAATCAATGTCTAACCAATTTGCAGAATATTTAACTTTATTAAGTACTTTGTATCCCAAAATAGTGTACCGGTAAATAAGAATTAATACAGTAAATAGGAACAATAGAGACAACATAGAAAACACACCATAACACAAGATATTTAATGAGGAAACTTGGTGTGGGAAAAACCTCGACGGGATTTGTGACCCACAATATTCACTCACTGGCCAATGAATAAATATTACTTACAATGAGGGGCCTGCACATGCAGGAAGGCTAGTAGCCTAGAGCTCACTGCTTAATCACAAAACAGAAGTCTCACTAACTTACAAAATGGATTATCAAAATCCAATACAATGTACTACTTTAAATCAGCATCAACTATGTCAGGTTTAGTACCGGTTTAAGCTCAGTCCATTACCAAAACCTTCGCTGTCAACTATATCACCTTATACAGAAGTATCAACTATCATGTATCATCCTTTCTCCTATACTACATACTCACATATTAAAAATGACCTATAAGATCTCATAGATATATATGAGCCTTTTACAATATGCCATGTCAGCTTTTACAAAAGATAAAACAATAAACAAAAGTTTATTCCGTGTCGGCTTGAGTGCTAGTATCCATTATTGCCGCTATCGGTGAAGTGCCTACCGATGAATGTAGAAAATTGTGCCAGTATCGGTAACTGCCAATGGGTTGACAGATGATTTCCAGTTGGTTTCCATCAATGACAACATCAACTATTCTTATAAGAGTGTAGAAATCCAACAACCCCCCCTAATAACGAACAATATGAGGATATTTTTGGTCTCAAAATTAATGACACGTCAATTCCTAGTAACACCAGAACCAATGAGGAAACTTACATTCCCAAAAGGAATGACGTAGAAATTCTAAATAACGTTCAATCCAATGAGGATACAAGAAGGGGTAGAGATGATACAAGAAGAGATCAAGATCCTCCTAGAATACAAAATCACGGTTATGCAAGAACAAATCATGTTGATAATTCTATCACAACTCTCACACAACAAATATAAACACTGCAAACATAAATTCAAGATATGTAGAGAGGAAACGTTAGAAGATACTCACTTACAGAAATTTCTTCTTATCCATTTGACAAAAATCTCAGCATGATACCATTTCCTATAGGTTGTGAAACTCCTAGATACGAAAAAATATGATGGAAGCACTGACCCTCAAGATCATATACGATAATTTTGCACAATGAGTATGGAGTTCGCACATGAGGATACCTAATTGATGATATTATTTTTGAAAAGCTTAACTAGACTAGCTACAGAATGGTTCTCCAAACTTACAACTGGAATCAGATCATTCTCATAATTGGTGGATAAGTTTGTCTCACAATACTCTTACAACATACAACATGAAGTAACAATGCTAGACCTATGTAATGTCAAACAAAAGAGTGGAGAACCTTTCATGACATTTTTACAAAGATGGAGATGATTAGCTTCATGATATCCTTGTACAGTGCTAGAGTATGGAAAAATGGACATATGTATCGACAACCTAAATGATCAAATGAGTTATCATCTAAAAATGCAAGGACATCAAAGTTTTGGAAAGATGATTGATAATGGAATCAAAATGGAGGAAGCCATGATAAAGAAGGGTGAGTTGAAAATATACAAAGAAGGAGTTCACCCTCCTAACAACAATAACAACAACAACAATGATAAGCCAAAGTTTTGGAATAGAAATTGTAATGTCATCAACGATGGAATAGTGGATAACAACAATGTGAAACCAAAACAACCAGTTTTTAATTTATCCAATCACTCAGCAACGGCTCAACAAAACAACAATCACCCAAAAGAAATTATCAAAAATTTCTTTCGAAGGCAATTTACAAACATTGGTGAACCCCTTGGGTCAGCACTAAAGACACTTCTCACAAACAAATTGATTACTTTGCCAGAAGAAAAGAACTATGAACCTCAAGTAAAACCCCCTTGGTGGAATGATAACCATTATTGTGATTTCCATCAAAAAAAGGGACATCACACAGATAATTGTCAGTGGTTGAAACATATCATCCAAGATTTGATTGATAATGGAGTAATAATTGTGGATGGACATACAACAAATGAATCTCATATAGCTTTTAAAACTCCGCTTCCAAACTATGAGAAGGGTGAATCATCAACAACAAATAATGGTAAGGGTCAAGCGAAGGTAAAATACACTCATACATATGATAATGTGGTAAATGTGATTTTAGTTAAAGAAAAACAAAATCAAGAACCTTCTCATGCTATCACAAGAAGCAAAGATAAAGTTATTTTGTTGGGTCCTACAATAAAGACGTCATCCACTACAAAATAATATAATCTAGTGGAGCAATTGCAGAAAATGCCCGTGCAAATATCCATCTTAGAACTTTTAAAGCTTTCACCTACACACAAATAAATTCTTGAACGAGCATTAATAGATACAATAGTGTCTAAAGATCTGGATATAGATCAATTCCAAACCATGGTGGGACACCACACAACCCCTCACTGCTTATCATTCACCAAAGAAGATGACATGTCCTTGGAACATCCCCATAATGCTCCCTTTCATATCAAAGTCATCATTCATAAGACGTGAGTTAAACATGTCCTAATAGATGGAGGAGCTAGCTTAAATATTTGTTCTTTGAGTCTAGTCTATGCTCTAGGTTATTCAGAAGATGCAATTGATCCCTGTAAAAAGATCACCATTAAAGCCTATGATGAAGAAGAGCGTTCCTCTAAAGGAATTGTGATGTTACCCATAAGAGTGGGACCTTTACATAAAGACACAGCATGCCAAGTTCTAGACTTGGACTTATCATACAACATACTCTTGGGAAGACCCTGGAAACATGACATACAAGTTGTTCCATCTACATATCATCAGTGCCTAAAGTTTCCCTATAATGGGTAGGAAATCACGATCTCAGCAAATTCAAATCCATTTCAGTAATGTAGTAATCTCAAACCAGCTCAAGAAGTCATTGTTCCTCATAATAGGAAGGCATCATCTTCTAACACACAATCTAAATAAAAATCATTTGCCTCAAGTTTGTCAAGTATGGAAAAACAAATGCAGCTAAGAGATCAAGGGAATGGAGAATATTCAATATCACAACTACCACTTTCTCCTAAATCCTTTGGAAAACCATCAAACTCTAAGCAACAACCAATTGTAAAACATCCTCCGATATTCAATGGAGCATTTGTTAGTGTTGGGACCTTACCAGAGGAAACAAAAGACAAAGATGTACTACAATGGCTATACAAGGACGAAGAAGTTCAACAAAAGATCAACAATGTCCGCATACCTACAAAAAAGTATGGAAAAGGATTTAACATTCTTAGAAAAATGGGATACACTGGAATAGGTCCTATAGGGAAAAGAAAAGAAGGTATATCAGAACCTATCCAACCTTACACTCAGTAGGCTACAAACAAAGAAAGCTTAGGATATGGACAAGTTACTCTACTAGAAGACACATCTTTTAGCCAACAACAAGAAGAATATGAAAACAGACAAGAACAACTAGCAATTGAAAGAGAAGAAACTTCAACTAAGAAATGATCACAAGCAAACATGAAATGGGAAAAGAAGAAAGCTTCAAATCAACAGGAAAAACAAACTAAAAACACCTCCCAAATAGCCTTAAATCTTACTCAAAACAAGCACGAACCTGGTACTAATCAAGGAGAGCTCATAGCAAGGTTGACAAAACTCAATCTCAGTCCAGAAGAGGTTGAATATGAAAGAAGAAAAGATATAGAAAGAAAAGATGAAGAAACAAATCAAATACTATATGAACAAATTTGTAGACTACAAGCTGCAAGTGAGACAAATTCTAATGAATGGGAATGGGATTCTTATCATTCTAAAGAATCAGCTGAAGAAAATTGCTTTGAAGAATATATAGGAGTCAATGTAGTTCACACGTATGCAGGGCAAACATTAGGAACTAATTTATTTGAATTAGAATCACATTCGGTTGACTTGGACTTAATTGAGGATGATCAGGAGCTCCTTGTGTGAGGTCATTTCGACAAGAGTACCGTTCTGGACATAGATATACATATTGAAAACTTTGATACATCCATCATGACCCTTGATACTCTTGAAACATCTCAACTTGATGACCCCCTACCTCTAATCCACCCTGAACTTATTGATTGGGAAAATGAAGGACATACTACCATTGATACCTTTCTGAATGACCATGCCATATCTGTATATCTAAATGCAATTAAACCCGCAACAACTCTCACTAGGAATTTCTGCAATGCATCTTCCAGTCAAGTGGGTGCCAAATCTCCCAGTCGCAAAAAGGAAAGTAAAGAAAACAATATGAGGTCTAATGTTGAAAACCATTTCTTGGCAACATTAGATCAGGAAAAAGTAAAAAGAAAGGACACATCTAATGGTGAAAACCTCCTTGAGGTATTTGAAGATGGGAGATTTGACACTTTACCTGCGCACTATCAAGAAAGGTCATCCATTTTGAATGAACCAATAGAGGCAGATAACATTGGGACAACAGAGCAACCAAAGATCCTACATCCAGCAACTTCTCTGTCAGAAGAAGAAATGCAACAATATATGGAATTCTTCAAATGAAGGCAAATCAATTTTGCCTAGTCATATGCAGACATGTCGGGGTTAGATCCAGAGCTTATTATGCATCACTTAAATGTCAGTCCAGGAGCCAAACTAGTTAAACATAAATTAAGGAAAATGCATCCGCATATTGCTCTTCTAGTCAAAGCCGAATTAAAGAAATTATTGGATGTCAGATTCATTAGACCTGTAGCTTATCCTCAATTGGTATCAAACATCATTCTTGTTTCCAAACTAGATAAAAGTATCAGAATATCCATAGACTTTAGAGATCTTAATAATGCATGTCCAAAGGATGACTTTCCTTTGCCTAACATTGACATCATTGTAGATTTAACTACTGGACACTCTATGTTTTCTCTAATGGATGGTTTCTTTGGATACAATCAGATTAAAATAGCACTTGAAGATCAGGAAAAGACAACTTTCACATGTTCGTGGGGTACTTTCTGCTGGAACGTCATGCCTTTTGGACTAAAGAATGCAGGTGCTACATATCAGAGAGATAAGACAACAATATTCCATGAAATGATGCATACATTCATGGAAGATTATGTGGATGACATCTTGGCAAAATCATACAATAGAGAAGACCATATAGGAATACTCGAAAAGATCTTTGACAGGTTAGAACAGTATAAGCTACGACTCAATCCTAAGAAATGTGTCTTTGGTGTCACTTCGGGAAAGCTATTGGGATACATTGTTTCAACTAGAGGTACCAAAATAGATCCAACTAAGGTCAAAGCAATCATGGAAATGGCATCTCCCAAGAATATTAGTCAACTCAGATCACTTCAAGGAAGACTACACTCAATCAGAATATTTGTTGCTCAACTGGCAGATAAATCTCAACCATTTACTCATCTATTGCACAAAATTTTTCATTTTAAGTGGGACCATCAATGTGAGGATGCATTCAACAAGATCAAGGCATATCTCATGCAACCACCTGTCCTAATGTTACCAATTCTAGGAAAGCCATTGTAACTCTATGTATCAACCACCGAAGTATCATTAGGAGTTCTGCTTGCACAACAGGATAACAAAGAAAAAGAACAAGCCATCTACTACATCAATAGAACATACAAGATCAACTATTCACCAACAGAAAAAGCATGCTTAGTGGTAGTTTTTGCTTCTCAAAAATTAAGACACTATCTACTTTATCACTCCATTAAGTTGATAGCTAAAATCGATCCATTGAAGTATTTACTCAGCAAGGCAACATTCACAGGACGACTAGCAAAATGGATCATGATCCTGAGTGAGTTCGATATTGAGTATGTTGATGGAAAAGCTTTAAAGGGACAAGTCATTGCAGATCAACTAGTCAAGGCACTGCTTCAGGATAATTGTCCTTTGCAGATTAAATTTCCTGATGCTAATATCCTAACAGTCACAACAAAAACATGGCAATTATACTTTGATGATTCATATACACAGCATGGATCAGGAGCAGGTATTCTATTCATTACACCACAAGGTCATACAATTCCAAAAATATACAAATTAATCTTTCCATGCACCAACAATACAACAAAATATGAAGCTTTGGTTACATGCATCAGAATGGCTATAGAATGGAACATTACACAACTTCAAGTCTTTGGAGACTCTCAACTTGTCATCAATCAAATCAATGACGATTATCAAATAAAGGATGAAAAGTTAATGCCTTATAAAAATATGGTTGATGATATCAAGAAATACTTTGTAGAAATAACTTTTCAACAAATTCCAAGGAATGACAACAAAGCAGTAGATTCCATGGCTGCACTTGTTTCTCTCCTTCAAACACAGGAAAATCAACAACGTTATGAATTCCTGGTGGAAGAGTTATTTTACCTTGCTCACAATTGTCCTGAGTCCCAAACTATTTGTCACCTTGTTGGGCATGATTCCTCCCGTTATGACCAAGTTTACACATACCTGAAGGATAATACCCTACCTCCTGACTTATCAAAAAATCAAAAGAGAAACTTTATTTGCCAATCCTCCCATTATACTCTTGTTGTGGATACCCTATTTAAACAAGGTCTAGATAGTACTCTTTTAAGATGTCTCGAACAAGAAGAATTTGAGAAAGCCTTAAATGAAGTCCATAATGACATTTGTGGCACTCATTCAAGTGGTCTTACACTTTCAAAAAACCTCATACGCTTGGGCTATTATTGGCCAACTATGGAACGAGATTCTTTTCAGATAGCTAGAACATGCAAACAATGTCAGATCCATAAGAATTTGATTCATGCACCAACGCAAGAACTTCATGCTTTGGCAACATCTTAGCCTTTCTACCAATAGGGTCTTGATCTAGTACAAACGATAAATCCTTCTTCATCTAATTGTCACAAATTCATTCTTGTAGCTATAGATATTCCACAAAATGGATTGAGGCAGTACCTCTTACAAATATCACAGGAAATTTTTTTTTTGCATTTATCTTGAATTACATCATATGTCGCTATGGAATACCCATGACCATTATCACTGATAATGGGTGACCGTTCAAGAATCAAGATGTCCAAGAGCTATGTGAGAAATTCAAGATCCAACATAGATTTTCCACACCCTACTATCCACAAGGGAATGGGCAAGCATAAGCATCAAACAAAACTAATTTGAAAATCCTCAAAAATACAGTAAATGATGCTGGTAGAAATTGACATAATCAATTGAACCCTGCTCTATGGGCCTACCATACTAGTATACGCACACCAACAGGTGTCACACCTTTCTCTCTTGTTTATGGATCAGACACAATACTACCAATAGAAGTGGAGATACCTTCTCTACGAGTATCATTAAAAGGTCTTATCCCAGATGAAGAACAACGAGTGTCTCAATTCCAAGAGTTAGAATTAATCCATGAACGAAGACAAAATGCATTTGATCATTTAAAGGTATATCAGCAAAGAATGTACTGAAGTTATAATCACAGGGTCAAACCATGAGTCTTTCAAGCTGGGAAACTAGTACTAAAAGAAAATCCATGAAACCAGTCAGATCGAGAAAAGAAAGGAAAGTTTGAACCAAACTGGTTAGGTCCATTTGTGGTCATAGTAGTATTTCAGTTAGGAGCATATTAGCTATCAACAAAGGACAGGGATTAACTCGAGGAACCCATCAATAGCATGCATCTGAAGAAGTTTTATGTGTGAGAAATAAAAAAATCCAAAAACAATGAAAAAGTAGAAAAATCCAAAAACAGTGAAAAGGCAGAAAATCCAAAAATAGTTAAAAAGCAGAAAAAATCCAAAAACAGTGAAAAAGCAGAAAAAATCCCAAAACAGTGAAAAAGCAGAAAAAATCCCAAAACAGTGAAAAAGCAAAAAAATCCAAAAATAGTGAAAAAGCAGAAAAATCCAAAAACAATGAAAAAGCAGAAAATCCAAAAATAGTGAAAAAGTAGAAAAAAAAAAAAATCAAATATGAGAAAAAGTGCAATAAAGATGGTGAAAACCTGGCAAACATCCAAAAACAATGAAAAAGCAGAAAAAATCCCAAAACAGTGAAAAAGCAGAAAAATCCAAAAATAGTGAAAAAGTAGAAAAATCCAAAAACAATGAAAAAGAAGAAAATCCAAAAATAGTGAAAAAGCAGAAAAAAAAAAATCAAATATGAGAAAAAGTGCAATAAAGATGGTGAAAACCTGGCAAACAAGCATTATCTGTCTGCTAGCTCTTCCATCTATTGGTTCATGCATCCTTTCGCTTGCATTCCTTTCCGTCAGCACTGTTCATATCCATAATAAAGCCTTTGTACATACGCAGGCATCCCGGATGGCTTCTCACCATGGTTTGGATCATTGGGTATATCGTAATGAATTTGTTTCTAGGCTTGGGGCAAAATCCTGCACCTAGCTAGGGGCAAAATTTTTTATCATTTTGAGCTTAATCAAACAGGTAGAACAATAGTCGGGCAACTCTTATCAAGCAAAAATTGAGACACATCCAACATCGAAAATGAGATCAAATTGTCAACCATCAAACTATCACAAGTCAGTCTAAGCACATCACACACTTTTCAATGGATGGTATCTTTTAGATAATGATTTTAGCATGATTTTTGAACTTTTCTATCTTGATTTTTTTTATCATGATTTCTGAGTGACTCCAGGATGTCTTTGACTAGAAGAACAAGGAAGGAACATGGTATTTTTCTTGTCTACTGTCTGTAAATTAATCATTAATATGTGCAAATTTGTCTCGGGACATGATCATCGGAGTATCATCAAAGACATTTCTGATTTGCGTATTGAAATGATTAGTACTGCTTGTTTTATGCAAGCAACACTCAGGTCATCTTGGTTCAATTATACCTCGATGCTTGTGCTAACTTGCCATATCAAAATCTAGAAAAGTAGTTCTCAAGTCATCATGGTTTAATTATACCATTGATGTTTGCACTCACTTCCCACATTTTAAAAAGCTCAATGATGACAAAATGCATTAACCCAGTGATTGGTCCGATCGTAGCTCTACATTGGCATTTGCATTTAGCTTGCATTTCATTCTTGCATGGGATCTCACATGCTTGTTTTATCCAAGGTTAAATCTATCACAGGAATCATCAAGGTATCATCATAAGTGTATACGCAATTAGACTGATGACTCATCTCTCTCTAGACATTGTCGACCTAGCGAAAATATTATGCTACCCTCTCAACCGAACCAACATCAGCATATCTGCATCTTCCTACAACTTGATATCAATAAACTGTCAGTTCTTTATCCAATCAACCTTATCAATTCTATCAATCGATCACATCTAAATTGATTCTATCATGTCTTATACAGGATGTATCTTTCCTAGAACCAGACGTTCTGATCATGTCTTATATAGGATATATCGTTCCTGAAACCAGATGCTTTGATCATCTTTGTCTTATACATGAGGTGCTATTCCTGAAACCAGACTGAATCTCGATCTTATCAATCTAATCAATCAAGCTTTATCAATAATCAAGAACCACATCACCATGATCGTAGGACTCACACTTTCATCAACCACAGTTGCAAAAATCAAATCATTTCTAATCGGGATATCAATTTTGCAAAGATCCAAAAACTCCAAAGGTTAATTATCTCAATTGATCTCCCGAGGGGACATCATCGTATCACAATTTATCAATCAATGGCTAGGGCATCCTATTGAGCCATTATCATCATCAAAATGAGATTATTCTTTGAATCAACGCATCATCACACATCACTTCAAAGAGGGGCAAAATGTATACACCTAAAAATGGTCTAAAGATAATTAATTTAATAAGCAATTATATAATTAATCCCCCTTCCTAAGTTAAATAAATTCATTAGGAAATTTGATTAAATTCTCCCTTTCATCTACTTATTAATAAATCTAAGGATTTATTCATTAAGTTCATTCCATAGTCCCCTTTGATTAATTAATTCAAATTAATTAATCTTCCCCCCTATATCAATCAATTCTTCTAATCCCCTAATTAATTAATACAAATCAATTTATGAGTTGTTGAAAATTAATTAGTCTTTTCCTATTATTTGAATTTTTAAATTCAAATTACCCACATGCCTCCTAACTTATAACCACCTAACCTAACCATCCCTCTAACCTAACCCATTCCACCTAACCTTGGGTTTAACCAACCCTATCCTATCTTGCACATTCTAACCTCCTTATCCTAACCTCCTATAGTGTGGATATTCTCTCCTTAAGACACATGGCACTTTGGCCACATGTCTCCTCTCTTGGACACTTGCCCTTTTATGAGCAAGGCTCCTTGACACTTGTCACCACAGAGATGACAAGTGTCCCTTCCTCCAAACCTCTTCTCCAACCTCCTCCAATTTCACCCTTGATATCTTCAGACTCAATCTTGACCATTGATTCCTGCCACCTCACCCCTGGCCTTGGAAATCCTATAAATATCCCTCATTTTGGAGCACAAAGGATCCCATCTCATTATCAATTTAGGCATTGTTACTATAGGAATATCATTTGAGCATTGTTGTTATAGGCAATTGCATCTTAGATTTAGCTTAATTTGATCATTTTCTAGAATAATTGTTGAATCATGTAGCTTAATCAATCTCTTTTCTAGCTTAATCATGCATATCATTAGCTTAATTAATCTCTTGGATCAGTATAGCTTAATCAATCTCATATTTTCATATCATTATCATTTCATATCCTTCATCTAGGTGTAGTCAAGTCATTGGTATTGCTTATCCATATCTGATAGCAAATCCATACTCACATCTCTTAGGAGGTGATAGGTCACTTTGTCATGGTTCATCTTTCATTTGCTTCTTATTTGATAACCATGCTTGTAATGATCTATTGAGTGTTTGTGTTGTTGTTGCAGGTATCACACTTCACAAGCACGACACAAAGAAAAAAACCCTACTTAAATTTTGAGAGCTTTCTAAAAATGTAAATTAAAAAAAATACCTTGATTTGAGCCTTAGAAAGAAAATTTATTATAAAACCCTAATTTTTAAAGATCTGATTTTTCATAAAAAATTAAAAGCACAAAACATAGACCCCCTCTAGAATTCTGTGCTCTTTCCAGAAATATAAGAAAATTCAAAAAATTCACTAATTTACTATCAAAATTATTTTTTATGAAAAATCATAAATAATTCAATAATGATCCAAAAAATATAGATTTTAGACTCAGACTTTTGATACCATTCCAAACTTGTAGAAAACAATTTGTACACAAATGTACAACCATTTGTGAGATATGATCAAATCATTGAAAAAACCTAATTTCTAAAGATCCTATTCTTCACAAATTATTTTGCATCAAAATTAAAAGTACGAAGAATAGACCCCCTCTAGAATTCTGCTATCTTTCTAGGAATATAAGAAAATATAAAATAATTGCTAATTTGCTCAGAAAATTTATTTTTTATCAAAAATCATAAATAGTTCATAAATAATTCATATTGATCTAAAAAATCTGATTTTTGAACTAGGCACTCCTGATGCCATTTCCAACCTACAGAAGAAAAAAAATTCATGCATAAATTCTCAATTGTTGGTGAGATATAATCAAATCTTTCCAAAAACCTAATCTTGTGTCCAAAACCCTAGCTGCACATGGTCAATCTCTAATTTTTTTACAAAACAACAATAAAGGGTTATAAAAACCTGCAAAAACATGGATCTAATAGATATCCATGTCCCACCGAGCATACTGAAATGTGTGCAATGGAATTGCGAATGTAAAGTATTGCAAAACTTGTAGACACCTAAATCTGATTAATTTAACTAATTGAATTTAGTTGTCACGAGTGCCTTCAATTAGATAATTACAAATAATTTAATTAATTAGTGTTCGCTCCTTTTAGCTAATTAATTTCATTAGTTACTCTATAGTCCCCTTTTAATTAATTATTTGATAATCATAAATCAATTAATTGATTAAATTTTTCCCATTCTTCTATTACATAGATCTAATACATAGTTTGACTATTTAATTCATCTATTGCCCCTTTCCCCCTTTTTCCCATTATGTAATTAATTAATTAAATTAACTAATTCTATTTCCTCACATGTCTCCTAACCTTAACCCTCATCTAATCCTTCTTCTAAACCTCACCCATTTGGCAAACCATAGGTTTTAGTCAACCTTATCCCTTTCCCTCGCTATATGTGTGCACATTCCCAATGAATCTTACTTCTCAAAGAATAACACTTTTCAGTGTCATGACCAAGTTGACAATGGTATTGGAAAATGCTTTAGAATCAAAATAAGGTGAGGATGTCTTAGATGGATCAACTGGTTTAATAGGGGGAAGTTTCAACACATTCCTTTGTAACAATTGAGACATACTACTATGAAAAGATTCATTAAGAGGAGTGAATTATTTTCTAAAGTATTTGGACAAAGGAGGCACACCTGCTTTGGCTGCTACTTGAGTGTTGTTGTTATCATTGAATTTGATGAATCCCTTATTCGGTTTGAACTTTGCAAAAGGTTGTTGAGCACTTTTACCCTTATCGCTCGGAGCCATTGAAGAGTATGATTGTTCCAATTAAATCACGATAAGATGATAGTTCTGAAGTACTATGCACAACTACATAAGGAAGTAAACTTAGAAAAGAGAAGTTTATCCCTAATGTCATTTTGTAAATTAGCAATAAAAATCTCTTGAATATCTTGATCAGGCACAGGAAAAGAAATCTGAGAATATAAATGCTTATATCTACTAATAAAATCAGTCACTTTTTCTTTCACACCTTGTTTACAATGCATCAAATCAGTAAAAGTGATCTTAGGGCCAATATTAATGTTAAATTGTTGAATAAAAGCATTAGCCAATTGTTGAAAAGAAGTGATAGAATAAGGAGACAAAGAACAATACCATTGCAAATCTTTATCCCTTAATGTTCTAGTAAACAATTTATCCAACAATCTTTGGTCATGAGAAAAGTCACTACACAAAGTTTGGAGTGTTTTAACATGAGTCGAAGGATCACCCTTTCCATTATAAAGTTCCAATTGAGGGACTTCGACATGTTTAGGAGGGAAAACTTAGACAATGTCATTAGATAATGGTCTCACTACATCAAATGTGGGCACATTATACTTAGATTGATTCATAGAAGCTTTTTATTGTTGTAATGAAGATACTGTTTGAGATAGATTATTGATGGTAGTTTCGGTACAAGGATTGAAATTGGACATGTTGGATCAAGAAGGAGGGGTAACATTATTGAATAAAGGGGTTGAGAATAATGATGGATAGTGTTAGGATAATTGGTGGACAACTGAGAGGGGGGGTGAATCAGTTGTCAACAGACTATATTAATCAAACCACTTTATAACTTTTAACTGGAGCACATAAACATTGAATAACGGAATAGGAGAAACAGGTACCAGTAAGAAATAAAACTTAAGAATGAAATAGATAATTAAAACAATACAACCATACCACATAACACCATGATTTTTACGTGGAAAACTTGGTAAGGGGAAAAACCATGGTGGAAAGCCTACCCACAATCAGATGATACTTCTGCAGAAAGTATGTGATACAATAAGGGGCCTGCACATGCAGGAAGGCACACTGCCTAAACTGTACTGCTCATTACAAAGGAGTCTCACTGACTACAGAGAGGATATAACCACCTCAATATAATTGGACAACAATCTGGAAGAATGAATTGCCAAAGATAGCATCTACCATGCCTAATTACAGTCCCGATTAAGCTCAATACTAGAGGCCTTTGACCTCTTACTTAAACCCAATTCAACCACCTATGATTGACCAAATCTCCTTCACATATGATATTTCACTCCACGACCATGACCATTTCCACCACCATGATCTACAATGAGATCTTACATCAATTTATACAAACCCTAAGGCCTAAACCGATTAGGTCAGCCACCTAAAAGATATTACAATAAGATCATTGCATACATCCATATTACAATGATATGCCATGTCGGCTTTAGACCAAAACAACATTAACCAATCCATAAATCATCCCAGCAATGTGTAGAGAACACGTTAACATGATATCGGTCCATAACCTAGATAGGTACCAAACCAAAATAGATTATCCACACCAAAGCAATGTCACCAATCAGTCGAGGCACAATCAAGGATCACCTTCAACATCCTGAATTCCAACTAGAAGCCGCACCAACACCACGTATGCATCCTGTCAAAGATTCTCAGTAAAAGCTTTGCCGTTAAAAGCTTAAACCCTTACCAGTACCACTAGTTCTTCTACCGGTAACCGAAACCTGTATGTCGGTAACCAACCATAACAGCTAGTGTTGACATCAATGCAACACATAATCAATTCCGTCATATTGCCAACAGATAGTGCTATAGGAAGGCGGTGGTTGAGAATAAGGAGGTGGAATATTATGATAGGTAGGTATGGGAGAGGATTGGGTGACAAATGGAAGACTCATGGTAGGAGGAATGATAGAAAAGAAGTTTCCCCCTTGACTAACACTCATAGGTATAGGAGAATATTGGGTAACAAATGGAAGACTTGTTGTAGGAGGAATGAAACAAGAGGATTTACCCTTGACTAAGATTCGTAGGTATGACATTTTGTGTAGAGGTAGCCATGATGTTTGATGTAAATGCGGGAACACTATACATATGAGTAGTCAAAGGAATGAAATGATTAACTTGACTGGGAGGTTGTGTTTAACCTAGGGCTTCCACACAACTCTTCATGGGAATATTAGAATCAACAATATGAGAAATACCACACAAATATCAACACCAAGTTTATCATTTTGAACCATTCTTTTCAATCCTTCAATCAATGGGAGAGATTCACTTTCTAGGTATTGTTGACTCATCCATTGTTGAAGATTTTCAAATTGATTGTCAATCTTCTCCAATTGGTCAATGAAAACCCTAGTTAGTGATTCCTCCACATCATGACAATTATGAAAAGAATAAGGTTAAACATGGACATTTGTAGGATTGGAAGAACCACCAATATCCTCATTGAAAAAGTTATCCAAATTAGGCTCCATCTCCTTGATAATTAAACATTGGGAAGCCTTAATTCTATAACTTCTCACGGGTATATTGTAGGTTGGACTAATAGTAGTAAAAATCATGCACCAAGGGAGGGAAATTTGGAGATTTGAAAGAAATTTGAATTTTGAATTTTGGAATCTAAGTTGCAAAATAATTGAATAATGCAAAATTCTATGAAAAAATGATTACTCAATTGATTGAAAAGGTAGAGAATAATTGTGATGCAATCCCCTAGGAACTTGAAATTTAAAATTAGGACTATGCAAAAATAACCTCTTAATTTAAAATTAAAATTACCCACTAGGAGATAGAGATTCAAATTTAAAATTAGGGCTAAAAATAATCTCTTAATTTTTAAAATTTTGAAATGAAAATTTAAAATTAGGGTCTTGTAAAAAGAACCACTTAATTTTAAAATTTAAATTTGAAACAATCCACTATAAATTTAATTTAAAATTAGGGTCTTGTATAAAGAGCCTCTTAATTTTGAAATTTGAATTTACAATTAGAGCCAATGTTGAAATTTTAAAATTGGAATGGAAAATTAGAAAATGCACAAGATTAATTTAAATTCAAAAATTAGGGTAACTTTAATTAACCACTTAATTTTAAAATTTAAATTTGAAGTTAGATCCAAGATTACAATTCTGAATTTTAATTGGAATTAACAACAAATTTGAAGAGGGAAATTCAAAATTTAAACAACCCACAAGCTCAATTTTATTTTATTTTAAAATTAGGGTTTTTGCAATTAACCACTTAATTTTAAAATTTAAATGTGAAATTTGACTTGCAAGTAAAAACTTGAATTTTGAAATTGAATAACACTCATATCTGACATAAGATCAATTTTGAAAATGAAAACTAGGGTTTTAATGAAACTAACATCTAATTTTTTCAAATTTGCAAGGAAACCAAACTTGTAAATGGAAATTTGAATTTGAAATTGCATACACACTCATATCTAAAAACAAAAATCAGAAGTAAGAATAGGACATGTCGAGTTCACCAAAATGTAAAGGGAAAATTTTGATTTGGCAATTTGCTACATAGAAGGAGAAATCACCAAACCAATTTTCGCTTTGAGGGGGGATTTCCTTTACATTCAAAAGAGGGGAGGAATCCACTAGATTCAATCACAAATCAAATATGGACTGAATACTTAGTGGATTGATTGATTATGATGTGTGTTTCCCTCTTTTGTAAGTTGAAATGTTGATTTAGGGTAAAGTGCTGAAATTATAGACAAAACTGAGAAAATACTGAGCTATAGGTTTGAGATTTTGTCGTACACCTGGATTTGAGTAATATAAGTTGATTTAGATTTTCCCTGTGAAAATGCCCTGAAAAAGTAGGGACCATGGCACTGCCTCTTGGTCCTCTGAATTTTCCACATGTCAAAAAAGGTTGTTTTGTCTCTATGTCTGAAGCTTATTTCCAAAAGTACAGCTGCCCACATGTTTCCTACACACAAAAATAAAGGGAAATAGGTTGGGAATAGGGGCTTGCTTTCAATCAAACCCTGATTTTGGAATTAACCATGAAATTGAGATAAATTTAACTGAAATGACTAAAAGGAAATGTTCTCCTTTTGAGGGATATGTTGAATTATGACTAAAAAATAAATTGATTATACCTCCTTGTGAAGTTTTGCTTGCCTCCACATGGAATTAGGGTTTCATGAAATAGGATGTAGATCGCCACTTCAATGATTGATCCTTGACTTTATTGATTCTCCAAGGCTTGAAGGAAGACTAAAAATGCTCAATTGATCTTGAATGCTTGAGTGCTTGATCACTTGTGTGCTTGAATGCTTCTTTATTTTTCATGAGATGTGTGTATGGCTTCAAATGAGAGGTGAAATCCTCTTTATATACTTGCTCATTGAGAAAACTAATTAATTTTCCGAAATGAGCCAACACAGAGAGGGATATCAAACTCAAATTTGAAATAGGAAAAAGGGTTTTGAGGGACCCCATTTTAGGGAGGACCATGGCACCACGCCCTGGTCCTACCCTATTTTAGGCCAGGATCAAGGTCTATGACAAGGGAACAATCAAACTTTTTGGCATTTGTGATGCACATGAGCATAATCAGATCTTCAATCAAGCCAAGGGGCACAAACACTAAGGTGAAGACTCAAATGTGGTCGAAAATTGCAAGGGGTGCAATTTTAGGACGCTACAAGGATAAATCTAGAGTCTACATTTTAATTTCTCTTATTGTATTTATCTAGTTTTTTTCATTTTTTTTCATTTTTAGTGTCTGAATCTTGAGTGTGGTTGAAATATGTGTTTGCTTGATTGTTAGTTTAAATATTTTAATCTTCTTAGTCTTCCATTCACAATTTTTTGCATACAAAACCAAATAAGATTCAACCATATAATACCCTATTTCTACAATGAAATCTACCATACACGAATGAAGAACCTGAAAACATGCAAAACATCAAATATGAAAGATTATACCATTGACATGTTCATTAGGGTTTGATCTCCATTTTTTCCTATTTTCATTGATCTTGATTGATGTAGTTTTTCTCAGATTTTATTTGTGCACAAGAGCTCAACAAAGAACAAATTGTGTTTCTGTAGTTCTCCAGTATGTAGATGTTTCACTTGAATGATTGAGATAGGGAAGGATAGGGAAAGGATATTATTTTATAGAGAATGCCCTAGAAATGGAGGGCAAGGATTAAGAGGTGAAAGGATAAATGGTCTGCTCAGATTAGAGGGTAGGTATAAAAAATAGGAAAATATTAGGGAGGTGGTTAAAGGTGGATTAAGAGATGAATGCCAAGTGTCATAGAGAAAAAAATCTAATGAATTAATTTAATAAATAAAGATTTATTTAATTAATTGAAAAGGTGGGGCCAATAAAATAGATAAAATATTTATTTAATATAGGGAAAGAATAATTTAAATAAATAAAAATATTTATTTAAATGACAAAAGGGTAGAAAAGGATTAATGAATTAATTAAATAAATTAAAGTTTATTTAATTAATAGAAGGCTTGGGATAAAATAATTCAATAAATAAAATATTTATTTAATTAGGTTAGGAGAATTTTAAGTTTCTACAAATTATAAATTGGGTTGGATTATTAATGCAAACATTCTTATGAAATATTTATGCATCTTTGGTGTGATTTTTCTGCTGAATTTGTGAAGTGTGGATGAATTGGATTCATATTTCAATAGTTTAGTTTGTGTTGATTGGCTCATTAGATGGTATTGTTATTCATTCAGTGATTAATTTGCAAAAGATAACTTAGCTACATCAATTTTTTGGAGAGCTTATTAGGAATTTTGTCATGTATGTGGACATGGGTAATGACTGTGCAATTTAATGAATTCTAGAAATTATTTTATTATTTCACTCCTTAGATGATTGCATGATATTTTTCTAAACTATGTTGATATATTTTGTGCAAATATGGTTTCAATTGACATGTCTTAATCATCATGTGCTTTGAATGATCTTCTAGTTGACATTGTATGGTAGATTTGATTTTTGAGTAATCTCTCCAAACCTCATATTTTATAGTTTATTTCATGTTAATGATTAGTGTAGAAATGCTAGAGTAGATTTGTTACTATTGATTCATTATTTCATATATTATTTCAAAAAAATCCACAAGGTTTTCAGCACTTAAGAGATATAATTTCATAGTTTTAGTTTTAAATTGTTGACACTAGCAGGCCCCCTTGTATACAATCACACTTGTTCCTATTTATCTACTTGAATAACTAGTCTTTTGGAACCTTGGAGTGGAGTTTTATCTACTTTTAAAGAGAGGATATCCATTTACAGATCCCCTACCATTGTCCTTGTAACATTATAGTCAACATAATTGGTGCTAGAGGGAGGGCCTAACATGCAAAGCTGGAAACTATCATAGCCTTCTCACCTGAGTGGCATAGAAGAATCTTTCAATCTACTCCTAAGAAGGGGGAGTTTCTTAAACTCTCTTAGCATATAAAGACAAGGGCTAACAAAGGGAAATCCAAAGGTGGGACATTGTCTACACCAAATCCCACTCAAAACAATTAGAGCTCGATTATCATAACAACTCTAATAAATCCAATAGCAACAAATGTTACCTAGTCCATAACTTAAATGGGTTTATTGACCAATGTTGAGAATTCACCTCTCATATTGACTTAGTTTCAGCCATTGCATGACCTACCCAAGAATCCAAAGAAATTCAATCCCAATTTTGTACATGGCGAATCTAGAATAGTTGAAGAGCATCTCAAGATGTTCAAAGAGATTTGCAATTGGAACTAGATTCAACACAAAGATGTAGTTTGTAGGTTGTTCCCATACTCCTTGGGTGGGTTCGCCTATATTTGGTACGTGAATTTTCCCTAAAATACCATAGCTAAGTGGTAAGTATTAGAAAATAAATTCCTAGGAAAATTTAAGATCTACATTAATCTTGTGATTATAGACCATCAATTTCTCTTAGCCAAAAGAGAATCCAATGAACCCATAATTATCTTTCATCATTGATTCCATAGGATATATGATAATTTGGTCACACTTTACATAGTTCTTGAGCATTCTACAATCCAAGTATATTTGAATTCACTTCTCCTTATTGTTTTATTCATCAAGAGGTTACGTGATAATGAAATTGATGCCTTACATAAAGTGTATGATCATGCAGTAGTCATTGTAAGGAAAATTGATCCCAGAGGGGCTGGCAATTTTAGGGTTCCATATATGGTTACTTCAAGGCCCAACAACTCCATTCCTTCCATAAACCATGCAATTCCCAATCATAATCCTATACTAAAGCCTGGAACTATCCCACAAGTGGCTACTATAGCCCCATTGTTGACATATCCCAATCATGAACCACCTAAGACAATATTATTTTAGAATTAAGATATACAGAGAAAGGATCAAAGTTCACTTCTATCTTCTGAGGTAGAGGCAGTGGAGATGACATTATCACAAGTGATATGAGAATTGACTAAAATGAGGATTAATTCAACTTCTTATTAGAAACAAAACATTCAACTGCTACCCTTGGTGCTAGTTATAATTACAATTATTAGAATTATAATCAGAGTAATGAAAACTTTGGAATACAAGGCCAAATAATAGAAGTCTCCCAATCCAAGCAAATAATGCAAATTTACGTGAAATCTTGAAATCCAATCTAGCCACAAATGGATGTAGGTTGCACATGAAAGTTTTGATCATTTAGAGATTCATTATTATGAGATGCAAAAGGCCTCTCAAATTATGCAAGCCAATCAATGACCTCCATATTAGCATATGAACGCAATGATGCTCAATTCTTATGTTCTTACTAGTGAAGCTAGCCACACATTGGCATATATGGAAGAGGAATTTGTCTTCCCTTTCCAAAAGGAGAATGAGTTAGTACTAGTTAAATTACATGCTTTCCAAAGCTCAAATTGAAGCAAATACGATTTGAGGAGTAAGAAAGATCCCCTAACCAATAGTATCCCTCTGGGATACATTCCTACACCACCAGATCCTTATCCAAATATTAATCTTGCTACTCCTAAAGGACTTGATACTTCTACATACAAATATACATACACACCTCTAGTTACCAAGTCACTTGTGATTCCCATGGACAAGTATAGTGCAATGAATGAGCTAAAGAAGACTAAACCAAATATGTTAATGTATGATGTACTTCAAGTTGCCTAACTCAGAGAGAAGTGTTAAGGTTAAATCGCTGGAAGAAGGGAGAGAGGTGATGAAAAATATAATGGGCATTATCCAGAGTATCCTTTCAGTTGTCACTAAAAATTTGGAGGATATTGCTAAGGTCTTTGATCATACCATCTCTCCTAAACCGGTAGTGGAACTTGGCTTGGATGAAGAGACTATCCAGACTGGTAGCGGTGAAGCTACTCCAGTTGGTGGCGCTATGAAGAGGACCAGGGCTAGTGTCAAGAAAGTTATGGCTGCTTCTGCAAAGGATCTCCCTAATCTCAGGGATAACATCAAAGAGTTGCATGAAATTAGCAACACCCTGGTGAATGCCCTGGAAAAAATCAACTAGTTTCTCTCTTGGAGTCTGGCTGGCTTGCTGGCTTTGTGGGCCTTTTTCTGGTTTTCTTTGGTTTTTTGCTTGCTTATTGATGGTCTGTTCCTTTTTGTGTCTCTTTGCTTTTGTTGCTTAAGTTATGCTTGTAAAGGGTTTCGAGGCCCCTTCAAAACCTTCTTTTACCTTAATCAAAAAATCAGAGAGAAGTGTTGATAAAATCTCTAGAACAACCAAAGGGTGACAATGTGTCTTAGTCCTCAAAAAAATAAGTTTCCAATGTGAATGTGGTTGAATCCATGCCCACCGTGTACACGGACAAAGTTGAAGTACCTCCAATATTGTTGAGTACACGAATCTTTGGAAATAATTTGCATAAATATTTGATAGGTTTGGGTGCTTCATGCAATGTCATGCCTTGTTCAATCTATCAAAACTAGCCAATAGAGTCCTTATACAATTGGAAAAATCCAAAGTCAAAGTGATTGGGGTGCTAAAAAATGTGCATATTCAACTAGTTACAAATTTGTGTATCCAAGAATACATTGACATACATTTTATGGACATCCATGAGTTGTATGGAATGTTGATTGGTCATGAATGGACTAAATGCTTGAGGGGATGGTTTTCCATTGACTTCACTCAGTTATGGCTACCATGGAGAGGCACAACAAACCGGATCAAGATTGATACCAAGTCGAAGTTGAAGGAAATAATGACTAATTATAATACCCCAAATGAAGTAGTCAACTTCATGGAAGCTAATTTAGGTGTTTATAACTTGGGTCAAATTTTGGCAATTAGCCATAAAGGTGATATTGATTTTGAAGAATTCCAATTACTAGCTTACAATAATTCATCCCCAATGATGTTTTGTTCAAAAAAATTTACTGAGAAATTGACTAAGAATTTAAAACATTTGGGTGGATCATTGGACTAATCAATATTGCTACTACTAGTATGGTGTTGTATACATCATCAATAACACTCATGATTTACATACCTATCTTTTCAAGATGCAATGGCGAGGCTGAAGCTTCAATTTCTTTAGAAAAAAATGAGGATTTTTTAGAGTCAACCGAACAAACAAGTGAGTTAGAAAGTGGCTCCTATAAAGATATCTCAGATGATTTTGACATAGAGCTAGAATCTACTCCCCTAAATGATTTAGTTAGTGTGGTTAAGGATTAATATACCATAGCCAAAGAAAATCAACATGATAGGGTCAAGAATAACTAACCCCTCATAGTCAAAATCAAAGAAAGAAAACAATGTTCCTATGCCTTTACAAGAGAAGAGTGTGAAGGATAAGACAAGCAATACCAAGAGTGAAGGGATGTGGAGGATAGGGTTTGATGGATCCAAGAGAAAACAAGGATGCAAAGCTTGTGTAGAGCTGATTAATTCTAAAGGAAAGTCCTTTTTCATAACCTTTAGACTCCAATGATCATGTACCAACAACATAACTAAATCTAAGGCTCTATTTCATGATCTACTGCTTGCACTTAGAAAGAAAGTAAATTTGATAATAGTCAAAGGAGATTCACAGTTAGTTTTACCTCAAATATGAAGCTAAAGTGTGTAGTGCAATCAAGTGTGGGACTTGATTGACATTTTTGACACATTCAACATAAGGTCAATCCCATGTCAAAAGAATAATACTGTTGAGTCCTTAGCTATCTCAACTACTTCCCTTGAGCCTATGGAAGGCTCCAAACTTAAAATATTTTTGGTACAGTTGGTTGCAACCTTCTCTATGCCTAACAATGTCACAAATTTCCAAGTTTTTGAGGATGACCTACATATATTAGAATTCAGTTTATGAAGTGGTATTTTTGAAACACATGTGATTAATGAGACAAAATGAGATTCTTGTATCATCAACCTCAAGACCAATGCCATCTGGAAATGAATGGTATCTTTAGAGAGAATATTTAGTCAAGGTAGGTCTCACCAAAGAAAGAAACCTCCTATTGAGTTCGAAGGAGATAAAGGTGAATTGCATAATCTAGGTGATGATGGAGATGTGAGAGAAGTCTTGATTGGGAAATTGTGTATTGAACAAGAAAAGTAATAAATTTTTAGAGCTCTTAAGGATTATCAAGAAGCTATTGCATGGAACTATAAACAATTAAAGACATGATACCTCCATAATTGTGCACACCATTTCGTTGAAAATGGGTGCCAAACTATTGATCCTCAAGGAAGTCAAAAAGTTTCTAAGTGCACAAAGATCATATTTCTAGTGAGACATTCCACTTAGTTGGTGAATCTTGTCTTAGTAAGGAAAAAGAATAAAGAGATAAGGTTTTGTGTGGATTTTTGGGATCTCAATCGAGCCTTGGAGAAAGATAATTATCCCCTACCATCACTAGATTAAGTGTTACAAATTAATTAATGGCTCCCAAATGATGTCATCCCTTGATGGATACTCAGGATATAATCAAGTGATGGTGTGGGAAGAAGACAAATTAAAAACAACCTTCACCACAAAGTGGGAAACGTTTGCTTACTATGGGATGCCATTTGGTTTGATCAATGTAGGAGTGACCTTTCAATGAGCCATGGACATTAATTTTAGTGGTTTAGTGGGAAAATGAAATATCATCTATATGGATGACCTGACAATGTTTTCGAAGAATAGAGTTGATCACGTTAGTGATCTCAAGAAAGTTCTCGTTGACGTTGTCTAGACTTTGGAATCTCATTAATTCCAAAGAGGTGTATCTTTGGAGTATGAAGAGGGAAATTACTTGGTCATGTAATTTTAAAAAGAGGCATTGCAATAGATCTAGATCATATTGAAGCTATATAGAAGTTGGCATTGTTGAATAAAAAAAGGAACTCAAATGCTTCTTTGGAAAGATCAATTTTGTGTGAAATTCATAAGTGGCTTTGCTGAAATAGTTCATCCTCTAAAAAAAATGCTCAAGAAGGATGCAAATATTGAATGGAAAATTGAAGCAAAGAAATTATTCAAAGAATTAAAACCATCATACTTAGTGCCCATGTGCTCACAAGCCCAAATAACACCCAACCATTCAAAATCTGCTCCTTTTCTTCAGAACATTCTTGTGATGGAGTATTGACTTAGAAAGGACTTGAAGGAGATGAAAAGCCTATTTCTTTCATTAGTGCACCCTCCAAATATGTCAAGCTTAGATATCAAAATTTGGATAAACAATATTTTGGCTTGGTAAAAATGGTGAAGAAATTAGGGCATTATATTTTGAGAAGTAAAACTACCACAATTATACTAGTCCAAAACTTCAAGACTATGATTATACAAAATGAGTTGGGAGAAGACATGACAAATAGATGGTAATATTGCAAGAATTCAAGTGAGAAATTTAACCAATGGGGCTCCTATGAAGTCAAGGCCTTTCCAAAGTATTAGCTAGAGTTTAAGAACACTTTGCCTACCTTTAGTATACTTTTCAAGATGTGACTTTTAATGAATAGTACAAAGATGTAGTGTGTTATCTCTTATGAAATTACTATCCTGATGGGATGATAGGATCGCAATGTCAAGCCTTGAAGATTAAAATTGG
Organism: Cryptomeria japonica; assembly: GCF_030272615.1. Classification (NCBI taxonomy): domain Eukaryota; kingdom Viridiplantae; phylum Streptophyta; class Pinopsida; order Cupressales; family Cupressaceae; genus Cryptomeria; species Cryptomeria japonica. The sequence continues at coordinate 288,363,207 of NC_081405.1, forward strand.
TTCATCTATGATAAAGGGTAGCAAGTTTTACAAAATGAATTATTATGGTTTGTATTTGAGATGTCTAGAAAAATATGATGCTCCAAAAATGTTACGAGACTTTCATGACAAATATTGTATTAGACATGGGTCAACAAAATATACTCCATGTCAGATCTTAAGGCTAGGTTATTACTTACTGACCCTATTGAAAGACACACATGAACATGTCCACTCATGCCATGTTTGTCAAATGAGTGCATCTAAAGAAAATAATGTCACCATGCCTTTGCAACCTATATATGAGGTGTGTCCATCCGCCCAATGGGGGATTGATTTTATTGATATGATTAGCCTTTTTTCTACAAATCATAGATACACCCTCATGATGATGACTATTGTACACACTAGACAAAAGCATTAGCACATAAAAAATTGTACCACTAAATTTGTGATTAAGTTTCTATAGGAACAAATTATCACTAGCATTAGAATGTCATTTTACTACCCTTCTTTCTCCTCTATCCATTTACTTTAGTGGGATTTTGAAAACAAGGTAACTTTAATTTTTTTTTCCAATTACTATCTACCAAGAAATGGGGTAGTTGAGTCCACTAATAAAAATTTAATCATGGTAATAAAGAAATTGTTAGAGAAAAACTCAAAATATTGGCACTCCTAGTTTAAATTTTCCTTGTGGATAGATCGTGTTCGAGTAAAAAACTCTTTGGGAACTTCCCCTTTTCAACTTGTATATGGATTGGAGCCTATTTTTCTGATGAATCTTAAAATCCCAATCCTTAAATTTATGGAAGGGTGTGTAAAAGGGGAGAATAAGGTTCATGCTTGACTCATGAATTTGTTGGAACTTGAAGAAAATAGATTTGCTACTTTAGAGCATATGGCTAGACATCAAGTTGTAGTCAAGCATTGGTTTGACAAAAGTGAAAAACTAAAAGCTTTCAAGATCTCCAACTTAGTCTTGATGTAGGATAATTCTAAGGAAAAAGTTGGTAATCACATTAAGTTCAAATGTTTATAGACTAGCCCATATCAGATAGTTGAAATCTTAGGGGACAATTATTTTTGGATCAGTACTTTGGATGGAGAACTTGTCCAATTTCCTATCAACAGGAAATTTCTTAAACATTATTTTTGATCCTAGAAGGATGGGATTTTGTCCCTTGTACCATAATAGGTTGTAGGTTTTTGTTTTCCTTCTTTCTTGTGTTTTCATCCTTGGTTTGTTGTCTCTACTTGTTTCTCTAATTATCTTTTGTTTCTTTTGTTTTGTTTGGGTAAGTGATTTTGTTTGTTGCTTCCTCCACCAAATATATTAGGCTCTCAAATTTCTTGAGCATTTAATGCTATTTGTATTTTCTTATCAAAAGGCTATCAGTGACCTAGACCTTGTCTAAGAGTCACATTTTTAGTGTCAATAGCTAAATAGGATATCCAACACATAGGATTGATTGGAATTAGTTTTTCTATTTACAACACTATCTAATTATAATGAGTACCGACAATAGAGAGATCAATCTAGTGGGATAGTGTTAGGAAAATGGTGTCTCAACCTTGCATATACATAAGGTTATTGTTGTTCAAAAGGATTGTGCCCAAATTATAAGATCTAAAGCTCAAAAATCCTATGCAATATGGGGACATCCTCAAGCTGTCAATGACCTATATAAAGGATGAACCTCCAAATTATGGGTTGGTTCCTTGAAAACACCTCCTAGAAACTATTACACTTGATTAGAAAAGGGATAAACAAATGACTTGAATTAAAAATATATCGCTACTAGGAGGTGATGCACCAAATTTATGTATAGAGATCTCATGAGAGAGAGAGATCATGAGTTATCTAGGGTAGGGGATAGAGGAAGAGAGAGAATAATATAGGGAAAGTGTGAGAGAGAGAGAGACGTAGGTAAAGTAGGAGGGATAAAGTGAGATATAGGTAGAGAGAGGGAATGAAAGAGGGACTTGAGAGAGAGAGAGAGAGAGAGAGAGAAATTAGGTATTGGGAGGTTAACTAAAGGGAATGAAGAGAGGTGGTTAGAGATAGATTTAAGGTGGGAGGGAGGAGGAAAAGAGGGACAATAGGGATGGAGGAAGATAAATAAGTATAGGGGAAGGTGAGAGAGAGATATAGGTAAGGTAGGAGCGATAAAGTGAGATATAGGTAGAGAGAGGATACAAGGGAGATACTTGAGAGAGAAAGGGTGGAAGGAATGGAGAGATAGATTGAGGAAGGGGAGAGGGAGGGAGGGAGGGAGAGATTAGCGATTGGGAGGTTGACTAAACGGAATGAGGAGAGGTGTGTAGAGATAGATGTAAGGTGGGAGGGACGGAGAGAGTCTAAGAGGGATGGTAGGAGGGTAAGGATATAGAGGAAAATGTATGTATAGAGATCTCAAGAGAGATATAGGTAATCGAGACCTAAGAGAGAGAACCATAGAGGGAGGGAGGGAGACAAAGAGATTTATCTAAGTATGGTGGGAGGATGGAGAGAGAAAGAGAAGTATATAGAGGGAATGTGAGAGAGAGATGTAGTTAAGTAGGAGGGAATGAGAGAGACCAAGAGGGAGAGTAGGAAGGGAGGGATCTAGAGGAAAATATATGTACATAGAGATCTTGAGAGAGAGAAATGTTGTATGTCAAGACTAGGAGGTGAAAAGTTCAATAAGAATTAAGGAAAAATAGAAAGGGATTAATTGAGACATAAGAGAAAGAATTATAGAGAAAAGGAGAGAGAGAGGCATAGGTAAGGTGGGAGGGATAGATGGAGGGATAGAGAGAGAAAGAGAAAGGAGCAGTAGACTCTATCATCAACTTATTCTGAGAGGAGAAACAATGTGTACGTTTCTTAGATGAATTTCCTGCAACAAAATTCACTTTATTGTTTTTCCTAATATAGCTCTAGACTTCACAGTCCTGTCCACTTGAGCCTTACAACACCAAATGATCATTTTTCTCATTTATTAATTGTCAAATAAATGTTAGAGCTTGATACTAGGAGAAGGTGAGAAAGAAACTATAATCAACACAAACTAAAAATGGTGATCAAGACTTGAGAGAGAAGTACAATGTGAAGAGGAGAGAGAGAGGCATAGCTAAATTGAGAGGGATATAGTAAGATATAGGGTGTTTCCTTGTTATGAATGTATGGTATGAAAAACCTCCCCCATTTCTTCATCATATATAGTGAATGCAAATGCAATAGCCTATAAAAATCAAGTGAGACAAGGAGAAGGTGAGAAATAAATAAGAATCAAGGAAAAATAGAAAGGGTGAATGAGACCTAAGTATTCATACCCCAAGTAGTGAAGGAGGGAGAGAAGGAGTGAAAAGAATTATCTAGATAGGGAGAGAGAGAGAGAGAGAGAGTAGGAGGGGAGAGAGAGGGAGGGAGGGAGAAATATTAGGAATTGGGAGGTCCACTAAAGGGGATGACGATAAGTTCTTAGAGATAAACATAAGGTGGGAGGGAGAGACAGTGTCTAGGAAGGAGAGTATAAGGGGTGAGATCTTAAATATGTATGTATAAATATCTTGAATGAGGGGAGAGAGAAGTATAGAGGGAAGGTGAGAGAGAGACATGGGAAATTTGGGAGGGATAAAGTGAGATGTATGTAGAGAGAGGGCACAAGGAGATCAAAGATAAACATCTAAGTAGAGAGAGAGAGAGAGAGAGATAGATAGATAGATAGATAGAGAGAGAGAGAGAGAGAGAGATGGTTAGAGATAGACGTAAGGTGGGAGAGATGGAGAGATTAAAGAGGAGAGTGGGAGGTCAGGTTCATATAGGGAGATGCATGTATAGAGGTCATGAGTGAGGGGGGAGAGAGAAGTATAGATGAGAGAGAGAGAGAGAGAGAGAGAGAGAGAGGAGGAGAGGTGGTTAAAAACATGTGTAAGGTGGGAGGGATAGGATGAGAGTTATACTTGTAGACAAAGGGAGAGAGTTTCCAAGAGGGAGAGTATAAGGGAAATATTTTTTTAATATAAAATATTATATCAAACATTTATATATTATTTTTAATATATATTATATTGATATCATTAATTATATCATATTATATGTATTAGTAATATATATAGATATTTATATATATTAAACTAAATATATATAATAATATAATATATAATACATTATAGACTAACAAATTAATTATAATAAATAAACTAACAAACCATTAAAAAAACACACAAAAGTAACAAATATTCGTTTGCATCGGATATCCTTTTTTTTTTACAAAAATCTATAATCTTGGGTTTTCCTTCAATATCACTTTGGAATTTTTCTTGGATGTGCCAAACCTAGAAAGTTAACAACAAAAATGCATTTAAAAATTTTCCTTGGTTTTCTAGACTTCACCCATGTGGCTGAAGACTTTTTTATTTGAATTTGATGAAACAAAAAGGGGTTATTAGGAAAATTGATAGCTTTCCACCAATATAAATTATAACTTATTTTGAATTTAATAAATAATTAGTATTGATTTTCTACATGCATTATGACTAAAGTCCTAATTGAAAGGCTAATTGAAAAATATCTATAACTTTTGAATAGTTTAACATTTTTGAAATACAAAAGATGCATCACATTCTATGCTTCACATACTATAAGAGAAAAAAATGAATTTTATAAAGTTTTGACCAAGTTATGGTTATCAAAGATACAAGTTTTTATATTTTTTAAAAGTTCTAGTAAAATATTCATAACTAGTTATTTACTTTGAAAAAAATTACAAAAAAATATACACCACATTAAGGCATGTGTCCTTTACTTATATTTAATGTTTTATAAAATATAATATATTTTTCTTATACTTAGTTTGGTCAAACATACACCTTCTTTCTATCTTTTTCCTAAAAATTTAATACTACTGCATTGAAATTTTAATTTTTTACCAAATAGATTTCTTTTCATAAAACAACTAGTAGCTTAGAAACTACATTCAATTTTCTACAAATTCTATTCTCGCATATTTTTGAAATTATTCTAATAACCTATTTAAATTTTCATATCAAGTTACCCAACTCATTTTTTTTGAATTTTCATCACCACTTAAGCGCCTAGTTTGGCCCCTCGCGATCTTACACATACCAAGGTCTCTCATCTCTCTATTTTTCCCCTCTCTAGTCCTCTCCCTCCTTGTCCACATCTCTCTCACTTCCTCCTTACCCCTCTTTGATTATGAACTCTCTCATTATCTCATTTCTCTCCCCTCACCTATCTATCTCCTCTTTCCCTAGGTCTCTCATTCCCTCCATGTCTACCTCTCCCGCCATCACTTCTTACTTATATCTCTCTCTTTGTTCTTATGTCTCTCCTCTTCTCCCCTGATTATTTCTCTAGGTATCTCCCTCTCTTTCTTCCCCTTCTTCTCTCTATCTCCCCCTCCATCCTTACTCTCATCTCTCTCCCTCCCCCAATCTCTCTCTTTCTCCATTATCTAGGTCATCACCTCTATCTCTCTCCTCTCTCTAGGCTTCTCCCTCCCTCCCTCTCATCCTCACTCTCTCTCCCCATCCATGTCTCATTACCCATATCTCTCCATCCCCCTTTATATATCTCACCCCTCTCTCCCCATCTAGGTATCTCACCTCTCTCTCCCCCTCTAGGTCTCTCACCTCTCTATATAACCCCTCTCTAGTTCTCTTCCTCCACCTCTCTCTCCATCTCTCTTTAACCCTCTCCCTTAGTGAACTCTCTCATTCTCTTCTCTCTCTCCCCTCACCTCTCTATCTACTCCTTCAATAGGTCTCTTAATTAATCAATGCCTACCTCTCCCTCCATCCCTTCTTACTCCTCTCTCTTTATATTTTTTTTTTTGTGTCTCTTCTCCCTCCATCCACTCTCTTGGTCTCTCCCTCCAGTTTTTCCACTCTCTCTCTATATCCCTTCCCTCCCCCATTCTCTCTTATTCCCTCTCTATTGTCTAGGTCATCACCTTTCTCTCCCACCCTATCTCTCTCCCCTCTTTACCTCTCTAGAATCCATATCTCATTGTACCCACATATCTCTATCCCCATTTATCTATATCACCCCTCTATCTCTATTTAGGTCCCTTACCTTTCTCTCCCACTCTAGGTCTCTTACCTCTCTATATGTCCCCTCTTTATTTCTCTCCCCCATGTCCATGTCTCTCTCCCTCCCCCCTTACCACTCTCCCTTTATGAACTCTATCATTCTCTTCTCTCTCCCCTTACCTCTCTATCTCCTCCTTCCCTAGATCTCTCACTCCCCCCATATCTATATGTATCTCTTTCTCTATTATTTTCTCTCTCATTTTATCCCTCCCTCCTGTTGATAATTGGTATCTCAAACTTACTAGTTGAAATATCGAACATATGGCACTTGGTCTTTGGAATGAGTAGTTTAGTCTGAATAACCTTCATGTTATTGATACAATAGCGTATAATGTTCGTGTTATGCACTCGGCTGGAGAAGCAGTGATTTCGGTATAGCATCTAGGTTCGGTAAAACTCCACCAAGTAGTCGATCAAAGTCACTTTGTGTCTCTGATGAGATACCATTTCGGTAAGACATCAGAGTGGTCTAGGTGAAAAAGACCATTTCAGTGTAGCTCGGGGTTTCGATAAGATTGTCTGAAGGAAGTAACAAAATCTCACTCTGTGACAAAAAAGGTTATATCAATATTGACGATGTTGGAGTCTTGATGGCATGAAGGAATTTCGGTATAACATTAGCTTGCAGTAAGACTCTTCTAGCTAGTGATTGAAGTTTCATTATCAAGGCAACAAGCTAAGTTCTTTTCGGTGTAACCTAGCAGTTCGATGAGAGTAGTTTATGAGACTACCGAAGTACATACTCTTGTCGATAACCTTTTTGATACTTATGAGGGACCCACTATCGTGGATTGGAGATCGAGTGGAACAAGGAAAAAAGTGTTGATATTAACCAGTCATTGAGAGGGGGGGTGAATCAGTCAAAACAATTTATAAACAATTCAAAATTCCAAATTGATTGGTCTACAACTACCTTTTTTCAAATTAACTTAAAATATTGCATTAATCATGAAAGCAAGAACATTGAAAGAAAGAGATTTGCATGCATCAAATAAACATCACATAACACCAGCAATTATACGTGGAAACCCTTGGTTAGAGGGAGAAAACCATAGTGGAGATAACCCACAATATCGTTTACTACAGTGAAAAAGAGTGCCTAGTTAAGAGCTTGCAATCATGTTCCTTCTAAGAACATCACCCTATTAAAGATGACTGGTATCCTATTAATAATACCTTATAATCTGTTAGGATTCACTTTGCAAAAGGATTTTACACTTTCGTCATGGAGTGACCCTGTTAGGGGATTCTACAAACAGGAACCGGTTAAGGTTCACCCTATTAAGGGATTTAATCTGTTGAAATTATTAGAGAGAAACAAATCATTGATCTAATGATGACACTTTTCTACCGAATAGATTTTTTCTATATCTACTTCGATCTCTACTCAGTGATGACTTCACCATTTCATAAGGAACCCTTCTGCACTTAGCTCGTTCTTCACCTTACTCTAATTTTCAACCTCAATTCACTAACAACTCCCATGACAATGAAAATCAAGATGAAAAACATCTATATAGTTGTCTTCAATCTTGGCGCGAACATTCCCTCCAAAATTGGAACTCAAAAATCATTCTCTGAGCCAATTTGTTCGTTCCTCAAATCTCATTGATTATATCGGTGGGACTATCCGTCCATCCCCCAAATCTCGCCGGTTCTCTAGAAAGCATTCAGACTTCAACTAGCTCTTTCTAAATTTGTCAGATCCCCATGTTATAAAGTCAAACATGTTGATAACTATGCATGCGTATCCTAGTTACTTTGCATACTTATCAATCACCATTATGATCTACTACCGATTGCTTCCTTTATATCAGTGAACCTGCTTCACTCAGCTCAACTACCAGCTGCTTCTTGTAAACTAGTCTCTACTCACCGATGGAAGTCTTTAGTCCCCTATTCCTCACCAATCCACTATAACCCTTTTTTGATCAGTTGTGATGATATTAGAGCCGGTATTTACCATCAATGACAACCTCTAGGTACCTCAAACTTCATCATGCTCACCATAATACCAACAATCTCCCCCTTTGGCATTGGTGGCAAAACATCTGGCTGGATTGAACTGGATTGAGATGAATAATGAATACCTTCTACTATATTCAGGTTCTCCCCCTGATGTAGCCAGTCCTCTATTCCTCCTAATTCTCCCCCTATTCTCTACCTTTTCTGTCGGTACTTCCTCCTCTGCCTCTACTGGTGGTATTCTAACTATATACATTCTTTTTATTTGTACACATAGTCCTTCCTCCTCACATGTACAATTTGATTTACATTTATTCTCCCCCTTTTTGCAACAATGACAAAGGATAAAAGAATCAAAGTATACAAAATAATTCATAAAGATGAGAGTAAATAAAAAATGTCTTTGAAATTGACCTTAGCAGCCTCCAAAGAAGATTCCCATGTAGGATTCACCTATTTCATAGTGTGGATTTGTCCATGTAGATTTGTGACAAAATCCTTTATATCATCTATGATCTTACAGTAAGGTGAATTGATGAGGCTTTCTGCTTCTTTTACATTCCCTTGCATTAAATCAATGATGGGTGCAAGGTAGCACTGCATCTCTAACAGTTGAGAGTTCGTTTGTCTTATTCCTCTTTCAGCTTGTTGATTTCATGAGCCAACTGTTTGAATTTTCCACTAAAGGTCACTGTAGAGCTTATAAGAGGATCAAAAGTACCTATGAGATCTTGGATTTCCTTTTGAGTCTATACTCTTTTATCTTAAAGATCTTTGATGAAATCAATGAAGCTTGATAATTTGACCAATAATTGGCCAACTTCCTTTAAGATAGATTTCACATCTTCAGTGTCGTTAGAGAGATCAACTTTGTCAACTGATATTTGTTCCATGAATTTCTCACCTCTCCTAGTTTCATACTACCTAGCTGCAACCTTCTCCAGATCGGTTGCCTCTAAACTGATTGCTTTGACAAGAGTACCCAATTGATCAATGATGGATGCATTCTCATCAACAACAATGTCAGAAATGAGAATAGATAAAATTTTCTTTGCAGTATTAAGAATTCTTTCCTTCTTTTTCTTTTCTCTAAGTTTGGCCTTTTCAGCTTGAATTCTCAAATTTTCTGAAACTTTCATTAACTATTTGGGGGTCATCTTTTTGGTATCTATTACTGAGTCTTCCTCTTCTTCCTCCTATGTTTCTTATTCTTCTTCTTCTTCAACCTCTACCTCAGAGCTGGTTGAGGTGGTGAGTTTAGCTTTCTTCTTCTGACTTTCCTTTTCTAAATCTAACATCCTTTTCACCAGAGGAGTGCCCACCACTATTTTCTTACTGCCTTCAGGTTGACCAAATGAGGAGTCATCTTCCTTCTTGTCCTGTTCTGGTTCCTTGGTCTCCTCTGGACTAGTATCAGTTGTTTCTATTTCCTTCCTTTCTATTTTCTTTTCCTCTATTTCCTTCTTCTCTTCTTCCTTGTTTTCTGCTTCCTTCTTTTCTTCTTCCTTCTCCTCTATTTCCTTCTTCTCTACTTCATCAACAGATGGTATTGATGAATCTATCACCTTCGGTGTTTCTTCCTCTACACCTTTTTCTGGCAAATGAGGTTCATTGTTAGTAGGATTTGTTGTGGGAATATTTATTGTCACCAGATTCCTTTGAGGTCTTTCCTCATAAGGGATCTCCTCAATTGTGACTTCATCTTCTCTGGGATGCTCAGTTTGATCGGATCCCTTTGCTAGTGTATCATCAATATCAATAGTTTCAACAGTTGATTTTTATTCAATGGGTGGCTCTGCATCCTTTGTCAAATTAGGAATATCTAACACAACATCACCTATGATATCTTCAATTGTAAATACATCAAACTCATCAGTGGTGTCCTTGTCTTTTCTTTTGCCCTTTTCTTGAGAAGCTACATCTTGTCCTTGTTTTACTTATTTTTCTATTTCCTCCTCAACTTCCTTTTGTTGGCTCAAAATTGTTTTCCACATGGAAACGCCCTCATCATGAACACCTTTAATATCTCCTATGGCCACTCTCCCTATTCTATTCCTTATTTGAAACATTGTACACATGATTCAGCCACTATAGATTATTGATTATAATCTAATTCATGTTGCACTTCCATGAGTGCCTTTAATCTGTGTTCCTTCTCAATTGCTAGGGTAGTTTTCCATCTCCCTTCAATGACATTTTGTAAATATGGTGGAATAATTCCATGTAGTTCACTGGGAGTTCTTCAGAAGTTATGTACATTTTAGATAAGTGCATCTTCAATTTTTCTTTTGTCTTCCTCATTGCAGAGGGGATACTTTCTCCCAATACCAACTAAACCTCTATACTCTTTGATCCCTAGACCATTTCATCAACAGTTGGAGCTACATTCCTACCACTTCTTCTAACTTCTTTTACTATCTTATCGGATTGGGTGTCAGAGTTATCACCCTCCTTTTCATCCTTCTTGGGATTCTTTTTAGCCTTTGTGTCAACTATCCTTTCATTCTTTTTCTTTCTTGCATATGCTGCCAGTTTGCTGGATGCAACACCCTTGGGTTTTTTCTTGGACATTTTCTTCTTTTCTTCTATTCGTTCTTCATATTTGCTTGATTTAGCCCTTGTTTGTTCACTTTTACTGGTGGAAGAAATGGCACCGGATGTTTCAACTCCATACTTCTTATCTAAAGTGTCAATCATTTTCCTAACATTGTTTTGTATGATAGGCTCCTTAAGTTCCCTCTTTATTTTGGAGCTTGCCTCCTTATAAGTTCCAAATCTCTTTGCATTTCTATCTACCGGTTTAGATGGTAACATGTTTGCATATAATTTGGCAGTGTCTACCTCGATCTCATAACCCATAGCAGGTACCCAGAAGGTTCTAGGTTGAACCACTTGAATAATGCAACAATCAGTATCAACAAGAAAAAAAATTGTGTCCTTGAACTTTTGGACTATATAGGTTAGGATTCTCTCTCGTTGATGCATTCTAGTTTGGAAATTTTTAAAATAACCCCACATTGTCTCTCCAAACTTAATACCTAAGTCTCTAATCATTTCACCTATCAAAACCTTGATAGGTTTATCCGTAGACCACACTACATTGCCCTTACCGGGAAAGAAATTTTGCACATAGAAGAAGATACATACCAGTATTACACCATACTTAAATGATTGCCTTTTGTCCTTCTTGATTCAGCCCATGTTCACCAGGAATTGGCTTCTTATCATCTCACAAATGTCATATGTTGCATCCTCCTTGCTGATTCGGTAAGCTACATGGATAGCACCGCTTGACACACTATTCATGCGGCTTGATTGATAAACCCTATAAGCTATCACTGTAGATGCAAACCTCACTTTTGTGACCTCAATGTGAGTGACTGTCATTTCTCTCTTGTCAAATCGAGATTGAGTCAACTAAGTGACATCACCATATTGTCCTTAGGGTTAGTGCTTCACCTGTTGTGTTGAACCCTATTACTCTTTGGTTCGCCTCCTTTGTGATTTTGATTGGTGCTTCAGCTTCCAACCATAGAAACTAGTCATGCACTCTACTTACAACATACCCAATCCAATCAACATGGAATTGGTTAGGAATATCAACAACATACAAAAAACCCTTGGTCTTCAGATGTATATGTTCTCCATTCAACAAACCATTGTCATAGAACCCATTGAATTCATCTTGAATGAATTTGTCTCCATGATCTTCAAGCTTACAATGGATGAAAGAATGGATATCTTCAGCTAGTAACACATCAAAGGACACAGATGATAGGAAACTAGTCATATCAATCTCTTTGGGCTTCATAGGATGCAACTTGAACTCAAGTTGTGGTTCCTTAACTACCTCAACCAACACAGGAGTCGACACGAAAGCTGCCATGATGAATTTGAACAAAATTCACAGATTGACTTCTTATGTCGTTTCTGCTAGGGGTTCTGATCACCAAAACTTCACCGCTTGATCTCCAAACTTACTTTGCACATAATGCACTTAACAGATTTAGAAAGCCTTTGATTGCAGTAGGAGCTCACGAATGCACAAATGAAAGTAAGGTAGACAAAATGAGCTTTCATTTCCTTATTTATTTGTTAAGTTTTTCGGCGCACTTTTACAATGGTTAAGTTGTACAACCTCAAATGGTAATAGCTTATATTTTACTGGTAACAATACAACCTTTAACACCTATACTCTTAACAATTCACTAATGAATAATTACAAACAATACACCAACTTTTATGCATCTAAGTAATGCAAATAAGAGTTACGCCACTTTGGTTTTAGCGAATCAGCCATGATTTTTTTTATTTTATTTTTTTTAATTTTTAAATGCTCCCCTTGAGCATCGGTATGATTAGTTTGAAGAAGAATTGTCATCACCGATGGATGATGACTTAGTTTTAGAATGCTTCTCTCCTTATTTTATTTCTTCCTTCTTAGTCCATGTCTTTTTCATTTAATTCCTCACCTCTTCAACTGTCTTCTTTCCTTTCAAATCATTTGGCCCTTCCTTCTTGCCAAATTGGTTCCTGTCTTTGGACTGGTTATAGGATCGATTCCTTCACTCTCTAGCTAAATGACTGATCTTATGGAAATTAAAACATGACATACCAATTGTCTTCCATGGTCTTGCATTATTTCTCTAACCCATTCTCATTCTGCAATTCGCCGCAACATGACCAAAATTTCCACAAGTGGAACAAGTGGCATTGAGCTGATTACTCTTTCTATTAGGGTTAACCAGTTTGGGTGGAGATCTTGATGCATTTGTCTTGAATATGCATTCTTCAACTTTGTGTCCATATTTATTGCATGTAAATCAATATCCATTAAAGCTTCTTCTACTACACATGCTACTTGATCACGATTTACACTCATAAGCAGTGTGTCCATACTTGTGACAATTATAGCAATAACCATCAAAGGTGAATGACTTCTTGTGACTGATCACTTGATTTCTATAGACATCAGACTTATGACCCGATTTACCACAATAATTGCAAGAATATTTAGAAAACTTCATACCTTTTACTCTTGATTTGTCTCTTTTATCATCCTTCATCCTCTTGGGATTAGATGATTCTCGTGTTTCCATTGGACCTGTACCGGAGTAGCCATGACTAGTTGTCACCTTTGTTCTCCTCAGGGATTTTTATTGTTCGTCTATCTTCTCAGAGCTTTCATTAAGTTTTCTCAGCTTTTCATTTCTCTCATTTGTAGCTTTCAACTCATTTTTGACTTTTTCAATCTCCTTCATCATCTTCTCCTTTTCCTCTGCTCTGTCATGCAGATACTCTTGTATGATTGCATTCTCTTCAGTAAGAATTCGGATTTCTTTATCATTTTTAATGATGATCGCATCATTCTCTCTTAGGGAGTCTTTAGTAAGCCTTTTGGCTCTTTCAACTTTTGATAGTGCTTCTTCTACATTTCTCTTTCTTTCCTCTGCTATCTTGTTGGCTTCTAGTATTTTAGTCACTCTCAGGACCTAACTTTCACGCTCTCTTTTTAGATTTGTGATTTCTTCGGTCAACTTCTTGTTCTTTTCCATTAGCTCTAAGACTGCCTCTTCTTCTTCTTCTTTAGATCCACTCTATTCAGAGAGTTGATCTATGATATCCCAACTCTCATTAAGTTGTAGAGCGAGTTCCTTCCTTTTAGCAAGTGATTTTTTTAGTCTATCCTTCAGCTAAGCAATCATCTCATTAGCTTCATCAAGCTTCTTTTGATACCGGTATTCCTCCATGATCTTTTCCTCAAGTTGTTAAACTTTTCTTCAGAGGACCTATGCTTTGATACCAATTATTGATATTAACTACTGACTGAGAGGGGGGGGCTGAATCAGTCAAAACAATTTATAAACAATTCAAAATTCCAAACTGACCAATTTGCAACTACTTTTTTTCATATTAACTTAAAACATTGCATTGATCATGAAAGCAAGAACGTTGAAGGAAAGAGATTTTCATGCATCAAATAAAAATCACATAACACTAGCAATTATACATGGAAACCCTTAGTTAGAGGGAGAAAACCACGGTGGGGATAACCCACAATCTCTTTTACTGCACTGAAAAAGAGTGTCTGGTTAAGAACTTACAATCTTGTTCCTTCTGAGAACATCACCCTGTTAAAGATGGCTAGTATCATGTTAAGAATACCTTAAAATCTGTTAGGATTCACCTTGCAAAAGGATCTTACACTTCTGTCATGGAGTGACCCTGTTAGGGAATTTTACAAATAGAACCGATTAAGGTTGACCTTGTTAAGAGATTTAATCTACTACAATTATTAGAGAGCAACAAATCATTGATCTGATGATGACACTTCTCTCTCAAATAGATCCACTCTGTATCTGCTTTGATCTTTGCTCGGTGATGAATTTACTGATTAATAAGGAACCCTTCTGCACTTAGCTCATTCTTCACCTTACTCTGATTTTCAACCTCAATTCGCTAACAACTCCAATGACAACAAAAATCAAGATGAAAAACATGTATATAGCAGTCTTCAATATTGGCGCGAACTTTCCCTCCAAAATTGGAACTCAAAAATTATTCTATGCACCAATTTGTTCTTTCCTCAAATCTCACTGATTATATCAGTGGGACTATTTGTTCATGCCACAAATCTTGTCGATTCTCTACCAAGCACTCTGGCTTCAACTGGCTCTTTCTAAATTTTTCAAATCCCCACGTTAGCAAGTCAAACATGTTGATGACTATGCATGCTTATCCTTTTCACTTCGCATACTTATCAATCACCATTATGATCTACTATTGGTTTCTTCCTTTATGTCAGTGAACCTGCTTCACTCAGCTCAACTACCGGTTACTTCTTGTAAACTAGTCTCTGCTCACTGGTGGAAGTCTTTAGTCACATGTTCCTCACCAATCCACTATAACCCTTTTCTAATCGGTTGTGATGACATTAGAGTCAATATTTACAATCAATGACAACCTCTAGGTACCTCAAACTCCATCATGCTCACCATGATGCCAACACAAAGAACTAATGAGTTTCACTTCCATTGGGTGTCGATATGTTGATAAGTCGATAAGGTCTTGGTGGGGACCACGACTGACTCATGTTGACATGCTAAATTGGAAATTGATGATTGGTCCAAATGGGAACATTTGCCAATAACCTTTATGACTCAGTTGGGACAGCAATGGACTTATGTTGACCTCACAAGTTGTATGTTGGTGATTGGTGGAAATCAGAATGATTCAGAGGAAACGATGGTGACAACATGCATGTTATTGACATTCTGAGAAGCTCGACGGTTGGGAGATGGAGTAACTGAAATAAACTATTTTTTTTTTGAACATGGATATTTTAAATGTCTAAAATAATAGTTGCTGTTGGTTGGATCATGAGATAATGATTCCTTTCATCATACAGAGAGGTTGAAGAGTTTATTGGTAGTTCTATAACAATTGAATTGAAAAATGATTGTAAGTGAAATATTTTGTACTGCTACCTGAACAAAGATCAAATCAAATGTCTGAAACTTGTATGTAATAGTTTTACTGAAATACAAGGGACTACTTTGGTGTGTGGATTTTTCACCCATAAGGGTTTCCCACATGAAATGTGGTGTACATCTCTGTGTTGACATTTTTCATGTTGCTATGTTTATCTTGTATTGTGTATATTATATTAACTCTGATGTATTTGGTCTAGTTAATGTTCCTTCGTTATCAAATTCTAGATATTATGTTTCTTTTATAGATGATTATTTGAGAAGGGAATTTATGTATTTTTTGAAAAACAAATCAAAAGTGTTTTGTCGGTTTAAGGAGTTTAAAACCCTGGTTGAAAATTAGACTGGTAGGAAAATTAAATGCCTAAGAACTGATAATGGTGGTGAGTTTTGTTCTGCAAAATTTGATCAATTTTACAAAGCCCATGGAATTAAAAGGCATAAGAACACACCTTACACTCCACATCAAAATGGAGTTGCTGAAAGGCTAAATAGAATGTTGATGGAAAAGGCGAGAAACATGTTGAGTAGTGCTAGTCTAGAGTAGAAGTTCTGGGCTGAGGCTATGTCTACTACATGTTATTTACAAAATAGATCTCCCACTTCAGCGTTGGTGGATAAAATGCCCATGGAAGAATGGTATGGTAAGAATCCCTCTCCGAGACATATTCATGTCTTTGACTATGAGGCATATGTGTATGTGCCTAATGTAAAAAGATCTAATTTCGATAACAAGTTTGTTAAGTGTATGTTTATTAGCTACGACTTGGGAGTGAAAAGATACACGCTTCAAAATCAAGTAACTAAGAAGGTATTGTACAACATAAGTGTAATCTATTGTGAGCTGAAGACCGCTTCAGTTGATATGCAGTCTGAAAAGAAAGAGAAAAGAGGAACTTCGAACACCATGTGTACCTAAAAGTGAGGAGAGCTCAAGCAGCTCTGATAATTCTTGTCAAGAAGAAGAACAAGAACCTCCACCTCATCCATTTAGGAGGTCTACACTAGAGAGAAGACAACATTATAGGTATGGTTTCTCATTGTTGGATACAAATTGTGCCTATGCTTTGGTTACTAACACTGATGAGCCTAGGATTGTGAAAGAGGAAATACAAATGCCTGATTTAGATTCTTGGTTGGAGGCCATGAATGAAGAAATGGCTTCACTAAAGAAGAATGAAACTTGGGATCTAGTGCCCTTTCCTAAAGTTAGAAGATCAATTGGTTTCAAATGGGTATTTAAAAATAAAATTGGTCAGGATGGTAGCATGGAAAAGTATAAAGCCATATTGGTTGCGAAGGGCTATTCCCAAGTTGAGGAAATTGATTATGGAGAAATCTTTTCTCCTGTAGAAAAGTTGACATCTATCAGATCTCTTTTGTCACTTGCAGCAGCATATGACTTTGAGATCGAGTAGATGGATGTGAAGACAACGTTCCTTCATGGAAACTTGGAGGAAGAAATTTATGTCCCAGCCTGAGCATTTTGTGGTAAAAGGTAAAGAATCCTTGGTTTGCAAGTTGAAAAAGTCTCTTTATGGTTTAAAACAGTCACCTAGAATGTGGTACCAGAAGTTTGTCACCTTTGTGTTGTCTTTGGGGTTTGTAAGGTCAAAGTCTAATCATTTACTTGTCATTGCTCTGTATGTGGATGATATGTTGTTCATTAGGAATGATAAGGATATGATTGCTAACTTAAATTCTCAGTTGCCAGCATGTTTTAAAATGAAAGATTTAGGTGCAACTAGGTATATTCTATGGATGGAAATCAACAAGGATAGAAAGAATATAAAGCTATGGCTCAGTCAGAGCAAGTACATTAGTATTGTCCTAGAGAAATTTAGCATGTCAAATTGCAAGCAAATAGTTATTTGAGTGTTGCGAGTGTTGGCAACAATAATAAAGGAAAACTAAGAGGGGTGGTGATCAGTTTTCACTGGATCCAACAAATTAAGCACAAATTCATATCTAATCAATTACAACAAGAACAAAGATAAGAACAACAACAACAACACACATAACACCAAGATTTTAATGTGGAAAACCTAGTTAAGGGAAAAACCACAGTGGGAACCTACCCACAGTAAGATGATACTCTGTAGTAGTATGTGAAAATATCACAATGGGGAATGCACATGCATTCAGGCACACTACCTAGAGTTCACTACTCAAAATACAATAATCTAGAAGGCTACAACCCTCAAGGAAGGTTCACTACCTTACAAGAACATTCAGAAAACAATCCAGTTTACATGAACTGAAAGAATAGCATCTCCAAATGCCCGATGATAGTTTTGGGTAAGCACATTTGTCTACTCTGCAACACTCTCTACTCTACACTTCTCACCGAAAGATGAACTCGCTTGTTCGCACATACACCACTCTCTGATAATGCAGACACAACACTGATCACCAAATTACATGAATATGGAACCTATTTATACAGATCATCAACCTTGACTACAAGGTCGGCTCAACCCTTAAGACCTAATTACAAAATTACATCACACAATACATAGATAAACCATCGAACTAATACAATGTCAAGATGACATAGCATGGACCCAAATCAAATCCACAAACATGCAACACCACCAGAAGTCTCATCAAGATCATCCACAACACGCTACACCACTGGAAATGCCGCATAACACGAAGAACATTACCCACCCCATAAGATCCTCAATAACACACATAATGATCAATGCAAACAAGGAAAAAAACTAGGACACAATTAGGAAACACCAACAAGCACATTAGAACCATCCGCAATAGTTGCACCAACACCACTTAATCAAATCTTCATCAATCAACACATTGATACTCAAGAACACTCAACAACAACAACTGGGATTAGAAAGATAACTTTCAAAGCACCAAATCATGAACCATCTTAATTGAAGATACACAAGAACATCCCAAACACTCTCCCAAATCCACAACTCAAGATATAATCATTTCGGAGCACAATGGATAAAATACCAGAATACTGTGATACTAAACATTGAAAAACCAATCCTCATAGTATCATGAAACCAACACTGAATCAACTAGAGATACTTCATTACTAAAATCACAAATCCTCTTGTAGACTTGCTGAAGTAGATTAACTCACCAAACCAAGTCTCTGTAATATTGGAATATAGAAAAAAAAAAATGAATATGTCAACATCAATGACAACAACATATCCTAGTAGTAGCAATATCCAACAATCTCCCCCTTTGACATTGATGGCAACATATGGATGTGAAAAGCAATCAATGCAAATAAATAAATCAATACTGGCAATCTCCCCCTGAGATCATGCACACAAAGCTTTAAAAATAATGTTGTTTTTCACATGCTTCTCTCCCCCTTTGACAACAATGCCAAAGACACATAAAAATCATGCATCTCTCCCTCTAAGAAGGATAATCTCTCTCCCTTAGGATAAACTCACAAATTTGAACATCTGAACCACTCACTAACTACTCCCTCTGAGTAGCAACACCTGATCATCAATCCGGATAAGAAGACAAGACTATGAAGTCCACCAGGTTGATGCATCTCAATGCATCTAGTTCTCATCAGGAGGGGTAGAGACCCCTAACTTATCTCTCAGATATACAAATGTATCTACAAGCAAAGGCTTAGTAAAAATATCTGCAATTTGATCCTTTGTAGATACATACTCCAATTTGACATCTTCCTCACTGAATTTCTCTCTCAAGAAATGATATTAAATTGATATATGTTTTGTTTAAGAATGCAGTATCATATTCTTGGAAGTATCAATAGCACTTGAATTATCGCAATATATAATAGTAGGCTCATCATAAACAACTCTAATGTCCTTCAGCATTTGTTTCATCCAAACTACCTAAGCACAGTTTCTAGCAGTAGCAATGTATTCAGCTTCTGCAGTAGATAGAGAAACAACATCTTGCTTCTTACTCACCCAAGAAACCAACTTCTTTCCCAAAAATAATGTTCCATTAGTAGTGCTCTTCCGTTCATCAACATCACCTTCCCAATCAGCATCAGTATAAGCACATAACATGAAATCATCATTCTTCAAATACCAAAAACCATAGTCAATTGTTCCCTTCAAGTATCTGAAAAATCCTCTTCACAACAGTAACATGACTTTCTTTAGGATCATCTTGAAATATTACACAAAGACAAACAACATGCATAATATATGTTCTAGTCTAAGTCAAGTATAGCAGTCCACCAACCATAGATCCATACAATGTCTGATTAACTTTCAGAGATTCATCATGCTTAGACAACTTGCATCCAGTCACCATAGGAGCTCCAACATGTTTGGAGTCATCTAACCCAAAATTCTTCAAGAATCCCTTCACATACTTAGACTGAGAAATGATAATGCCTTTATCAGGTTGTGTAATCTACAATCCTAAGAAGAAATTAATTTCACCTATCATAGACATCTCAAACTCTTTTTGCATATCATCAACAAATTTCCTACTCAAATCATCATCTCCAAAAATAATATCATCAACAAAAACTTCATCAATCAAAATGTTATCATTATCAACCTTAAAGTATAAATTACTATAGCAGTACCTTTAATAAATCCCAACTTCATCAAATACCTATCCAATCTAACATACCAAGCTCTAGGGGCTTG
Organism: Cryptomeria japonica; assembly: GCF_030272615.1. NCBI lineage: Eukaryota > Viridiplantae > Streptophyta > Pinopsida > Cupressales > Cupressaceae > Cryptomeria > Cryptomeria japonica. Next base: position 288,383,374 of record NC_081405.1, read on the forward strand.
TTTAAGTCCATACAATGCTTTCTTCAATCTGCATACCATGTCTCCTTAATCTGATCATGAAACCCCATCTATTTTCTCAATGTAGACTTCCTCTTCCAATTCACCATTCAAGAAGGCTGACTTGGCATCCATCTAATATACCATGAAATTATTATAAGAAGCATATACAAGAAGTAATCTAACAGCTTCAATTCTAGCTACCAGAGAAAAAGTACAACCTCATAATCAATTCCTTCCATTTGTGAGTATCCTTTACATACCAGTCTTGCTTTGTTTCTAACCACTTCACCGACTTCATTCAATTTTTTTTGGAACACCCATTTTGTACCAATCACATTCTTGCCTTTTGGTCTCAGAACAAGTTCCCATGTATTGTTCTTCTCAATCTGATTCATCTCTTCTTCCATAGATTTTATCCAATTCTCATCTTTACAAGATTCAACAACATCTTTAGGTTCAATCTTGGAAGTCAAACATATCTCTTTAGAAACAATCCTTCTCCTAGTCATCACACCTTTATTTTTATCACCTATAATCTAATTTTCTAAATGATTTAATCTCACATACCTCAGAGTCTTCTGATTATTTTGATTCTCAAGTTATTGAACCTCTTCACCGATAGCAATAATATTTGGATTAATTGTCTCTACCAAATCATTTTGCTTTAGGCTCTCAGTATGCACTTGCATTGAAATAACATCTTAATCATCAAACTCATATCCACATGTTCTGATCTTCTTTCCATGACATTCATCAACCCTCACATTTTTCACTTTCCACTATCTTTCTCAACGTCTTATTGTAACATTGGTAGGCCTTTCTCTTAGTAGAATAACCCAAGAAGATTCCTTCATCACATCTTGCATCAAAATTTCTTATATCCTCATCTCTTTTGATATAACATTTGCTTCCAAAAATTCTGAAATATCTAACTGTAGGAACATGACCAAACCATAACTCATAAGGAGACTTACTAGAATCACCTTTTATATGCACCCAATTGAATGTGTATACAACAATGCTAACAACTTCTTTCCAAAAGGTCTTCAAAACATCCCCTTCAATCAACATAGTCCTAGCAACATCCAAAATAGTTATATTCTTCCTTTCAACAACTCCATTTTGTTGAGGGGTTCTAGGAGCAAATAATTGTCTTCCAATTAAATACTTTTCACAAAATGGATCAAACTCGCCGGATGTGAATTCTCCTCCTCTGTCATATCTCATACATTTCACCTTCAATGTTGTTGATGTCTCCACCTTAGCTTTGAATATCTTGAATTTCTCTTGTGCTTCTGATTTCTCCCTTATAAAAGTAACCCACATCATTCTAGAATAGTCATCAATCAACAACATGAAATACTTGTCACCCTGCATACTTCTCACTCTATTAGGACCACACAAATCAGTATGCACAAGATCTAATAATCCATTAGATGTATACTTCTTACACTTGAATGAAATTCTTGTTTTCTTTCTCAACTAACATTCTTTATATACTGGATTAAAAGGTTTCACAATCTTAGGACAAATCTCTAACAACTTGAGTAGAACTTATCTTAATCATATAGTCAAAATTAACATGACACATCCTTCTATGCCACAACCAGCTTTCATCTATCTAAGCAATCAAACAACTTTTCTCACTAGCATTCAAATGAAAGATATTGTTGGTATTTTGGTATGGTTTTGTCATTGATGTCAACACCTGCTAAATACACCTACTTTGGAGATCCAACAACATTCACCGGCAAACAGTTACCGGTATATGGTTAACCGGCAGGATATAATGTTCACCGGTACCTGCATTGACATGGAAGACACTTGGTAATGTCGAAGACATCATATGGACACTTTACTTTGAAGTAATAATCATTGGTATATTCTCATTTGCATATTTGCTTTTATCGGCCAATAGGTTCAGGTTATCAAGGGTTACACCAGCAGGTTTATCTTTTCCAGATCAGCATGGCACACTATGGAGATGATTTATTATTGTTGTAAATGCATTAAGCCGACATGTTCAATCGGTTATTGCATTGGATATTGTATTGTTTGTAAAATATTTTTATTGTAATATCTTGTAGAGCCGACCTACTAAAATTGGTCTTAGGGTATGGTATAAATGTAAGATCCTATTTGTAAGATCAAGTGTGGAATACGAAAAAGATTTAAGGAAGGGTATATGCGAGATCAAGCAGGGATATACACGAAGACATCATTTGAAGGTGAAGTTAGGTTTTTGTAGAAGCATATCAGCATTACACCGGTACTGAATTCAGCATATGAAGATGCTATTTTGTGCAGTACATTCTCATTGGATTTAACCATCCAACTGTAGTCAGTGTGACTCCCATTTGTGATTGAGTAGTGAGCTCTAGGATGTTGGCCTTTCTGCATGTGCAGACCCCTCTTTGTACACTTACTATCTGCAATAGTATCATTTGATTGTGGGTAAGGTTTCCCATTGTAGTTTTTCCCCTTACAGGGTTTCCACGTACAAATATTGGTGTCATGTGTTGTGGATGACTTTGTGCTTATGTTTCATGCATTAATTCTTACTGGTACAACAATTTTCTGTTAACATTGTCTACCGGCATACTTAACTGATTTACCGGTATTAAGCATTAAGTTGGTTAATAAGTTTTTGGTTTGAATTTATTAGACAACTGATTCACCCCCCCCCCTCTCAGTTGTCTCTGGGACCTACAATTGGTATCAGAGCCTAGTCCTCTTTTTGCAGAAGTTTAACAACTTGAGGAGATCCAATGTCTACTAATTATTTCAGAAAGGATAGTCCTAAACTTGATGGAACCAACTATGGGATATGGAAAATCAGAATGGAGACACATCTGAATTGCATTGGTAAAGACATCTGGGAAGTTACTAAGAATGGTTATACTATTGCTGTAGCTAGTCAGACTACTCTCATTACTTTAGCTAAAGATGAAGAAAATGATTGCAAAGCAAGAGAAGCACTTTTGAGCGCATTATCAGATAGATCCACTGTAAAATTTATTTGGGATCATTTGGAAACACTAAATGAAGGGGATTCCATAGTCAAAATTGCAAAACTTGAAAGCTTCCGAGTCAGGTATGAACATCTGAAAATGGAAGAAGATGAAAGGATTCCTGCTTTTATGGAAAGAGTAAATGAAATTGTTTTGGGTATCAAATGTTGTGGAGGAACCTTGAGTGAAGATGAGATTGTTTCAAAAATCTTAAGAGGTTTGCCACCGGCATATAAAATGAAGGTTACTGCTATAAATGAGTTGAGAACAATGCCTAATACATCAGTAACTAGGGATACATTGATTGGAAAACTTTCAGCTTTTGAAATTGAGGAATTTGGTCCTGTTGTTACTATAAAAAATGATTTGTCCTTCAAAGCATCCACATCATTTGCTCCATCCTTCGACAAATCAGACTGGAGAGCCTTTTATGCAAGAGAACTTGAAGAAACTAGGAAGGAGAATGAAGAGCTTGAAGAACTTGAAGCACTATTCGCAAGAAAAATGCCAAAAGGTTCAATTGGAAGTAAGTATGAAGGTAAAGCACCCTTTAAATGTTTCAACTGCAATAAGATTGGTCATATGGCTTCAAGATGCCCTGATAGACATGCTAGAATAAGAGAAGAAGCTAGAAGGACATACAAACCTAATCTTGAATATCAGAGATATAGATTTAAGAAAAACAAAGATAAATCTTGTTACATTGTTGATGAAGGTGTGACTGATGATTCTGATGAGGATCCAGCAGACAACGGATGGGTCTTTGTTGCTATAACAGAAGATCAACCGATACCTATTGCTCAACTGATAGAACAAGCCCTAGAAGCTAAAGTTGAATCAAAGGATGAATGGATTATTGACTCGGGATGCTCACATCACATGACTGGAGACAAAGGTAAATTCTTGAACTTTCAAGAATACAATGGAGGTTTAGTGAGATTCGGAGATGATAAAGCCTGTTCAATCAAAGGTAAGGGTTCAATATCTCTTGATGGTAAACATAACACTGACAATGTCTACTATGTTGAAGGATTAAAACATAATCTTTTAAGTGTTGGTCAATTAGTTGAGAAAAATTTTCAGTTACAATTTAAAAATGGAAAATGCAAAATCATGAATAGAACTGGTTTGGAAATTGCAACCGGTAATCAGACTAGAGGTAATATCTTTCATTTGAATAACAGTGAAAAGGCATGCTTAATTGCACATATAGATGAAAGTTGGCTATGGCATAAAAGACTATGTCATATAAATTTTGATTGCATGGTAAAAATCAGTACTTCTAAGGCAGTTAGAGATCTACCTAAAATTGTGAAACCTCAAAATACAATTTGCAAGGAATGTCAATTTGGAAAACAAGTTAGAGCTAGTTTCAAAAGTATTCGAGAAAGATCCAATAATGCTCTTGATTTAATTCACACTGATTTATGTGGTCTAGCTAGAACTAAAAGCTTACAAGGTGATAGATATTTCATGCTAATTATTGATGATTATTCTAGAATGTGTTGGGTTACTTTTCTCAGAGAAAAATCAGAAGCACTTGGGAAGTTCAAGCTATTCAAAGCAATGGTTGAAAATGAAACTGGTAAGAAAATTAAATGTTTAAGATCAGATCAAGGAGGAGAATTCACATCTAGAGATTTTAATACATTCTGTGAAGTAAATGGAATCAAAAGACAGTTATCAACACCTCGGACACCACAACAGAATGGAGTTGTTGAAAGGAAAAATAGAACTATTTTGGATGCAGCGAGAAGTATGTTATCAGAAGCAAATCTACCACATGTGTACTGGAGAGAGGCAGTAAGCACTATTGTCTATACATTCAACAAAGTTCACATCAAAGGTGAAACCGGTAAGACCCCTCATGAACTATGGTTTGGTAATACTCCTACTCTTAAGTATTTCAGAATTTTTGGAAGTAAATGTTATATTAGAAGAGATGAGTATATTGGTAAGTTTGATCCTAGAAGTGATGAAGGAATATTTCTTGGTTATTCATCTAAGAGTAAAGCATATAGATGTTTTAATAAAAGATTACAGAAAATTGTTGAAAGTACAAATGTAAAAATTGATGAACAATTCAGAGGAACTTCAAGGTATATAGACTCTGAACCGGTAATAGAAATTATGACAAATGAACCTACAATAAATCCACCGATACAGAATGATGATCCAGTTACTCCGGTATCATCAGAGGATTCCACAGAAATTGAACAACAACAGACTAAGACACCCCGGTATGTAAGACTGAATCATTCTGAAGATTAGATAATTGGAAGCAAATTTAAAGGAGTCATGACAAGAGGAAGATTGGCGAATGAAGAGGTATGTCTTATTTCTCAAATTGAACCATTATCTATCAATGAGGCATGTGAAGATAAATTTTGGATTAAAGCTATGGAAGAATAATTAGGACAAATTGAGAAAAATAATACTTGGACATTAGTTCCCCGGCCTGAAAATAAAAATGTACTTGGAACCAAATGGGTATTTAGAAACAAACTCAATGAAGATGGTAAGGTTGTCAGAAATAAAGCAAGACTAGTGTGTAAGGGATATTCTCAGAAAGAAGGAGTTGATTACAATGAAACCTTTGCACCAGTAGCTAGAATTGAGGCAGTTAGATTATTCTTGGCCTTTGCAGCTCACAAGGATTACAAAGTTTATCAAATGGATATTAAATGTGCATTCTTGAATGGAGATCTTGAAGAGGAAGTCTATATTGAACAACCTGATGGATTTTCCTTGACAGATGACAATGATATGGTTTGCAGATTAAGAAAAGCTCTGTATGGATTAAAACAAGCTCCAAGAGCTTGGTATGCAAGATTGGATAAGTATCTTTTAAAGATTGGTTTTACTAAAGGAAATGCAGTTAGCAATTTATATTACAAAGTAACTAATGATGACATCTTGATTATGGAAGCATTTGTTGATGATATAATCTTTGGAGGAGAAGATGGATTATGCAAAGAATTTTCTCTTGAAATGCAGCATGAATTTGAAATGTCTATGATCGGAGAAATAAAATTCTTTTTAGGATTGCAGATTTTACAGACTGATAAAGGCATATTTTTGAGTCAATCTAAGTACTTGAAAGAACTACTTAAGAAATTTGGGATGGAGAACTCTAAACCGGTAAGCACACCTATGACTACAAATGACAAATTATCTCAAAGGGATGAATCTACACCTATTAATCCAACTAGATACAAATCTATGATAGGAGGTTTACTGTATTTGATGTTGTTCACCAAAAGTGATAACCCAAGAACACCTGCAAATCTTTCTATGAAATGGCCAATTTCAGTCTACAAAACACATCAGGGCTTGGACATCATAACATAGGACCCTAATTGATCCTCCTGTACTTCAGGTTCTGCTAGACCTAGGGGGGGACACCCTTTTGATGCACTAAATACAACAATTATAGACACATAACTACATCAACACTAAGCAGATAGATCATTTCACAAGCTCAATAGGTTAGGAAACATTACAGATTGGCTAGATCTGTACCTTGTTCCCTCACTGGTTCTTTAGGTGTGTTTTTAATTTTTGCTTTATCTTTTTCATATTCTGCCATTTTTTGAGTTTTTACTAATTCCTTAGCCCTGGGGTTTTGTTTGTTAAACACAAAACCACCTTTTGGATTGAATTTTATGTTTATATCCTTATCTGTTCCAGAAACAATCTTAGCCTTAGTACATTTTTTCTCAATATTCTGAATAGGGGAGATCACATCCATGGATGTGATATTACTCATGAGGATCTCCGGTTGAATTTGGTAGATCAAGTGGTTTGTAATGATTTTGATGGGTTTGAATTTAAAACACAAACACCCTTAAACATGAAGGGAAATTAGATTTGTCTTTTAAAATATATATCTGAAAACATCCCCAAACTTGCAAGACCAGTGCCTTGTTCATTGGGCTATACAGTCACAGACAGAACTACAAATATGAATCATAGATGCAAGCTTATTTTCCTTAAACAAGATGTTCATGCATCAATACCTTATATTAATGCACTATTTGATTCATTCACAATTTTATCAGATCTAGAAATATATTTCATCATTTATGACTGACTACAGAGTTTAAAACCTTCCTTGAAGGATACCTGTAAACAATCACACAATTTCCTTGAAATTGACAAATCTTATCCTCCTTGAGGATTCAATTCATGATAATGAAATACATACCTAGAGACAATACTGTGAGGAATTTACTCATGCCTGACACAAGCAAGACCTGCAACTAAAATCACATTTACAACAATGCACTGCAATCCTCTGTACCTTGAAACAAACCAAAAGCATTTACAAATTTGGGTCATGATATTCAGAATGTGGAAGCCATCAAATCTGGAGCATTTTCCAAATTTCTAGAACCCTTACAACTGAGAAGAATTGGGAATAAGAAGGAGAGGGAACCAAATCAAATCTTCAACTGAATTGCCAAGTGTCTCCTCTCTAACTGAATTTCAATATCAACCAAACTACTTCCAAAATATCTAATCTTCACCAAAATTAACTTCATAATCAGATTCCTCATTCCAAGAGCTTTCCAAAAATATATAACACTTTATATCTTGGCCAAAAATTGAGCCCTAAGCGAATTAATTCCCCAATGTACACCATCATTTAAATTTTTCATTTATTAATATAGTTTAAACTATATAATAAACATGATTTTAATTTTGATTTTTGGTTCTGATTATGCTCTGACGCGTTGTCACGTGGCAGCCTCCGATTGGTCGATGGGGTTGACCAGATGCCACCTGGGATGACACCTCATCTTTTGCCACTTGTCGGCCATGTCACCGCCACTGGGCTGCTTGCTTGTACGCCACGTCATCGCCACTGGGTGCCATCGGGACCCGCCTGCTAGACATCTGACTGTACCCGCCACCTGACTTTCGCAACTTCACAGCGTCTAAAGTTCGTGCATCTTCAATCTATGAAACCACGTGGGCCGTCGATCTCCATCTAACATGCTCGACCATTACCCTTTTCGCAACTTCGCAGGGTTTAACGTTCGAGCATCTTGCCTTTGCAAAGCCGCGCACACCGTTGATCCATCTTGAACCTGCTCACTAGTTAAGCCGGCCTTTCTCTACAAAATTTGTCTATCTGCCTCGAGAAGCGTGCCTACGTGGGGTCCACCTAGTCGTCGTCTAGTCACCTCCTCCGTCGCATCGAGATCCATGCTCACGCATGGGCCCACCTTGGGCGCCCATAGGCACCATCTGTCAAAAGCCTTTATGGCTTAGACATATTAGATGAGTAAGGTTTTTCATTTAAATACGAAAAAGAGCCACTTCCCAGCCAATGTGGGATAATGCATTAAGCTTGGGACTGTGCATTTTGAAAATTTTCTCTGCAACTTTGCATTCATTGAATATTCCAAATGGCCTTTTAAGAATACCATGGCTGGGGACGATGCTGGCAAGGTCATGGAAACAAGCTTTACACCTACCAATGCCATTTTGTCTGTATTTAAATCCTTTCTATTTTATGTGGCTTTACACATACCACATGAAAGGGGGTTGCCAAACTACTACTCACACTTGGCTTGGAGGTTTATACATGCTGCTCACTACCAGCACATGAGAAGAGGGGAGGATTGCAAGGCTACGCCACATTCCACACTCCAAACATTGCATTTGCTGAATTTAAAACATTTTAATGTAGAATATGTTGACTGAGTATCACGTGGGGGGGGGCTTGACTGTTTGCATTCACTGTGAAAGTATTTTGTGCCTTCCCCATACTCCACATTCTGTTCCACGCAGGGAGGAGTTACTCTGTTAAATTGTATTTGCTGCAACTTCAATGCCTCCCAAACATCCACGCACAACAAGGAGGAAACAAGATTGGTTTGCATTTGTTTCAAAATTTGAAATGTATGTTCAACCACCACGTACCATAGCAGGGAAGAAGTTTGGATTGGCTGCCAAATTTAATTTGTATTGGAAATATTTCTATGCTTCTCATTTGCCTCTCCTCCAGCCAATTGCTATTTGCTGCTAATTGTTTTAGTTTGTTGTTGTGACTGTTTCGCCATCCACCAGAGACTTCACGTGGGGGAGGAGAATGGCACAAAACATTGCCAGCATTTAAATTTGTTTGAATGTTTCCCTGTGGCTTTTCACCATGCCACACACAGGAAAGAGAGAGAGAATGGGAGGGGAGGGTGCTGATGTTTGGATTTTGCTATTTTAAAGTGTATTCTTTAAAAACCCCTTTCAAAGCCACAACCTGTGCAGAAGGAGGATGCTGGAGTTTTCATTTGGTTTAAAATTTTGTGTCTGCTACCACATACTGCAAGAAGAGAGTTTTGTGAATATGCCACATTGGACTTTGGTTAAACACCATTGGCATTTCCTTACATTTTAATTGGTTGCTCATACGTGGAAGGTTTGGTTGGCGATTGAACTTGCTGCCACATTTTCTTTGAAATTTGCTTAAAACCTCCTTTCAGCACCGCACACAGGAGGACATTGGTACATTTACTAATTTGCATTGGATTGGAAGTTGTACTCTTTCACTTGCCATGCAGAGAAAGGATTATTGGCTGCCTTGTAAATTTTGAATTACACCTACCAGCATTTGCATTGAGAACTTATAATGCCTCATTTGTTAACTACCAATTTGCAATTTGGTTTAATAAATGTGCCTTTGTATTTCTACTGCACAGGAGATGGATTTTATCATCATCACTCTTATAACATGTTTCAAAATCAAAATCAAAATTTAGATACTCTAAAAATCTCTCAGTGAACAAAGTCGCTAATAAAATAATAAGGCACAGGCATGATCCAGGTCGGGCCCCAAAGTGGGTCCGACTAAAAAAAATTTCGTTTTCAAGCAACTGGCCTCTGGAATGCTTCACGGACCTCAAAAATACCTTTGGGAATGATCGAAATTGTTTTCGGATCACTAATCCGCATTTTACAACCTTCAGGCAATTACGCCACAATTTTCGCATTTAATCGTGACGTAATTTTCAAACCTGTCAAAACACCTTTCTGGAGCTCGCCATTTGACAGGCGTGTACTCTGCTATACAAGGATGAATTCTACCAAATGGTTTCTCAAGATGAGTCCCGAGCGAAGAGTTATTAATTTCTGAAAATGCCCAACTGGCTTTGTCGACACTGCAGACCTGATGAAGTCAATGTCCTAGCAACACATGACGCCTTTCTCAAAAATATCAAACGAGCTCCGTAGGCCCTCAAATTTGAAACATAGGTACCTTGAAGTACATATTAAATCATAGAATCCTTAGTTTGATCGCAAAACTGACAGGATGTAAACGACGCACTCACAAAAATGGCTACATTAACTGATATATCACTGAAAGTACGGATAACTGCATTTGATGGCAAAATGAGCTCTTTTGAAAACCGATCAAACGGATTGGTAGAGGCTTGAAATTTGAAACGTAGCTCATCATTTATACCAAAATTAGCTTGGAACAAACATTCTGACATGATGCTTACTGAGGCAACTTTTACACTTATGCGAAACAGGGCTCCGACTAGCTGTCGAAACAGGGACTAGTCAAACCACACAAACTGCAAATAGATTTGGCTATGAAAACTTAGCAAATGGATTTGTCAAGACCTGAAATTTTGTAGGCTAACTCACATTAATGCATACAATTTAATCCATTTTGAATTTCTCCATGATGATCAACAGGGCAAAAGATGTAATCGCTCAAAGAAGGCTACTCAATAAAATCTACATTTGTGCCTAGAATGCACTTTTAGCTCACCCCTCAAACTGGGTACCTCATAAACTTATCTAAATTGAATTCTGAAAGTTGCACATCACTGAATAGGCCAAATGAAAGGTGTGGGACATGAATCCCGAGCCTTACCCTCTGAAAATCAACGGGCTCCATTTTACCCGCTTGCTAACTAGGCATTCAAACTGACTCATTTAGGTTCCTTTCTGACATACAGAGCAAAATTTTGAAATGGGCCTATAAAATTTGGCTCAAATTTAATTAGTCCCAACATTTGACACAAACCAGACCTAATATTATGAATGCAGTATGTATAGTTTCTAGATTTCAGAGTAATCCTAGGGAAAATCATGAATCAACAGTAAAAAGGATTTTCCAGTACTTACAAGGCATAGCAAATCTTGGATTATGGTATCCTAAAGATGAAAATTTTGATCTATATGCATACATAGATGCAAATTGGGCAGGAGATGTGGATGATAAAAAAAGTGCCACTGGAGGAGCATTCTTTCTTGGAAAGAGATTAGTTTCTTGGTTAAGTAAGAAACAGAGTTGTACATCTTTATCAACAGTAGAATCAGAATATGTTTCCGCAGCAACAAACTGTACACAGGTACTTTGGCTTAAGCAAATGTTGAAAGACATAAAGGTAAAATGCAAGGAACCTATTACTATTTATCGTGATAACACTGCATCAATTGATATATCTAAGAATCCAGTATTACATTCTAAAACAAAACATGTTTCTATCAAACTGAATTTTCTAAGGGAAAAAGTTGAAGAAAAGGAGATAAAACTGGTTTATGTGAATACTAAAGAACAGCTTGCAGATATTTTCACAAAACCTTTGCCTAAGGAAACTTTTGAGTATCTCAGAGATCATCTCGGAGTCTTACCTCCACCAGTAGAGACTTAGACAGTTGATGATTGTCATCAACCGGCAGAATTAAATGGACAAATCTTTTATTCCGGTATTTGATGAGGAAGCTACCTCCCAGGGGGAGTAGTTGGTATATTGAATTGGTTGGTATTTTGTATGAACTTGACCTTTTGTGACTTTGGCATTTGATGTCAAAGGGGGAGAGATATATGGAAAAACATTAGGGAGAGATGTATGAAAAATGCATTATCTTTTTGAGGAGAGATTGGTATAAGAGATTGGTATAAACACATATCACTCCCAGGGGGAGAAATGGAGATTGTTGGTTTTTGTACTTGGCATTTCTGTTTTGGCACTTTGATGGTTTTTCCATCTTGTGTTGCCATCAATGCCAAAGGGGGAGATTGTTGGTATTTTGGTATGGTTTTGTCATTCATGTCAACACCTGCTAAATACACCTACTTTGGAGATCCAGCAACATTCACCGGCAAATAGTAAACTGTGTAAATAGTTACCTGTATATGGTTAACCCGTAGGATATAATGTTCATCGGTACCTGCATTGACATGGAAGACACTTGGTAATGTCGAAGACATCATGTGGACACTTTACTTTGAAGTAATAATCATTGGTATATTCTCATTTGCATATTTGCTTTTACGGCAAATAGGTCCAGGTTATCTAGGGTTATACCGGCAGGTTTATATTTTCCAGATCAGCATGGCACGCTATGGAGATGATTTATTATTGTTGTAAATGCATTAATTCGACATGTTCAATTGGTTATTGCATCGGATATTGTATTGTTTGTAAAATGTTTTTATTGTAATATCTTGTGGAGATGACCTACTAAAATTGGTCTTAGGGTATGGTATAAATGTAAGATCTTATTTGTAAGATCAAGTGTGGAATGCGAAAAAGATTTAAGGGTATATGCGAGATCAAGCAGGGATATACACGAAGACATCATTTGAAGGTGAAATTAGGTTTTTGTAGAAGCATATCAGCATTACACCGGTACTGAATCCAGCATATGAAGATGCTATTTTGTGCAGTACATTCTCATTGGATTTAACCATCCAACTGTAGTCAGTGTGACTCCCATTTGTGATTGAGCAGTGAGCTCTAGGCTGTTGGCCTTTCTGCATGTGCAGACCCCTCTTTGTACACTTACTATCTGCAGTAGTATCATCTGATTGTGGGTAAGGTTTCCCACCATGGTTTTTCCCCTTACAGGGTTTCCACGTACAAATATTGGTGTCATGTGTTGTGGATGACTTTGTGCTTATGTTTCATGCATTAATTCTTACCGGTACAACAATTTTTTGTTAACATTGTCTACCGGCATACTTAACTGATTTACCGGTATTAAGCATTAAGCTAGTTAATAAGTTTTTGGTTTGAATTTATTAGACAACTGATTCACCCCCCCCCCCCCTCTCAGTTGTCTCTGGGACCTAGAAATATTACCTTTAGTCTTAGTTCTTGATGCAATCTCTATACCAGAGGCATTCAAAATCTTGCATTACCATTCTTGAATGCAAATCATATCCCTTATCAACCATCTATCCAACACTCAAAATATTATGGTTCAAACCTTCAACATATAAGACATCATCAGTATTATGCTTACCATCAAGAGAAATAGAACCTCTACCATGAATTACACAAGCTTTATCATCTCCAAATATTTCTATACCACCATCATGCTTATCCATATTCACAAATTTACTTTTATCGCCTGTCATATGATGTGAACAACCACTGTCAATTACACATTCATCTTTCTCTTCAATCTTAGCAGCTAAAGCTTTCTCCTCAACAATATAGCTTGTAGAATTCACTGGTTCTGGATTATCTTCCTTGATAGCAATAAATAGAAATTCTTCTGAATTCCCATTCTCATATTCTTCATCTGTCACACCTTCATCAGTAGCATAATAACATGTCTTCTGATATATGTACTTCTGGTTAGGCTTATAGGGCTTATCATACTTGTCATGCTTCTCATATCTATCATGCTTATCAAATTTATTATGCTTATCATACTTTGACATTCTTTCAAGACACCTAGAAGCAAAATGTACTATCTTATTACAAGAGAAATATTTCAAAGGCAACTTTCCATCATACTTACCGGCTCCCTTAGGAAATCTCCGAACAGTAAGTGCTTCAAGCTCATCCAACTTTGTTTCGTGTTCTTCCCTCTCTCTCATTTCTCTTTCATATCTGTAAACCCTAGATGAGCTTTCTCCCGAATCATACTTATGCTTCCCGGATATAGAGGCTTTAAATGCAGTCTCATATTTACTATGAGATTCTCCAAATTCACTCAAATCAAAAGCAATGAGTTTACCAACCAACATGTCTCTTGTCACAGTGGTCACAGTTCAGATCTCATCAATAGCAGCAACTTTAGATTTATAAGGAGACAAGGATCTCATCTTCTTCAAGATTTCCACTAGAACATCTGATGTTCATGACAAGTTCATTCAATTTATCCATAAAAGATGATATGTTCTCATCTTCTCCCATCTTCAGCATCTCATACTTCCCTTTTAAACTCTGCAATTTAACAATTTTGACATTTTTATATCCTTCATACAAAGTCTCTAACTTTTCCCAGATCTCATGTGCAGTCTGCAATCCCATCACATTAGTCATCTCTAAATGGGTTAGGGCACTAAGAAAGGATTTTTTAGCTCTTAAGTTATGTTCAGCATGCTTGATCTCATTTGCAGTAATTGGATCATTCTGAGGAACATTGTAGGTATTCTTTGTAATCTTCCAATAATCATCTCCAAGACACTTCAAATGACACTCCATCTAGTCATTCCATACGATGTAATTACTTCCATCAAATATTGGACTCTCTTTCTTGAAAACATAGGTTACCATCCTGGATCTCCTCAAACAGTCAAGCTTCTTTCAGATGATCTAACTCTGATACCAATTGTTGGCAACAACAATGAAGTAAAACTGAAAGGGGGGTGTGAATCAGTTTTCACCAGATCTAACAAATTAAGTACAACTTCATATCTGATCAATTGCAGCAAGAAAAAAGATAAGCACAATAGAAGCAACACACATAACACCAATATTTTGACATGGAAAACCCAATTAAGGGAAAAAACACGATGGGAACCTACCCACAATAAGATGATACTTTGTAGTAGTATGTGACACTAGTACATTTGGGCCTAATTTTCGACGGCTAATTGTCGGATTTGCGACACCCACACGTCGGACTTTCGAACAACTTTACTGTCTAAAACTCATCGTCGGGCTTCCCGATGATGCCATTTGCATGGACCGTCTGACAATGTAATGAACTCATTCGACGGTGGCTATATTTGCACCCCTCACCACAAATATCAATGAATTTCCATCGAATTTCTGATGGATGTTATGATTGCTCCTCGATGACCGTCTGACATGGAAGTGACGTCGGATATACAACATCCTTGTCAGACATTTCATTAGTTGTCATCGGAATTATGATGGAGAGAGATGATGTGGGTCAAACGACTTTGTCGTTGGTGAATGAAAGCATTGAACGAGTTCTATTTATAAAATTTGCATTAAACATTTATTATTTCTTTGATTCAGTGTTATTGCAAAAATTGATTATCAATGATGTTTCCTTTCTCCAAGAATTGTCTAGGATCTTTCCGTCAGATAATATGTAACATCGAATGACTAAATCATTTCTTTACAAATGCTTATTTTATTTAATTATTATCTGAGTGTGAATTAAAATTTATATATGTACGGAAGCAAAACATACAAGCTTTAGAGTCATGTGCAAGCAAAATTCCTAAAAGAAAGCAAGCAGGCATTATCTTGAATGACATGAAAACAAGCTCATCAGCTGCCTAGAAGAGAGCAATTGGAGAAAAGCAGAGGAAAGTGTTAAAGGGTGATAAATAGATAGAGAGTATGCAATACAAACAAACAATGTCTGGAATGTCTGATGTGACGTCTCTAATTTATGTCCGAAGGGACTAACTGGTTTTGGAGTTCCTGTGAAACCTATTAGGCCATGCTTTGGAGGAAATCAATGTGTTCATGCAAGGAGCACCTTTTTTCTATTATGAGAATGATGCTTTTGCACCGAAGGATATTTGGAAGTCAATATCCAAGAAATTCTATAGTGTGGAACCAGAGTTGGTGGACTCGAAGTAATTTTCAGCTTTCAGAAGACCAAGAGGTTATGTACACAATCTCCAAATAGAAGGGCGATTTCAATCATTACCTCTCCTCCCCATGACCATTCAGGAAGCAATTCCTCAAACAAAAGACTATTGTCCTCCATGGGATCAAATAAAAAAATTGAAGCATAGACTCTAGACGATGTGGTGGTGTCCTTCGTGAAGAACTCTGCACTATAATTGAAAATTCATGAGGGAAACTACAAGATAGTGAAGAGAAATACAATCTTGAAAAGTGGGAAGAATGGATCTTGGTTTGGGTGGGGCCAAGTCAAGTGGCTCCTCTAGAGGTTGATGAGATATAAATCATATTAGGATTTGAAAAAGATCACACTTGTGGAACTTCATGTGCGAGTGATCGATTACGGTGTTTGGGTAATCAAGACATTACCCATTTGGAATGCAATTGTATCTATTTGGAATGCATTACCCAAATAGCCCAATCGATCACTCGCACATGAAGTTCCACGAGTGTGATCTTTTTCAAATCCTAATATGATTTCTATCTCGTCAACCTCTAGAGGAGCCACCTGACTTAGCCCCACCCAAACCAAGATCCATTCTTCCCACTTTTCAAGATTGTATTTCTCTTCACTATCTTGCAGTTTCCCTCATGAATTTTCAATTATAGTGCAGAGTTCTTCACGAAGGACACCACCACATCGTCTAGAGTCTATGCTTCAATTTTTTTCTTTGATCCCATGGAGGCTAATAGTCCTTTTTCTGAGGAAGTTCTTCCTGAATAGTCATGGGGGGGAGAGGTAATGCTTGAAATCGCCCTTCTATTGGGAGATTGTGTACATAACCTCTTGGTCTTTTGAAAGCTGAAAATTACTTCGAGTCCGCCAACTATGGTTCCACACTATAGAATTTTTTGGATATTGACTTCCAAATATCCTTCGATGCAAAAGCATCATTCTCATAATACAAAAAAGGTGCTCCTTGCATGAACACATTGATTTCCTCCAAGCGTGGTCCAATAGGTTTCGCAGGAACTCCAAAACCAGTTAGTCCCTTCAGACATAAATTAGAGACATCACATCACACACTCCAGACATTGTTTATTGTATTGCATACTCTCTATCTATTTATCACCCTTAAACACTTTCCTCTGCCATTCTCCAATCGCTCTCTTCTAGGCAGCTGATGAGTTTGTTTCCATGTCATTCAAGATAATGCCTGCTTGCTTTCTTTTAGGAAATTTGCTTGCATATGACTCTTCAGCTTGTATGTTCTGCTTCCGTACAGATATAAATTTTAATTCACGCTCAGATAATAATTAAATAAAATAAGCATTTGTAATGAAAAGATTTAGTCATTCGATGTTACATATTATCTGTCGGAAAGATCCTAAACAATTCTTCGAGAAAGGAAACATCATTGATAATCATTTTTGCAAATAACACTTAATCAAATAAATTATAAATGTTTCATGTAATTTTTAAAAGTAGAACTCGTTCAATGCTTTCATGCACCGACGGCAAAGCCGTCTGACCCACACCATTATCCATAATAGAACAAATCAATATAATAGGCTATTATAAAGAATATACACAAAAATATGAAAGAACATTAAATTACCATTACAAACCCATAAACCATTAAATAGTGAAAATAGATATAAATTTGTAAATGTCTCCCTATAAACACCACAACCATAACCAAAAAAAAAAAAATTCTTACCCGTAAAAACTAAGTAGCTGGTGAGTTGCAAGTCTACAACATCTCTCAGATCAAATTGTTTCTTAATTTTATTCTTCTGATTAGTCAATGGATTTAGTTGCATGTACAAGTTTTCTATTTGAAGCCTTCTGTTTCCCTATATTTGAGACTTAATAAAATTATTGCAAGTAGGAAATTGATTCAGGAGTTACGTGTGAAGAATTTGGCAAAGTAAATGATGACAATCAAACTCAAATTTTATCTATCTTGAAAGCCTTTTATCCTGATGGCATTAAATTAAAGTTCTTTCTCTATTTTCTGGTGATATCTGGAGCAGAGGTTGCTTTGCATCTACCTGGGATACATTTAACTTGTGTTGTATCTGCAGAAATATGTATCCTAGGATGATGCAATGCAACCTCTGCTCCACCAATACCAGAGAGAAGAGAAAGTACTTTAATTTAAAGCCATCAGGATAAAATACTTTCAAGACATATATTAGGTATAAAAGGAAGCCTACCTTGTCATTTGAAGGGGTTTACCTACAATTCAAGTGATCTCCTAATTATAAAATCAATTCAATTCCAAGTGAACAGGCAATCAAGCATTGAAGGAGAATTCAAGTTGGTGCAGGTGCATTTGGAAGACCAAAGGACTCAATGAAGCCATTAAAGACTTTTCAAGGTCTTAGGAGTGAAGAGCCAATCAATTATGATGTCTTAAGGGGGCAGCCTTAAACAACACACACTAAGCTTTGACTGCTTAGGTGTGTTGTGGGCCCATTCCTTCCCTTGACGTCCCTTCCCGTCCATTTCCATTAAAAAGACAATCACCATTACCATTTGAATTCAAACAGTGTTCCCGCATTTGACTGCATAGAACAAAGCAAATGGCATGAACTATTTGGTGAGATGCATCAAAGAAACACAATCTAATGGAATGCTATGATTGCAGGATATGCACAAAATGTGTTTGAAATGGATTTAGAAACTTCCAACCAAATGTGATTAGTGAGTATAGATGTTGTAGTGCAACTGCCCAGGTACACATGCATGCAAAATGTGTAAGCTTAGATAAGGCACATGAAATGTTTGACATAATGCCTCAAAGATCACCCAATATCCAATGACAGTTGGGAGAAAGAAAACATCAAATTTTTGAGAATCTTAAATATTTCTTTATTCGTCACTATAAATCTATTATGAATTTAGTCTCAATATTGTAGAAATTTATTCTATTATGAATGCAATATTTAGGGATGTAATCTTTATAATTTTTTATTAATTAGGAAAAGGTCCTAATAGAATCCCCAACTAATTAATCTAGAGAAAGATACCCCTAATGAAAGAAATTCAATCCTCACCTCTATGGTCTTGAAGGCTTTTAAGACATTTGGATTCCTATTTTGGCCTGCTTTTCCTTGACCCTATGTTAAGATAGTAAACTAGTTTGAGAGAATCTATTGGGTGGGAAATTGTGTATGGTTGCAATTATTTTCATGCATGGAAAGTGGTTTAAAGTTTGGACCAATAGAGGATAAGTATTTCTTGAACCTTCGAGGACATGTGTAGAGCACCGCATGGATGTTTCTCCATTATTGAACTCTTTGAATATGTAAGTAAATTATTTTTGGTTGATGACACAGTAAGCGTGGTATTTGTCTTTTCGATATGTTGTGGATAATATTAATCAAATATGGAATTTTTTTGATGCTATATACACTATGTTTTGGATTGAATTTAGGTAAGCAAAGAGGTAATGGAAGAATAAAAGAGGTACACAAAGGAAGAAGAGTGAAATAGGTGGTTTGGGATGGAGGCTACAAGTATATATGATAATTCATATGGATAATTTGTTGTCTATAAAGAGGCAAATAAGCTATCACAACTTCAACAAGAATGAATGCCTCATCTACAGAAGCAAAAGGTACCTCTAATGGTTTCAAAATTTGTCAAAGTAGTTATGATATACCAAATTATCAAGTGGAATATCCTTTAGGTAACTAATATTATCTTCAAACTATTTATTTTGATCTTCATCATATATGGACCTAATTGCCCCACCTTTAGGAGATAACTATAGGAGATAATTTATTACATTTAAAAGTCCATCATAAATAAATTAATTATACATGCTATGTGAATGTTTACTATCACAAATTGATTTTAATTCATTTATCTACATGAATACACTCTTTATTTATTAGTTCTAGGAATGGAGCACTCACATGGGCAAACAAAATGCTCGGTTTGAGAAAAATAGTTAAGAGATTGGATATATTTTTTTATATTTTCCAAATGGCTTGAGTATAATGATAATATAATTTTTAAAATAGGTTTATATCACTTTCCTTTGACTTGGTCATGGAAGATCATCTAAACCCTGAATGCACCTTCATCTTTAAAAACATGTAGTTTAAGGTCAATCATTCATATCTATCTTATCAAACATTAGAGGATTGAGCTTCTAAAATTAAGAAGTACCAAGATGCGTGGTCTAGTAAAAAAATTTTAGTCCTAAATATCCACAAAATTTGGAACAATAATACAAATTTTTAATAATATTTAATTGTAAAAGAAAGGATTAAAATGGAACTAAACACTCTAAATAAATTAATCAGGGTTAAAGGGATAAACTAGGATCAATTCATGAAGGCAAGATCTATTATCTCAAAATTAATAGATTCATGCAAGAAAAGAAATATTAAATCTAGAGATGAAATTCTTGAAAAATTTAGCTAGCTAAAAGTGAAAGAATGTTGTCAAGCTCTCATTTTTGTACAAACTGGAAGAATGCTGGCAAAGGTTGTAGAGAATAAAGGTTGATGGCTGTTGTAGGGTCCGACTTTATACCCACCGATCAAATTCCGTTGGAATTTTGTAAATCCATTTCAACAAACATTGTTTGTGCATATCGTGCAATCCATTTCAACAAACATTGTTTGTGACTATCCTACATGCTTGAGACTGTCACAAAAAGTGAGTGTTGCAGTAGTGAATCTTCCTTTGACCTTTGTGTGTTTGGGAGGGTAAAGACCCACATATCAACTATCTACTTTGACATCCTAGGATGGTGTCCACCTACTCTAAAACCTTGTGGGCACTCTCTGTCTGATACTAACATATACATAACATGTGCCTCTCATATAACCCTATGTTGGCTAGGCCCCACCATAATTAGAAGATCCTAATTACTAAAAACACTAGATTCTCCCCTAAAAGGTTGTTGAGTCATAGAAGGCCTAGCTTGATAGCCCTATAGTCTCTCATACCTAAAATGAGAGACTTTGCCATAGCTGGTTACAAACTTCTCTCATGCCTCTTGTGTCCTCCCATGTACCTCCTTTTCCATAAGAGACTTTTCCATAGCAACCCTAAAGTCATTTGGATTGGCCATGTGTAGGAAAACTAAAATTTTGGGCTTTCCACCCCTAATGAAATAATTGACAAATAACTTGTCTTGAATGTAATATACAAACTACAAGAACTCCAAAAACTAACTCTCATGTTGAGCCACTATGAAACCTTATTATGTAAATTGTGAAACACATCTATGCATCTCTGTCAAAAATATTTTGAAATAGAACACACTTTGAAGCACTCCAAAATGGTATCTAGAGAGGGTTTCCAATGTGAGTTGCTGCATTTTATCCTCCCAGTACCACAAGGTGGAATCAAGTCCTCTCAAAAATTGCATTGAAAATTATGCCTTTAAGTTGCTCACATATAGATGCAACCCAAAGCATAAGTCCAAGCTAAGTAACCAAGACTTAACCTCAACCCCATCACTACACTCACGGTTCTGCAGCAGGGATATCACCTCAATTTTTACATATTCACCTCAATTTGAGTAGTAGCAAATATTGAAGCATAGAGCAGTGAAGGACAACTATAGTAGTAGTTGCCCACAGGATCACGAGATGGATCTATCACCGAGGCTTCTTTCTTTGTTGCCTCTTCCGAACGAAGGGAAGTAGTGAGGAACAACTAACACCTCTCCTTGCAGGGGTTCCCCATTCCAGATGGAGGCTCACCTTCACGACTTTAGATTCTAGGATAACCTTCATTCATTGTGTGGTGTAGGTTAGGGTCATTGATTTCGGTCACTTCACCAATCATGTCTGCGAGAAAAATGATCAATTGATCGACGGTTTATTAGCAAAATGGACATTGGTCGCTTCTGCAGTCATGTCTGCGAGAACAATGATAAATGGAGAGAGGGGTTATGTCTGGGCCCTTACTATTGTATGCCCCTACTATTCTATGGTGCAAGAAGATCTATTCCATCGGATTTTTTTTAGGTCGGAGGATCGATCCACAGTTGTTACGCTCCATCCCAGGGAAGAGGGATTGAAGTCGGTCCAAAGGATGGAGGTAGTTCACCCCTGGTTGAGGAAGTTAGGTTCTCGACAGTTCAGTTGAAGGGAGGGAGGCTCTTAGGGAACCCCACTTAATTCTATTTCGTTACCCCACTAGATTGTTCTCCCTCGTTATTGGTTTAAATCCTAAACCCATACACCCCTAACAAAATGCCAAAAGGCTTACAAATGGGCCCAAAACATGCCCTTATTACATTAAATAATGCCCAAACTTGAAAATTCCTAACAAAACACAAAAACAAAAACATAACAAAATTCCTACCATGAAGCTAGAAAGTTTCCCGTCGCCTGGTATCCTGGTATAACTTCTCTTGCAATACCACTTCATTCCACGGCTGGTTCCCTGTAGAGGCGGGAGGAAGAGGCAGGACAAAGTAATAGCAGAGGTCGACGGGACGAAGATACGGGATTTATGAAATGACTTGGTCTTTTTTTTTTTTTTGAAGTAATGCATGCGGTCATCGAAATTTCGATGAACGTAGGCACTTTTTTAAAAAAAACCAAAATGTCATTGCCAATTCCTTCTCCGTCGAAACCAAATGTTGCATTATCGTTGGAATTCCGACGAAATCGGGCATTTTAAAAAAGAAAATCAAACTTGATCACAATATACCTTCTCCGTCAGAAACCTCCGTCGGAATTTTAGGCCAAATGTATTAGTGTGAAAATTTTACAATGGGGAATGTACATGCATTCAGACACACTTCCTAGAGATCACTGCTCAAAATACAATAACCTAGAAGGCTACAACCCTTAGAGAAGGTTCACTACCTTACAAGAACATTCGAACAACAATCCGGTTTACATGAACTAAAAGAATAGCATCTCCAAATGTCTGATGACAGTTCTGATTAAGCATATTTGTCTACTCTACAACACTCTTTTCTCTACACTTCTCACCAAAAGATGAATTCACTTGTTCGCACATAAACCACTATCTGATAATTCAGACACAACATCGATCACCAAATTAAATGAATATGACACCTATTTATACAAATCATCAACCTTGACTACAAGGTCGACTCAACCCTTAAGACCTAATTACAAAATTACATCACACGATACATAGATCAACCATTGGACCAATACAATTTCATGACGACATAGCATGGACCCAAATAAAATCCATGGACATGCAATGCCACCAGAAGTCTCACCAAGATCATCTGCAACATGCTACACCACCGAAAATGTCACATAACATGAAGAACATCACCAGACCCATAAGATCCTCAATAACACACACAATGATCAATACGGACCAGCAAAACAAATAGGACACAATTAAGAAACACTAACAAGAACATTAGAACCATCTACAATAGTTGCACCAACACCACTTAATCAAATCTTCATTGATCAACACGTTGATACTCAAGAACACTCAACAACAACAACTAGGACTAGAAAGATAACTTGCGGAACACCAAATCACAAACCATCTGAATTGAAGATACGCATGAACATCCCAAACACTCTCCCAAATCCTTAACTCAGGATATAATCATTCTAGAGAACAATGGATCAAATACCAGAACACTGCAATATTGAACACTGAAAAACCAATCCTCATAGCATGACGAAACCAACACTGAATCAACTAGAGATGCTTCATTACTGAATTCACAAATCCTTTTGCAGACTTGCTAATGCAGATTAACTCATCAAACCAACTCTTTGCAATACCGAAAAATAGAAACAAAGGAATATGTTGACATCAATGACAACAACATATCCTAGTAGCAACAATATCCAATAGCAGGGAACAAAGCTTTCTATTGAGAATTGTCCAAAATTTTCTACTAAGAAGGAGGACATGGCCAAGGTGCCTTATGCAAGTGCAGTTGGCAGCCTAATCTATGCAATGGTTTGTACAAGGCTAGACATTGCCCAAACAGTGGGAGTATTAAGTTGATTTATGGAAAATATAGGAAGATGACATTGGGATGTTGTAAAGAGAGTGTTTAGATACCTGAAAGGTACCTCTTAGTATGCTCTGTGTTACCATAGAAATTTGGTTGGATCATAGAAGACTGTAAGCATTCAAGGATATGTGGATTTTGATTGGGCAGGGGACATTGACAATAGAAGATCCACCAGTGGATATGTATTCATGTTGAATGGTGGTGCAATCAGTTGGATGAGCAAGTGACAAATTGTAGTCACTTTGTCCACTACAGAGGAAGAGTAAATGGCAGCAACTCGTGCCTGTCAAGAGGAAGTTTGGCTTAAGCATTTGTGCTATGATGTTGGGTTTAATGTAGGGAATATTTCTATTTGTTGTGACAATCAGAGTGCCATTTGTTTGGTGAAAAATCCTACTTTCCATGCCAAGCTAAAACATGTTGATGTACAATATCACTTTGTTGATGACGTGGTGGAATATGGAAAGGTGAATCTAGAAAAGGTGGATACTCTAAAGAATGTTGCAGATGCATTGACAAAACCTGTGAACACAACAAAGTTGAAATGGTGTGCCAATTCAATGGACCTTGGAGCCCATGAATCTCATTATTGTCTAAGTGTTCTGGAGATACCAGTAAGTTCTTCATCAAGTGGGTGGATGTTGAGAATGGGTGTCTCAAACAAATGGCACTTGGTCTTTGGAATGAGCAGTTTAGTCTAAATAACCTTCATGTTATTGATACAGTAGTTGATAACCTTTGTGTTATACACTCGATTGGAGAAGTTGTGATTTAGGTATAGCATCTGGGTTCGGTAATACTCCACCAAGCAGTCAATCAAAGTCACTTTGATGCTTTTATGAGATACCATGTCGGTAAGACATCAGAGTGGTCTGAGCAAAAAAGACCATTTAGATGTAGCTCGGGATTTCAGTAAGCTTGTTAGAAGAAAGTAAGAAAGTCTCACTCTGTGGAAAAAAGGGCTATACTGGTATGATGGTGTTGGAGTCTTGACGACATGAAGGAGTTTTGGTGTAACATTAGCTTTGTAGTAAGACTCTTCTACTAGTGATCGAAGTCGCATTGTCATGGCGATAAGATAAGTTCTTTTTGGTGTAACCTGGTAGCTTGATAAGAGGAATTTATGAGACTACCAAAGTACATACTCTCACCGATAACATTTTTGAGACTTGTGAGGGACCCACTATCGGGGATCAAAACTCGGGTGGAACAAGGACCAAAGAATTAACGAGTTTCACTTCCATTGAGTGTTGATATGTCGATAAGTCAATAAGAAGGTCTTGGTGGGGACCACGACTAACTCATGTTGACATGCTAAGTTGGAAGATGATGATTGGTCCAAATGGGAACATTTTCCAATAACCTTTATGACTCAGTTAGGACCGCAATGGTCTCATGTTGACCTATCAAGTTGTTTGTTGGTGATTGGTGGAAATAGGAACAATTAAGAGGAAATGATGGTGACGACATAAGTGATATTGACATTCTAAGAAGTTCGACGATTGGGAGATGGAGTAACTAAAATGAACTATTTTTTTTTTTAACATAGAAATTTTAAACATCTGAAAAATAGTTGCAATTGGTTGGATCGTGAGATGATGGTTCCTATCATCGTACAAAGAGGTTGAAGAGTTGATTGGTAATTCTGTAAAAATTAAATTGAAAACTGATTGTAAGTGAAATATTTTGTACTGCTACCTAAACAAAGATCAAATCAAAGGTCTGAGACTTGTATGTAATAGTTTTACTAAAATACAAGGGACTACTTTGGTGTGTGGGTTTTTCACCCGTAAGGGTTTTCCCACATGAAATCTGGTGTAGATCTCTGTGTTGGTGTTTTTCATGTTGCTCTGTTTATCTTGTATTGTGTATCTTAGTTGTTGTAATTCGAATTGAAACACACATATGCTTCACTTCTTTAAGAAATTAACATTGGGAAGGTGTTTTCCACACTTTGCTTTATTTATACCTCCACTCTCTAGGTATCTCTTTCCATTTCTTCCCCTCTCCCTCTCTATATTCTCCTCCATCCTTACCCTCATCTCTCTCTATCTCCCTACTCTCTTTTATTCTCTCATGAGCATGGGTTTAAGGAGAAAAAAATGACTTCCTTTGATCACAAGTACAAGTCTAAGGAGCAAAAAAGCATAGGCCACAAGAGCAAACAACAAAATTGATGGCAACTTTGCACTTATTTTTGTAACAACTTTTCCAAAGTGCTTTACTAGTTTTGGTTTGAATTAACCAAGCCTGAGGCTTGAGCATTCCAAATGTAAGTACATGTGCTATATTTGGCTAGTATGTTATGCTTCAATGAGGGCCAAAACCGAATAGAGAATCTTACAAATTCTCCCTATTAAAAAGAAGAGATTCACACTTAATGAGAACAAAATTAGAGAAATAGGGGGTAAGTGCACCAAGATGGTGAACAAAAAGGGGGGTATAAGTGGGCACTTTTTTTGTTTTTGAAATCAGCTAAACCTAAACTTGGAGGAGCAATTTGAGACTTGTCCACTCAAAATTTGAAGATACACAAAGAACAAAGATTGTAGTACTTTGGATCTAGTTTCCAAGCTATGAAAGTTTTTCAAAATTGGATAATATTAAAGGGGTCAAATCTTTCATGCACATAAAAGTGTCCCTACTTTTTTTAGTGAAACATAACATAGTGTCTGACGTGTGCATAAAAAAGTTATAGTTTCATTTAGTATTTTGAAAAACCATTTGGTAGAAAGATAGTTAAGAGTAAGCACTAGAAGTTGTGTATTTTTTTGTAATTTTTTGTTGAGTAGTTTTTTTTTATGACTTTTAAAAGTGGATGCATCCTAAAAATTAGGTACCTATTCGTGTGCGTCACATAACTTGCACCAAAATAATAAAAAAATTAAAGTTTTTTTTTAAAGTGTAAAGATTGAAGTGTAGAACAATAACATGTAATTTGTTTCAATTTTGAAAAGTAGTTTAAACGTTATTATAAAAATGGTACATATCTATCTTTGAGAACTCTAGACATTGGTAAAATAAATTGAAGATTAATATGTTAATGTTGTTCAAATTTAAAAAATATATATATGGTTAGAACGCTCAAAAGATGGGTGAAATTATGGTGGCAATTTTATAAATACCCACTTGATAACGTGTAAACCTGATGACGATGAAGTTGCTTGAAACCAGATTGGAAGAAGAAAACACGTAATAAGGAGGGAAATAAAGCTCCCAAGCCTCAACCTTGCTATCCAAGACTAAGTACAAGGCAAAATGCATACACGTTATTTAAATTAAAAATGTGATCGTGTTCTTTAAAATAAAAATGTGATCATGTTTTAAAAAAAAAAAAAAAACAATCGTGTTTTAAAAAAAATAAACACAATCATGTTATGTTAGCAAGCAAAACATGATCGTGTTATGCTTACATTAAGTATGATGATGAACATGGACTTAGATGGTAGTTTCTTTATCCTTCCCTTAGTTTTTTCATCAAGATATATACATAAAATATAACATTTAAGTATAAGTTGCATTGTTAGGATGTTTGAGAGTGGTGTCAAATCTCTAGGAGTCATAGTGCAGATTCTAGATTTTAGGAGATCTTATAATTTTTTAGATAGTCAAATTTCAGTAATCAATAGGCTTCTATCATCATTCTCTTGCTATCTCTCTATCTAATTCTTTTTATCTCCCCTAAGATCTAGACCTATCTATTTTCCTATCTCTCTCCTCTCCTCCCTCTCTACCTCTCTCTATCTCACTCTCTCATCTCTCCACAAAGCTCTAGATCTTATAATTTCTCACACAGTCAAATTTTAGTAATAACTAAGCTACTATTATCATTTTCTCTATATTTCTATTTCATTCTCTTTATATCCCTCCATCTCTAGACCTGTCTCTCTTCGTACCACTCTCCCTCTCTCTCTCTCCCTCATATTTCTATATTATTCTCTCCTCTCTCCCCAATCTCTACACCTATGTCTCTCACCCTTCTACTTTGTATCTCCTCTCTCTTCTCTACCTACCTTGCGTACATTATCTCCCCTCTATCTCACCTCTCTCTCCCCCTCCCCACCTATCTCTCTTTCCCTCTGTTTATCTCTATCTCCTCTCTCCATCTTACTACATACCTCCTACCACTCCATTTAAATCTCTCTCTCTCTCTCTCTCTCTCTCTCTCTCTCTCTCTCTCTCTCTCTCTCTCTCTCTCTCTCTCTCCCATTGTCCCACCCTCCCATGCTTCCTCTATACTTATAACACTCTCAAACTTTCCCTCTATACTAAACTCTATCTCCCCTATATTTCTCTCTACATACCTCTACATCTCTCCCTCCCTACCTCTATTTGTCTACATATATATTCCTCTCTCTCTCCCTCTCGCACTCCCTCTCTCTCTCCTTCTCGCTCTTTTTGTCTCCCCCAATATTTATACCTATCTCTCCCTCTCTCCCTTCTCTCTACCTCTCTCTATCTCACTCTCCTCTCCACACCAACATCTAGACATGTCTTTCTACCTCTTTATCTCTCTCTCTACATACCTTCCTCTGAGTCCCTTTAATTTTTTTGGCATAGATCTCCTTTCGCCATCTCTCTCTCCTTCTATATCTACTTATATCTATCTCCCCTTTCCCTTTCTTTATACATACATCTCCCTCCTTTCCTACCTACTTTTACTTCTCTAAATAAATTTGTGTCTCACCCTCTCTCTCTATTCATGCATCCCTCCCTCCTCTCCACTTCTCTACTTACCCATCTATCTATATTCTCTATCTCCCCTCTCTCTTTATGCATTTATATCCTCTCTCTCTCTCTATCCATCTATCTTCCATCCTACTCTCTTTATCTTCCCTCTCCCTCTCTCTATCTACCTCTCTTTCCATCTCTCTACTTTTATCTCCCCTGAATCTCTACCTCCTTCCCTCTCTCTCTCTCTCTCTCTCTCTCTCTCTCTCTCTCTCTCTCTCTCTCTCTCTCTCTCTCTCTCTCTCTCTCTGTGTAACTACTTATCTCTATCCACCCAACCTCTCTTTGAATACCTCTCCTTCACTCCCTCTCTTTGATTACCTCTCCTCTCACTCCAACTCTCCCCTCCACTTTTATATATCTCACCTGTCTCTATCTCTCTCCTTCCCTCTCCACCTCTCTCTATCTATTTCCCCTTTCTCAACTTATCAGTATCTCCCCTTTTCCTCTCTCTCTCTATCTTTTAATATCTCTCCTTACCTCCCTCTCTTTGAATACCTCTCCTTACCTCCCTCTCTTTGAATACCTCTCCTCTCCCTCACTCCAAATCTCCCCTCCAATTTTGTATATCAAGCACATAACTCTATCTCTCTCTTTCCCTCTCCACCTCTCTCTATCTATTTCCCCCATCTCAAATTATCACTATCTCCCCTCTTCCTCTCTCTCTTTCTCTATATATCTCCCTTCCACAAAACCTCTATTTCTATCTTTTTTTTTATCTATCAAACCTTCCCTTGCCACTTCTATCAATCTCACCTAGCTCCCCCCACACACACACACTCTCTATTACCTTTTTGTCAACCTAAATCTCTCTCTCTCTCTCTCTCTCTCTCTCTCTCTCTCTCTCTCTCTCTCTCTCTCTCTACTTATCTATGTGTACCTACCTCTCTTTCACTCTCCTCGTACATTGTTTATCTAAATAAATAGATATATAGAGAGAGAGGTGCAGAGCGAAGGAGAGAGAGAGAGAGAGAGAGAGAGAGAGAGAGAGAGAGAGAGAGAGAGGTGATGTATGTAGGGAGACATAAAGAAGAGATATAGATAAAAAGAGAAAGGGAAGGAGAGAGATGTGAGATAGAGAGGACATAATGTGTGTCATATATTTAGAGAAGAGAGGGAAGGTGTAAAGAAGGGTGAGAGAGATAGGTCTAAATATTGGAGGAGAGGAGAGAGTGAGATAGAAAGATGGGGGAGATAAAAGGAGAGGGGGGGTGATAGGAGGAGAGGTAGGTCTAGAGATGGAGAGAGAAAAACAGAGAGAGAGTGAGTGAGACAGACAGACAGACAGACAGAGATAAAATGATAATAGGAGCTTATTGATTACTAAAATTTGATTGTCAGATCTATAGCTTCGAGAGAGAGGAGAGAGTGAGATATAGAGAGGTAGAGAGGGAGGGGAGGGACAGAGATAGGAAAATAGATATTTCTAGAGCTTAGGGGAGACAAAGAGTGTGAGATAGAGAAAGAATGATGATAGAAGCCCATTGATTACTGAAATTTGTCTATCTGAAAAATTATAAGATCTCCTAAAATCTAGAATTTGCATTATGACTCCTAGAGATCTGAAACCACTCTCAAACATCCTGACAATATATACATAAAATATAACTTAAAGAATAAGAAATATAACTTATACTTAAATGTTATATTTTAGGTATATATCCTGATGAAAAAACCAAGGGAAGGATAAAGGAACTACCATCCAAGTCCATGTTCCTTATCAAATTTAATGTAAGCAATAATGCGACCATGTTTTGCTTGCTAAACATATCACGATCACGTTTATATTTTTAAAACATGATCGCGTTTTTATTTTAAAGAACATGATCACATTTTTATTTTAAATAACCCATATGTGTTTTGCCTCAGATTTTTTGAGCCTTAACATGCACATGGTTTTTGAATTTATTAAAAACACTATCGGGTTTCGTCCATTTTAGGTGTTTTTTTGCTAGTGTCCAAATTTTTGTTCACCATCTTGGTGCACTTACCCTACGAATTTGTTAAAGTGATTACAAAGGTGTGGTTATTCAGTCAGCCAAATTTATGTTACAAAAAGAAGAAGATACAGTTTATAATTGATTTCTTAGAAGGTATTTAAATCAACTACCAATAGATTCTTTTTCCTGATTTTGTTGAGGCATGCAATATTTACATTAGAAATCACAACAATGAACAATGAAGAGTTTGATCACATATTTCCAAATGATACTATAGTATTAATGTAAAGAAAGGTGTGAACTATAGATCAAGATGCTAATACAAGGAACACATTTCACATCTACATTAATATCTCTCCGTAATAAATAAATTTTAAGTATTAATTCGGACAATGGTATTTGCTCCAAAATAGTTATAGCATTAAGAGATAGAAAGCCTTAAACAAGATCTTATTTGCATGTTCGACAGGATTCTCAAAGTTTTCTCTTTAGCACGTCCAAGTCACTGCATACAGTTGCTTTTACCACTTGTGAGTCAAATGCATATTAGTTTGAACTGTTAGATATTTTCATTTTTGTATAGATTGCAGATTGTTTTTTTTTTTTTGGATTTTCTCTATTCCCATAACCAATGCAATCTTGATTTCAACAACAATAATAGATTCAATGCATTAGTTATGTTCATATTTAGTTTTGGTTATCTGCCTGAAGCACTGCCTCCACAAGGCAAGAAATCCCCCTCCCTTTATCTTTGATAGATGTCCATATCCTATTCCAAAGTTCCCATTTTGGCACAACCAAGTAGAACGTTGTATTTTATGCATATCCTATAATCATGACATTCCAGGAGATTGCATTTGATTGACGCGTTATGTCAATCAATTCACTACCTTATCTATGCTTCTACATTTTGCACGTCTATCAGAGAATCTTACAAAACTCCTCCTTTCATTACGATTTGATGGAAGTCCATGCCCTACTCTAAAGAACCCATTTTAGCATAAGAAAAGGAGGATGCTGACAAAGGCTAACACCTGCCAATTGCATAGTTCATGAGCCATGTCTATGCTTCCAAATTTTGCATGCATGTCTACAAAAGAAGTTGCAATTAACAATCCACCTTCATGCTCCTGGAGCGCCCATTTGGTAGAGGCAGGCAGTCGGAAGAGATAGGAATTCCTTCACTTTGTTCACATATCCTTATTATATGTTTTTGTAGAATCATCATATGTATCCAATATTCCTTTTACTTCAATACTATTCCATAACTTTAGTTTCCCACAGTCCATGTAATATTCAAATGATTTCCTATGCAAACAATCTTTTGAACACTCCATTATTCTCATTCATTATCTGTTTGAACTCTGTCATTACCCATAAAAACTTCACCAATTCTGAAGCAGAAGGATGTATTTTCAGCTTTCGTGTGCTAGCCTTATGGGCTGTTTCTAGCTTGTACTAATTTTCTGTGTATGTCAGAGTTATAAGCTCTGGTCTTAGTGGCATTTCCCTACAATGAGATTCTAATCCATATTAATGTTTTTCTTCTATTCCCTCTCCATCTACCCTAAAGTAATCTTTAGCTTTTTAGATGACAAAATGATTTAGGGGTAAACTTTTCTTTTTGGAAGCATTCAGTTACTTTTCTTTTAATGTGCTAGTTGACAATCTTTGCCAGCATCCTCCCTTCTTGTGCTAAATTAGGAGCTTTGGAATAGGTATAAATATCTATCAAAGCTCAGTTACAACTACATTGGTAGACGTATCCGAAATTTGGAACCATAGAAAAGGCATGTCAACTGTTTGACATAATGCCAAAACATTTATGTGCAGTCCTGATTAAATTATCTAAATTCATTACTTATTTACTTTGTAAATGGACATTTGTTTTTGCATATCTCACCTTATTTATGGTCTTATTTGGGAAAATATCCAATTACAAAGCACCCAACTTCATTCATTTGCATATTAGCTTTGGTTTCTATGTATGTTGTCTTTGTGAATATTCATTGATGAATATTAATGTATATACATTAGTTTTGGTAATGTTGAAAATGCTACATCACAAATGAGTACTTTATAATGTCTTAATGTATATTTTCAAACATTGAGTGTTGCATTAAAACCACAATATTATTCATCTTAGATGATTTTACTCACCCTAAAGCTGCATGATGACTATTAACAACAAGTTCCAAATTTCCAATCTGATGCAAGCACACCAATATGCTAATGCTAGTAGGTGAAATGTTTATATGCTAGTCATTATCAATTGTTTTTAAAACCAAGGAATTCTTAAATGAAGTAGGCGCCTATTTTTTATAAATAAAATTTAATAAAATCCTAGCTTCAATAGCCTAGGTATGTTCAACAAGCTTCCATCAGTATATCATTGCATTGTTTTCTCCCATGATGACCCTCTTTTCTAAGTATGGTTCCCAAGAATGCAAACCTTATAATAAAATATGTATTGCCTTGCATATTTGGGGTCTTTTGTATGTATATGTGCAATGTATGTCATAGCCAATTCCTTGATTGAAATAAAGGCCCTACAAATTTATAATGTAACATTAATTATACAAAAAAATGTATACTCTAGTCATAGTCACACCTAGCTTGAAAATGGATGAATTGGGTACAATTGGCATCTTTACCCAAAGCTCACTTGTCCATACAAGTGTAAAATTATTAGAATTTTGTTTTATAATAGACACATGCACATCTCTTATACCCTCCATGCCAAAGTTTTGGAGCTATACCGTCAATGTTTCTTACACATGCATTGCACATTCATACATCCCCCAAGTGCATAAAGTAAAATCATACACATATTCTGCACATTCACTATCAACATTTTAATTATTTCTTCAATGTTGGTTAGAAATTTAAAAGTGCAAATATAATTAATATATTTTCCTTGGCCAACTAAAAGAAAGTTTAATTCTTGCTAGCACTTCCAATAAAGAGATACATTTTATAACTAGAACATTAATGGTCATCGAAATCAATTTTTTTGTTGAAGTAGATCTTATTATTGATATTATATTCTACATATGTGTGAGAAAGAGAGAGAGTGTGTGTTAATTGTTTTATCTCTAGCAGTTTTTGCTAGAGGTAAATTTTGCTTTTCTTGCCTAATTTTCAAGAGCCTTTTATTGTTGTTGTACTTGTGTCAGCGAGTAACAAAATGTCATCATTAAAATCCTTTTTTGCTTCTGCTTTAAGTAATATTGATATTATAATTTTCTTTTGGTTCCATCTGATTTGCTTGCAGTTAAGTTGGTAAAATTATAAACAAAAAAAGTAGTCTGTTAAAATTTGGTAGGTTCTTTTCAAAAATAAGATAAAAATCTTCATTAACTAAAGTTATATTTATAATTTCTTCATTTTGACTTGAGTACCCTTGAGTTTCTCTTATTGAATAGAGCTTCCTTTAAGAGGTGTAAAGTGAGGAAAGGTTAGGAGCTTTTGGGTTCACTTTACTTATAGTTTGTTCTTTAAAAGATAGTAAACATTAACAAAATGCACATGTCTTGTTCTCTGAGTGGCTTTTCTCCTGTTGGTAGGACTATTAGACCATAATAATGATGAAACAAAAAGAAAGAATCAAGAACCTTCTGCTATTCAACCACTTAGACAATCCTTGAATTTCCTTATGTGTGTTCTGTTCTTGCTGTTTATATACTTTCACACATCTTGCTAGGAAAACACGCATCTAGCTTCTCATTAACACATCCAGATTGTTGTCAGAGCATTATAGGCATTATAGGTAATATACCACAAGTTCCCAAACATATCTTTGCAGCCTCTATACAATTCTTCAATTTATTTCAATCTCTTTTTCCTGAGGAGAAAAAGAGATGGTTACATACAATTACAAAGAAAGCTCTCAACATGGAATACAGATTGGAGAATTATTAATAGCATGTGGTCTCCTAATATCACTTGTCCTTGACAATTGACACATCCATGCTACTGACATTTCCTTCATGTGGAAAAAATAGAAAAGTAGATCAGAACCATCAACTTCTTACCAAACCAAATTGCAATTGCACTTGGAATAGTTTTTTTAGCTATTTTGGTCACGTATTATCAATCCATACATGTTGTCTCATTATCATAAACCCCATGAAATTCCTTAAAAGCCAAAGAAATGAGAGCAGAAAATTACCATAACTAGAAAAAAATGGCAAAGTTCTTCATTATAGCATATGGAAAATCTATGAAATTACAAATTATCCCATAAGAAAGAAATGAATAAACATATGCCCACAAACATGTCTGTTACACAGAAGCAAGATTCTGTCGTTAAGGTCATTTTTTGTGATTCTTAAGTCAATAGTAGTCTATAAAATGAAAGTTCTAGCTAATAGTTACCTCCCAAAAGTGTGCAGTTTGCATTGGATATTTTCATATAGTATCCTTGGAATGAAGGAAGCAAATCAAAGCATAAAACATCAACACTAGATATTACTGGGCATATAACCATTTTATCCATTCTTCCTCCAATATTATATTGCAGGAGGACAACATCATTCCAATATTGCAACCATCATCATAGACTTGTCAACTTAATAGTCAATCCTCCAGGGATTAAAAGGCCAAGGAAAATAGATGAACATCACCCCATCATCCTCAATTAATGTTGTATCAACTGTTATGTTTTCTTGCTTGTGTTCTAGTTTTATTTTCGTTTTAAATTGAATTTGACTTAATGCTTGCTTAATGCTACTTTATTGTTCTTGTTTATAGTCATTTTTCTTTAACATGCTCTTAGTAATCTTGTTTGCTTCTAAATAATTGTAATTTTTTATAGAAATATTATTAGATCTTCCATGTCTTTTGTACTTTTCTACATATGCATTACTTGTTTTGTTCTAGGCATAGATATATTACCAGGTATGTAGTCATTTGAAGTAAATTTCCTATTAAGTGTCCTATTGTCATAATTTTGTTAAGAATGATAAGTGTCCTATTGTCATAATTTTGTTTAAGTCTTCATGTTGTTAATTTTACAGCTTTTTGAATGCAAAAGCTCAAAACAGTTAAGAAGCCCACAAAGAAGTTGATTGAGAAAAGGCAAATGAAATTACACAATTTATTACCACTGTACTAGCATAGCTAATTGACAAACAACGTTCAGAACAAGAATTACTTGTAAATGTCTTAACAATGTGGACATATAAGAATAAAAGCAGAGTCACTTAGCAAATATATATATATATATATATATATACACTTCTACTCTGTATTGCAGCGATGTGTATATACATTAAGTAGATATTGCATATGTTGACATGTGCCTTCGTTCCCAATGATTGTGATAGTTGTCTACCTAATTTAAAGCGTATTGATTAGATGCCTGTCTTGTGTTCCATTTTGTTAACCATGATGAAATTGGGCTCACTTGTTTTCCAGGAGTCACTGAAAGTACAAAACAGAGCAAGATTATGATCAAAGTTGACATTTGTGCTGTTTTTATGAAATATCTATAAGTGTTAAT
Organism: Cryptomeria japonica; assembly: GCF_030272615.1. Taxonomy (NCBI): domain Eukaryota; kingdom Viridiplantae; phylum Streptophyta; class Pinopsida; order Cupressales; family Cupressaceae; genus Cryptomeria; species Cryptomeria japonica. The sequence goes on from NC_081405.1 coordinate 288,419,374, forward strand.
ACTCCTTCACTTCTTGCAAAGTCTGTCAACAACAATAGAGAACAGCACACATCCATCCTACCACTCTTCGACAGGAGCAGCTCTTGTTTTCATGTTCGACAGGATTCTCAAAGTTTTCTCTCTCTAATGCCCAAGCCACTGCATACGGTTGGGTGTATTGGGTAATCATTTGGTTTTCACAAAGTATATTACTGTATGAAGTCTAAAATGGCCAATGTGATTGACACAAGCCTAGCGCTTCGTCTGGCAAGAGAAACAAAAGATAGTATAATGTGATCATGCACACAGAATGCGATTAAGAGAAATAATTTTGACACTTCACAGATCGATTATTACAGCTAGGAATTGAATCTTCTCAAAATAATTGTATAGGATTGATTATATACCCAGATTGCGGCACTAAAATCATATTTTGATAGAAGCTAAGAGTTGTGACGATAGACATTCAAGAAAGCGAGATTTGCCGAAAACTAGGCTCACTCTGGCTCAAGATCGCCGGGCTTAACCGGCGGCACACTCGAAGCTTTGACTGCTTCGGTGTGCCGGGCCCACTGAGCTGACATTTCCCGTCCACAGCGTTCCCGTTTTCAGATTTTTGCTTTTCACCGTTTCTTCCCATAACGTCCGTTCCCTCCCATCTGTCCTGTTCAAATAATAGTCGTCGTTAACTTTTGAATTTGAAAACTTCCGGCGCAGAAGTTTGAAAGCGTTGAATGGCACTAAAAAAGCGGGCACTCCCATTGTTTCACCGCTGTCATGAAAGACTTTTGTGAGGTGCAAAAATTTCCATCCCTGCTAGAATGCTTATGCCAGTGGTTTTTTGCAGCATACAGAAGACATGGACATTCTCCCGATGTTGTTGATAAATGGGAGTTTTTGGAATAGGGTATACGCATCCATCAAATCATAACAAAAGGGCAAATACTGTCAGATCTTACAATGGGAAATACTCTGGTAGACATGTATCCAAAATGTGGAAGCATAGACAGGGCATATGAACTGTTTGACTAGATGCCTCAAAGAAATGTGGTAGCATGGAACTTATTTGACTGCAGGATATGCACAAAATGGATTTCTTGAAAAAGATTCAGCAAATCTCGACCAAATGCAATTGGTAGTTGTATACCCAGACTCTGCAATCTTTGCCAGTACCAGTATCTTCTCAGGCCATACGAAAATGGGAGCTTTACTTATGGAACGTATTTGATTAAAGGATATTCACGAAATGCAGTTTTCGAAAAGGATTCAACAAATCTCAACCAAATGTGATTGGTGGCTGTAAACCCAGACTCCGCTCCGACAAATTACATTTGAATAAAATCTGCGGTTTTCTATGTGTGCATTTGTGAACATCCTCCAACTAGTGTGTTTGGTAGAGGTTGCATTAGATTGGAATGAATGCATTTGAGAGAGAATAAAATATCCTCTAATACAGTGTTGTTCGAATAGGGTTGTTAACAAAGCACTAAAAATGAAACAATCAACATTAATTGGCATTAGATAGTTTTTTTAAAAGGGGGAACTATCAAATTGAGCGCCAATCTACATTGAGATTTAAGAGTAGCATCATTTTTTGCAAGTATGACTCATGAGAAAGGTGAGCAAATAGAAGCATCAAACTTGAAGCAATGTTTAAGAGGTATGCGAGTAAATTTTATGTAAAGGGTAATTTGAACTAAGAAGTAACTTGGGGTACCATTTTGGCAAGATGTTGACTAGAGCATTGACATGGTTAGAGGTAGAGTTATACATTCTAGCTTAGAGAGACTCGTGAAGAAGAAAATTGAAAATAATATGAAAAGATGATAGAGATCATGAAAAACATATTTCCCTAGATTGGTCACTTAGAAAACTAGATAGAAGTGATGTAACATGTTGAAGAAACAAGAGAACCCATGAACACTTTTGCAAATCGAATTTCTACTTTTAAGGCAATTTGAAAAGGGAGCAATAGTGCATGATGTGCTAATAGATGCATGGTGACTCAACTAACATCACATAAAATGAAAAATCAATTTTACTATAGGAAACCATGGATTGTTCTAAGGAACAATTAAGGTATATTAAGAAAACCAAATCTAAATAGTGTGAAGACTAAGATGCCTATATGCAACAAATGACTAGTTAAGGAAGACAAAATCTTAGTAATATTGCTAACGACGAAACTAGAACAAATGACAAGTTTGATCTAGGGAATAATGTGGTAGGTAATTGGAAGAAATTAGTAAGAAGAATAATGCCAATGGCTAAAGCCATTAGTGCAATAGGCAAAGTTGCAAGGTGTGGCAACATATAGTGTTCTAGCAAATGTGTGGTATGATGACCAGGATTAAGAGGTAATGGAGATGAGTTTCTCCATGGATATCAAGTGCGTGTTCTAAGGTTTGGAGAAATTTATGGAGGTTGTGTGTATAACCAAAATAAGATGGAACGATCATTAATGTTGATGATCAAGGAACGCAATTGATGTAATAATATGGAAAGAAAAATAAGCATTAGAGAATTATGGTATCCAAATTATTCAGACCTAAGGAGTGTTGGTATTAATATTTGTGAGGCCACTGATTTTTATAATTGGTTTAAGTTTTATCTCCTTTGTTACTCTTTCTTTATCTTAGTTCAACACTCATATTAGATCAAATAATATTTTTGATGGGCCCTCATTCTCGAAATCGTCAAAAACCTTGAAAGGTCCTAAATGCCTTTAAACTCTTATGAAATTAATCAATAATACAATTCTTTAATCTTAGACCCCTTTATTATTATTTTTTGGTTCCAAATGCCTAAGTTTCAAAGAATCCCTCAACATAGAGAGGTGTTCGTTCTTGTATGGAAAAAGGTTGTAAGGTCACAAATCTATGTTATTCAAGACCACTATTCATAAGAAGATTACACCCTTTCCAACAACATGTAAACTATAGGCATACTCTACTATTTCACCTAACTCTCCTATATTAAGACAATTATAGTCTTTAGGAGTAATGCCACATAACATATTGGGACAATTTCTATAGATTTTATGGGTGATTTATCATGCTAGGTACTTCAATCCCATCCCCATTAATATTGATAATGGTTGAAAATTAGTGAAAAGTATTCTTTGTTCATTTCAACATGATTGTATGAGTGATCAAAGGAGAAGAAATGTATAAAAGATGTGGACAACTATTGCAAAAAAATAATCAAACGACTTATGTGTTTAATGCTAATATGCATGCCCCCTTCAAGTTGGTAGTAATTTTTTGGGAATACCTAAGGTGAAAAATCTCATTTATAAAGAGAATGAAAATAAAAGATAGAGAGTGTTTACAAAACCAATAGAAGGAAGAAAGTATTCATATGAAGCCATCAAGTTTCAAGTTCCATTTCGAGTATTATATTTTGATAGTATGTTCAAGTGGGTTTGTTTGAATTTTGTAATAAATTCCTTGTAACCTCTAAAGATTGAAGGCAAATTGCATATTCAAACTTGATATATTGTATCCAATTGTAGCATATTCATTTCTAGATGTATTTGTGATTAGTTAATCAACTAGAAGATTGTAAAATATTCACAATGTTTTGTGAAGTATCTTTTCAAAATAATAAAGTAATTGTTCATGTTATGTAGGGATTACTAAGTATTTCTCCTCTAATAGAGCTTAGAAATCTATATATTTTTAAAACATGCCTACAAAACTTAGTTTTCTTTTATGTAAATAAAATTGTATAGCCCTTTGTGGGATCTTCATTAAGATATAATTTTTGGTTTAGCTATAGTTGCATCATTTAAGTAAATTCAGTAAAGCTATGCCTAATTGAATAGAAACAACATTCTATTATTTTCTCTATATTCCATCACCTTATTAACACACTAAAACAAACAAAATATTATATTGATTATCAATTTATGTAATTTTTAGTATTGAAAGTGTTAGATGTGACATTAAAAAAGCGGGCACTCCCATTATTTCACCACTATCATGGAAGACTTTTGTGAGGTGCAAATATTTCCATCCCTACTAGAATGCTTATGCCAGTGGTTTTTGCAACAGACAATACACATGGGCATGCTCATGATGTTGTTGATAAATGGGAGTTTTGGAATAGGGTATACTCATCCATCAAAGCATAACAAAAGGGAAAATACTTTTAGATCTTACAATGGGAAATACTCTAGACATGTATCCAAAATGTGGAAGCATAGACATGGCATATGAATTGTTTGACCAAATACCTCATTTGAAGAATAATAATACTTCCACATTGTTTCCAAGTAGTTTCAAGATCATTTGAAAAGCATAGTGAACTTTATATTGTGGTGTTATCTCTTTTGAAGAATAATAATATGCTTGCCCTCATTCTCAAATGGTTTTTTTTTCCTAAAAGGGTTTCTCTACGTAAATCTAGTGCCTCTTTTGGTATGATTATTTTCATATTTATGTTGAATGGTACAATTACATGTTTATTTCAGATTTGTAATCACATAAGAAATTTAATATTGCAAGATTTCTTCGCCTTGTTTCTCAACAAAAATAAGAAAGAGTTGTAAGATAGTTCAAGATGTCACAATTGAAGAGATCAAATCTAGTTCTCAATCTACACTAAATTTTGATAAAAAAGAAAATCAAAGTATGGGGAAGTGACTCCACTACTACAATGACAATCCTAACTTTGAATGTTGTGAGCCTCATTGCCTCTAGAAAAAGTAATGTAAGAGAATCCCTACACAATTTGGTAATATCGAATCATTATGAAAAAGTGGAAGTTTTTAGTTTAATCAATTGTTTGTTTGTTAGTTGTAGTTATTATTCTATGGTGAAACTTGAAATTGGATTTTATAGTTTTGGGAATAGTTTAAGTTATGATTTTTTAGTGTCATATTAAAATTTGAGAAGAACTTCATGAGAAGAAGATAGTCAATTAGTTTGATAGCATTTATCAAGTGGATAGCTATGTATAACTAGGATTATTTTCATGCATGTGGCAAGTGATTTATAGCTTGAATCGAATAAAATAATATTTATATGAATTTATTGAGCCCTTGATGATAAGTTTTGACTACCACATGGAGGTTTCTTCATTATTTAATACTTTGAAATTGTAAGTATGTTATTTTTGTTTGATGACATGTTACATGTGGTATTGGGCTTTATACTATATTGTGGCTAACATTGATAATTCAAAAATGAGTTGATGTTATAGAAACTATGTTTTATATTAAAGGAGGGTCAACAAAGAGGTAAGGCGAGGACCAAATAGGTAGAATGAAAAAAAATCATGAGAAATTTACCTAGCTAAAGGTGAAAAGAACATAAAACATTTTTAAAAATTAACTAGGGAAAGAGGGAGCTAAAAAAATTGATCCTATGAAATATAATAGAAGGGAATCTCTCACTAAGCCTAAACTTATTAGGGTTGAATAAATATTATTTTTTAGTGAATCACTTGGAGGTAAGGGGGATTCAAACTTTAAGAAGATAAGAGACTTCTTATAGTTCATTCCCATCGTTATTACAAGTGAACATTGTCAAATCTTAATAGAACCTTTCACTAAGGAGATCAATTTGGATTCCATGTAAGTAAGCTCAAATAAAGCCCTAATGTCTAATGGATTTCATGTTGCCTCCTTCTAGGAATGTTATGTTACTAAAAAATAAGTTGTGGTGGCTTGTGGTGAAGCGTACATATATAAAGGTTCTAGAAGAACTCAATTGTACTTTTATTATACTAATCCCCAAGAATGCTTCCCTCGAGTCTATTATAGAATTTTGAGAAATATCCCTTTGTAACACTCTATATAAAATCCTCTTGAAGTCGAGGAATCACAATCTAAAAATAGTGCTCCCTTTTCTAAATTCCCAAGAATAAAGTAGCTTAATCTTTAAAAGATCCATCATTGAAAGTATCAACACTAGACATAGAATCAATTACTCAATTTTCAATACAAATAAAAAAACATAATAATCAAGCTTAATATTAGCAAATCATATGATGTAGTAATTGGAGGTTCCTCATGAAAATATAAGAAAAAGTTGGCTTCTATGATAATTGAGGGAATCAATCTTAGAATGAAGCAGAAGTTGAAACTCTTTTGTATGGCTTCTTATTGTTTAAATCATGCATCACTAACACAATAATAATTCAAGACAATTTCATGGTAAACATTCTAAGTATATAGAAGAGATGCTCAATTAGTTAGAGAATAAACATCACTTTGAATGAAGTTTGTGTGATGCTAGGTAGTTTAACATCTTTAATTTTCATGTGTTGCTATAATGGTTGGCATAGCCTTAGCAAGATATGGTACTAATAACACATTTAATCTTGATGTTGGTTTTGTGAGCATTCCTTGGCATCATGTACAAATCAATTCCTATATTGGAGTGATACTTCCCACATTTGGTCTAGCTAAAGAAGTTTTGGCCTATTTATTTTTTGTTAGATGCTTCTCACTCCTTAGCTATATGATAGTCATTTGTTTCACCATTTTTCTCCTTTCTAGGCTTTTTGTGGTAGTATAAACTCACAATGGAGTCGTTAATTCACCCTCGCGGTGAATTATAATAGATGGTCATCCTTGTGGAGATCAATAAAGTTAGATTGAGAAAATAATCATTCTTCTAAGGTGGTGAAATCTTGGTTGTCATTTTAGAAGAGCTTGGTATGGATCTCATCAAAGGATTTATTTGACAAGATGTCAACATTGACATCTCTTCCATGTTTGCGTGTAATATATATACCCTCATTGGTGGCAAGGAACTTACCAAGGCTATAAGACAATATTACATTTTGAATAAGAGTATGATAGCATGGAAGCAATTGTTGACAGCATTGCTCGTGCGAGTACTCTTCCTCTCAAAAGATTTGAATGCCATAGATCTGCTTAAATTTATATTATTTGTGACACTAAGAGTAGATTCGTGATATTGAATATAAAATATAAATATTTAAGATTCTCAAAAATTGCTCTGGCACGCCATAAACCTAAGAAGACATCCTCAGCCTGCAATCAAGGTGGAAGACATCCTCAGCCTGCAATCAAGGTGTTCCACGACGACATATTTCTTTGAGGCATTTTGTCAAACAGTTCACGTGCCTCACCTATGCTTCCACCTTTTGCGTATCTTGAATGATAGCATTCTGTCAAATAATTCTTCAAGCCATGATGTCAAACAGTTCACAACCCTTGTCGAAGCTTACACATTTTGCATACATTTCTATCAGGGTAGCTGCAGCTACAACATCTGACAAAATTCATTTCCAGTGTCCCATGGTGGATGTCCATACGTAAAGCTCCCATTTTCGTATGGCCCGGGAAGATATTGGCAAAGGTTGCAGGGTCTGGGTTTACAACTACTAATTGCATTTGGTTGAGATTTGTTGAATCTTTTTCAAGAAATCCATTTTGTGCATATCCTGCAATCAAATAAGTTACATGCTACCATACTTCTTTGAGGCCTCTGGTCAAACAGTTCATATGCTTCCACATTTTGGATACATGTCTATCAGAGTATTTCCCATTGTAAGACCTGAAAGTTTTTGCCCTTTTGTTATGCTTTGATGGATGCGTATACCTTGTTCCAAAACTCCCATTTATCAACAGCATCGCTATGTCGTGGAATTCTGTGCACAGTAAAATAAAATCTGAATGAAATATGATAATGCAGGTCACTCACTTGTTCTTGAATACAAGTTCCCTGCAAGTTTTTCCTTTAAGAACTCCCAAGATCACCCTGCAACACTATCTCCCCCCGATTCACGATTAGTCTCTCTCTCTCTTACTTATATCTCTCTGATTTTATTTCCTATGCACTTGATTTCCTACATCACCCCATACCCATTTATGCTCAACCCAAAACCCTTTTCTACCCAGAAGCATCTTCGTTGTCTTCAGGTATGCAATGGCTCCACTATGTTTATTCCTCTCTTATAATTCTTTATTACATATAATGGTTGAATCATTTAAATTTCGTATTAATACAAAGAGAGTGCTTTAAATTGAAGAGTATCATATATATTTATAAGCTTGTATTATTTGAAAAATAAAGAAACTTTAATTTATTCTTTAAATTCAAATAAATTATTTATTTCATAAACAAATAATCAAATCGTGTCTAAATATGTACGACCTTGACTAGCTTAAATTAAAAAAATTATTTGTTAGAAATATCCATTGCAATACATAGCTATTCAATCATCAACAATTAAAGCAGACAATTTAATAATGTCTTTCTATGTGTGTGTTCCATCACCACCAAATGTTTTTGACTGCTAGGATACCTCTACCTCGACAATGTTCTCACTTTGTGATAGAGTCAACATGTTCTAATGCACTCATGGAAACAAGTAATCATTAGTCCTGATTAGTTCCACAATATAAAAAATTAGTAATTGAATATCCTCATAATTCAAAATAATTTTCAAGTTAAAATTATTTATTGCTTTGTCACAACAAAATTTAATTATTTAATAATGATATTTTAGTTCATGCCAAAATATGGGACATGATAGAAGATTGAGACTTATTTTTTCTATGGATGCCTAGATTACTGGGCTTGAGATTATTTGGAATAAAAGAGGTTGAATGTGAATTAGCAAGGTGATTCATTCTAGAAATGGGACTACAAAAGATCCTTTTTGTTGTTAAAGACTCAAAGGATTTAATTTTTCCTAAGAAGCATCTAATTGAGGTTAAACATGAATTATATATTTTTAAGTAATATTAAATAACAATAGGGTTGTGTTAATAGTCAACTTAGGAACCATGCACAACGACATCTCTATGAATAAGAAAAAATAGTTGGATCTAAAGTTGCAAGATATGAGTACATTTTTCAAGCTGTGAAATTTCCTTCCTAGAAAGTCATTAGAAATCTCCATGGTGTGGTAATTTGAGTTGGAACTTAGAGAGGATTTGTTGATTTGGTTGCCATAATAATGAAATATTTGACTTGATTTTAGGGTAATATTTCTTGTGATAATGTGTGGCACCCCTAATTTTTCATCTTAGAATTTCGATCTACTTATATCTAAAACATGCTTGCATTGTGAGGATTGACTAAGAAGGGTACATTATGAAGTTGGCATCTATGATGAGCTTACAAAAGGCCATGAGGAAGGGCGAGAGTGTTATCTTCTTGGTTGTCCTCCTTAGTAGTGGGATGAGGGAAAGTTAGTGAAATCCAACCCATCCTAGGTGGACAAATTCATTGAGAACATATATTAATTTCATATCTAATAAGTTGCTAGTGATTCTCTCACCCCATAGTCCAGCATTGATAACCAATTTGAGATCAAGCTAGGGGCAAGGTGAGTTGGTCAAGCCCCATCTCACCTATTTAGCATAGAGATGTTTTAGTTAAAGAAGAAATTATCTAAACTTTTGGAAGTACGGTACATTCACCTATATAGGTCTCCATATGTCATGCTCATATTATTTTAGAGAAAAAAGGATGGTTCATGACAACTTTATGTGGATTATAAAACTTTAAATAAGCTCACTATGAAGAATAAGTATTTGCTCCCTCTAATCAAAGACTAATTTGAAAAGTTGGCTAGGGTGAGGCACTTTACAAAAATTAATATGAAACATGGCTATATTAAATGATGGGGAGGAGAGTGTTATAACCACAAGGTGTGGATCTATGTTATTCGGCCTATGCAATGCACATGCTTCTTTTTGTATTCTTATGAATTTGATATTTTAAGACCTTTTTTGGACAATTCAATTGCGGTTTATAATGATGATGTCCTTTTATATCAACAATATGGATGAGAAGAAGCTTAATTTAGTCAAAGTGTTTGAGTACTTGAGGGAGCACCAATTATACGTGAAGAAATTGTTTTCCTTTGGATATGAGGAAGTCCAATTCCCTAGACACATAGTAGATAGAGTAACATTAAGGCTTGAGCAAAAAAATATTTACATCATCGATGATAAGGAAACACTTAGATCTATCCATGAAGTATAATAATTTATGGGACATGTAAATTATTAGATCAAAAATTTATGGAGGTGTATCATCGTAAATTGTCATCGGGCTAATTTACACCTCATGTTTATGCCCCTACTTTAGCATATCTCCCCCTTATCTCCTATCTGAGTCCGTTTAGTGCCTTAACTCCAGTTTTTATGCCATATTCACCTACCAAATAATTTTTTGGGGCTATGTCCTTCTCCTTGGGGCTAGTTTGAGGTCCCTAATTGGGGAGAACTAGGGTGCTAGCGCTCTATTCCTAGGACTAGAGTGCCCAACACCCTAGTCCCCCTCAATGGGACCCAATTTTTAAGAGGAGGGTGTGACCTATAACTCCAGCATGAAATAAAATTGGTTGCTCCATGTGACCATTAGGGATCGGCCTAATCAATAAATTGACCTAGGATCTCATATATAAAGGCATTTGATCAACCTAATTTCATAACTAGAAATTTCATTCAAGCAACTAGACATTCATGCATTGAAGTGTTCATCATCAAACATTTCCATTGATCTTCAAGGCTACATTTCCTTCATTCAATCATTATGGAGCAAGTTACACCATTCATATGCAAGCACGAATGTGTGATTAGGGTTTTGTCATGTTCATGCCATTTCATACAACATATGTGATTACAGTCAAAATTCAAGGCATCATTATCAATCATTGCAGTTATGAGGTATACCTTTCCATTGTTTATTTTAGTATTTGCAATATTTTATTCAAGGTTAATTCCTAAATCAGGATTTGACTTAGGCAAACCCCTGTTCCCAACCTATTTCCCTTCTCTAGTGTGCACAAGGATAGGTATAGAGCTATGATCTTTATAATTGGATTTATTTACATTGAAGAATCAATCCCCCATTAGAGTGTGAAAAGTGTGGAGGACTAGAGCGACCGTCACCATAGTCCCAACAAATAGAGAGCTCCTTTTGGGAAAAGGTCTGAATACTCGTATAATCCTCAGATCTAGGTTCATAGCTTGATCCAATGACTGTAGCTCACTATTCATGCATAATTACTTCAATTTCAGTCTGTTTGCCCTATTTTCAACATCTTCAATAATTTAATTCAACTCAAGGGAAAGAAGTGGCCAATTCAAAACCCCTTAGAATTTGATCAACATCTAGATTTATTGGGTTTATCTATCAAATTCCTAGTTTCTCCCTTGACTGATATATTGACGAATAGGATGTGGCTCAGTTGGGTTAAGAAGCAATATAAGGCATTTGAGTCTTTCAAGAATAAGCTCACAACGGATTTGTTATTGGTTCTACAATATTTTGGCAAGGCTAAATTAAAGTACAAATTAATTCATGACTATGCTATAGGAAAGGTCCTAATATAGGACATGGACACATTGTATTGTATGATCCAAGAATTTGAATGACAAAGAGTGTAGTATCTCATGCATGAGAAAGAGATGAAAGGGAATATGCATTACATGAGGGTATGAAAGCACAATCTCATAGGAGTATCGTTCACAAAAAAGAATAGGTTAATTTATTTACCATAAAGTGGGACACACTATTGTAGGATTGCCTAAGATGGAGTTATTTAGGCAAATAGATACTATACTTTTAATGTAGACAAGTTGTCATCTTGAGATCGATGGATAGATTGGGCACATTAATATAGTGCTGGAAGAATAACTAGAACACTTTGTGTGGTCAAATTAGTCCTACTAGCCATAGTTGTTAGACTCTACACTATATGGTTACAACATCTAGATGAAATCTATAAGTTAGTAATCATCACTACAATTGGTTACTATATAGAAATGTCTAACTCTTCATATCAAGATGGATGGTTACACTGATGAATGTCCATTTGTGATCTAGAGTACTTGAAGGATTAAAATACTTAAGTGGACTTGGCAAGGTACTAATTCACTAATGTAGGGTAAATTATGAAGAAGTATGTAGGCAATGCAAGGAGGTCAATCAAGTTGCAAGTGGGAGATAGCCCATTCTCTTGGGGATAGATGTAGTTTACTTTAAATCAACAAAGGGATTAACTTTGGCTTTGGTGAGGAGGTTTGATGGCTTATTTGAAGTCATTAGATGGATTGACATCTAGTATAGATTGAAGGTTGCATTGTTTGAAAGTGCATCCAAGTTTCATGTTAGCCAACTTTGTAGTGTCCACCCTTGACTTGACTTGTTTTGATTAGAGTTGACTTTTATTTTGTGCACGATAGACTTATCTCGACTATTTATGATGATTTGGATGATGAATATTCATGTGTTTTAGTTATGCATTGTGATGATAGACATTATCAGGAATATGCTATTTTGGATGATTTATACGATGTTGATATTATCATTATTGATCATGTGATTTGATGGATACTGTATGTTTATTATGTGATAGATTATTGATAGATTATATTGATCATGGATTTGATGTTGATTATGATTATACTAACCCTATTTCATGATTACATTTGATGAGATGCTTATGATATGTGTTTAACTATTGTTTGAGTTTCTTCGTGATAGGGATGATTCCACATCACTCATTTGCGAGCAGGATGTGTCGTCACGACTCTCTATCACTTGCCTATTATGATATATATACATATATGTTTATTGTCATTTTGTGGTTGTAGGAATTTGTAGGTACCAGACATCGACTCCACCTGGCTTCACAGGTCTGAGTGTGTCTTTAGTTCCAATGGCTTATGTGGTTTGGAGATGACATAAGTTCCCTTTACATACTCTGGGTCTAATATTGTCACTAGGCGCAATTTGTCATGTCAGTTGTCAGCTTGGCTCTTTTAGTTTGTGAGTATGGTTGATCTATTTCATTATTTGATGCATGATTTAATAGTTAGTAATATTTATTTTGATTATTTAATTTTATCTATTTGAGCATTTGATTATTTGATTTATGATTTTTAGAATTATAGTATCTATTTAATTAATAATTTTGTAAGGATTATTTAATTAACGTTTAATATTTTATTGGTTTGAGTATTTAACTATTTAGTGCCTGATTTATTTAATTATGTTCTTCCCTTGTGATTATTTATTTAAATTAATTAAAGCCTATGGTGGATTAAATATTATTTCCTAAGTAGACTATAGTTTGTGCATTAATATTTATATAGTAGAATAATAATATACTTGGGATATAAAAAATAAATTAATCCCACTTATATCTTATATTTAATTTTCATTTTATTCACCTACCCTATTCTCCCATTGGTGGATTTCGAATGGGAAAATGATTTTGAAAACTATAGGGTAGGGGGAAAATGTTCCAAAAAGGAATAATCCTATTGGTTGGAGGATTAGAGTTTCTAGATCTTTTCATGTTTTAATGGAATGCCTGTGACTGTTCACGGGTTCCATTCTTTTGGCTTGAATTCTTGGAGGCTTGTTTGGGCTTGGATTTGGTGGGAATTTGTCTTAGAGTGGAATTGCAGAAGCTTGTGGGCTCTCCTTTAGCTACAAACCATCACATGGGTTGCAGGTTGGAGGCCTCTCCATTGGTTTCTTATTTTGCTTTCCAAGTTCTGAAACTTGTTTGCTCTGTGTTTGATTTGTTTGGGAAAAAAGTATTTGGTTCATGCATTCTCTTTAGGCTTGCTAGATTTGGAATGGGAAGCCATGGGATTTTAGATTCTTTTTCTTGATTTATAGTTTTGGAAATAATGCTTCATGTGCATTGCTGTGAATGTTTGATATGGGGAATGTCTTGAATATTTTGTATATGTCTTTGTATGCATCATATTAATATATTTATATTTTTATTAATGATATTTTATTCTGGTAGATGAGTTATTGCATGGAGATTGTGAATCTGGGAAAGAGGAGAGTCTTTGTGAGCCCCCAGTCTGGCTCTGACGTAGGGAAGACTCATGAAACTTTTTCCCTTCTCATTTTCACTCATCCTCTTGTGTATGGGTGTTATTTTTTATGTGGAATATCTTTTTAAATGTATTTGAGTCACATATTATTATTTCTATGTTTTAGATTCAAGGTTGTTGAGTATTGTCTTAGTTTTGACTGTGTTGGAGATGTTCTTCCTCCAAAAGTCTGCATTATGTTTTCAATTGTAGTTCCTTGGGTGAATTTTATTATTTTATTTTGTTCACATATTATTAAATTTCATTTTGTGCAAATTCCAATGAGTATAAATACACCATATTTGTCTCATTATGTTTCGAGCAGTTTTAATCTCGCACTTTAGCAATTTTCTGCAAAATTTACACTCTTTTTCCTATCCACTAAAAGAATCACCATATGCGCTAAAATAATCACCATATACGCTAAAATATCACCCATATGCGCTAAAATATAAGTCATATGCACCACTTTAGAGAATGTATGCGCCATTCTGTATATTTTTAGGTTTTTGTCCAGTTTGAAGTCTGTTTGATGTCAATTGGATTTTGGGCCATACCAGAGGCTTTTTGAGGGTATTTATGATGTTGTATAATATTAATTAATGATTGGTGATGTCTTCATATGATTTATTTATTATTTTTGTATGCACTTTATGCTATTTGAGTTGTTTGTGTTTCCTCTCTTGTTGATGCACCGAGAGAGAGATTGAGATTCTTGTGATTTTGCACCAGCAAGTGAATTGACCTTGCTGAGACTATTTGATGAATAATTTCAGATTTTTATGGATTTTCTTATGGCCCTTATGATTTTTTTTTGGCCAATAAGCTCATTGGTTTTGGTTCTCATGTGCGACCTTTCACATGTTTCATGCTTATGAGATGAGATTGTTGGTTGTGTATGGATTGCTTATGATTTTAGATTCATGTATGTTCTCAATTTTTATTATGGTTTTGGAGCCTCTTGTGATTATTATTGTTTGGATCCATGTTAGGGGGAGTGGGCTTCCTTGTGATGATAGGGGTCATGAGAGATAGTCTTGCATGAGGTTCCTTATAAGGATGCATGAAGTCTAGACCACCAAGGCACATTGGAGTTTACCTTGATTTGTAAATAAGTGATAACCTAATAATTGATGGGTTGGGTAGCTAGATTCATTAATAAGATTCTAAATTTATTTGAGCCTCATGACTTAGTCCTAGGGAGGATGTTTTAGGATAATCATGAGAAGGCCGTGAAGACGGTAAGCTAATCTCCCTTAGTCTCTCATAGGTTGAGATGGCTCCACATGTCCATTAGGCTAGTACCTTATGTTATTATATTTTGAGGATGGAATGTGATGACACTCCACTCCTACATGTGATTCCCTTAATGATTTACGATTATGCCTTATTGGATGCATTCATATCTTCACTAGTACATTTGGGCCTAATTTTCGACGGCTAATTGTCGGAAGTCCGACGACACCACATCGGACTTCCGAAAAATGTAACCGTCGAAAACTCATCGTCGGTCTTCCAAGCGATGCCATTTGCATCGGCAGTCCGACGATGTTATGAACTCTTCCGACGGTTGTTATATTTGCTCCTCCGGCCAAAAATGTCATCGGATTACGATCAAAAATCCGATGGCTACTATGTTTGCTCCTCGACGACTATCCAACAAGGAAGTGACGTTGGACATACAACATCCTTGTCGGATGTTTCTTTAGTTGTCATCGGAATTCTGACGGTATCAGATGCTGTGGGTCAGATTGCTTTGTCTTCGGTGCATGAAAGCATTGAATGAGTTCTACTTTTAAAAATTGCATAAAACATTTTTTATTTTTTTGATTCAATGTTATTTGCAAAAAAAGATTATCAATGATGTTTCCTTTCTCCAAGAATTGTCTAGGATATTTCTGTCAGATAATATGTAACATCGAATGACTAAATCTTTTCTTTACAAATGCTTATTTTATTTAATCATCATCCGAGCATGAATTATAATTTATATCTATGCGGAAGCAGAAGATACAAGCTGAAGACTCGTGTGCAAGTAAATTTCATAAAAGAAAGCAAGCAAGCATTATCTTGAATGACATGGAAACAAGTTCATCAGCTGCCTAGAAGAGATCAATTGGAGAAAAGCAGAAGAAAGTGTTAAAGGGTGATAAATACATAGAGAGTATGCAATACAAACAAACAATGTCTGGAGTGTGTGATGTGATGTGTCTAATTTATGGGTAAGTGCACCAAGATAGTGAACAAAAGGGGGGGTATAAGTGGCCACTTTTTTTCTGAAAACAAGTAAACCTGAACTTCAAAGAGATATTCGAAGGTCACGCACTCAAAACTAGGAGTTGAGAAAAGAATAATAATTGTAGTACTCTAAATCTAGTTTCTAAACTACCAAAAAAATTTAAAATTGGATAAAATTAAGAGGGTCAAACCTCTCTCGCACGAAAAATTGTTCCTGATTTTTTCTGAAAAATATAACATAGCTGTTTTCGTGCGCTGCATAAAATATATAATTAGATTTGGTATTTTTCAAAACCCTTTGGTAGGATGATAGGTAAGATTGGGATCTAGAAGTTGTGTATTTTTTTGTAATTTTTTGTTGAGTATTTTGTTTTTAATGATTTTTTGAAGTTACCTCATCCTAAAAATTTGGTACCTGTTCGTGTGTTGGGCATAACTTGCATCAAAATAATCGAAAATGAAAACTTTTATTTTTAAATTGTATAGAATCTAGTGTAGAACAATAATATGTAATTTATTTTGAATTTGGTCAAGTATATCAAAAGTTATTAAAAAAATGGTAGATGTATGTCTGTGAGGACTGTCAAGGCACTAGTAAAGAAAATTAAAGTTTACTATGCTAATGTTGTCTAAAAATAGAAAAATTTATATGTTCAGAAAGATGAGAAAATGTGTGAGATTATGGTGGTAATTTTAGAGATACCCACCTGATCATTTGTAAACCTGATGATGATGAAGTCAAGAAATCATGTTGGAAGATGAAAAAACGTGTAAAGGGACAGAAATGGAGGGAAAATGGGCTTCCAAGTCTTAGGGTCATTTTCCAACCCTCTCACCAAGCCAAAACCCGCACGGGTTCTAATGTGCAATATAACTCACTCAGGTTTTGAAAAACAAAAAGTACCATTCATAGTTCTACATAACCCGTATGGGTTATGTAGAACTAAAACCATCATTTTGAATTTCCCAAAACCCATACAAGTTATGAAAAACCAAAAATATGGTTTTTCATAACCCGTACTGGTTATGAAAAACCAAAATTATGGTTTTTCATAACCCATACTAGTTAGGAAAAATATCATTTTGAGTTTCACAAAACCCGTATGGGTTATGAAAAACCATTATTTTGATTTTCACAAAATACATATATAATATGTGTTTATGTATGTATATATGCATATCTATAGTTATATATATACATATATTTATATAGATATATGTATATATGTTTGTATACATGCATGTCTCTCTTCTTTTCCTCTCTCTCATCTTCCTTTCCCCATCACCGTCTCTGTCTATTCTGAGCCCTAATTATCCTTCTTGAGTTCTATCTCATCTCTCTCCCCCTCACACTTCTCTCTCTACCAAGTCTCTCACCCTCTTCTCCTTCTCATTCTCTCTACCTCATGTCTCTCACCCTCTACCTCATCTCTCTCTCTCTCTCTCTCTCTCTCTCTCTCTCTCTCTCTCTCTCTCTCTCTCTCTCGTTATCCTATCCTATTATCACCCTCTCCCCTTCTCTCTCTTTCTCTCCCCTACATCTCCCTCTCACCCTATCTCTCCCTCCCCCTCTCGTTATCTTATCCTATTCTCTCTCCCCCCTCTCTTGACCCTATTCTCTCTCTCTCTCTCTCTCTCTCTCTCTCTCTCTCGTTATCTTATCTTATTCTCCCCATCTCCACCCTCTCTCTCTCTCTTCCTCTCCCTCTCCCTCTCTCCCAATCTCCTCTCTCTCTCCCCCTCCCCCTCTCTCTCCCTCCCCCTCTCCTTATCATATTCTCTCCCTCTCTTCTTATTCCCTATTCTCTATCTTACCCCCTCTCCCCCTACTCTCTCTCTAACTGCCTTTCTCACCCCCTCTCCTTATCCTATTCTCTCCCTCTCTTCCTATCCCCTTCTCTATCTCTCTCAATCCTATTCTCACCCTCTCTCCCTTCTCTTTCTTTCCCTATCTCTCTCAATCTCTTCCTATCCCCTTCTCTCTCTATCTCTAACACTCTCTCCCTCCCCCTCTCCTTATCCTATTCTATCCCTCTCTTCTTACCCCCTACTCTCTCTCCCTCCCCATCTCCCTACTCTCTCTCTCTCTCTCTCTCTCTCTCTCTCAATCCTATTCTCACCCTCTCTCCCTTCTCTTTCTTTCCCTATCTCTCTCCCTCTCTTCCTATCCCCTTCTCTCTTTGTCCCTAACTCTCCCTCCCTCCCCCTCTCCTTATCCTACTCTCTCTCTCTCTCTCTCTCTCTCTCTCTCTCTCTTGATCCTATTCTCACCCTCTCTCCTTTCTCTTTCTTTCCCTATCTCTCTCCCTCTCTTCCTATCCCCTTCTCTCTTTGTCTCTAACTCTCTCTCCCTCCCCCTCTCCTAGTCCTATTCTATCCCTATCTTCCTACCCCCTACTCTCTCTCTCTCTCTCTCTCTCTCTCTCTCTCTCTCTCTCCCTCTCTTAATCTTATTCTCACCCTCTCTCCCTTCTCTTTCTTTCCCTATCTCTCTCCCTCTCTTCCTATCCACCTCTCTCTCTCTCTCTCTCTCTCTCTCTCTCTCTTAATCCTATTCTCACCCTCTCTCCCTTCTCTTTCTTTCCCTATCTCTTTCCCTCTCTTCCTATCCCCTTCTCTCTGTCTCTAACTCTCCCCCTCCCCCTCTCCTTATCATACTCTCTCTCTCTCTCTCTCTCTCTCTCTCTCTCTCTTCCCAATCTCCCTCTCTCTCCCTCTCTTTATCCTATTCTCCCCATCTTCGCCCTCCCTCTCCCTCTCCCTCTCTCCTAATTTGTCCTTTGTCTCGCCCCCTCTCCTTATCCTACTCTCTCTCTCTCTCTCTCTCTCTCTCTCTCTCTCTCTCTCCCCCGTCCTTTTCCCAATCACCCTCTCTTCCTATCCCCTACTCTCTCTCTCTCTCTCTCTCTCTCTCTCTCTCTCTCTCTCTCTCTCTCTCCTTTTCCCAATCTCCCTCCCTCTCTCCATCCCCCCTCTCTCCTCCCTCTCCCCCTCTCCTCTCTCTCCTTTCCCCAATCTCCCTCTAACTCTCCCTCTCTCCCAATTTCTCCTCTATCTCTCCCCCTCTCTCTTCCTCCCCCTCTCCTTATCCTTCCTTCTCTCTCTCTCTCTCTCTCTCTCTCTCTCTCTCTCTCTCTCTCTCTCTCTCTCTCCTTTCCCCAATCTCCCTCTATTTATCCTATTCTTCCCATCTCCACCCTCCCTCTCTCTCTCCATCTCTCCTAATTTCTCCTCTATCTCTCCCTCTCTCTCCCTCCCCCTCTCTTTATCCTATGCTCTCTCTCTCTCTCTCTCTCTCTCTCTCTCTCTCTCTCTCTCCCCTTTTCCCAATCTCCCTCTCTCTCCCTCCACCCTCTCTCTCTCTCTCTCTCTCTCTCTCTCTCTCTCTCTCTCTCTCTCTTCCTATCCCCTTCTCTTTGTCTCTAACTCTCTCTCTCTCTGTCCCCCTCTCCTTATCCTATTGTATCCCTCTCTTCCTACTCCCTACTCTCTCTATCTTCCTCTCCCTCTCTTATTCCTATCATCACCCTCTCTCTCTCTCCTTTTCCTAATCTCTCTCTCTCTCTCTCTCTCTCTCTCTCTCTCTCTCTCTCTCTCTCTCTCTTTCCCTATCTCTCCCTCTCTTCCTATCCCCTTCTCTCTCTGTCTCTAACTCTCTCTGTCCCCCTCTCCTTATCCTATTCTATCACTCTTCCTACTCCCTTCTCTCTCTCTCTCTCTCTCTCTCTCTCTCTCTCTCTCTCTCTCTCTCCCCCCACTTCCTATTTGGTTCCTAGTTTTATATAACCCGTACAAGTTATGCAAAACTAAGACAAAAACTTGTAGTTTTGCATAACCCGCGGGTTTCTAAAAAGTAGGGTTTTGAGGAAATTTTCATTTTTTATTATAAAATATAATGTTCCTCAAAACTAGTACGGGTTTTGAGGAACTTTTGATTTTTTATTATAAAAAAAAAATGTTCCTCAAAACTAGTACGGGTTTTGAGGAACTTTTGATTTTTTACTATAAAATATAATCTTCCTCAAAACTAGTACGGGTTTTGAGGAACTTTTGATTTTTTATTATAAAATGTACTTTTCCTCAAAACCCGTATGGGTTTTGAGGAACTTTTTGTTTTTTAATTGCTTTTGGCTAGGTTTGGTATTACCAAGCCTAGCATATTTTTGAATTTCTAGAACACGCACGAGTTATGAGAAATTTCCATTTTTTTTTTGCATGTGGTCACTTTCTTGTTCACCATCTTGGTGCACTTACCCTTATGTCTAGAGGAACTAACTAGTTTTGGAGTTCATGGGAAACCTATTGGGCCAGGCTTGGAGGAAATCAATGTGTTCATGCAAGGACCACCTTTTTTCTATTATGAGAATGATGTTTTTGCACCGAAGGATATTTGGAAGGCAATATCCAAATATTTCTATCGTGTGGAACCAGAGTTGGTGGACTCAAAGTACTTTTAATCTTCCAGAAGACCAAGAGGTTATGTACACAATCTCCCAATAGAAGGGCGATTTCAAGCATTACCTCTCCACCCCATGACTATTCAGGAAGAACTTCCTTAGACAAAGAACTATTGGCCTCCATGGGATCAAAGAAACAAATTGAAGCATAGACTCTAGACGACGTGGTGGTGTCCTTCGTGAAGAACTCTGCATTATAATTGAAAATTCATGAGGGAAACTGCAAGATAGTGAACAAAAATACATTCTTGAAAAGTGTGAAGAATGGAACTTGGTTTGGGTGGGGCCAGGTCAGGTGGCTCCTCTAGAGGTTGACGAGATAGAAATTATATTAGGATTTGAAAAAGATCACACTCGTGGAACTTCGTGTGTGACTGATCAATTGCGTTGTTTGGGTAATGCATTCCAAATAGATACAGTTGCATACCATTTATCTGTCTTGAAAGCATTTTATCATGATGACATTAAATTAAAGTTCTTTCTCTATTTTCTGGTGATCTCTAGAGCAAAGGTTGCTTTGCATCTACCTGGGATACATTTAACTTGTGTTGTATATGTGGAAATATGTATCCTAGGTCGATGCAATGCAACCGCTACTCCACCAATACCAAATAATAGAGAAAGTACTTTAATTTAATGCCATCGGGATAAAATGCTTTCTGTTACCAAATTTTGCACATTCCAAATTTAGTGCCCTAATGAAGCTTTTCATTCATTCATTTTGAAAAGATCAAATCATGAATGAGAAATCAGAAATGCACTATTTTTGTCTAACTTGTTTGCTTCATGTGCAGATACAGGAAAAGTAAGACAGCATGTGGGTTAAAATGTGGCTCCCACAAGGGTTGAGCTCAGCATGTTGTAGATCATAGAGATATGTATGCTCCATTACAGATGAAATGGCATGGCTTATCAAACCTTTAGGTAAATGCATTATTGTCAGGTGTAAAACCAACACAACTCTTGCCAAATCCCCCCTGCTGCGTGATAAAATGGCATTTTGACAAGACTCAGAAGTTTTCAAACAAAGGCGCAGGTTTAGAACACAGGCAATAGTTGGGGATGTGTAAAACATTTATCCCACATTGGCAGTGCAGAGGGAGTTTAGCACATTTAAATATAAGAACACATGTAACTATAGTGTCAAAGCTTATGGGATTTTGGCAAGTGACCGATTAAGGAAGTGGTGGGCCCCTCGCATGCTCGCGCATCTCAAGGCGTCCAAATTTTGTGACTGGCTGGCGAGAAGAGGCTAAAGGTCGAGTAAGTCAGGCAGATCGGATGCAGATCGCGGTGATCCAACGACTGTCACTATGGTTAGATGCTCGCCAAATATCATCGCGACTTGGCTACTGGTGAGGTGGCAGTCCAGTGCTTGGTGACATGGCACAAATGGCAGAAGAGGTGGAAGGTCTTGTTGGGGATTCAAAATTACAAGTAATTTCAAGCACCCTACTAGTTAAAATGGTGGTCACTTCATGGAAATGACACATAATGGATGATTAATGATTTGAACACCTAGAGTAAAGGAAGATATGAATAAATTAATTCCAATGGACCCCATGAAAGACTAGTGTTTTTGATCTGTAGAAAAGATGATATGAATAGAGAATGAAAATGAATGAAACATTAAAATATAAGAAATACCCATTTCATAAAATCAAGTTTCTAAGCTCCAGTAAAAATATTAGATCTGTAAAATGTGTTTTTGGCTGTAGACGATACAGAAGACCGTAAGAAGGTTGAAAAGCCTGTTATTTCGACCTGCATTAAAGAATATGTCGACTTGGAATAAAAATGCATGAAAATGTAAAATCTGATGAAGACCCATTTTATAAGTGGATGTTTCCTACCACCTAAAAAAATTTCAGATTCGTATTTGAAGTTTAAGGCTGCCGACCAAACAAAACCCCGAAGGATAGCTTAAAGCAAGGTTATTGACTAACTTGTTTGCATATTAATTTCAAAGGGTTTTGTTAATTTTAATGTAAAATGGTGACTTTTCACCCCAAAGGGGCATGGTGCCCATTCAACCACATATATAAGTGGTTTAAAAATGTAGATATGAGAAAAAAAAAAGAGGAAATAAATGAAGATATACATTATAGGCCTCAGGCTTACCATTGTACCACTTTGGCGAATATATAATATAATCAGTTGTTTTTTCCTTTGTGTATGTGTTGTGGATTACTGCATTTTCTACAGGTAGTTGCTTGTGATATTATTTAAAGGAGATAATGTTATTTGTGTTCTTCTAGTGAAGTTTTGTGTTTCATATTGTAGATTTGAATCAAAAGGATTTACTTGTGAATTGTAATTGTTCCTTGTAATTCTTCCTTGAATGGTCTCTTAAAGATGGGGTTAAACTCATTCAAGCGGTTTACAATATAAACATCAAAATAGAGCTCATAAGAAACAGTAACTTATAGACTTACCAAAAGGGGTGGGTTTAAAAACTATCTCATAAGTTTACACAATAAGTCCTAAAAAAATATAAAGACTTTGTAGCCCAAACAACAAAGGAGGTACTGGTCATCTATAAAATACAACTCATTACCATATCAGTTCACATTTTACTTTGAAGCAATAGGAGTAGCTGAGTAGGAAATATAGAGTAAGTTAGCAATAGTGTATACATATAAATTTTAAGCACAAATATCAAATAACTTCTACAGCAACAATCTTGAACTCATCTGCTATATCTCCATCCTAGGAACTTATGCCATTCTGAGATAGGAGGAAGCTAGATCAAGATACTTAATCTGCTATAAAAGGCACTAGTCATCGAAAACAACTAGTGAGTAGGTATACCCGCCTAGGTCTTGCAGAGTCTAAAGTGAGAGAGTTAGTAATCAAATAGGTTCACTCTATAAGTTGTCCAAGTCAATTGGAGGGTTTGAGCATAGGAGTTGGCATTTCCTTAGAACCTATCCAATCTGTTCATTTGAGACCCAACAGGTCTAGTGGTGATGACGCGACATAACAGGTGGCATGTCATCAAAATGAATGTCGAGCAGACCTTGGCTGCGATGAATCTCTAAAAGGTTTCACTGAAGGCTCAATTCCATCGACATAGGGTATACCAAGGAAATCAAAATTGGTCTCACCGATAAGATAAAGGCATCGATGAAACTGCAAGTTCAATGAGACTTGTAAACGACTCGCTGAGGTTGTAGTTTGGCCGAAAGAATGATATCCAACAAAACCAAAGGCGGCATGGCGGTCCAAGTGGATCTATGAGCGGGCCATAGGCTGATGCGTGGTAGGCTTGATAGACAGGTGGTACCCAGGCAGATCTCATGAGCGAACCAATGGTTGACGCGTGGTGACACCGTGGCATAAGAGAGACCCACTCAAAGAGATTAACTAGTAAGCAAGTCAGAAATATCAATGGTGATCTAGAAAGATCCAATGGTCGTTGCTATGTCGCGATGGGAAGATGATCGCCGAATACTCACCACAACTTGGTGACAAAGCATGTGCGAAAAATGTGAGTGCCCAGGTGAGATAAGAGTCATGCAAGTCCGAGAAGATCCAACCATTGTCGCTATACCTGAAGATGAAGATGCTCGTTGGTTATCCCCTGTGACATAGAAACTGGCAATGTGGTAGTTGAGGTGGCCGTCCAGGAGGGCTCGGAACGAATCAGGATGTGCCACATGGTAGAGCATAGAAGAAGAACCAAGGTGAGCCCCAGAAGAGGTGGGTCTGGTCTAAAGTGTTAAGGTGTTTAGGGGGAGCCAAGGTGGTGGCCACGGGCAAGTCAGATTGTAACACGTGGATGTTGGCATTATGTGAATTAGTATGAGGACATGATGACATTGTATGTTGTCATTGATGTCAATATGTTGAAGAGGAGAAAACCGGTATATGTGAGATCCGGTATGTTACCAAGAATCGGTATATGTGAGAACGGGTATCACTGTGAACCAGTATATGTGCCAAAGTGAAGCGGTGTGTTTGTTTAAGGTGAACCGGCATGTGGTTATGGGAACCGGCACATGGAAGCTTTGTATGACTACCGGTTGGTAGTCTCAACTTCAGGGTTTCTGGTTGTAGTACCTCAAGCCTGTGTGACTCAATCAGTGACTTTGTGTGATGGGTTAGCATTGTAATGAAGAACAGATCATGTTGCCATGACAACCTTGTGCGCGTGGAGGATCTTGCATGAAGGAGATTGTTCCTATCTACCTCAGGAATGTGCGAAGTCTATAAACGGTGATAACGCGTGATGGGTTATCAGCTGCCATGAAATCAGTGGAAAACAAATGATGGAGAAAGTCTTGAGATTGGATCAAGACTGTTGCATTTAATGCAATATGCTCAACAGTCAGGATTGAATCGTTTGAATTCCTTAACCTAACAGGTTTAGGGTTTAGGGTTTATGTTACTGACCTATCTGTTTCCTATAAGGTCGATGTTGTGTTTCTTTCTGAGGTTGTTGGCAAAAGTTGTATGTGAGTATCCAAGTGAAGAGATACATTATTCTTGCCAGACCAGAAGAGAGAAGTGATACCTGCAGTGTGTAAGTGCAGAAGGTGAAGAGGAGCTAAAGCGGATCTGCATTGGCATTGAGTGTTGTTACCAGATCATTGTAATACCTTTTGATCTCTAACCACTTCAACAGTTGGGAAATCCCTTAACAGGGCAACTTTAACCGGCTTACTGTAAATCCTTTAACAGGGTGACTCAAAACCATTGAGTTCTTGAAATCCTCTAACAAGGTAACCTTTAACAGGGTTTAACCCTTAATCGGGCATTCTAGCCATCCCTTAACCAGGTGATCCCTAACAGGGTCGGTTCCTAATAGAACCTATTGTATCAGTCTTTAACCAGACAAGGCTCTAATAGAGTAGACTTCTAAAGAGTTCAAAAATAGCTTGTGGGTATTCATCCCCACCGTAGTTTTTCCTAGTTGGGTTTCCACGTGAAAAATCTATACATGTCATGTGTGGTGTTATTCATGTGATAGTTTGAGTGATGTGTGTCTAAAGGTAAATCATGTTGATCTAGCTGTTTATATATCTTTGATGATAGATTACTTGTTCATGCACTAGGGTGAAATGGAAATGAAGTATTAGATTATATGAAAAGATAAGTGTCAACCGGTTTACGGTTGTCTCAGTTATTCTAGGTTTTACCGGTTGTACTCTGTTTAAGACCGGTGTTACTGTTTGTCTGTCAAAGCACAGTGTCTGCTAACAAACCGGTTTAGGATTGTGTTTTTACCTGTACTGATTCACCCCCCATCTTAGTACCGGTTTGGTACTATCCATTCATCATTGAGTTATCAATTGGTATTAGAGAGTCCTCCAGGTCCTCTGTGTTGTAAGATTAACCGCTTGAGGTAAAGATCCTAGTCTAATGATGAAGAGGGAAGGTCCAAAGTTCAACAGAGAAAATTTCAGTATATGGAAAGACAGAATGAAGATATACATCAGAAGTATGGGTGCTCAAGACTGGAGCTATGTTGAGAATGCCTATGTTGCCCCTACCGGTACTCTCACCGATTACCAAAAGAGAGAGATGCAGGAGAATGGGCAAGTCATGGAAGCCCTAATTAGTAGTTTATCTGACATTGATTTTATTGATGTCCAAAATAAATTAAATCCCAAAGAAGTATGGGATACTCTTGAAAATATCTATGGCGGTGATGAGCATGTAAAACAAGCTAAGGAAGAAAGCCTTAGAGGGAAGTTTGAAGACATGCGGATGGTTGAAGGTGAGAACATTCAATAGTATGGAATAAGAATCAAAAATATTATCAAAGATATCAAGAGTGCAGGTGGTAAAATGGAAGATTCCACTGTGGTAAGCAAAGTCCTGAGATCCTTATTACCGATCTATGCAATAAGGGTTGCTGCTATTCAGGAGTTGAGATCAATAGACAGGACTAAGGTATCCCTAGACTCCATCATTGTAAAGTTGACAGCCTATGAGCTAAATAGTTTTGATGGCAGTGTTTAAAAGACTGAATCAACTTTTAAAGCTTCTATTGTACCATCCAGAATAGGAAAAGAAGCTAGCACTAGTGGTGAACCAAGATAGAGTAGAGAATTGGATGATGAGGAGATTCTAATGGTATTTGAAGTTCTTCTTGCTAGGAAACTTCCTAAAGGAACTGGTAAATACAGAGGTAAGCTTCCTTTGAAATGTTTTTCTTGTAACTGGATAGGACATGTTGCTATAAACTGTCCTAATGGTGACAACAAGGACAAACCGGAAAGGTTCAAGAAATTCAAAGGAGGAAACCGGAGAAACTGTTTTATGGTAGTTGATGAAGGTGTCACCGATGAGGAATCAAAAGATGAAGAGAATGAAGACATTGTGTTTGTTGCAGAAAGGAAGATGTGTCAGACAAGAAGGCTCTTGTCTCCCGCTTTGATAATTCCAATGAGTGGATTATTGATAGTGGTTGTTCTCACCATATGATTGGTGACCGGAGCAAGTTTTTATCTTTGGAAGAATATGATGGTGGTGTGGTTCGTTTTGGTAATGATGCAGCATATATGGTTAAAGGAAGAGGATCCATCTCTCTGAATGGAAAGAGCACTGATGACAATGTGTATTGGGTGGAAGGTCTCAGACATAATCTATTGAGTGTTGCACAGCTAAATGATAGTGGACTCACTCTGAAATTCAAAAATAGAGTATGCAAAATCAAAGGAAAGAGTGGTGAAGTGGTGGCCACTGGTATGCAGACCAAAGGTAATCTATTTTAGCTGAATGCAAATATAAATACATGTCTTATGGCTAAATTTGATGGTAGTTGGATATGGCATAGGAGACTCTGCCATGTAAACTTTGATAACATTGTGAAGGCCAATAAGATCAAGGCAGTTAGAGGGTTGCCGATGCTGAGCAAACCGGAAAATACCTTGTGCAGAGAGTGTCAACTGGGGAAAATGTCTTCCTCAACATTTAAAGGTAAACCTTTCACTGCTGACAATTTGCTTGATCTTGTGCATACTGATTTGTGTAGTCCTATGAAAACTAGGAGTGTGCAGGGTGATAGGTACTTCATGATTCTCACTGATGACTGCTCAAGAATGATGTGGGTCACATTCTTGAAAGATAAGTCTGCAGCTTTTGTAAAGTTCAAAGCTTTCAGAGCATTAGTGGAGAAGGAAAGCAGTAAAAGGATCAAGTGCCTGAGAACTGATCAAGGAGGGGAATTCACTTATGGTGAATTCAACAAGTACTATGAAGAACATGGCATCAAGAGGCAACTGTCTGCCCCCGGACTCCATAGTAGAATGGCCTAGCACAGAGGAATAACCAGACTGTGGTTGAAGCAGCTAGAACTATGTTGATTCAAGGAAAAGTTGCTCACACCTTTTGGAGAGAAGCGGTGAGCACTGCAATCTACACAATTAACCGGGTACTCATCAAGAAAGGTAAGGATAAAATTCCTTATGAGTATTGGACTGGTAAGACAACTATGGTTAGCTATTTTAGAGTGTTTGGTACCAAATGTTACATCAAGAGGAGCGAACACCAGAGCAAATTTGATGCAAAATTTGATGAGGGAATATTCCTAAGGTATTCCACCAAGAGAAAAGCTCTCAAGTGTTTCAATAATAGGACTCAAAGAATTATGGAAAGCATCAATGTGAGAGTTGATGAAGCCTCTAAGAAAACTAAGGAAACTGACAATGAGCAAGTGGTAAATGAACCGGTTGTAACCTTCTGGGAACTGGATGTCAGTCAACCAAGTACTAGTAACAATGTTCCTACACCGGTAGATGTAGATGCTAATATTGATGGAGATGAGGATGAAGAAGAAAAGTAAGAGGAATCTATTAAGACCATTCCTCGGTATGTCAAGCTGAATCATGATCCTAAGTAGATCATAGGAGACAAGGATGTAGGAATTCTTACAAGAAGAAAGGTCAAAGAAAACTCATGTATGATCTCTGAATTTGAACCTAAATCATTCAAAGAGGCACATAAAGGTGAAGACTGGATCAAGGCAATGGAAGAGGAACTTGACCAAATAGAGAGAAATAGTACATGGTCTTTGGTACCCAGACCGGAGCATAAAAATGTCATTGGTACCAAATGGGTTTTCAGAAATAAGTTGAATGAGGATGGCACAGTGATTAGAAACAAAGCCAGACTGGTGTGTGCAAAGGATATGCCCAAGAAGAAGGAGAAGACTATGGAGAAACCTTTACTCCTATAGCCAGATTGGAAGGAGTTCGTATGCTTTTTGCATATGCAACTTTTAAAGGACTCAAAGTATATCAAATGGATGTAAAATCTGCATTCCTAAATGGTGTACTTGAAGAGGAGGTGTATATAGAGCAACCAGATGGGTTTTCCCTATCTAAAGACAGTGACATGTTGTGTGGGCTACATAAAGCCTTATATGGTCTAAAGCAGGCACCTAGAGCTTGGTATGAATGCCTGCACTCCCATCTTGTGAAGATTGGATTTGAGAGAACAAGCGAAGATAGCAATATCTACTTGAAGTCTGAAGGAGATCAAATCCTGATCTGTGAGGTATTTGTTGATGACATTATCTTTGGTGGAGATGACAATATGAGTCATGAGTTTGCAGATGAGATGAAGAAAGAGTTTGAGATGTCACTCATAGGGGAGATTAAGTTCTTCATTGGACTGCAGATCCAGCAAATGAAAGATGGAATCTTTATCACTCAGTCCAAGTATGTCAAAGAGGTGTCGAAGACCTTTGGCATGGAAGATAGAAAACCAGTTGGTACACCGATGGTGACTGGTTGTAAACTATCCAAAGATGATGACTCAGCATTGGTTAATGAGAAGGAATATCGATCCATGATTGGTAAGTTGCATTATGTAGTGGATAGCAGACTGGATATTGCACATGTAGTTGGCATTACTGCAAGGTTTTAGAAAAGTCCAAGAGAATCCCACTTGGTAGCAGTCAAGCAAATTCTTAGATATCTGAAGGGAACTATTGACTATGGGTTATGGTATCCATAAAATAATGATTTTCACCTAAAAGTGTTCACAGATGTTGATTGGGTTGGTAATGTAGATGACCGAAAGAGCACAATCGGTGGTGCATTCTTTCTCGGTGGTAGACTGGTCTCATGGATGAGTAAGAAGCAGAGTTGTATCTCTCAGTCTACAGTGGAAGCAGAGTATGTTGCAGCTTTCATGAACTGCACTCAAACAATTTGGATGAAGCATGTACTAAATGGCTTCAAAGTTCCTGTATCTGAACTGGTAAGCATATTTTGTGATAACACAAGTGCTATCAATATTTCAAAGAATCCGGTTTTACATTCTAGAACCAAACACTTTGAGCTTAAGTATCATTTCTTGAGGGAAAAGGTTCAGAACAAAGAGATTGCATTGGAACATGTTTCCAGTAAGGAGCAGTTAGCAGACATATTCACCAAGCCTCTCCCAAAGGATACATTTATGTACTTAAGAGGTGAATTAGGGGTGTTGCCCCTTTAGGAAGTAAACTAAAGGTATATGCTCGACATCAGTCAAGTATTGCATAGTCAAAATGTTTCTTCAGGATTGATGTGTTGAAGGATGCTACTCCTCAGGGGGAGCAGCATAATGGAATAGGGAAGCTTGTGCCTCCACTTTGGCATCATTGTCAAAGGGGGAGAAGAAGTGAAGCAGAAAAGATATTTGCAGAAATTGGGGGAGAAGATGTGAAGCGGAGAGATATCTTTGTATATTGCCATCAATGCCAAAGGGGGAGATTGTTGGCATTATGTGAACCGGTATGAGGACATGATGACATTGTATGTTGTCATTGATGTCAATATGCTGAAGAGGAGAAAACCACTATATGTGAGAACCGGTATGTTACCAAGAACCGGTATCATTGTGAACCGGTATATGTGCCAAAGTGAAGCGGTGTGTTTCTTTATAGTGAACCAGTATATGGTTATGGGAACTGGCACATGGAAGCTTTGTATGACTACCAGTTGGTAGTCTCAACTTCAGGGTTTTCGGTTGTAGTACCTCAAGCCTGTGTGACTCAATCAGTGACTTTATGTGATGGGTTAGCATTGTAACGAAGAACAGATCATATTGCCATGTCAGCCTTGTGCGCGTGGAGGATCTTGCATGAAGGAGATTGTTCCTATCTACCTCGGGAATGTGTGAAGTCTGTAAATGGTGATAAAACATGATGGGTTATCAGCCGCCATGAAATCGGTGGAAAACGAACGATGGAGAACGTCTTGAGATTGGATCAAGACTGCTACATTTAATGCAATATGCTCAACGGTCAGGATTGAACTGTTTGAATTCCTTAACCTAACAGGTTTAGGGTTTAGGGTTTAGGATTTATGCTATTGACTTGTCTGTTTCCTATAAGGTTGATGTTGTGTTTCTTTTTGAAGTTGTTGGCAAAAGTTGTGTGTGAGTATCTAAGTGAAGAGATACGTGATTCTTGCCAGACCAGAAGAGAGAAGTGATACCTGCAGAGTGTAAGTGTAGAAGGTGAAGAGGAGCTAAAGTGGATCTACATTGGCATTGAGTGTTGTTACCAGATCATTGTAATACCTGTTGATCTCTAACCACTTCAACAGTTGGTAAATCCCTTAACAAGGTATCTTTAACCGACTTACTGTAAATCCTTTAATAGGGTGACTCAAAACCATTGAGTTCTTGAAATCCTCTAACAAGGTAACCTTTAGCAGGGTTTAACCCTTAACTGGGTATTCTAGCCATCTGTTAACCAAGTGATCCCTAACAAGATCGGTTCCTAACAGAACCTATTGTATCAGTCTTTAACTAGACAAGGCTCCTAACAGAGCAGACTTCTAAAGAGTTCAAAAACAGCTTGTGGGTATTCATCCCCACCGTGGTTTTTCCCAGTTGGGTTTCCACGTGAAAAATCTGTGTGTCATGTGTGGTGTTATTCATGTGATGGTTTGAGTGATGTGTGTCTGAAGGTAAATCATGTTGATCTAGCTGTTTATATATCTTTGATGATAGATTACCCGTTCATGCACTAGGGTGAAATGGAAATGAAGTATTAGATTGTATGAAAAGATAACTATCAACCGGTTTACGCTTGTCTCAGTTATTCTGGGTTTTGCCGGTTGTACTTTGTTTAAGACCGGTGTTACTGTTTGTCTATCAAAGCACAATGTTTGCTAACAAACCGGTTTAGGATTGTGTTTTTGCCTGTACTAATTCACTCCCCCTCTCAATACCGGTTTGGTACTATCCGTTCATCATTGAGTTATCAGTGGCAAGGGTCTGCAGACGAGTGACTCAAAAGTGGGCTTGTTTTGAAGGTTAAAGAGGTGGTTAAAAAGCAAATAGGTTCCTGAAGATCTAGCAGTTGTCACTATACCACAACGAAAAGGTGCCTAAATGTTAATCCCTACGACATAGGTACAAGTCGTCAGTAGTCCAGGTAGTTGAATGTTAATCTGTCATGTGCTAGCAATTAATGCAGGCAGTTATTAAACTTGAGAGCAAGTTTGCATTATTTTTTCTCGTGATCTTGAGGTGATAAGGTTTGATTTTGAGTGCCACATGGGTCAACCTTTAGTTGACTAAGAATTTGAACTGAATTACCCACTTGAGAGCAAGTTTGCATGAGTTCTTTTTGCATGTTTTGAAGCCTTTTTTGGTGGCTCTTTATTTCTACGTGAGGATCCGTTTTCAGAAAAGATATTTTCAGTGGGATTTCATCTTCAGTCATTCTGGAGTTATCTTTCCTCTATCTTTTGGAAGGTTTTTGTATAAAGCGAAAGAGTTTTATCTTTGTTCACTAGTTCTTGATCATTCTCTTGTTGGTTTTAGCAGAGAATTCATTCTTGTAGCTCATATGCAGTTTTATGATAGAATTTTGAATAAAAATTATCAGCTTATGCCTTATATTTTGGAGTTCATTTTCTTATTCGTGATTGAGAGATAGTTTATTGTGTTATTGCCTAGATAACCTTTAAATTTTTTGTCTCATTTGTAAGTCACAGGTTGTGCATTGTGATAAGTTGGTTCATTTGGTTGATTGTCAAAGTTTTCTTTCCTTTCAATTTATTGGAGTTTAAATCCTTTGCATGAAATATTTATGTGCTATGAACCAAAAGTCTATTTGTGCATATTGGTGTTTTTAGGAGTGTATTTCTGTCATTTTGAGATATCTTATTGATGTTTCACTTTGGTTTAGCATTTGCAAAGTCTTTCTAGTTTCATTTTAAGTTTTCCTATCCCTTTTCTTGGTAAATATTTAGAGTTATTCATAGGGAACCAACCCTTCATCTAGAGGTTAATTCTCACCATAGGCAACCCACAGGCCTGAGAATTATCCCATGTGTCACCAAGTTGCTTGAGCTTTTGGCTTGTGCATTACAGGTGCAATTTGAGTGACAATAGTTTTTGACACACCCGGTGGGACACGTTTGAGCTATCTCAGTTCAACAAATATTCACTCTTGTTGCTTTTGGTGTGAGGAGCAGCAATTCCAGCCTTCAGAGGCAACCATTTTCATACCTTGTGACTCATTTTCTTGGTTTCTATGCAGATTCAGTGATATTAGCTTATGAAAAAGTATCAAACCAGACAAAGAGAGGATCTAGTTGAGCATATTGAGCTACCACCATCACAGAGAAGGTTAAGGACAACAAAAAAGATAGAGAAAACAACAAATTCAACAGTTGAGTTTCCAAAAAGTTCGTCAGTTGAAGTTTTTCAGGAAACTCCAGATTCTAATCTCCTATCTAATTCTTCTCCTCTACCTAATTCTCAACCTAATTTTGCCACCCGCATAAATCCTCTTTTTGCAACTACCCCAATTCAACCATCTATTACCCAAAATCTACAAGTAAATCCACCTGTTATCCCAATGGCTCTGCCAAGAGCTCAACCTTTTGTACCTTTCAATCAAGGCAACCCTTTGAATCTTACTCATTATGATGATATTCCTGTAGTAGCATTGAAAAGCCTACCTTTTTTCATAGGAGAAGATAATACCACTCCTATCGAACATATAAGGGATGTATCTTTGGTGTGTGGTGTACATCATATCACACAAGAGAATGTTGCAATCAGACTCTTGGCTGCCTCATTTAAAGGGAAAGCGCTTTAGTGGTTCAGAGGATTACCTGTAAACTCAATTGATACCTAGGATCAGCTAGGTGATAGATTAAATTCACAGTTTGAGGACAAATCTAACCATTTGTCACTATTAGAACAATTGAGTACCATAAAGAGATCCCCCCAAGACCAAATGACCAATTTCAATTTTCACTTCCAGAAGACTTGGAGCAGAATCCCTGTCATGGTAAGGCCTACTCCTGCACATGCATTTCTATCTTATCTTAGGGCTCTTAATAGTGACATTCCAGTCATGATTCAGTCTATGGGTGCAAATACTCTACCAAATGCATTTGATGTTGCTATTAGAGCATAAAACTGCCTAATTTAGGCTGGTAAAATAGCCCCTAGGCCCCCAATGCCCATATTTCTAGAAATACAACCTATTGTACCTCTTTTAGAGCCTCCTCTAGCCATTGTCCCACCTTTACCAGCACTGAATTATCAAGTTGCAGCCCAAGAAAATATTGTCACACTCCCAAATCAAGAGTTGTAGGAGTTTAAAAATGAAATGAAATCCATGTTCTAAGGCTTTGGTAACAAAATGACCAATATTGAGAAGCAAGTTTCCCAGAACACCAATCCTTATCAAGCCCCTTATCAAAACAACCAATAGAATATGCCTCCTTATCAAGCTAACCCTCAAAGTCAAAGAAGAAATTATAACCAAAGATCCAATATACCTTACAATCCCAACACTACCAGCACATCGAGAGATATCATCCCAACTCAAAACAACATAGCATCGAATTATGATTGGTGTTACCCTTGCAACCAACCTTATAATCAGACCACTTGTTTGAATGGTATGCTACATCAAGCACTCATGGTTCAAAATAATGTTGTTGTCTTAGAAGATAGTACTCATGGAAATCATGATCAACAAGTTTGTCATTCTGAACAAGGCCCGAATGTGTACTTGGTCAATTGGCAAGGTGAAGAAATCTATGGAGTAAATCAACCACAAGATCAAAATCAGTCCTACACTTCTATTGCAGCCAATACACTATCTAAAAGAGAGCCATTGATATAGGACAACAAGATAATAAAGGCATCAATCAGGCTTCTACAAGCCAACAATCACCACCTAAACCTCAACCCACTCAGAATACACAAATCCTACCAAAAGGGAAACTAGTGGTCAACAAGGATCAACCAAGAGGTCAATTACATACAACACAAGTTCAAGAGGATGTTGTTGTTAAAAGAGGACAACAAAAGGTTAGTACAAGTTCATTTAATATTATTGGATCAATTGAAAAAGATGCATGTCAATGTCTCAATGTGGGATTCCTTAGCTCTTCCAAGGCAAAAGGATTTTCTTAAAAATGCCTTGTCTAACATCTCTTTGTCACAAGAGCTTCCTAATGAGCAACCCAAAGTAGTCTTATCCAATACCCCTCAAGAAAAGAAGGGAAAACAACAAACTCAGAAGGTTAAACCCCCTCCTTTTTATCTGACTTTAATCATAGGTCAGCACCTAGTGCATAATTGTATGATTGATTCAAGTGCAAGTAGTTATGTCACGCCAAAGAAGATAGTTGATAAGCTGGGTTTGACATATGAGTCTCTTTCAAAAGGGGTAGTCCAGCTAGATGGGACAGCAGTAAACATAGTAGGTGTGATTAAAAATTTGGATCTCATATTGCATGCATGCCCAAACTTCTCAATCCCACAAGATGTCTACATCATAGATCTTCCACCTTACTTTGCTTTATGCTTGTCTAGAGATTTCACAACCAAGTTGGGTGGGTATTTGTCTTTTGATTGGTCACACATGTTTTTCAGAACAAGATATGGTACCAAAGTGACCATAAAATCAGAATTGTTAGCTAATGATCATATAGAACCATACATCCCACGTGTTGTTAATGCAAATTTGTCTATACAAGAATCTAATGAACAACCTGATATCCCAGATCCAAACACCCCAATACAAGGGATACCTAATGTAGTATTAGATGAATGGGCAGTAGATAATGATGAAGAAGATCCATTCAAGCATATGGAAGAATTAGAGCTAGGTGTCTACATGATCCATGAAGAAGGTGTCGATGTCCCTAATCTTGAAAAGGGTGACAATCAATTGTCCAATCAGCAAGGTGAACAACAGAACAATGAATTGTGGCAAGTTTTTTTTGATGGCTTGAGGAGAAAAGTTGGTTCCAGAGGTGGTGTTATGTTAATCTCTCCTGAAGGTAAGAAATACTTTTCAGCCTTTAGATTTTATTTTAGCTATACTAATAATACAATTGAATATGAGTCACTTGCACATGGATTGGAATGGGCTAGAAAAATAAATATAAAGTGTTTGCAAGTATTTGGGGATAGTGAGCTAGTGGTAAATCAAGTTAAGAGGTGTCAATGTGACTAAAAATGATGTCCTTAAAATGTATAAGCATAGGATATGGGACTTAATTGAAGAATTTGATGCTTTCAATATGTTGTCTGTGCCTAGAAATCACAATAAGGAAGCAGATAAGTTGGCTACCTTGGGTGCTCAATTTGACATACCAGATGAGGTAAGAAATATTGAAAAATAATAATATGTCAAAGTGGTTGTTAGGCCTTCAATTCCAGATAACAGTGTCAATTGGGAAGTATTTGATTCAGACAAACAAATTATTAATTTTCTTATTGAAGAGGCTGAATTTGCAGTAGGTAATCAACATAAATTTCTAAAGCAATATGAAAATCAGATTCTTCAATTGAAAAGTAATAAGCTGCCAAAGGGATTGGTAACCCTTGAGTCAATCTTTAACATTGATGATCAGGTTAGAAAGGAAAAAAGTAGCATGCTGGTTAAAGAGGAGCACTACGAACCTATTAAGATCTTTAGAGATAAGTTATTAAAGCTTGGAAAGGTATGTACAACTGAAGAGAAACATGCATTTGTTTTTCTTTGTCAAGAGTTCAATGACATGTTTGCATGGAAGTATGAAGATTTGAAGGGATTTAACCCCACATCAGCCCAACACACCATAGAGTTGGAAGTTGATGTCAAGCCTGTGAGACAAAAGCAAAGGCCCCTTAATCCAAAACTTGAGCATCTCATGAAGACAGAACTAAACAAGCTGATCCAAGGTAATATCATCTTTCCTATAAAGCATACATCTTGTGTTTCAAATTTGGTTCTCGTAAGAAAGAAGAATGGTGAAGTTAGACTTTGTGTAGACTTTAGAGATCTTAATAGTGCTTCTCTAAAATATCATTACCCGCTGCCCTCAATGGAGTAAATTTTCACTACTTGATGGTTATTTTGGTTATAATCAGATTCTGGTAAAAGAGGATGACCAATTTAAAACTGCCTTTACTACAAAATGGGGAACAATGGCATATAGGAAAATGCCTTTTGGTTTGTCTAATGCAGGAGCAACCTTTCAAAGGGCAATGGATATGGCCTTCCAAGGTCTGATAAATAAATTTGTTTTGGTTTATCTTGATGACGTAACCATTTTTTCAAAGCATGTGGAAGAGCACTTTTCTCCCTTCAGGAAGATTTTTAAAAGGTGTAGAGAATATGGAGTATCTTTAAATCCCAAAAAGTGCATTTTTGTTGTACACGAGGGTAAGTTGTTGGGCTATATTGTCTCTAAACATGGAATAACCATAGATCCAGAGAGGGTAAGTGCTATTTTAGCTTTGCCTTTACCTGCACATAAGAAAGGCCTTCAAAGCTTTATAGGAAGAATCAATTTTGTAAGAAGATTCATCCCCAATGTAGCATTTATTTTGAAGCCATTGACTAGTATGCTTAAGAAAAATGTTACTTTTAGCTGGTCCAAAGAGGCTAAGAATAATTTTAAAGAAATCAAGACTACCATAGCATCCGCACCTACCTTGATTAATCCAGACTTTGCAAAGGATTTTATATTATATGCTTTTGGTACTTTTGATACTATTTCAGCTATGTTGATTCAACAGAATGATGAGGGATTGGAGTAGCCAATAGCATCTTCAGCCAAGGCCTAGAAGGGTATGAACAAAATTATTCTTTTGTTGAGATACATGCATTAGCAGTCATTAGAAGTCTAAAGAAATTTAGACACATGCTTTCAAATAACAAAATTCACCTAATGGTTTCTCATCCTAGTATAAAAGAATTTTGTTAAATAGAGATCTTAATGACAAAAGAGTTGGTTGGATCACGAAAGTGATGGAGTATGATATCAATATCAAGGTAACAAAGCTTATTAGAGGTAAGGGACTATGTTAACAGCTTGCTGATCACACAAAAAAAATGAACAAGAGAATCAAGAAGTTGTCCTAGCTCATGAAGATAATGAGCCAATTGTTGTAGCAACACCTCCTACAAGTTGGGTGCAAGAAATGATGCATTTTCTTCAGACTGGTGAGTGTCCTAAAGGCCTAAAAAATGTTGAATGAAGATACTATAGACTTCAAGCTACCCCTTATATCATTTTGGATGGAATTTTGTTTAGAAAAGAATTTAATGATGTATTCTTAAGATGCGTAGATTCAGATCAAACTGACAGAATATTAGAGGAATTCCATAATGGATCAGCTGGTAGTCACTTTGCACTATAAACTACAACATTAAAGATCATGAGGGCGGGATATTTTTGGCTTGATTTGCATAAAGATGCATATGCTTGGGTAAGAAAATGTAAGAATTGTGCAGTATTTGCAGGCAAACAAAAGATGGCAACTTTACCCCTGCAACTTGTTCAAATTGAACAACCATTCATGAAGTGGGGTCTTGATTTTATCGGAGTCGTCAATCCACCTTCAATTTCTGGGCATGAATGGATCTTGATAGCCCCTAATTAATTTACCAAGTGGATTGAAGTTGTACCCTTGAAGGAGGCAAATGAAAGTGCAGTCCTAAACTTTTATCAGGACTTAGTAGCAAGGTTTGGTATCCCTGATTCTATTATTTCAGACAATGCATTAGCTTTTGTGGGATTTAAGATTACTGATTGGGTTGTCTAGAACAACATATTTTTGAGTACTTCATCCAATTATTACCCTCGGGATAATGGACAAGCTGAGTCTACTAATAAGAACTTGATTAGGATAATCAAGAGGACAATAGAAGATAATTAGACAACTTGGCACACTCAACCGAAACATGCATTGTGGGCTGATAGAATTGCCCCTAAGAGAGCTACAGGTATATCTCCCTATGTCCTCATTTATGGTAAAGAGGCAAGACTCCCAATTTCAGTTGAAATGCCTACTCTAACTCTGATTAGAGAGCTAGAAATGTTGCAAGAAGAACCCATGCAGATTAGGTTGGCAGAACCAATGGAGTTGGAGGAGGTAAGAAAGAAAGCATTGTTGACTATTGAAAATCATCAAGCTCAGATGAAGAGGACTTTCGACAGGAAGGCAAATTTGAGAGTTTTCAATGAGGGAGATTTGGTTTTGAAGTGGGATGAATTAAAGAGTAAGCCTGGAAAACATACTAAATTTGATGCCATACGGGATGGCCCATACATCTTTACTGAGAAAAAGCAACATAATGCTTTTCAGCTTTCAAAGTTGAATGGTAAAACCCTTCCAATTCTAGTTAATGGGATTCATCTTAAAGATTTCCTTTGATTTTTCATTTAGGTTAATAAGTGCCAATGCACATTTTGTTTTATGTTTTTGCTTTTTCAAGTTTCAATAAGTGCTCATGCACAGTTTTGTGGTTTCTGTTTTAGGCAGCACCACTTGTTTTTTCCTAGTTTTTATGTTTTTGTTTTGCTGTCATGCTGCAGAGCAGCTGAATTTCAAGAAGTTCCATTTGGAGAGAGGGTTGAGATGAATCCATAAGCCCAATGGATAAGCCATGACTGGTCTATAGTGTTTAGCATAAAAACACCCCTAAGGGGTCGCCAAAAATGTTACCAAATTTTGCACATGCCAAATTAAGTGCCCTAATAAAGCCTTTCATTCATTCATTTTGAAAATGTCAAATCATGAATGAGAAATCAGAAATGCACTATTTTTGTCTAACTTGTTTTCTTCATGTGCAGATACAGGAAAAGTAAGACAACATGTGGGTTAAAATGTGGCTCCCACGAGGGTTGAGCTCAACATGCTATAGATCACAGAGATATTTATGCTCCATTGCAGATAAAATGGTGTGGCTTATCAAACCTTCAAGTAAATGCATTATTGCCAGGTGTAAAACCAACACAACTCTTGCCAAATCCTCCCTGCTACGTGATAAAATGGCATTTTGACAAGGCTTGGAAGTTTTCAAACAAAGGCTCAGGTGTAGAACACAGGCAATAGCTAGGGATGTGTAAAGCATTTATCCCATATTGGTAGTGCAGAGGGAGTTTATCACATTTAAATATAAGAACATGTGTAACTATAGTTTCAAACCTTATGGGCTTTTGGCAAGTAGTCGATTAAGGAAGTGGTGGTCCCCCCGCATGTGCGTGCATCTCAAGAGGTCCAAATTTTGTGACCGGTTGGTGGGAAGAGGCTAAAGGTCAAGCAAGTCAGGTAGATCAGATGCAGATCACGATGATCCAATGGCTATCGCGATGTTGCGATGGTTAGATGCTCGCCAAATATCATCATGACTTGGTGACTGGTGAGGTGGCGGTCTAGTGCTTGTTGACGTGGCACAGATGGTAGAAGAGGTGGAAGGTCCAGTGGTGATGACGCGGTAGAATAGGTGGCATGTCATCAAAATGAATGTCGAGCAGACCTTGGCCGCGATGAATCTCTAAAAGGTTTCGCTGAAGGCTCAGTTCTATCGACATAGGGTATATCGAGGAAATTAGAATTGGTCCCACCGATAAGATAAAGGCATTGATGAAACTGCAGGTTCGATGAGACTTGTAAACGGATCGCCGAGGGATTAGTTCGATCGAAAGAATGATATCCAACAGAACCAAAGGCAACGTGGCAGTCCAAGTGGATCCGTGAGCGAGCCGTAGGCTGATGCGTGGAAGGCCCGATAGACAAGTGGTGCCCAGGCGGATCTCATGAGAGAACTAGTGGTTGACGCATGGTGACACCGTGGCATAAGAGAGACCCGCTCAAAGAGATTAACCACCAAGCAAGTCAGAAAGATCAACAATGATCAAGAAAGATCCAACGACCGTCGCTATGTCACAATGGGAAGATGATCGTCGAATACTCATCACGACTTGGCGACAAAGCACGTGCGGAAAAGGTGAGTGCCCAAGTGAGATAAGGGTCACGCAAGTCCGAGAAGATCCAACGGTCGTCGCTATACCGCAAGATGAAGATGCTCGCTAGTTATCCCCTGTGACATAGTGACCGGCGATGTGGCAGTTGAGGTGGTCGTTCAGGAGGGCTCGAAATGAATTAGGATGTGCCACATGGCAGAGCATAGAAGAAGTTCCAAGGCGAGCCCTAGAAGAGGTGGGTCCGGTCTAAAGTGTTAAGGTGTTTAGGTGGAGCCCAGGTGGTGGCCACAGACAAGTTAGATTGTAACACGTGGCAAGGGTCTGTAGACAAGTGACTCAAAAGTGGGCTTGTTTTGAAGGTTAAAGAGGTGGTTAAAAAGCGAACAGGTTCCTGAAGATCTAGCGGTTGTCACTATACCGCAATGAAAAGGTGCCTAAATGTTAATCCCTGCAGCATAGCGACAAGCTGTCAGCAGTCCAGGCAGTTGAATGTTAATCTATCATGTGCTAGCAGTTAATACAAGCAGTTATTAAACTTGAGAGCAAGTTTGCATGAGTTTTTCTCGTGAACTTGAGGTGATAAGGCTTGATTTTGAGTGCCACATGGGTCACCTTTAGTTGAAAAGAATTTGAATTGAGTTACCCACTTGAGAGAAAGTTTGCATGAGTTCTTTTTGCATGTTTTGAAACCTTTTTTGATGGCTTTTTATTTCTACGTGACGATCAGTTTTCAGAAAATATATTTTCAATGGGAATTCATCTTGAGTCATTATGGAGTTATCTTTCCTCCACCTTTTGGAAGGTTTTTGTATAAAGAGAAAGAGTTTTATCTTTCTTCACTAGTTCTTGATCATTCTCTCACTAGTTTTAGTAGAGAATTCATTCTTGTAGCTCATAAACAGTTTTATGACAAAATTCTGAATAAAAATTATCAACTTATGCCTTATATTTTGGAGTTCATTTTCTTATTTGTGATTGAGAGCTAGTTTATTGTGTTATTGCCTAGATGACCTTTAAATTTTATGTCTCATTTGTAAGTCACGGGTTGTGCATTGTGATAAGTTGGTT
The DNA here is from genome assembly GCF_030272615.1 of Cryptomeria japonica. Classification (NCBI taxonomy): domain Eukaryota; kingdom Viridiplantae; phylum Streptophyta; class Pinopsida; order Cupressales; family Cupressaceae; genus Cryptomeria; species Cryptomeria japonica. The sequence continues at coordinate 288,461,133 of NC_081405.1, forward strand.
CATTTGGTTGATTGTGAAAGTTTTCTTTCCTTTCAATTTCTTGAAGTTTAAATCCTTTGCATGAAATATTTATGTGCTATCAACCAAAATTCTATTGGTGTAGATTGGTGTTTTTAGGAGTGTATTTCTGTCGTTTTGAGATATCTTATTGATGCTTCATTTTGGTTTAGCATTTGCAAAGTCTTTCTAGTTTCATTTTAAGTTTTCCTATCCCTTTTCTTGGTAAATATTTAGAGTTATTCATAGGGAACCAACCCTTCATCTGGAGGTTAATTCTCACTATAGGCAACCCATAGGCCTGAGAATTATCCCATGTGTTACCAAGTTGCTTGAGCTTTCAGCTTGTGCATTACAGGTGCAATTTGAGTGACAACACTTTCAAGACATATAAATGGTATGCAACTATATCTATTTGGAATGCATTACCCAAACAACGCAATCAATCAGTCGCACACGAAGTTCCACGATTGTGATCTTTTTCAAATCCTAATATAATTTCTATCTCATCAACCTCTAGAGGAGCCACCTGAGCTGGCCCCACCCAAACCAAGTTCCATTCTTCGCACTTTTCAAGAATGTATTTTTGTTCACTATCTTGCAATTTCCCTCATGAATTTTCAATTATAGTGCAGAGTTCTTCACGAAGGACACCACCACATCGTCTAGAGTCTATGCAACTCAATTTTTTTCTTTGATCCTATGGAGGCCATCCTTTTTCTGAGGAAGTTCCTGAATAGTCATGGGGGGGACAGGTAATGCTTGAAATCACCCTTATATTGGGAGATTGTGTACATAACCTCTTGGTCTTCTGGAAGCCGAAAAGTACTTTGAATCCACCAACTCTGGTTCCACACTATAGAAATTTTTGGATATTGTCTTCCAAATATCCTATGGTGCAAAAGCATCATTCTCATAATAGAAAAAAGGTGGCCCTTGCATGAACACTTTGATTTCCTCCAAATGTGGCCCAATAGGTTTCCCAAGAATTCCAAAACTAGTTAGTCCCTCTGGACATAAATTAGAGACGTCACATCACACACTCCAGACATTGTTTGTTTATATTGCATACTCTCTATATATTTATCACCCTTTAACACTTTCCTCTGCTTTTCTCCAATTGCTCTCTTCTAGGCAGTTGATGAGCTTGTTTCCATGTCATTGAAGATAATGCCTGCTTGCTTTCTTTTACGAAATTTACTTGCAAATGAGTCTTCAGCTTGTATCTTTTGCTTTCGCACAGATATAAATTATAATTCATGCTTAGATGATAATTAAATAAAATAAGCATTTGTAAAGAAAAGATTTAATCATTGGATGTTACATATTATCTGATGGAAAGATCCTAGATCCAATTCTTGGAGAAAGGAAACATAATTGATAATCTTTTTTTCAAATAACACTGAATCAAATAAATTAAAAATGTTTCATGTAATTTTTAAAAGTAGAACTCATGCAATGCTTTTATGCACCGACGACCAAGTCATCTGACCCACAACATTATCTATAATAGAACAAATCACCATAATAGGCTATTATAAAGTATCTATACAAAAATATGAAAGAACATTAAATTACCATTGCAAACCCATAAACCATAAAATAGTGAAAATAGATATAAATTTGTAAATGTCTCCCTACAAACACCACAACCATAACCAAAACAAAAAAATTCTTACCTACAAAAATAAGTAGCTTGCATGGCAGGGGGTATGATGCCCTTGCAAACGAACTTGAGTTGATACCAAGAGGTCTTCCAATCTTCTTACGTGAGGCCAAAATATTGTATTGACTTTAAATATTCAAAAGAATATCCTCTGCCTCCCTACAGTTATTTGAAACCTTCACCACCAAATCAAGCTTCTAAGAGTCTTCAAACAGTCTCACCATGTTGGTGAGTTGCAAGTCTACAACATCTCTCAGATGATCAAACCGTTTCTTAATTTTGTTCTTCTGATTAGTCAATAGATTTAGTTTCATGTACAAGTTTTCTATTTGAAGCCTTTTGTTTCCTTCTACATCATTCTTCATGTCTTTAGTATTGGATAGTTGTACAATTTATGATGCTATAATATCTATGTGACCCTTAATATCCTTAGTATATTTAGGCCATTGCTTTTAAAACATGCATGCCACCACTACATCCTTTACACTTTTCTAAAAAAAAAAATTATGCTTTCTTGTAGTTGGATATGTGTTGTTTCACATCTAATCACCAAAACTTCTAGTCTTTTCTCTTCCACCTTCTTCTTTACATCCTTCAAAACTTTGGCTTCCAATTTGAAAGCACGTTCCTTAAATCCATTAAGCATCAATTGTATTTTCTCTGCACTTGACAAATACTCATCCAAAAATACTTCTAGAAGTCCTTCATGAAGGACTTTCACTGCATCATTAATAAGTTATGAGCCCTATATTTGAGACTTAATAAAATTCTTGTGAGTAGAATGGTGAAGTATATCACCCAAACAAATCATATGCAAGGGAGACAATCACTTAAGGTCCATCTGATCTTGAGACATTGATGCCCACTTTAGCATGTCCCATCCTAAATATCCCCTAGGCATGTTTTTCTTCGTGCCCACTTTGATTCTACTCTCATCGTCTTGAAATCTGCATTTTCAACTCCTTCCTCAACCTCTGTTCAATTTTAAGTCCTCATTGACAAGACTAGGATGCCTTAGGTACCCTAGTACTTGTGATTGGGACCCAAAATATGACCCCTCATTTCTTGTCCCATGTGTGCGAAAAAAAATTAGCTTCATGTCAGTCAGCTCCAAAAATTCAAACACTCTATGTATGATTAGGTATAAAAGGAAGCCTACCCTGTCATTTGAAGCGGTCTACCTACAATTCAAGTGATCTCTTAATTATAAAATCAATTCAATTCCAAGTGAACAAGCAATCAAGCATTCATCAAGCATTGAAGGAGAATTCAAGTTAAAGCACAACATCCATGATCAACAATCTGCATGAGATCCAAAAACCTTGTGTGAGGATTCAAGAAATATTCATCAAGGTATCATGTTCAATTTCAAGCATTTTTAGATTAGATCTATCCTTTCCCTCAAAAGGAAAACATTATACTTCAAGGTTAATTCATAACCCGAGGTTTGACATAGGAAAGCCCCCATCAACAAACCTATTTTTTGTCATTTTGTGTGTAGGAAATTGATTTAGGAGTTACGTGTGAAGAATTTGGCAAAGTAAATGATGACAATCGAACTCAAATTTTGATGGCATGAAAAGCAGAAGACTAGGCCAGTTCACACCTCCTAGTCCCAAGAATTTTTGACAACCTTTTGATAGTAGATTTTGTGTACCATCCTAATCCAAAAAGCATTCATTTTGTCTACATCCGACAGGTGGAGGATCTGGTCGATCCGCACCTCCTAGTCCCAACAATTCTACTTGAACACTCTGTCACAGGAGAAGAGATATGACTTCTAGGTCTACTAAGGAGATGCTTACTATTAGTCATATGATAAGAGAAAAGAGAAGAAACGTGAATACTACTAGCTAACAAGTTGTGTAATGTTGGGTGATTCATGCTACATTTTCATTGGCTAGCAAGTTGTGTTATGCTAGGTGATCCATGATAGAGAAGATTAACCAAAAAAACCATTTGTTTGCAAGGCAATCCGAAAACTCTACTACAAAATGGTTGTTGTAGTGACAGAAAACACAAACAGAAATAATAACCAACACTTGCAAAGGTGTAAACAACAAAAATGATCACACTTGCATTAATCCATGCTATTCCAAGTAACGAATCTCAAAAAAATGATAACCATGCCCTAGGGGGCGCTATGTAACACAACACTTCTAGTTTGAGGATATAACATAAATGAATTAACACGAGAAAAAAGGAGAGCTCATATGCCTCCCCTTAAGATGTCAACATACCTCTAGGTTGATATCTTAAGGTAGATAGCGATCAAGGATAAGCACCTTCAACACCAAGAAGATACCCTTAATAAACATACATGCATTCCAAGCTAGGAAGAAAGATCCTTGTACATACCTCATTTCTATAAGAAAGTAAGAGATAGTTGTAAAAGAGATATTTTTCAACAAGTGTAAAGGGATCATTTTAAAGAGGGAGGAAGAGATATTTTCCTGAAGATGTCTACCTCCAAAAATAGAGGAGATGTTTAATAAAGATATCACCTTTTAAATTAAGAAATGGGCAGGATATTAATAATACAAACCTTCCATATTGCTAGGAAATGGTATCCTTGATGAAGGATTGCACACTTTCTATCACTAAGGAGAGATCATTCATAAAATACATACCGATTCAAGAAAGAAAGAGGTCCTAATCAGGGAACACACACGTCCAAGCAAGGAAAGAATTTGGATTGAGGACAATTCAATGCAAGAAAGGATATCAAGTTATAAAAGATAAAAATCAACAAAGGTAAAGTGGATCCTTAAAAAAGAGGAACAATTGACAACTATTATTCTTGCTCCACAATGTAGAGACAAGAAGAACTAGGCTATTACGTTGCCTCCCAAGTATGATTGCACATGAAATCGTAGTACCATGAATGACAATGAACCCCTAATAGGTAATTAAGCTACCGATGTCATATAGCAAGATAAAAACATAATAGGTTATAAATGTCATTTAGAAGGGATATGATGAGTGTATGAATCATTGTCACCTATTATTTAAATATTACTAGAACTACAATAAGTTGTTTAATTTTAATCTCCAAATCACGACATTCATTAGTGGAATAGTTGATGATGCTTGAAAAAATGATTGTCCTAATTTTGTTTATGGTTTTTTCTTCAATTTTTCAAGGGGAGAGTAATAAAGTTGGCTTTAAGAAACTCATACAAAATTATCTCTTGTTATGATTAAAAGTTGTTGGAAAAGTCATAGATATATTAGACAATGTGGGAGGGGATTTCAACAAAGGAGGAGGATAGAAACCTAAATCTTTTTGAGAAAAATGTAATGTATATTTCTCATGAACCTCTACACTTCATTGCACACATCCTAAATCATGTCCATTGCATCCATGTTTATAATTAAATGTGTTATTTAAATCATGTCTAGAGGAGTGTGTTCATTCATATTTCAAAGTTTAAAGATCCTCAACCATCATCAAGACATGTGTTGGAAGAAGAGGTTGGAATAGATTTAGAAGAAGCTTGAATAATTGACACATACAACTCCCTTGAGACTTCATATTTGGATAGAGGGACCTTATATCAAATTAAGGAAGGCATGAGAGTGATATATGTATTAGTGTAATTATTATACTTTTTGAATATTTATCCTTAGTATAATATTGGAAATAGTATCTTATACTAATTAAGGAGTCGTAATTAGGATATTATTTTCCCATTTTTAGTTGTTGATCTCATTATTCAAGACATAAATGATTTTCATCATTTCTTTTTTTATGTGGAATATATATCTAATGTAATTATTTATATTTTTAATAAGAAAACAAATTTATTGTAGTAATCATGTGGTTTTTTAATTTTATCTCTTGTCTAAGAGAAAGTATTGAAGATCATAACTCTAACATGGCTTTATTTTGGATGAGTAATGCTGGTGTTTATATCGCCAGACTTGAGCATAGCTTAATTGGGTTCTTCAAACCTCTTCTTTCATTGTAATTGTGAGATATATGCTTCAGTTAGTGACTGTCTAATGTCTTCACAAAATCAGTAGCATATCTCTTGGTAGTCAGCCTATGTAAAGATCCTATGATTGCATTGGAACTAGTTTATAATAAGAATTGAATGGGCTTGTAGCTGTAATATGTTTTCAGAGGTTGCATGACATGTTTGCGAAATGTCAATAATCTAGTGAAGTCTGATTTTGATACATTATTGTGACAGTCCATGTAATTTTACATTAGCTGCCTATAACATATATTTATGACTGTCAATGAGGCATTTGTTTGATTTAGATATGAAATAAGAGGAATTTGAGGTTGCATCATCATAGGCCCATTTTTTGAGGACTCTTGCCAATTGTTTGACATAATGTCAGCAAGCTAAACATTCTGATTTTGAGTCTAATTTGGTGTTAGATCATCATAATTTGATTGTATATGAATTCTTGGCTATCATTCTTTCACTTGCTGTCAATTGTAGTTGTACATTTATGAGAAATATGTGATGGTTCGCCTCTATACCAAACTGAAAACTTCTGAGACAATAGTCTGCATAACACACAATAGTAGCGAACAACATAACACGCAGATTTGACAGCAAATATTCCTTGTTTTTTAGTCATCATTGGACAAGGGATATTACACAATCATACTAAATAGATTTTAAACCCCATAATTCGTATAGAGAACAACAAATTTGGACTCAAGAGCTTCTAGAGTAAATTTTTAGGTTAAATGAATCTATGAACAATAGTTTAAACATGAATAGTGTTTATTTACACTATGAATATTATTTGATGTTGTGATTAATGTCTTAACCATGGACAATGTTTTAGGTGTGAATAATGTTTTCAAGTATGAATAGGTTTTTTTGGTAATGAAGAGATTTTCTAAGGGCTATGAATAATGGTTTAAGCCTTGTGTAGTTTTTTCAGGCTTTTTTTGCTTGCCTAAAGGAATAGTTTCATGAAAATAGACATCAGTTGGGAATACGATATCCAAATTTTAAAAAATAAATAGACATTGGAATGTTGATTCTATGATATAAAACATCTTTAAAACATGTACCCTGGCAATTGCAACTACAACATGTGACAAAATTCCTCTATTATTTATCCTATGATAAATGTTCATACCTTGTTCCAAAACTTCCAATTTCTGTGAGGCAGTCTGTCAAACAGTCGACGTGCCATTTCAAAGCTCTCATTTTCGCACAGGCTAGGGGATGTTGATAGAGCTTTACACCTATGCCTAGGCCAACAGAGAATTAGAAACATCACTATCTACAGGTGCAAAATAGATGGGTGACCGATACTAATGAATGAAAGAAGGGGAATGAAGCCTATTGGTCTTTAGCCCCCGAGAGCATGCCCTATTCCATGAGTTGACATTGCTCCCATTTTTGCACAGGTTGGGGGATGTTGACAGAGCTTTACACCTGCCCTATTCCATGAGCCGACATTGCTCCCATTTTCGCAAACCCTATTCCATGAGCCGACAATGCTTGGAGCTGACATTAATTGGTCAAAACGGTTCACGTGCCTCATCCAAAACCTAGAGTACGTTGCTGGGGCGGCTATGTGAGAATGGGAAGAGGCTGCGAAAATGATGTTTGAAATGTCTTGGTCTTCTTTTTTTTTTTAAGTAATGCCTGCAGTTGTCGGAATTTCAACGAACACAGACACTTCTTGTAAACAAGCTCAAATTTCATTGCCAATTCCTTCTCTATCAAAAACAGATATTGAATTATCGTCAAAATTCCGACAAATGTGGGCAATTTTTTTTAAAAAAATTAAATTTGTTCACAATATACCTTCTCAGTGGGAAACCTCCATCGGAATTTTAGGCCAAATGTATTAGTGCTTGTTGAAGTGTACACCTCTAGGAGTTTATTATTGTTGTATTGTGTGAGTTCTTGCATGAGAGTCCTTGTGTGGTTAGTCTCTTTGGTTATAGGTGCCAGCTCAGGCTTAGAGTGTGTGTTGGGACCTTGTGTCATCTCCTAGCACGGGGGGTAGTTCCTTTAGTTCCACATGGTCGAGTGGTTGGTGCTTTTTAGCCATTGGGATGTTATCTTGTATTCTTCTTGTGTCGATGTGGATTCTTCTTCATGATGGACTATGGATATGCCTTGCAACAGATTTATGTAATTGTATATGATGGAATGCATGTATGTAGTATCTTGTATGTGATAGATGGAATCATGTAAAAGGAAGAGCTATGTCCATGATGTATTGTTATGTAAATGTATTCGTAAGTAGTTCATAAATGTAGCCAGGATATGTCATGATTTGTAAATGTGGCAATGAGATGTATGGATATGTTCTTGTTAAATTAAGGGAATGATTTCATGTACCCAAATTTGGCAATGGAGTTGCAATTGAAATAGATGTTATTTATAATATGATCTTCTTGTCTTGATAGAAAGAACTTTTGTGGTTTTTTTTAGGTTGTGATTTAACATGTGAAAGAACCTTGAGAAATGGAATAATCTTAAATGTGAGTATTGAGGATGTTAGATAATATGGATAAGGTTTAGATGATGATGTCTCGATGTGTATGCATTGGAAATTAGGAAAAGTATGCATAGATTGCAAAAAGGATTATTGAAAGAAAATATTAGGAGTCTTGCATTATGCTGTGGGGTTATTGTCAAATGAAATGATCATGTTAGGAAAAGTGGTTTCATGTGTAATTGGATTAGGAAAGGAAACTATTTCTATTGGACTTGTGGATATTAGTTTGGTGCTATGTGGAAACTATGATGTTGTGAAGGGATTATAAATGTGAATAGATCAATGAAGCTAATAGGAAATGGCTTGACTTGCATAGTGATAGAATGTATACCATGCTAGATAGATAATAAATTACTTGTATAAGATGTATGCCATGTACTTGTATCAAAAGTAATGGATTTATATTTTTATATGTTTGTAAGTTAATAAATGAGCTCTATGATTGAAGGATTAGTGTGACATTGCGCTTGCTCATGCTTAAGTAAAGAAATAAGGAGATTAGTTTATCATGTGGATTGAAGAATGAATTATAGTTTATACATTATGAGTAGATAATTAAAATAGATGGAATGAGATCATGTAAGTATTAGAAGCGATTGAAGTATATTTAAATGAATTATTAAAGATGGATTATACACATGCATTAGGATTGCATTATCATGGAAAGCATAAAGAGCGTGTAAATAGGAAATGATGGGTTAAAACACATTTGCTTTGGGTGCATAAAATGAATGTAGGATTAAGGGGTTGTCTTGCATTTTTTAAAAGAAGAAATGTAATATGCATATCTTGATGTATAGATAATCAAGTAGATTGCATATCTCATGATTAGTAAATTAAATATGACGCATTAATTCGAGATGGAATATGTTTGTCGTGTGAGTAAGATGTCATTATGGAAGTTAAATTAAGTAATTACATCAAAGTACCCTAGGGAAAGGTTAATGATGTTATGTTATTTCCACTTGCATAAATTAATGAAATGTGTAATGATGCATGTTCTTAATGGTTAATGGTTAATGGACATAGCTAAATGGAAATGTTAAGTGTTGTATTAGTTGTTATTAGATGTTAATAAATTTTTTTTATCTCCATTAGTATGTTAGATGTTTAGTTTCTCTAGGGTATTTTGGTGGGCATTACAAAAAAATTCTCCTTCATGATGAAGAGAAAGACTTAACTATGTCTATGCTAATGAGTGGACCAACCAATGTTGTGGATAGGCTAGATTATTGAGTGTAGAAAGTTGCAACTATGAATGAGTGAGGAGTTCTGGAAACACTAAGGCTTGTGAATTCCTAGTGATATGGGAATATTAACCTAAGCATAAGGTAAGCTGGGAAATGGTTGAGTCACAATGAAGGTTTGAGGACAAAGTTATACATTTCCCGCGATTGAACTCTCAAGCCTAAAAATGATGCCTTTGAAATGAGGTACCTCCTATGCAAGCCTAGGGATTTGCATCAATTCCAAGGGTGTCACCTAATAAGGTGAGGGAGGATATAAGGGATTCTTGTTCTTCAAGTTGTTAATTTATAATGTGTGTGAATCCCAAAAAGGGAGACAAACTTAAAAGGGTTTAATATGAGTCCCAAGGCATTTAATATGCGTAGAAAATAAGGTTTTGGGGCACAATAGAAAGCAAGGATATCCTTGGAACATTTTTCCTAATGGAATGCAAAGTATCCAATATTTAATATTTACATGCTTTAAGTGCACATAGTACTTGGAGTTGCTAAGGGCATGTAATGTGGAAATTGAAACTATGGGATTAAGTGATGCAATCTAAGCTAATGGATTAGCACGAGAACTTGAGACCAAGGTCAATTTGAGCATGATGAGGATGTGCAACCTATGTAAGAGAAATGCATTGTCATTGTGAAGGAAACTATGAATTGGATTGTTAGTGCAAAAATCGCAAAGGACATTCTATGTAAGAGCTATCATTCTAAATCATTGCTAGAGAAAAGCTCGAGGTATTGATTCAACATCAAGGTAGTGTTCCAAGATTTCAGACATAGATTACTATGTAGAGAACAAAGTAGCTCCTCTAAGGAAGTAGTGTTCTTTTGTGAGTGCCCTGAGCATTGTTGGTGGAGATCAACTCAAATACATAGGGTTTTGTGATAGTATCCATTGTTGTATCAAGTGTTGTAATTCTAGAAATTAATATGAAGTTATTTCTTTAGTCTATAATATCTAAGCACTTGCATTGTGTATGTATGTGGTCCTACATTGCTTAGCTTATTGTTAAGGTATTTTAGTTTTGTAGGAAGTAGGCATAGTCTAGTTGAGAGCACAAGCTTGGACCCTTTAGACAAGCAGATAGTTCAATAAAATCAATGTTGTATATAGTGAAAGGAATAGCCCTATGACATTTGTCTTATGGTAAAAATTAAACTTCTTCATATCATATAATTATTACCTACATTTCCTTAATATATAAATTTAATAAATTATTTTGGATCAATAAAACATAACATTGTTATCATATAATTGTAGTTGTGATTCCTTCTCGTTCATTCCATTAATGTGGAAAAACTATAAGAGTTATTTGACATAGTGATGTAAAAAATAACAAATAAAATTGTATATCATTTAATAATAATTACGCTTCCATCTGGCTCATTCCATTCATGTGGAAAAGCTTTTAAAATTTCTATTTGGGCCAATTTATAAATGAAAAAGAAAAAGAAAAAGGTATAAGGGAAGCGTACCAGTAGTGGTTATAACTAACTTTGTAAACCCACAAATCCTAAACGATACATCAAACTTCGACGATCTTTTTTTTGTTGCCTTTGTGTGTGTGACTTAACTACTTATAGCTAAGGTTTTGGCTTATGGGCAGTAATGATGCATGTTGTGGGATCAGTTATGCACACAAGGGTTAAAAAATACACATGGCAAAGTGTTGCCTAATACCTACTTCTAGATGTTCCAATAACTGTCCACTCAAATTTGCTAGTACTTGTGGACAAATGTCCCAGTAGTTGTGCACAAATGTACCAGTAGTGGTGCACAGATGGGCCAATTATGGATCAAAAAAGCTAAAAAGTGATCAGCTATTAGTACATGTGGAACTTAAATATGATCTTTTCATTATCATTTTTTGACGCCTTTAAAATTACTAATTCAAAAATTGAAAGCACAAAAAGTAATTGGTTGTTAGAACACAATCCACTAATGATACTCTTCCTCTATAATATAATTATAACTACGTTTTTATCTCATTAATTCCATTCATGTGGAAAAGCTTTTAGAGCTTTTGTCCGGGGTGAGAAATTTTTGTTTTAAAATTGTTCCTTGAAGAAATTGCTGACGAAGAAATACTTTTTTCCAAAGTTTGTTAAATTTCTCGAAAATGAAATCTACAATCGACCAATTCCTTATTGTCTGTATCTCATGGCATACACGGTACGATGAGATACACAACACATGGAATACGAATTCGAACTCAAATTACAACTGGAATGAATAGGATTTCACTAAGCAAACGACCGAATGCAATTGTGTATCATGTCGTCAAGGGCGGAAATTTGTTCATGATAGGACAGGAACACTCTTAAGAACCACGGTCTCCACAGTGAGTCCAGGGCCGAAGCCAAAGAGTACTCCCATGTCCAGTCCTTCTCCCGTGGTCGCACATCCCTTTTCTGCAGACGACTTCCTCATTTCGTCCAATATGAAGAGCACGCAGGCGCTCGACATGTTCCCATACTCACTCAATACGTGTCTAGTCGCTCGCATCTTTTTGGGATCCAGCTCCAATTTCGACTCCACCTGATCCAGGATTGCCGGGCCTCCAGGGTGTGCAATCCAAAAGAGTTCGTTCCAGTCGGAGATGTTGAATTGCCCAAAGGCCTCCACCAGAGCCTTTTCAATGTTCTTCGAGATCAGCCCAGGCACGTCTTTCAATAAATGGAATGTTAACCCGACCTCTCTCAGATGACCATCGATGGCGCCCTCGCTGTCGGGGAGAATTGTCTGAGCAGTCCAGAGGAGCTCGAAACAGGGCTTCTCTATTTCTGGAACGGGGTCTGCTCCCACGATCACGGCAGCCGCACCGTCGCCGAAAAGAGCCTGCCCAACCAGACTGTCGAGGTGAGTGTCGGATGGGCCGCGAAAAGTGACGGCCGTGATCTCACTGCAAACGACCAGAACTCGAGCTCCGCGGTTGTTCTCAGCGAGGTCCTTGGCCACTCTCAGAACCGTGCCTCCGGCAAAGCAGCCCTGCTGATACATCATCACTCTCTTGACTGAAGGGCGGAGGCCGAGCAGTTTACTGAGCTGATAGTCGGCGCCGGGCATATCTACTCCGCTGGTGGTGCAGAAGATAAGGTGAGTGATCTTCGACTTGGACTGACCCCACTCCTTAATGGCCTTGGCAGCTGCCTCTTTTCCCAGGCGGGGAACTTCGACCACCACCATGTCCTGCCTAGCGTCCAGCGAGGGGGCCATGTAAGCGCAAACGTTGGGGTTCTCCTTCAGTATCTCCTCCGTGAGATACATGTACCTCTTCCTTATCATTGACTTCTCGCCTGCAACATGAAATTCCCCATAACCATGAAATCATAGAAATGTAAATCAATCAATGTATTAAATAAATATGGTTTATGGGCTTACACATTCTCTTGAACTTCTCCTTGAGCTCAACCTTGTGCTCGCTGTTGGTGATTCTGAAATAGTAATCCGGGTACTCGCTCTGCTCAATCGCGTTGGGAGGAGTAGCTGTTCCGATTGCCAAGATATTTGCTGGACCGTCAGCCCTCTGGGCTTTCCTCAGTGCCTCCACATCCACCATCTTCCCTGTTGACATGCTGATTAATCTGAACTTCGACCCAAGTTGACTGGGAAAGATGTTTGTGTAAGGAGGCGCTAGGAGAGAGCAATGCAATTTGAGACTGCGCACTCTACTTGAGATGTGAGGGGAGCGATGTATTTAAATGTACTTGGGGAAAGAGCAGTAGCTGAGATTTGTGGTTACACGCACTTCACGTGATGTGTTGTCTATCTTCCGAAGAGTGGAAATGAAGATGCCGAGGAAAGGGAGGAGGACTGGTAGATGAGCATATGGGAGGCATGTGTTAGTTGATGTGCGCGCACGCACATTCGCTAAAAAGTAGGGCCTTTTTCTTTGGTCTGGTACCCTCCAGAGGAAATATGACAAGGATACTGAAATATACGAAAGAGAACATATTATTTTGTCTTTCACTAAATAGATTGTCTTTCCATCACATCAATAGATCACCCAGACTGCACCGCGGATTGCATTACGGACCAAAATAGATCTTTATTTCGACTAGTGCCATGTAATGCAAATATGTGTCATGAATCAAAAAGGAAAATATTAGGCGAGAGGACTCGATCCAGTGCAGGTCACGTGCTCGGTACAGAAGTTGATCATGGGGGATCTATTATTAAAGACTTTCAAAATTAATTTTTTAAGTCGGTTAATTGTTTATTTACTTTTAATTAGTAATTTCACAAGTTAGAAAATTTCAAAATTTAAATATCATTTTTTAGAATTTTAGAGAAATAATTTCAGATTCTTATTTCTCAAATAAGTTTTAAAAAGCAGTCTAAAAATTTGATCATTTTCAAATTTTATTTAAAAGATCAAATCTCTTAAGAATATTTTCAAAATGCTCATCAACTTGAATCTTTTATTTATTCAATATTAATCATATAGTTTTAGGATGTTTGATCATTTAATATTAGCAAAAGACCAACATTATTAAATAATTTTATAAAATTATTTTCATTATTGAATAAGTCAATAATTGATTCATTTATCAATTTTTCAAGTCTATTCTTTTTTCCACCAAAAAAGAATGTGTAAGGGTCATATTTTGAAGTCAATAGATGCAATCAATGTTCAAATTTAAAATGTTTTTTAAATAGTTAATATTTAATCAAGATATATAGTAGATAGATAGTTAATATTTAATCAAGATAGATAGTAAACTCACTAGTTTCTACAACATGTTCATCCTTAGATATTCACATGTTACTTGGTTCCTTGACCATGTTATGAATTCCAAAATAGGATAATAGTTGATCTATACACAATGAAACACTTTCAAAGAGATTAATCAATTCCTTTATTCTATGTTATTGTTAAACTTACTAAACATCCACCGCACTTTTAAGTTTTAAATTAACACATTAGACTAAGTTCTCAACATCATTATTCTTTAGAATTGGCATCCTAGAAATTATCACTCTAAAATATTTAGTGACATGTTATGCATAGATACTCCACTTATCAAGAGGAACTATATACTATTATCCAATCCATTAATTAATGCTGCTGTAAGATCCCTAACAAAAAATACATTATCCATTCTAGTATCACTTGCCAATTTTTATAAACATAAACTAAGTTGGATAATGCAAAAATGATCTATATGACTTACATTTAATAGTTTTATGTAGTGATCTTAATAATTAGAAGGTTCATGATAAGAAGGTTGTAGATTGTCTTAGCTGGGCAATGAGATCTAGATGCTTATTGTCATACTTCTAGAACTTATATGACTGGAGCTTTGTTGATTGGATAACTACTTAAGATCAATAGATATATTTTATGTAGACCTATATTATACTCATGTAAGGTTAGGTTGGTTAATTTTATTTGTTCATGGAGCTTCTTTATAAGATAAGATGTCTTTATTTTATCATGTGTGCATCACAGTAAAGCTTCATTTGGGATGAAATAGTATGTTTAGCTTTTGCATCACAAAAGTAATTTTTGTGTTTGACCATAGTATTTATTAAACTAACATGTCTATTGATTTATTGAGTACCAAATTAAGTCCTACATATCCTATTGAACTACCAAAATATTGAGGCTTACATTCCTGCTCCTATAATTCCCTTTTGAGTGAATAAATATTGATTTTCTAAGTGGCCTTATAATCACCAAGCACTAGAATGAATCTATGTTTATCATGATTGAGATGTTCTCTAAAATTAATGTTATGGTCACTCTTAATAGGAAAATCACTATACCCCATATCAAACACATTTTCCTCAATCATGTATGGATTTACTTCAAGTTCTCAAAGTTCATTGTTTCTAAGTATAACCTATTGATCAATTATCACTTTCTAGAAAACTAGGCTACGTTGAACACATAATTTGATAACTCTACCATCTTTTATACTTAACTAGTTATTAGATATAGATATTAAAAAATACATTTTGTTACACCTCCTATGTATTCATAATAGTGTGTATCTGCACACATAGGATAATAAGTTTCCATATATATAGCATACCTACAACAAAGATCTTTGAAATTCTATGTGGAGTAGCCTTTTATTAACATTTGCAGGGTTTCAACCCATGACACCCCTTGATGTTTCCTACCATGTGCCATCACAAATTCAAGGTCTACATGCAAAATAATGAGAAGAGGGTAAATTTTAACACTTCATTCAATACATTTAAGATGAATAGTGGAAGTTCAATGTATCCTTTTCTAGTAACAATAAAAGTATAAAAAGTGCCACAACACCAATCATGTATCCTATACCTCCCAAGTTAGGGACATATTTTAGTTATATCTCCAAAACTAATATTTCAAGGTTCTTAATCACAAGATCAGGCCACTATAGCATGTTCCTTACACCATATTCCACATAGTTTAATATTTTATTCTTGATTTTCCATAATGCTTGAATTTTCATCTATCTTCAGCATGAAACTACTTAAAACATACTTTTCTTCACTTTTAGAGACAACACAATCTCAAAATCATATATATGTCAATCTAGCTATGACAAATGAGATCATGAACACTATGATCACTCATAATCACATTGATGGGCACCAAGTATTCTATATAGTTAAGACCAAGCAATACATTGATCAAGCCAAATGGTCTAACCTATAGCAACTCTACATGTGGTTTTTTTATCTTAACGTGACAAAATAGGGATCATAACTCTTCATTAAAGAGTGACTGATCTAAGGGTGGCCTCACATGTAGCCTCAATCTCTTTCATTCCATTCAATAATGACACATGAGACTTATCTTTGCTTAAAATTTGATATGCTACACTCACACACATCACTATCCTTATTATCATGTACCATCATGTAACAGTACTTACATGCATATTGTGTCCTTGCACACTACTACACATACCAACAATATACAAGATAGTATTATTGTTACACTTGAGGAATTTAGTTGGACATGAAATGCCACCATACACACCTAATACATTGTCACACCGACACTATTACAAGTGTGGGTTCCGTTGCACCAAAAGATTGACCTTTTAATGCTTGATACAACCACTAGACTTATAGAATCCATAGGAGGCGGTTAAGCCATGTCACAAACCTAAGCGTTGTGTTGCATAGCACAAGGAGACCAAGGGCACACACCTTGCAACAATCCCCCCCCCCCAATGCAAGCGAGGGGTTTGAACCTGTGACCAAGCTCTGATACCACTTGTTACAAGTGTGGTTGTCATTGCACCAAAAGATTGACCTGTTAATACCTGATACAGCCACTAGACTTATATAATCCATAGGAGGCGGTTAAGCCATGTCACAAACCCAAGCGATGCGTTGCACAACACAAGGAGACTAAGGGTGCACACCTTGCAACAACCCCCCCAAGAGAAAGCCAGGGGTTTGAACCTGTGACCAAGCTCTGATACCACTTGTTACAAGTGTGGTTTTCGTTGCAAAAAAAGATCAGCCTTTTAATGCTCGATACAACCACTAGACTTATAGAATCCACAGGAGGTGGTTAAGCCATGTCACAAACCTAAGCACTTCGCTGCACAACACAAGGAGACCAAGGGCGCACACCTTACAACAATCCCCCCCCCCAAGTGCAAGCAAGGGGTTTGAACCTGTGACTAAGCTCTGATACCACTTGTTACAAGTGTTGTTTTTCATTGCACCAAAAGATCGACTTGTTAATGCTTGATACAACCACTAGACTTATAGAATCCATAGGAGACGGTTAAGCCATGTCACAAACCTAAGCGTTACGCTGCACAACACAAGGAGACCAAGGGCACACACCTTGCAATAGACACCACATGTTCATGCTAAACAACTAGCACCATAAGGGTGTGAGAGATTTATCACATTATCCACATGAAGAGAACAACATACATGTGTGATATTATCAATATATTTTTAAGTTCTAGCCAATAATCGATTTGTATAAATTTACCTACACTATATAAAGTATAAGAAGACAAGAACCTATGAACCTCTCAATTACATACATGTCACATAAATACATATCTTATCTAATATAGAATTTCTATTTAAAATTAATATGTGCATTGCTTATTTTGTAAACTTGTAGTTTATTATCTTATTTGTAAGTTTTCCCAACAATCCACTTGGGAATTGGATTATTAGCTCTAGGAATGATGAAAAATATTTTATTGCATAGTAGTACCCATGATTCATCTCAACTCTCTTCAATATTTTTCATCACTTAAGTCTTGGCATTTTCTCATAGTGACTATTCCTCATTAAGTTTTAATCTTGTACATATAATTTTGATTCATGCACCGCCACCTATAGTTATAAATCTAACATGTATTTTTTACCTAATATTATATCTCTAACCCTAATGTTTATTTTCTTCAAATATACATATATCTCCAATCATATAGACGAGGTGGTGATAATGAGTAATAATCAATTTTATTAATCTAGGTCAAGAAGGTAAGTAACACACCACCTTCAACATTATTTAAAACGTTGGATTGATTAATTTAATCATTCCTGAAAATCTTGTAGATAGACCAATTAGAATGCATATGCCTAGTTTGATCCTTACGCATGTAGATGTTAATATGTTATGTTCTTCATGATTATATATTGGTTTTAAATTCTCTACTAGCAAGTGGTAGTGGTTGATTTAATAATGTATAAATGAATTAAGGCTTTAATTGCATACAAACCCTATCTTACAATTTTATATAATTCATTCTCAAGTTAGCAAGTAATAACTAGTTAGAGGTAGGTTGGCCTAGGATCATGATTAATTTTTTTTTGGAGTTTGGGAGTTATAATCACACACACATGTTTGGTTCATATTTATAAAAAACATATGCGAGTTTGACTTGAAATAAGAAATGAAAGGATGAAGATCAAGCCTAGGCCCTTGGGATATGCTAAGTCAACTTCAAAACAAAACTTGGGTAAAATTGTCAACTTTGAGTCTGAACAATGTTGATTGATTATTAGATTAGTGAACTAGGGATATAGGGTCAAAATAATTCCAATATTGATTTGTAATAGGTGGATAGGCTATAATCTTTTTAATTGAAATCTCAAAAAGTGTGATATTTTATAGACTCTTATCCTAAATAGAAGGTAAGTGTTTTATTTTATATGTATTAAATTGGTTGAACCTAACACAAATCTAAGATTAATTTTAACAGGGGGGAGTCTTTATTTTTCACTCTTAGAGAAGATCATTACATCTTATGCTTCTAAGAATGATTGTACTATCAAATATCTAGACTTGGTTATCAACACCATTAATAATATATTTGGCCAATAGATTTAAGGATTTAAAGAAATATAATTTTATAATAGGAATGTTTTACATATTGCATCATTGTCATGGTTAATCTTATAAGTAATAATAAAACTTCTCGTAAAAAGTTCAATCGAAAAAATTTCTATCATATAGTTACAAATAATTATGTTTCATTATATTTTCTAAATGTAAATTTTTTTTTTGTTGACCAAAGAAAATATCATTCAGACCTAATGGTAGTATTAGAGGCACACTAAATATGGAAGGAGGTTTAGAGAGTAATTGTCTTCACTATTGTGCATATGAATGGTGTGTAGATGATTTAGAAGAATCATTGCTATGTCAAGAAAGATTGTAAGCAATCATATTGATTGCAAATGTGTACCATTTCCTCACATGACTGAGAAGATATTTTGTGAATCACACTAAGCAGAGATTTATCCTATTGTATTGGCAAAATTGTGCCAAATACCGAACATAATCATTAGCTCAAAAGAAAACAAGGATTCATGACTTGATGGCTTTTATTTTTATTAATTTTAACATTAAATCTTAATCCTAAGATAATTTTTTTAAATTGTTCTATGGCCTCCTTGAAGATATTTCGGGCAGACACTCTTTTCAACAGCTTCATGACGAGACGTTATTCATGCTCAATGATTGGTTAAATTGCTGAAAATTAAAATCTGCATTCGACCAAGTCTTTATTGTCCGTATGTCATGACATACACGGTTCGATGAGATACACAACACAATGGAATGCGATTTCGCACTCAAATTACAACCGAAACCGAATAGGATTTTGATCAATTGAACAACCCAGAAAACAGATTTGTTTATGACAGGACAGGAACGCTCTTCAGAACCACGGTCTCCACAGTGAGACCAGGGCCGAATCCAAACAGCACACCCATGTCCAGTCCTTCTCCGGTGGTCGGGCATCCCTTTTCTGCAGACGACTTCCTCATTTCGTCCAATATGAAGAGCACGCAGGCGCTCGACATGTTCCCGTACTCACTCAATACGTGTCTAGTTGCCCTCATCTTCTTCGGATCCAATTGGAGTTTGGACTCCACTTGGTCCAAAATTGCCGGGCCTCCCGGGTGTGCAATCCAAAACAGTTCGTTCCAGTCAGAAATGTTGAATTGCCCGAAGGCCTCCACCAGAGCCTTTTCAATGTTCTTCGAAATCAGCCCGGGCACGTCTTTCAACAAATGGAATGTTAGCCCGACTTCTCTCAGATGGCCATCGATGGCACCCTCGCTGTAGGGGAGAATTGTCTGAGCAGTCCAGAGGAGCTCGAAACAGGGCTTCTCTATTTCAGGAACGGGGTCTGATCCCACGATCACAGCCGCTGCACCGTCGCCGAAAAGGGCCTGCCCGACTAGACTATCGAGATGGGTATCAGACGGGCCGCGGAAAGTCACGGCGGTGATCTCACTACAAACGACCAGAACTCGAGCTCCACGGTTATTTTCAGCGAGGTCCTTGGCCACTCTCAGAACCGTTCCTCCAGCAAAGCAGCCCTGCTGATACATCATCACTCTCTTCACTGAAGGACGGAGACCGAGCAGCTTAGTGAGCTGATAATCGGCGCCGGGCATATCGACTCCGCTGGTGGTGCAGAAAATAAGGTGAGTGATCTTCGACTTGGACTGACCCCACTCCTTAATGGCCTTGGCAGCAGCCTCTTTTCCCAGGCGGGGAACTTCGACCACCACCATGTCCTGCCGAGCGTCCAGCGAGGGGGCCATGTAAGCGCACACATTGGGGTTCTCCTTCAATATATCCTCCGTGAGATACATGTACCTCTTTCTTATCATCGACTTCTCGCCTGCAACATAAAATTCGCCATAAACATTAAGACATAGAAATGTAAAGCAATAAGGATACTATATAAATGTGGTATATGGGCTTACACATTCTCTTGAACTTCTCCTTGAGCTCAACCTTGTGGTCACTGTTGGTGATGCGGAAGTAATAGTCCGGGTAAGCGCTCTGCTCAATTGCGTTGGGAGGAGTAGCAGTTCCGATGGCGAGGACGGAAGCAGGACCATCTGCCCTCTGGGCTTTCCGCAATGCCTCCAGATCTACCATCTTCTCTGTCGACATGCTGATTAATCTGTTGCGTCGAGACAAGTTAGTTAGGAAAGATGCTTG
Organism: Cryptomeria japonica; assembly: GCF_030272615.1. Taxonomy (NCBI): domain Eukaryota; kingdom Viridiplantae; phylum Streptophyta; class Pinopsida; order Cupressales; family Cupressaceae; genus Cryptomeria; species Cryptomeria japonica. Next base: position 288,481,976 of record NC_081405.1, read on the forward strand.
CGTAAGGGGGAGTACAGACTACGGTACTTGGGAATTAAGAGGAGCACCGTATTTAAAAGGAAGGTCATTCGGAAACAAAGAAGTAGCTAGGGTTTGTGGTTACGCGCATTCCACGTGCTGTATTGTGTGTTGTGTATCTTCCGAGTTGGTAAGTCGTGAAGAGAGCTAATGAAGATGCCGTGGATTGGTAGATGAGCATACGAGAGATATTGGTTGTCGTGAGCGCACGCATATTCACTAAAAAGTAGGGAGAAGGCTTGATCGTGGTGTAGTTGTTTTGCTTGGCATAGAAGTTGGTCAATTCGGATCCATCACTAAATACTTTTATAATTATTTTTTAGGTGTCACTTTTCGAAAATCTAGAGAAAAAATTTCAAACTTGCAATTCTTCCTATCTTTCAAATAAATTTTACCAAGCAATCTAGAAATTTGATAATTTTCAAATATTTATTTAAAATTACGAATCTCATAAATGTTTTTTCAAATTTCTTGTCAATTTGAATCTTTTATATACTTAATATTAGTCATATAGTTCTAAGGGATTCAATCAATTGTCTTGATAATTGAATATTGTCGAAAGTGTCACGGGGCTAGATTTACCCATGCGGCACCGACGATCTTTTAGGTACTTGTCTGTGAGATCCAAGCACTTTCAAGAACTCGGACTATGCATGTAAGCACTCCCAAGCTCCAGAACCTGCACACACACTTGCACAACATGTACAAACTTGCTCAACGAAATCCTTACACAATGAACACAATGTTGGAGCAATAAGATAGCTTTATTGATATGAAGAAACGACCCTTGGCCCAGTCTACAAACAATTCTAACAATGTCATTGGTCACTACCCCGAGTACTTCCCAAGCACTCGATTACAAGTTCACGCCCCTGGATCTGCGCCTACTCTTGAAACACCGGTACGAATCCCACTGCACCTCGCCCCTGGCTGTAGCTTCTCACATAGATTCCAAATCCACAAAGACCCTGTCTCCTTCAGAACTCAACCTAGCGCACCACTGACTATCTCGTGAGCCCGTGACGACTTACCCAGTACACGACCCAGGCCCCTTCCCTAAACGGGGACTCCAAGTCTCACTGCTTCTCTATTGCTGCTTCTACTTCACACCTTTGCTTTGCAATCGCTCTGAACACCTTTGCTCATTGGAATGTTGTTTTGGTCCTCCTTGGATTTCTCCATCATGACCCTTCTCCTAGGAAAGTAAAGCACACTGTAGAAACGTTCTCTCATGAACGGCGGGGTACTCTGCCTCCCCCTATATAAGTTTTTCGTCCAGTTCTCACACAACTGTAGATTGGCATTAACCGTTTGTCAATCACCACAACTTCCACCTGCTGAGAATTGGAAGGGACTTACAACCCCAGAAGCCTACTGATCTCCCTGAGACAACAACCCCTTACATCCTCCCCCACCTAAAATAAGCGACGTCCTCGACACCGGCAACACAGTCCCGGACTCGTGCTGCTGAGGCCCCCAACTTTGTTTACACTTAGAAGGGGAGGTTGGAGTTCTGCTCCAAGAACTCCAAGACCTTGACTTCATATTTCCAGAGGTTCTCAGCCTTCTCCCAAGTCGCCTCTTCTCGGGACTGGCCTTGCCAATGAACTAAGAACTCTCATCACTTCCTGTTTCCAAATCCTCTCTCCTTTACAATGATCACTTCCTCCACATCTAGTCCTGGCCTGTCCTTGACAAATGCTAGTCCTCGAGTTGGTATGTTCCTGTTCTTGTCCTCTTTATCCTAATGATACAGATGGAGTTGGCTGACATGGAAAACATTGTGGACTCTAAGATGCGCTGACAACTTCAGCTTATATACAACTTTCCCAATCCGCCCTACGATTGTGAATGGTCCATCAAATCTGCGACCAAGTGATGCACTCAACCCCTTGGGTGTTTTAAACTAAACTTGGTCCATCCTGAGAAAGACCTTGCCACCAACTTTGAACTCCACATTGCTCCTCCCTGAGCCTGCATAATGCTTCATTCTTTCTGCAGTCTTGACCAAGTTATGCCTCGCATGATCCACTCGATCTTGCCACTCCTTCAACCTATCTTTTGCATCTGGACAGTCCCCGACATATCCACTCAAAACCATATGAGGAGTCAGTGGTTGTTGCCCTGTAGCCAATTCAAAAGGTGAATACTAACTCGATGCACTCTTCTGCTGCATGTTGTAGCTAAACTGCGCTGGGTCAAACAACTTTGGCTAGTTGGATTGGTCTGACCAAACAAAGTGCCTAAGATAAACCTCCAGAATCCCATTGATCCTCTCAGTCTGACCATCTGTCTCTGGGTGATGACTCATTGACATGAGCAGCTTTGTCCCAATTAGCTTGAACATCTCCTTCCAGAAATTGCTGGTAAAGCGAGCATCCCTATCACTAATGATACTCAAGGAAACACTCCAATACATCACAACATTCCTAATGAAGTAGTCGGTAGCATCCTCGGCTCTGCACGGTGCCTTGCACGGTACAAAAACAACATACTTCGAGAACTTGTCAACCACAACCATGATACTACTGTACCCGTCCACTTCCGGCAACCCTGTGATGAAGTTCATACTCACGCTTGCCCATGGTCTTACTGGTATGGGTAAGGGCTGCAACAATCCTCCTGGAGGCATTGTTACCACCATATCCTATTGACATATGAGACAACTCCTGACATATTCATTCACATCTTTCCTCATGTTCTACCAGTAGAAGCCTCTCTCAACCAATGCAAGGGTTCTCTTTTGTCCTAGATAGCCTGCCCACAGACTATCATAACATTCGTTGAGAACTTCCCTCCTCACATTCTTCCACTTTGGAAGGTAAACTCGATCCTGGGGGAACAATAAAAACCCATCCTTGATGTTGAACTTTCGATTCCTACCCTCCTTAGCCTGTTTATACAGCTTTGCTGCTTGAAGATCCATCAGATAACCCTCCTTGATAGACTCCAACACCTCGCTAGATAGTTCCACTCGGCTAGCCTCAGGTCGTGCCTCTTGGTCCCCTTCAATAGCAGCTAACTGTCCCTTCCTTCTTAGAGAATCCACTGCAACATTCTTCTTTCCTGGGTTGTAGAGGATCTCAAAATCAAACACTGCTAAGAACTCTTTCCACCTGGCTTGCTTTGGAGCTAGCTTCGCCTAAGTCTTGAAATAAGTTGAGGAAAGATTGTTTGTCTTCACCACAAACTGCATTCCCAAGAGATAGTGCCTCCAAGTTTGAAGATAATGAATGATCCCAGTCATTTCCTTCTCATGGGCAGGGTAATTCCTCTCCCTATCCTGCAACTTTCTCGACTTTTAAGCCACTGGATGTCCATCTTGCATCAACACCTCTCCAACTACAAAGTCTGAAGCATCGCTTTGAACCTTAAATGGCCTCATAAAATCAGGCAATGCCAACACTGGCGTTGATGTGAGTCTCTCCTTGAGTGTGTCAAAGGTCGTCTCACACTTGTTTGGTCACTTCCACTTTCTATCCTTCTTTAGAAGTTCTGTTAAGGGTGCAACACATTTGGAAAACCCTTCAACAAACCTCCTGTAGTAATTCGCCAAACCAAGAAACGACCTCACTTTCATGTATATTCTGCAAGGGTTCCCAATCCCAGATTGCTCTCAATTTCTCTGGATCTGGACGAATGAAACCTTTTCCAATGATATGCCCCAAGAAGTGCACCTCTTCCTGAGAAAACACACATTTCTCCTTCTTGACAAAGAGCTTGTTCTCCCGGAGCAACTGAAATACCTCTACCAAGTGTTGCTTGTGCTCCTCCATGTTCTTGTTGTAAACTAGTATATCATCCAAATACACCACCATAGACTTATCTAATAAAGGTCGGAACACATCGTTCTTGAGTGTACAAAATGTTGCAGGTGTATTGCATAGCCCAAATGACATCACCATGAACTCGTATGACCCATACCTGGTCACACATGCAACCTTCTCCTTGTCTTCCACTGCAATCCTCACTTTATAGTAGCCTTGCTTAAGATCAAGCTTGTTGAAGACCTTTGCCCTAGACAATCGGTCAAAACAATTAGCAATAAGAGGAAGGGGATACTTGTTCTTGATGGTCAACTTGTTTAGGGCCCTGAAGTCAATACATAACCTGAAATGGCCTCCTCGATATTTGGGACCTTCAACTTTTGGAGCTCGTTCTGAGCCCACGGTGCCAGACCTTTCAAGAAGTGATACAACTTAAGATCTTGATCCATATTTGGAAATTCCAACATAAGGACCCGGAAAGCTTTGATATAATCTCGGATCTTCCCTGTTTGCTTTAGGTTTGAAAGTTGTTTGAAGGAGGTCCAACCTGCATTCTCTGGCTTGAACTATTCCTTGAGTGCATCCCGCAACTCATCCCATGTGTCTGCCTTGACTACCGGCCTATCAGCCTCCATATCCTGAAGTCTAGCCCTCCACCAAAGCTTAGTTGCTCCAATGAGGAATCTTGTGGCCATCTCCACCTTTTCTTCATCCATCAATCCCCTCATGGATTTCAGGTACCTTCCCATGTCAAAGAAGAAATTCTCCATGATCTTGTCATCTCGATCACCCTCATACTTTTCAGGTGGTGTCACTCTTGCTCCCTTGGTAATCCCTACCTAAGAGACACAACTCTTGACAAACCCAATCTCTAGGAGAGCCTTCTTCAACTTGTCTTCGAGCCTCACTCTTTTTAGCTATTCCTGTCCATACAAGATCTGCAAATCCTTGAAATCTCCTTCAGCTAGGTCCAATCATCCTTCTGCAGTCTTCATGTGCCTCAACAAAACCGCATCTTCCAAAGACTCCAAACAGTTGCTCACATCATTAAGCATTTCCTTTATCTTGGACCTTTCAGTAACATGAGCACGGGGTGAGCCCTGCTCTCCTTCTGACTCCCTGTTAGCATCCCCGCCCCTGGCCATAACTGTTGAAAAACTAAACTCACTTAGTGTACTAGCTTGGGGGTATCAAAACCCTTGTGCTCTGATACCAACTGTCACGTGGCTAGATTTACCCGTGCGGCACCGACCATCTTTTAGGTACTTGTCTATGAGATCTAAGCACTTCCAAGAACTCGGACTATGCCTGTAAGCACTCCCAAGCTCCAGAACCTACACACACACTTGCACAACACGTACAAACTTGCACAGAGGAATCCTTACACAATGAACACAATGTTGGGCAATAAGATAGCTTTATTGATATGAAGAAATGACCCTTGGCCCGGTCTACAAACAATTCCAACAATGTTGTTGGTCACTACCCCGAGTACTTCCGAAGCACCCGATTACAAGTTCCCGCCCCTGGGTCTTCACCTACTCTTGAAACACCAGTACAAATCCCGCTGCACCTCGCCCTTGGTTGTAGCTTCTCACGTAGACTCCAAATCCACAAAGACCCTATCTCCTTCGAAACTCAACCTAGCCCACCACTGACTCTCTTGTGAGCCTGTGGCGACTTACCTAGTACATGACCCAGGCCCCCTCGCTGAATGAGGACTCCAAGTCTCACTGATTCTCTGTTGTTGCTTCTACTTCACACCTCTTCTCTTCAATCAATCTGAACACCTTTGCTCGCTGGAATGCCGTTTTGGTCCTCCTTGGATTTCTCCACCATGACCCTTCGCTTGGGAAAGTAAAGCACACTGTAGAAACATTCTCTCATGAACGACAGGGTACTCGACTTCCCCCTATATAGGTTTTTCATCCAGTTCTCACACAACTGTAGCTTGGCATTAACTTTTTGTCAATCACCATAACTTCCACCTGCTGAGAATCGGAAGGGACTTACAACCCTAGAAGCCTACTGATCTCCCTGAGATAGCAGCCCCTTACAGAAAGATTAATGTTATTAAATAATTCTATGTAATTATTTTCATTATCGAATATGTCAATAATTGATTCAGTTTTTCAAATCTATTCTTTGTCTACCCAAAAATAATTTGTAAGGGTCATACTTTGAAGTCAATGGATGCAATCAATATTCAAATTTTACATATCCAATGGATAGATAGTAGAGAGATGTCACATATAGATCTATTGACATAACTTTACATATTCTACATAGAAGATTTGATATCTCATATTCTATTATAGATTTTATTAAATAGATGCATATTAATTGTCCTAAATACATATAAAATTACCAATGAAAAAGACAATAATAAAACTTTATAATCCCTTAATAACAAAATGGATTATCAAGTGTCCCTTCAAATAAGATTCAATGTTCCATATCTTCTTGTGATTTTAGCATATTAAGTCATAGATTCTCAACAATTGATCAATCCAACCATGAATACATACAAAGCATTGCATCAAAGCTATAAGACTCACTAATCAAGTCATAAAAATCATTTGTATAAAATACTTTTAACCAAATAAGCAATCAAGCAATCAAATAAAAGATCATATTTGAAATATTTTAAAATCTTCCAAATACATTGGTTGATTCTTCTATCTAACATACTTCAATCCTAACAATTCAATAATATCCAATCAAATAAAAGTTTAGAAATAAAAAATATTTCCTTTATGATATGACTAAAAATATATAATTTTCTCTTTTATATTTTTCTTACACAATCATCAAGCTACTATACTAGTAGGAATTTGTATCTACCAATGTAAGAACTTTATTTATTGTAAGTTCATATTATATTACTCATTGATTGTTTTTGAATTAAATATTCTTTATTTTTTTGGCTCACATTTGGTTGTAAATTTTGTAATTTGAGATTATGTTTTCTATAGACCATAAATGTTGTATATATAATGTAATATTAGATTTAAAAAAAATTTATTTATATATTGTTATTGTTATATAAAATATTATTTTTTATTTTTTTTATTTTATTAAACATGAAACAACACTTGTAATAAATATTTCATAGAATATTAAATATGGTAACAAATTATGCAAATTTCTATCTGTACACACTATAACTGATATTGAACAATGAAATAAAACTAAGTAGATAATCATATAAGCACTAATATAATAATTTACTACATGTGCATTACTTGTTCAGAATTAAAGATATTTACTTTGTACATTCATGCCATGTATCCACCCTTGCCAATCTTACGTTCAATCATCACTGTGAACTATAAAAATTAAATTAAAAATAATATTTTTAATCTATAGTCACATATTCTTAGAAAATATTTTTTGTAGTAACTAATACTTGAATGATAATAAAATATATTATTTTATAAAGATTGTAAATTTTTATTTGTTGGTTATCTTTAAAATATGTAAATTGAATATTAGTCTATCTCTTCAAATTTTCAATATTAATGTGTCTCTTCACCTAATATGTGAAAAATTATAGTTTGATTAGTCTTTCAACATATTTTTTAAACTATCCCCCTCTTTGAATGCATGACTAATATATTTTTTCCTTTGTGACATGTACAAGGCCATGTTAACAACTCAAGTTATGATGCACCACTCTTTATATTTCTATCCTAATCAACACTTTCAAAATATACTTTATAATCATAATTAAGTCAGATTCACTTGTGATTGTATTGGAAACCATAATTATTGTTAACATAATATACAATATGCATTTTAATTCTCTTTGTTCATTACCTTTTATACTAAAGGTAATTTATTAATAGATTGAACATTAGGTTAGAGATCTAAAAAATAATGGAAATATTAGCCTTTGGCACCTCTAGGGATAGAAGGCTAGTATAGGGGTTAAATGACCTTAAAGAAACTAGGGGAAATGGAAACAAAAGTGGAGAAAATTATAGCATGAAATTGCAAGGGTATGCATTTTTGACATTATGATAATATATAAACTTAACGAGGCTTATAAAAATACAACAAAATAATCTTATGGGCCCAAACATGGTCTCAAAATACCACATCAATTTTTTTCATAACCCACTAGATGGGGGTGGCCTCAAAAGAAAAATCAACTCATCTTACATACTAACACATTATGGATTCCATCATAAGATGACACAAGTCCATTTTACCATTCCTAGGCTCTTCATCAAAGTAATACTTGCATTTTAACTACGTATTTTTAGAAAGATGTTTCATAACTACCAATATTTTACCTCTTTTGTGAACTTATTTATTCTATTCCATTAAAAAATATCTCACATATAAATGACAATAAAGTAATATCCCTCACAATTTAGATGAAATACTCTTATTTAGTAAGACTTTGGATGAGCATTTTCCAAACAATTCATAATGATTAGAAATATTGCAATAACACAAGTATTATGATTTAGATGCTATCAACCTTGTAAAAAAATTTATTTAATTTTTCCTAATTCTTTTATAATTTACCCATAAGAGGTTAAATCGTTTTACCAATAATGGTGAAAGATACCATGTAAAGACAAAGTTACTTTTACTATTTTTCCTCTAGCAAAAAGACAAAATAGTTAGGTATCCCCTTTTGGAATCTCCTATTTTGACATGCTTGGACACTTGGGCTAAAGCACTATATTGTGTTGCACTTGAAGCCAACTAAATAAGTTTGGCTGAACTAGGTTTGACTAAACCTTTGTGGCGGCCACGTGGCACCTAAATGACACAATAAGTTCAGTGGAAATTAGTTCTGGACGAACAAATTTTCAAAGCAATTAGTTCAGCCAAACTTAGTTCGGCCGACCTTGTCTATGGGTCATGTGATGTGGAAACCAAATCACCATTTCCTTTGCATTTCCAAAACTTTCCACTTCTACTATATTTTTCTTTAGGTAGAATATTTTTTTACAAAAATAAAAAAAAATACCCTTTTGTAGAGCTCAAAGTTAGAAATCTAGACGGATAATTTTTCTATGTTTTAATTAATTTTAGTATATTTTATTTTTCAAACATTGCAAGTATGTTTTTTAAGTTTGAAAGGAGACTGATTTCAAATTTTATATATATATATATATATATATATATATATATATATATATATATATATATATATATATATATATATATATATATATATATATATATATATATATATATATATATATATATATATATATATATATAATGATATTAGAAAAATTTTACAAAATATATATTTTCACTAGATGAAAGAATCTTCTCCCAAAGGGTATAATTTGTTTTTTGATAATGATAAATTTAATACACAAAAGGTGACATCAAATGAAAACTACCAAATTCAACTATGTTGGATTTCAAAATTTTATTACAAGAAAAATATGCATCAAAGTTTATTTTTTCTTTTTTAGCACTGCATATATGTGTCATCTATTTGGAAAATTAAAATCAAGAAAAATACATTTGTTTTCATTTTCTCTAGTGATGCCGACTAGAACCCCTGATTTTCAGCAATGAAAAAATCTATCTTTGAATATAAAAAATATCATTTTGATTTTTTATTGTTTTTAAATAATAGACATAAATTTTATTAATATGTCTACATTTCTTTAGTTCACATCATTTTGAAATTCAATTTAGAAATGTCACTTTTATGTGGTCGAAGTTAAAAAGTTTTAGTGGTGTTTGTCACTTCCTTTATAAAAGTGTGACACAGGTTTATGCTTTTACCCACGATTTGTCGAGAGTTGTACGAGAACATATGATGGTTATGATAGTCATATGAGTCTCTATGACAAGTATTATGATAGATTCCTATATTAGTTTAAGGGAGCCAAAATTAGCTAGATGTGTCATGAGAATTGTAAGAAGCATTTATAAGAGGCTATTTTGAGAGGTAGGCACAATTTTTTCGAGGTAGTTTTGCTACATGTTGTTTGGTAATACAATAGTGGTTTTCATCCTCACAAGTTTCTATAAATTGGTGCCTTGAGCTAGAGTTCATCATTCAATGTTGTTTAGTGCATCCAAGGTAATGGGGTGTTGCCAAATTTTATAAGGGTTTTAAAGAGAAGTGTATTGCTATTGTATTATTCATTGAATTAAATATAATTTCCTCTCTTTTTGTGGTGGTGTTATTTTCCAAAAGGGTTTCTTCATGTAAATCTTATGTTTCATGTGTAATGGTTTTCTTCTTCTTGTTTTGATTCTATGATCACATTATTAAGGGTTAATATTTAGATTTAGATTTGAAGTAACTTTTAGTTTAAGTTCATATTTCAAGTTTTCTTTACCTTATTTTATAACATTTGATATCAAAGCTAATGGTTCTATTGAGGAAAGGATGCCTTTCTCTATAAGTGTCGAGAAGGATTTTTGATACATTAGAAGCTTTTGTTTTATGAGTTCTTTTTTATTGATTTAAAAAAGGTTGTATCCTTCACCTCTCGTCAAGATATTGAGAAGTTTAATGACACTAATTATGAGATGTGAAGTTGAAAGTTGAAAATCTCTTTGAATAGAGACATCAGTAGTTGCTAATTTCATTAGATAAGAAACCAGAAGATTCTACCTTTTTGGATGATGAGTGGAAAAAATTCTACAAGAAGACACAAGGAAGTTCTCTATCTTCCGAGTTGGTAAGCTGTGAAGAGGAGAAATGAAGATGCCGTGGATTAGTAGATGAGCATACGAGAGACATCGTGGAATGTGGTTGTTGATGTGCACGTACATTCACTAAAAAGTAGGCCTTTTTTATGGTAACCTTCAAAGAACAACTTTAATAAATTGAAATATGCTAAGGAGGATATGCTTTTGGTCGTGACCACTCATTGCCTTATGGTGCTGAGAATTATCGTCCATCCCAACCACACCTATCACAAAGGGAATCCATGGCCCATCACCAGGTCTCGTGATCAAGTGAGAGCCAAGATCAACAAGTGCTATAGGATAGCGAAGTTCCTGCAAAAGACTGGCAGAACAGTTAATGATAATCTGAAAAACAGTCATGAGATTAATGACGGATTGCCATTGCCTTTTAGTATTTAATAGATTAAAACAAATACAATCTAATAAAATTGTGTATTTGAGATATGTAAGCATAAGAAAGAACAATTAGACGTTCTCATCTTCAAAGTCATAGTAGCCATAAATCTAATATAACAGATGTCAGTACTAAAATCTTAAATACATTGAAGGAGGGTACTAATTTGAGGAAAAAAAGCACCATTATTAAAGTTATGAACCATGCCAATCCATTTACATGTGTTTGGAGGTTTAAAGCATAGCTGATGTGCAAATTTCTCATAGACAATCACTCAGAAATGTATAAGGGATTGGATTTTGGTTTTTATATTGCGCACCAGAAATGTTATGAAATATAGCAGCATATTAATGTCCACTAATGCCTACTACAAAATACATAACAAAAAGTATGGTTTTTCACAACAAAGTTTAAAATAGACACAAACAGTAAAAAATATAAAGTTGTACATGGACAAAGATGTGTACTATCTCCGATCAATATATGTCACATGGAAAAAGTTAAGAGTCAAATTCTCTATTTCTTATGATAAATTCAAAAGTATAATCCATGAGCCTACCATTATTGTGCTCATTGTAGGAAGCATAATCTTGGGTCACAATTTGATTTATGCTCTCCTTTATGGTCATGAAACTATTAATCATAGTTTGTATTCATGTATTTGTGTTAGTGGCATTGTAATGATAAAATAGAAAACATCACAAAGTTGAACATAAAAGAAGCAAAAGTTAAGGGGCTTAAAGATCAAAATGTCCATACAAGCATGGTTATTGGAACATCAATTATTTGTTTGTCAAGTTAAATATATTCAGATGTTGGCTAATTATGTGTCAATGTAATGGAAGAGATGCAGAAATCTCAAAAGCTCCATATGTTTATGGCTTTGATATTTATTTTAAAATAATTGATAAGGCATTCTCATTGAAGGAGTTTGCATGGTAGAGTACAAATGTGAAATGATTTTGAATTTTCTCGAATAAGTCACTTCTTTGGCATCTATGCTAGCATCAAAGACAAGAAGGTACACAACAAAAGAGATCAAAAATTGTCTTTGTAAGTCACAAATGGTGTTGGAAACCTTTCCAAAAAGGATAGAAAGATATAATACAAATGAATTTATACATAATTTAGGACACCTATCTATATAAATTGAACAATAATAGAATTAGAATATAGAAAACTTCTATACAATACAAACATAAGAATCACAAAGAGCATGACAAAAAACCATGAAAGAAAAACTAATATTCACTTCCCCGCTAAGCAACATTCTCAATAGAAAGTATCATCTGAAAGCTGCAATAGAATTCAAGAAATGACTTGATACACTTTTGTCTTGAAAGTATCCTTAATAAAGAAGATCAACAGATGTTAAAGATATGAAAACTAGAGATGAAATGAAATCATTAGAACAATAGCCATCGAGTTTAGAATGGGTTTTAAATAGGCGAGATTGTTCACTATGTGTGTCAAGAAAAATATTATAAGTAGTACATCCCAAAATCCTAAACAAAATGTTAGAAAAAATAAATTTGATAATGAGTGCACTATAAACCCTAAATGAATAAAATAGTTTTAGAAAATAAAACAATTGCTAATTGGCAATGAGCAAAGAAAGGTCTTGTTAGTTTGGATCTTTATAAGGTTAATTCTTGAGTAGTTATATTGCTCTAATAAACGAAGCATTAAAAGTAGCTGAAAAAATATTTGCTACTTACTAAAGCAAGTAGACAAGTGTTTGGAAAGCTTGGCATGCTTTAATCCCTACATACTATAGAAGAAAAGAATTCATAAAATGATTCAGTATCTTAAAGAAAGTTTTGTGTTGTAGTTGTCACTCACTTTTTAATTAGATATTCATTTTGATAAAAAAAATAGATGAAAATTTAATGAAAAAAACAATCAAGACACAATCAAATCCCACCTCATAAGAACAATGTGTTATCACTGTTTTAAAAATGGATGTTCTTAGTCCATAATTGGCTAGATTTTTGAAATTTTGAGTCTGGTATGCCCTAGTCGCTTCAAAATTGTTTTAAGTCCTAAGGTGTTCAGGGTTTAGGTTTTAAGTCGCTCCAATTTTTGAGAAAAAACCTTTGGTTTCTAATTCTGCTTTACTTTATTCACTTAAGTGATGGGTCCTTTTGTCGTGCAAAGTGTTCCCCTCATTTCTATTTACCTAGGCGGTCCCTTTAAATGCTTTAAATTTTATTCGCCTTTAAATTTGCCTTTTCTAATGTTCGTCGGGCCTTGTAAAAGTTGATCAACTCTCAGTCAATCGGACGGCCCATGTGGATTCACAAACTCAACACGCCCGAAAGTTACCTATCACGAAATAGTGTAAAGGTTTGGCAGGACCCAGCAATAAGGACTTCTCCCTTGGCTAAAGGGCCATCAGTTTGCAAAGAGATCAACGGCTCACGTTGATTCGCAGCCGGGAGGTGCCCGTGGTTTACAAGTTGCAAAATGGCGAAAAGATGGTGGGCCCGAGTGAAGTGGTTCGTAGAAAGAGTAGCAGCGGTGCAAGTCTCTGAGATCGGACGGCCCGCGTTGTTTCACAAGATAAAGATAACCGAGTTTTACCCTTCGCGAAATAGCGAAAGGGTTTGATGGGCCCAACGTCTAAGCTTCATCTGAAGATTAAAGACTGATCATGTTCTATTTGATCGGATCGCCCTAGTTATTTCGTGAGATCAAAGTGCACGTGTTTTAACTATTGCGAAATAGAGAAAGGCTGTGGCGGGTCCTAGAAGCCAGTGGGTTTTCTGACGAGTAAAGAGTGGGTGTTTCAGAGAATAATCAATGACCTGCGTTAATTCGCAACCCAAAGATGCTCAAGAGTTAGTTTTCATGAAATGGCGAAATGACATGGCATTCCAAGTGAGCAGTCTAGGAGATAGGGATCACGAATCAAAAGGTTACACGTGTCCTGCAGATCACGTAAATCAAAGGACAAACTTGGTGACCAAGTGGTAGACCCAACAAACAGAATGATGTAAACTGACGACAAAGAGGATATATGTTAGGCACAGGTGGCATTTCCGAAGTAGATCCCGCTGAAGTCTTTCAGCGAGTAAGAAGTTGACACGTCAGTTTCAAGAGGGATCAAATGCAAAAGTGAATGGCACTGATTCAGAGGGCCCAAGTCTGCAGGTTCTAACAGTTTGATAAGGGATGAGCATCTCAAGAAAGATTTGACAACGGGCGTTATTTCGCAACCCAAAGATGTGAGCTTGTTACCATTTGCGAAATGGCGAAAATGGTTAGCGGTAACCGATTTGAGCATGGTTAGTAATATAAACCTCTAGGTTAAGACAGAGTAAAGACCGATCAAGTTTCAATTGATTGGATGGCTAGCGCAGTTTTGCGAGGACAAGATGCAAGATGGTTACCTATCGTGAAATAGCGAAACGGTTTTTCAGTCCGTTGCCAAATGAGGAAAAGTCAAAAGCTAAAAGTCGATCAAGTTTCAGTTGATCGGACAGTCGGCGTAATTTTGTTAGATAAACCTACAGGTGCTTTATGCTCTGCGAAACAACGAAAGAAGAAAAGGAAAAAATACTTAGAGCTGTTCTGACCCGTTGGAGCCAAATTTTTGAATTCTTGCATGAATTCAATTCTGAAGGGATGACCGAAGTATGCGGTGTTAATGCTACATTTAAGGAGCCAAATTACCGTATATGTTCCCGCATCAATTGAATGAGGGTATCATTCAACAGAAGTAGTTGCAGAGAGCGTTGGTGCAGAGCAGAGTTGCTTCGAGCTAAAATCAGGTTCCCTTGTTTTTTGTTTACCCTTTGCTTCAAGATTGTTGAATTGTGGTCTTGTGTTGTTAGAACATTGTTTTGATTGATAAATTGGCTCAGTCGCATACTTTTAAAATGGGACCCAGAAGAGAATTAACAGGGAAGGTAAATTACCAAGACCGAAATATTTGTGATGATTTTCTTGAGTAGTTAACCATGTCAACCAATGTCAGGGCTAGAGCTAAGGAGTTAGTACCAAAGAACCCCCATCTGAAAATTGGGGATGGTTTATATGATAAAGGAAATTGGTTGAGGGACCCTGAAATAGGGATATCCGGTCTCAGTTTGTTTAAAGTGGGTTTTGGTCAGAGACATACCCCTTCCCCTATGAATAGTATCTGGGATTTAGATGTAGGGAAACTTATGGTCCCTGGTGTGTTCATGAATGTTGATTTGTTGACCCTAATCGCACAAAGCTATGACCCTGCTGCCAGATGCATTAGAAGCATAAAGGGATCAACCCTTGTCGAAATCAAAGATGATGAATTTAGGAATGTTTTCAAGCTTAGTGAAGCTTCCAGCTATCTTGAGCCTATTGATTTTGAGGCATTAACCCAAGTTTATAATGCCCAAAGAGATCATCTTAGGAGTGGCCCATTGAGAGAATTTTTTGTCAAAATAGGGGGATTAACAGTTGTAGGCCCTAGCACAATGGAGCCATTTTCCTTGAATCTGTTTACCTTGAGAGCTAAGGGTATGTACTGGACACTGTGTCAAATTTTTGGGGAAGATGCCGAGAAAAACATGCCAGTCCATTATATGTTAATGATTGCCCAAATTTTGAACCCTTCCCTGGCCATAACATTTGACTTTGCTCCTTTCCTCACTGATGCTATCCATGTAGGCCTAGTAGGAATTAAAAAATGGTAAGGTAGACAAGCCATTTGGATGGTATTCCTTGTTGATGCATATGTTTCTTTTCAAAGGGGCAGATTCTTTTGCAAAAGAGATGGACCTGGTTAAGGTCATGGATAAAGAGGAGATGCCAGTGCAATTGTGGAGTACTGTTCTATCTTGGGATATAGAGGATGCAAGTTATTTGAAGTTTGATAGATGCTTTACATCTAAAATTAGAGTTCTCTTGTGTGTAGAAAACCCTAGGATTCCCAAGGCTCTTTTGGAATTCCTTAGGCCCAAAGAGTTTGCAGAGGATATCAAGATTGTTCATAACTAGGGAGATATGTGCCTATATCCTGTTTCTACTATTTTGAGAGTATATGGTTTCAGAGGAACCCCTTATCTACTGCCCTATTAGGTTCCATTAAAGATAGGGATTGCAGAAGTATTAAGACAGATTGGAGGAGTGCAGGAGGCCGAGTTGACCAATAGGGGTAAAGGGACAATTTTCCCAACCATCACTTTGTAATAACCAAAGGTGGATGGAAGTGCTTTGAATAATTCTTCAAGCCGTACAGGTTATCAACTGCAGTATCCAGGTGTGCAGACCCTGAAGATTTTTTCAACGACATGTTCAGGAAGAGGGCAATTTGTAAGGTCAAGCCTCACCAATTCTAGTTCTCTGAAGATCTAATTAGGAATGAATACAGTCTAGATAAGCAGGAGCTAAGGAAGGAGAAGTGGATTTCCTACAAGAGAGCCCTTGACTTCATCCACCAATTTGATTCTAGCTATGATCCTCTTTCCAGTTTTACCCCATTTGAGGAAAAGATTAAATTCTTGATTCTTTATTTTGAAGATTTAATGCAAACCCTGAAGGAGAAGAGAGAGGCCATAATGCAGAATGATCCTGATAGGGCTAAATTAGTCCTATCCAAGCCTGCCTTTGCCAAGGCTGTTCCACCAGGTAACTATATAATGCAGAAAAAATCTAAATACACTGTGATGATGCCAATGTCAGGTGAACCTTCTACTTCCAAAGGGAAGAGGGCCATTGAAGATATTATAGAGGTTCAGGATTCACCAAAAAGGCAGAGGGTAGGAAAAGATATTGAAAGCAATGACCCTCACTACTCTCCCTCTTAGTCCCCAATTCATATAGGAGATGAGCAAGCTGTGGCAGAGCAATTATTGCAATTAGGGAGTCTAGGTGAAATTGCATACACCTACAATGAGACTCAAGAAGGAATGCCAGAGGAGCCACCTAGTGTTGAAATGGGCATAACTAATGGTGAGATGCAAGGGAAATAGTTGGACATCACTGTCAAGCAAGCTAGTGAAGAATTCCTAGCTAACAACAATTTTGTTGCATTAGGTGCTTTCATGCAGTTTCTATGCAAACAGAATATTGATTAGTTCATGATCAGATGTGCAAAAAGAATAAGTGAACAACCTAATAAAGATACAAATTCAATAGAAGAAGAGGTCAAACAAGAAATGATGGCTGAATTCAAAGCCATCACTCTTGAGGTTGGAAGGGAAATGGTTTCAAAAGTCGGTGTGTTAATTCTCCCTGAATGGGATATAGCTAATGCATTGGTTCTGGAAGCGGTCAGAAAGGAAACCAAGCCAATGAAAGGAGTGGTATTTAGCAAAGATGATGCCTCTCTGGTAATGTGGTCCCTTAAAAGAGATGAGGGTAGAAGAAGGAAGGACACCTCGGAGTCTAGTCTCTTAGGAGGAATGATAGTCAGGAGAGTCTAGGACATAGTGGTGGTGGAAGCAGCTAGTACTGTTTTAGAGACTGCTAAGTTTAATGCAATAGTAGCACAGAAGGAAGCAAAAGAAAAGGATGATCTTCAAATTAAGTTGGAAACAATTCTAAAGGCTTATAATGAAGCCAAAAAGGAGGTAGTCAGCAAGGACACTATCATTGCCAAACTTCAAAGTCAGTTGATGGGACAATACCAAGGAGGCGAGTCCTCTACCTTGGCAATTTCTTCTTCTCCAGCAAGGTCTTCTCTAGCAAGGCCCCCACCTACTAGTCCCATCATAGAATTCCCTCCTTCTCCTATGCCTTCTAGTTTTCAACCAGCTGAGACTTATCAACATGAATTGGAAAAGTTGAAACAAGCTTAGGCCTTATTTGCAAATAAGTATGAGGAGAAAATAAAGGCTACAATTTTGAGTTTTGCTGATACCATTGATGCTCCCACGGTACATATCAATATGAAGAGAATTTTTGATACTCTTTGTGAGTTAAATGAGGACAAGGCCATTCTAGAGCCTATTCTAAATAAGTGGATCCTGAGGGAAGTAGATTTAGAATTCATGTGTATATCTTATGATGAAGCCGGATCTGTTGCCACTATTAAATCCACATGTGAATTAACCAAAGGTTTGACAAAGCTGGTAGAAGGGAAAGCCAATATGGAAAGGAAGGCTAATTTATATAGAAAAGAGTATACTGAGCAAAAATTTGAACTATTTCCTGGAGGTTTTGTCAACCAAAATTAGATAAAGGACAAACAGGTATGGCTAGATGAGTTAGGAGCTAATCTATCTCTAAGGGTAAATGAAATAATTAATAAAGATAACACCTCATTGTTTGTTAAAACAATTGAGGAAATAGAAAAGATCAAATCACATTATGGTTTCTTGGAGTCAGAAGTAAGGAAAATAAGGAACTCTTGGAAAAAGATATTAAAGTTGAAGAAAAAGATTATTGGCTACTCATGGCCTACCGATGATGTTTTTCAAGAGTGGTCCAAAAAATATGTGGTGCAAGAAGAAGATGCTCCAAAACAGTTGGAAGATGCTCTAGGATAGTTAGAGGATATTGCAGAAGAGTTACCAATTGAAAAGGCCGCTGAGACAGAAAGAGACTTGTAACTGCTTTTTGAAACAAAGTATAGTTGTAACAAATTTTCCTAGGGAAGTCTGAAGCTTTGTATGCATCCATGTTACTATAAATGGATACTAGGACTGTAGGAAAAGGGATCACAAGAAATTGTAAGAAAACTCTGCAGAAATATATTTGAGATTTTTCTAGTCTTATGGAGAAAACTCTAATGGTTTTGTAATATTTTCTGAAATTAATATCAATATACAGACCATCGATTTTGAGCCTAGAATTTGTGTTGTCTTTGGGTATGCTTGCAAATATTTACTAGTCTGAATCTGAGTAATTTAGGGTTATTCATTTGAGCATGGATTGTGAGGTAATCTTTTATAGGTGTGTTCCTTAGCTTTTCTCTTCAGGAGGGAAATTA
The DNA here is from genome assembly GCF_030272615.1 of Cryptomeria japonica. Lineage (NCBI taxonomy): Eukaryota > Viridiplantae > Streptophyta > Pinopsida > Cupressales > Cupressaceae > Cryptomeria > Cryptomeria japonica. The sequence goes on from NC_081405.1 coordinate 288,500,754, forward strand.
AATATGTAGGAATCATTTCTATCAGTAAATTCCTTGTGGGAGACTTTGAATTTGATGAATGCTATCTAGTTTTGATGAGGGTAGATTCTTATGTATGTCAGGCATATGTGGGGTTTATAAGAGCCGAGGTGATGGGATGTATTGAGATGTTTAATTGTGAGATTATTGTTTAAACTTAGATGACTCTGTGGCCTGGATAAAGGCATTGGTATCTATTGTGGTTATCTTTTACATATCTTGTAGGTCGATACTGAACATGAGCATAAGCTTTCTTTCTTTGTTTCAGTTAGTTTTGAGGCGATAAGATTCATTGGTTTTCGGACTGGTTTACTGTGGATCTATTTTTTTTAAAAGGTGTGAAGTCAATTCACATAAGGTATACCTGCCTGAACTTTGGATAAGTTCGAAGTGTAGAAGGTTCATCAAACCTTGTCATATGTTGCTCTGAAGTTTCCTTCTCCTTGATTTCTCTTTTGCAGACAGAGTTTATTATTTTATTATAAGGGATTTTAGGGGGAATTAGAATTTGAGAACAACACAATGATTGTGGCAAGTGTAATTGAGAAAAGATACATTTTATTTCCATCAACACACACACACTAATCAATGAGCTATGAGAATTCATATCAAATTCATATCTACTCACATGTTTGAGATGAAATAATTCTAGTTCCTTTGCATAGTCACATTTTAAAAAAAGATCATAAATATTTTCATGTAGGGGGGAAGAATGTATCAAGATTTAATGAAAGTGTGTAGAACTCATTATCTCTATTCCCCTTTGAATGTCCAAAATTTAACCAACCAAGGCATTCCCCTATCATTTGTTGCTTTGTGAACTTGTAGTGTATTGTCTAGGAATACTGCAATTATTAGTGCAATGGTTGGTGTTGATGTGAAAATCGCATTTAGAAAATAATTAAAATGACATCACACAGAGACAAATTAAATTTACATGATAAAAAAAAGCCGCAAATTGAGCTACCATAATTATTTTTTGACAAATTAGGAATTGAATGTCAAACTGACCCATGTAGCTCCTGTATGAATAGGTCCATGAGAAGGATGAGGAATTTTTGAAGAAGATTCCAACAAGACTTGAGAAATAGCCAACTTAGATTCATGTATTGTAGTAAATTCATTAAAGTATTGAGAGGTGGATAGTCCAAGGAAAAAATAAACTCCAATAATGAATAAGTTACATAGAGAGTTCATGTTTGTGAACTATAATTTAAGGAAAGACCGATTGTCTACAAAACAAACACAATAATAAGGTTTGTATTTAGAGGCCACAAAATTTTAAAAACAGAGTTCAAATACCATTTTTCTAGCTAATGAGATTAAGAAATATTGGCTTACCAACTATCCCAAATAGAACACAATAAAATGCTATAAAAAAGTTGGGAAAGGTATTGATGAAAAGAGGGCTCCAAATTTTTCTATATTTGCAAACAAATAAATTAACAAATGTGATAAATCAACAATACATATGACCTTGTGCAAGCCACTTGAAAATTTTAAAAACACCTCTAGGGCTCTATCACCCTATCCCCAAACAAAAGGATCCCCTACTTGAGATTGAAAAGAATATCTTGAACCATGCAAAAATTTGCACCACATCGACTACTAACTCGAGTTACCCCAAGAAGTTTAACATTCTCACTAAAACAAGATTGCATGGTCTAAGGCTATAAATTTTGATCAGTAGTCATAAGACCTAAACAAAAAAAATAAAAATTTAGAATCTAAAAGAATAGAAATGAAAACATTATCCTTCTTACACTAAAACTATTGGACTTGTTCCTATTCCAAACAAACCATCTAGGAGTATCCCAATGCCTTGTTAGAACCCAGAACATAAAAAAATTATGTCATTAAAGTATGAAATAAAACAAACTTGAAAAAGTGGAAAGATATATAGTTAAAGATCACATCTTAAATTCATACCCACCAACCAAAAAAGTGGAAAGATAACTAGCTAAAGAAAACAAAATTGAAAAAAATGGAAAGACATATAGCTAAATATCACATCATTATATCACTTCTAAGTTGGCACAATGATGTGCATTGCGTCATGTTTGTGTTGTAAATCTTGTTTTAAGCATCCATTTTGTTTTTGCTTCAATATTTTGACATTTAATTAGTGCGATACAATATTGGTCACTATAACTCAATGCATTTGGATAATATAGATTCTTTTAACCTCTAGAAAAGATTGCATAGATATTTGTGAACTTTGTGGTCACCTTTTTTAATCTTTAAAGACAATAGACATGCATTACCTATAACACTCTAAACAAATGAACTTGTATTAGAATATTTGATAGCACCATTAGGATGAGGTCAAAAAATTTGCCTTTGACAACTTTGACATAATGAACACCCCTAATTCAATAACAAGGTGCAATAATTATCTAAATTTAACATTAAAATTACTAAAATTTAAAACGAAAATTAATACTCATATATACAATTATTAAACTATTAAAAATTTAATTAAATCTTCAAATAAACATTATCTAAAATAAAATAACTTTTACATAAATAAAATAAATCTATGTCTTAATATAGCTATAGACATAAAAATCTAGATAATCATTATAAATTGTTATTCATATTTAAGAAAACATATAGATAATAAATAAAATTATTAATTTATAAATGATAGATTTTAGAAAAACAAAATAAAAACCTTTAATATATTCTATTGTCTTATAAGTGCAACTGAATGTTAAATATCGCTAATATTATATTCTTCATTAAATTTCTTTGACAAATTTAATGGTGATTATTGTAGCTTTAAAATAAATAAATCATTTCCTCGATATCACAAAAAGGTTGTTAGGAATAAAGAAGGAATTATTTTATCTTATTGAAAATATGCATATACTAATGATAAATAAATAATGCAATAGAGAAAGGTCAATAATAAACCATCTTTTGTAAAGAGGGAATTTTAATATTTTGGAATGAATTAGCATTTTAAAATTGTCATGTTATTTGAGCCTAGACCTAATAAAAGTATTTGAGGCCACATATTGTCCTAAGATTCTTAATCATTGATCAACAAAAAATTAACACCTCCAAATAGAAAATGTGCTAGGTATGTTGTGGGAGGGATTAGTAGTCATGTGAGTTAACTTTGTCAACATGTAGTTGCTATATGGAATATTGTAAGACCTTTGTTTTTTTTAGAAATGTAAAATGGAGATTTATCTATCTACAACTAAGGTTTGGAGGTGTGACTCATCATGCAACTCATCGAAATAGCATGTCTAGTGCGAAGTGTCGAAAAAAATGACTTTTTAAATATTCGACTAAAACTTAATCTAAAAATCTCAGGTAGTTGAACAAAATAATATCATTTGCTGTTAGTAGAATATCATATTTGTATGTAAATTGTAACTTACATGCAGCCTAAATGTACCATATACCTATATTAACAACCATAAATCTTTGTTATCTTTAACTTTTATATCCAACATAAATGGACCAATAGTTGAACACTAAATCCTATTGAAAATTCTTCACATTTCGTGGAAAAATACAAGTTATATATTGTTCTCACTTTTTATATTTGCTATAGGAAAAATTATTAATATGAAATACATCAATGCATATAATTGCTCCCCTAGTAGTTGTACATATAGAAATAATATTTCTTCACCATGACAACAAATACTTGTTTAAATGAGTATATTATTTTATTAAATATCTTATTTTATAAATGGGACATTTATAGTGGATAACAATGACAATTTATTTGAAACAAAAAATTACATGTTTCACTTGTTAATGAATGTATTTTTACTTTTTATGTATATAACATTCATAGGCTTTCATGTGTTCAAGTATTGGTTTATTTTAGTCAACATTTGGTTATTTTTTTGCTTCACATATAGACTATTTATTTACAATATATGGTATAAATATGTGGTAAGTCTGAATATTATAAGCACAAAAGAATGCACAACTACTAGACCCTTACAACTACTTGCCCAAGAAAAAAACAAAAAAAGATGATAAAAAGCAAGTCCCGTGGCACATGAAATCCCCATGTGACCTGCCCCTGACTTGAAGCAACTTAAAGGGTAGAGGGTTGTAACTTGTAGGAGACCGAAAAGGAAAGTCTGACCCCTAGTGAGAACACATCGTAGGAAATGAAGATGTTAAGCCGAAAGTCTTTTTACATGATCAAGATATTAATAACACGAACTCCACCTTCGAGGTGGAATGGCTTTGATCATCCTTCTCAAACAATTTCAACCGTTCATCTAACAGGTCAGCTCGCTGACGTCTCATAAAAGTAACATCACGCCAGCATAATTATTTGGTACAGGTAAAAGTAGATCAAAACATTTACATTGAAAGGGAATGCAACAAATTTAACTCAACTACTATGTACTATCCTTGGCCGTGAGAGAAAAACGTATGCCTCTCCCAAAATCATCTGCCAACCCACGTGCCTTCCAATCTAACCGCAACTCACACCTACTCTTCCCAAATCTCGCCTATTTCTACCCTTCTCGCCTTGTTCTCTCCCATCTGCTTCATTTGCCTGCTTGTGCCTGACAAGTAGTCACATTCATTCTGCAGGATTCGCGACTAAGGAAAAATGGTGGATGTAGAGGCAATCAGAAAGGCGCAGAGGGCCGACGGTCCTGCCTGCGTCCTCGCCATCGGTACGGCCACTCCTCCCAACGCAATTGAGCAGAGCGCTTACCCCGACTACTACTTCCGTATTACTAACAGCGAGCACAAGGTCGAGCTCAAGGAAAAGTTCAAGCGAATGTGTAAGCCCATATACCACATTTAAATAGTATGTTTCTTTTTTCACATGTCTATGAGTTAATGGTTATGGGGACCTTAATGTTGCAGGCGAGAAGTCGATGATAAGGAAGAGGTACATGTATCTGACGGAGGAGATCTTGAAGGAGAACCCCAACGTGTGTGCTTACATGGCCCCCTCGCTGGACGCTCGGCAGGACATGGTGGTGGTCGAAGTTCCCCGCCTGGGAAAAGAGGCGGCTGCTAAGGCCATAAAGGAATGGGGTCAGCCCAAATCTAAGATTACCCACCTCCTCTTCTGCACCACCAGCGGTGTCGACATGCCTGGCGCAGACTATCAGCTCACTAAGCTTCTCGGCCTCCGTCCTTCAGTGAAGAGAGTGATGATGTACCAGCAGGGCTGCTTTGCCGGAGGGACGGTTCTGAGAGTGGCCAAGGACCTCGCTGAAAACAACCGTGGAGCCCGAGTCCTGGTTGTCTGCAGTGAGATCACAGCCGTCACCTTCCGTGGTCCATCTGATACTCACCTCGACAGTCTGGTCGGACAGGCTCTCTTCGGCGACGGCGCGGCGGCTGTGATCGTGGGAGCAGACCCCGTTCCAGAAGTAGAGAAGCCTAGTTTCCAACTCCTCTGGACTGCTCAGACTATTCTTCCCGACAGCGAGGGCGCCATCGATGGGCACTTGAGAGAGGTGGGTCTGACATTCCACCTGCTGAAGGACGTGCCAGGGCTGATCTCGAAGAACATTGAGAAGGCCCTGGTGGAGGCATTCCAGCAGTTCAACATCTCTAACTGGAACGATCTCTTCTGGATTGCCCACCCAGGAGGGCCGGCAATTCTTGATCAGGTGGAATCGAAATTGGAGCTGGATCCCAAGAAGATGCGGGCGACAAGGCACATTCTGAGCGAGTACGGAAACATGTCGAGTGCGTGTGTGCTCTTTATCTTGGATGAGATGAGGAAGTCGTCCAAGGAAAATGGATGTGCGACTTCGGGAGAAGGACTGGATATGGGCGTTCTGTTTGGCTTCGGCCCGGGTCTTACCGTCGAGACAGTTGTTCTCAAGAGCGTTCCTCTCCAAGAATGAGTTCGTCTGCTATTTTAATGTTTCCACAAGCTTGATTCGTCAGGACCGTAAGATTATGGCTTGGTAAAAACATTATTGGACAAATGATGCAATAAATTGCCACAATTCAACAGAACGGGTTGAGTTTTATTTGAGCAATTGCAATACCAAAAAGAGCATCTTATTAAAGACGCAGAGTCGCACGTTTTTTTTTCTGTTAAATGTTACTATTTAAAATTAATCATGCACGCCGTGGCATATATAAGGGCATGTATACGCAAGTTACTATTTAAAATTAATAATGTACGGGGTGACATACACAATTGTGATGATAAGTTTTATACTCTTTACGTGCAATCGGCTTGGATTTTGTATTTTACCCACACATATATCATAGTATATGATAAATTCTGTTTTTCTGATGGAATCGTGACTGTAATCAGGCAATAATTCAATTGAATTCAGAACTAAAAATGAACAGTATTAATAGTTTGTGGAAATTTGATGTCATTAGTTATATTATAAAATGTAAATAACAAATTACAGTTTATATATTTCAATATTTATTATTTGTAATATTTTATATGTGCAAAAAATGAATAAACTTCAATCCACAATCCACAATTCACATGCACAAAAAATGATTAAAAAATTGGAAAAAAAAAAAAAAAGGTTGTAAAATAAAACAACGAAGGCAAACCTTAGATAAATAAAAAAGTTCAATTTCATAATGGAATAAGATAAAAACTAATTAAGATAAACCCTAGACAATTTGTTAAAGTGAAATTAAAAATGATTAAGATTTTTGTCTTTTCAATTACATATAGATTTCGATTGATGTAATATTAACAAAAACATGCAAAATCAAAATTTGAAATTGAATAGGGTCAATTTGTAGATGCACAATTCTATTTTGGAGAGTACTATACTTGGTAAACATTGAACTGAGGAATAAAGAAATACTAGAAAAATCAAGGTTGGGGATGAGTTGCACAGAAAGGGGAAGGAATATAACAATGATGACAAATTTGAACAGGAAGAAGAAAGATTTGGAGGAGAGGACAATTTTTTTTGTTATAAGGATGATCATGAGGGCCTTCAAACTGTTAATGTCTTAGAAGAAATTTCAATCAATAGAAAACTCATGGAGCACTTAATAGTTGTATTTAGGATAATAGGCCCAAAAAAGAATAGAAAAAATATTAGAAATTGGGCAAAGGAATCTTGGAAAATAGATTTTATATTAATTTTTTTACCCAAGGGCTTTTGTGTAGCAATTTTGGCAAATGTAGAAGAGCAACATAAAATTTTGGAGGGAGGGTTAAGGTGCATTCAAGAATCCCCAATTTATATGCAGAGATGGTGCTCTAACTTCAGCCTTGTAGTCCTAAATCTATATAACTCGGCAAAATGGATTAGAGTGAACAATCTTCCAATAGAATATTGGATAGAGGAGAACTTGGAAAGGATAGGAAGATCTTTGGGCGCTTTGATGGAAATTGATGTGAATTTGGCAAATGGAGACTCCTATATGTACGTAAGACTCAAGATTGTTGCAATAAGAGAGATCCCAAAAGAAATTATGTTATGTGTAATGGAAAAACATTGGATTCAGGCTGTTGAAATAGAAGAAGAAAAGTTCTTGTGTATTCGATGTAGACAAAGAGACCATTGGGAGACCCAATGCAAGATGGGCTTGAGAAACAATAATAAAAGATGGACTCCCAAGAAGAATAACATGAATCAAACATGTGAGAAAACCGTTACAGATAAAATGGTTGAGTTGAAGTTTACATAAAATGTGATGAGAAAAGAGGGAGAATGTTCGGGCTCTCTTGAAAGAAGAGATCAACCAAATGAAAAAGGAGGAAATCTTAGAGGAGGAAATGTTAAAAATATAGCAACAAGAGGGAACTCTACTTAGAATTCTAATAAATTTGTTCCCTCAATTATTGGAAAAGTGAAAGAACCTTATAACTGTTGGAGTTGAGAAACACAACACCATAGGAGCCTAAAGATCTTCTGCAAGCTAAAACAATCTATTACAAGGAGAAGCAATGAAGCAAAAATAATCTGAAGAACAAAGACACAAGAAAAATATGCTCAAAAGAGGAGAGCTCAATATTCACCAAAAAAGTGTAGTGTCATAATGATACAAAGAAAAGAAAAATAACCTCTAATAGGTCGAGAAAAATAACCTCTAATAGGTTTAATTAATCAAGTAAATACCCAATTACTCTAACACCCCCCCTTAAGCTAGACTTAGGGAGAAGCTAAAGCTTAGAACAGCTACTAAAAGTAGGAAAGATGGGTCCCAACAACAAGGCCTGATCAGGTACCCAAATACAATGAAATCTCTATGAAATGGAGACAAAGGAGAAAACCCAGTGGGAAAAAACTCCTCTCCAAAAAGAGATAAAAGAACATGCTGAAAGAAGAAGAAGGAAGGAAGGCCTCATAAAGACCCCCCAAGGACAACTTCCTTCACCCCAAGCGTAGAGCATAACTGAAGATAGTGCGGTGATGCAAAAGGTTTCGTGAAGATATTTGCAACCTACTCAACAGTGGGAATGTACTTCAGAATGAGAACACCATCCTGAATCAACTGGCGGATGAAATGCATATGAAGCTCAATGTGCTTCGTCCGCTCATGCTCTACCGGGTTGCGGTAAATATGAATAGCACTTTGATTGTCACACCATAGAACAGTGGGACTATCAGGAGGAAAACCAAACTCAGTCATCAACTGTCAAAGCCATAAGATCTCCTGACTGGCAAGCACAACAACTCGGTACTCAGCCTCTGTAGATGATAATGCATGAGCAGTCTGATTCTTGCAAGACCATGTGATAGGACCAGAGCCAAGACAGAAAACAAAGCCAGAAGTAGACTTCCGATCAGTGACATCACCAGCCCAATCTGACAGTGTAGCCAACAATGTGAGGGTCCCCTGATGTATAGTGAATGCCATGAGAACTAGAGCCCTGAATGTACTGCAAAATACGTTTGGTTGCTTGCCAATTACTCTAATGAGGATCATGGGAGAATCGAGAGACAAGGCCAACCGCGAAGGAAACATCAGGACGGGTGCAAGTCAGGTACAACAAACTGCCAAACAACTGCCTGTAAAGTGTATAATCTACTGAAGGAGTGGAGCAAGCGATGGTCAAAACAAACCCTGACTGAAATGGAGTGGGAGCAGGCTTGCAATCAAGCATGCTAAAGTGCTAAAGCATGTCAAGAGCATACTTCTGCTGGTAAATGTAGATCCCATCAGAAGACTGAATCACCTGAAGACCAAGGAAATAGTGCAGAAGACCGAGATCTGTCATCTCAAACTAATCCATCAAGGCTCACTGAGTATGCTGAATCATAGAGGATGTGCTACCGGTGATGAGGAGATCATCAACATATAGCACAAGAATCAGGATCTCACCCTCAAGAAGCTGAATGTACACTGTATGATCAGAATGACTGCGGGTGAACCCAGTGGAGAGCAAGAAAGAATCCATCTTCTCATACCAAGCCCAAGGGGCCTATTTGAGACCATACAAGGAACGCTGAAGTCTGCAAACCAAAGAACTATCCTGCACAAATCCCTGAGGCTGCTCCATGTATATTTCCTCCTATAGATCCCCATGCAAGAAGGCACTCTTCACATCCATCTAAAAAACAAGCCAACCCCGAGAAGTTGCAAGAGATAGTACAAAGGAATGGAGTTCATCTTGGTGACAGGGGCAAGGTCTCGGAGTAATCAATACCTTCAACCTATGAGAAACCCTTCACAACAAGACGTGCTTTGTACTTATCAATGGAACCATAAGCAGCATACTTGGTGTGATACAACTAGAGACACCTAACCATCTTTCTACCCTTAGGAAGAGGACAGAGATCCCAAGTATGATTCCTCATCAAAGAAGAATACTCCTCCTCCATAGCACAATCCCACTCAGGATGACCAGTAGCCTCTAAAAACTTTTGAAGATCATCTGAAATAGCATGACTCAAAAGACTAGAACCCACAGTATGAGAACGGGTCCGACGAGTATCTAAAGGATCATCGACCAGAGGACCTGCCACCTCAATAGTAAAGCGAGCCCACTTGGGCATCTGAGGTGGAGCAGGTGGAGGTGGGGATGGTGGATCATCAACACCATCATTAGAATCATCCTCAAAAATATCCTGAAGAGATGCAGTGGAAGGAGTAGGCAGAGGAGTAGACACTGGAGTCCGGGTATCCACTGTGGGAAGGCGCTCATCAAACTGAACATCCCATCGAAACATGACCTCTCTGGAATCAGGATCAAACAACCTTTACACCTTAACATCCTCAAAGTAGCCAACAAAAATGAGTGGTTGTCTCTTCCGCTCCATGGCTTTCCTCTGAGCATCAGGAATAAAAGCCCATGCCTCACTGCCAAACACTCAGAAAAAAGAAACATCAGGCTTGTTATGAGACCAAGCCTCCTCAGGAGTCATATGTCGAATAGCCTTGTGAGGCAACTGATTCTGAATATAGTTGGCACAATTGACTGCCTCAGCCCAAAAAGATGAATCCATGGACCTGGATTGAATCATACAATTCTCCATCTCCCGCAAGGTTCTGTTCTTGCGCTCAGCGACACTATTCTGCTGAGGGGTGTAGGGAATAGTAAACTGATGCTCCAAACCATTCTCAGTGCACAAATATCTGAAAGCCTGATTCACATACTCCCCCCATTATTTGTACGTATCCGTCGAATAGAACAACCTGACTGCTTCTCAACAAATGTCTTGAAGATTCAAAATGAATCAAAGACATCAGACTTGTACTTAAGAAATTACACCCATGTGCGTCTGGAGAAGTCATCAATAAAAGTGAGCACATACTTGGCCCCATAAAAAGGAGTGGAAAATGACATGAGATCACTGTGAATGAACTTCAAGGGTGCCAAAGCACGAGGGGCTCTTCCCTTCGGAAAGGGATCTCTATGATGCTTGCCAAGCACACAACCATGACAAACACCATCAGTGCAGGAAATCTATGGGAGCCCAAGAATAAGTGCCTGTGTACTCATTTGCTGAAGATATCTGTAATTGACATGGCCCAAGTGCTCATGCCAAAGCTTACTCACCGAATCTGCATGTTCTATAAGAGATGAACCAACACCCACAGAGGGCTCAAATCCATAAATCTGTATAGATGAGATGCAGTATCCATACTCCTAGTAGCCACAACCAAATCAAAGTCATGGAGGTCCTGAATAACCACATCATGTGCTGAGAAATCAACTATCTTACCAGAGCTAGAGTGGCAAATTTGATAAATGGACAGGAGGTTTGTCGAGATGTCAAGAACAACCAGAACATCCTGTAGAGTACCCCCATCTAAGGAGACAAAACTTGAACCCAATACTGAAAGTTGAACTAAATCACCCACTGCAATCTGTGAAGTACCACAAGAGGCAAGAGAAGTAACCAACTACTGAGTGTGATTCATATGGTGAGAAGCACCAGAATCAAGTATCCATGTGGACCCATAGGTCGAAGCTCGAGCAGTGAGAGCATGACCTTTCCCTGTGGAAGGAGAAGATGCCTAAGGTGAGGAGATGTGATGCTGCTGCATGGCTTCCTCTAAAGCCTCTAAATGTTTCCAACACTGGGAAATGAGATGTCCTTCCTTGCCACAAAAACTTCAAGTATCTCCTGATTTCTTCTTAGCCTTGGAGGAAGACTCACCAGACTGTGAAGATTTCCCATGCTTGGGAGGAAATGGTGGTTTAGATTCAGACTTATGAGCAGGCTTGGAGGGATTCTCACTACCTGCAGAAGGCTTCTTCGGCTTCGGTTTTTGCTTTTGTTTCTCCTTAGAGGAATGAGGAACCAATGCTTTGTTCTTGGATCCTGAAAGCATATCCAGCTGAGAAAGATGAGACTGCTCACAAGACAAACGCTCACAAAAGACATCAAAGGTAGGCATGGTGAAACGAGCACCCAAGCCATCCATGGTGGAGTAGAAAGCAGAGGCAAAAAACTAAAAATGACCCCGAAGCTTCGAAAGAATTAAATGAATGCACTCTGTGTCTATCTTGATCTTGCCACATCCCTGAAGAATAGATCGGGTAGTCTTGAACTTGTTCAAGAAATCCTCAATGGTGGGAAAGGAACCAGGTGACAAAGAAACCAACTCTGCCTCAATCTACAATGCCTAAATCTTATTGACCCTCCTAAAGAGAGACTCAAACTTCAACCACATAGCCCGAGGAGTGAGTAACTCATCAAGGTGAAATAGAAGACTGTCTGAGACATGCAATGAGAGCAAACCCATGGCCTCATCCATCTTGTTCTTGTGCTGAAGAAGCTCATAAGGACGCTACAATACTGTCTAAACCTCATCCAAACAAAAACCACAACCCTCATGCCCTGAGGAGCCTCATGATGCGGGGCTTCCAGGTGTGATAGTTGTGTGAAGTCAACAACTAGACTGAAGGATCGACCATGAGAACAAAACTCTGTACTTGCACCTACTTGTTGGTTTTTTTTATTATGTGATCTTTCAGAATAGATAGAAGATGCAGAAGGGTTTGTTTGTTTTGAGAGTTTTTGTGTTTGTGATTTCTGATATAAATGACAAAAAGCAAGAAAAAAACACCCCCCCACAATAGATAAACCCAAACTCTAGTACATACTGATGAGAAGGAAGTAGTGCATAAGAAAATAAAACTTCAAACTGATATCTCGTGTACCTGATGAAAATTCTGAGAAAAAAGGATCACAAATATGAATAGAGCATGCCAAGAGATTTCCAACGCCTATTCGTTTTCGAAAAATGGAGTCTGTTTGCCCATTCTACGGCCCCGGAAGAGCAGAAAAGAAGCCTGACTTTGACTGGAAAAAAGTATAGTCAAACAGAAGATTCGGAAAAAAAATCCAACTCCAAGACATCCGGCTCAGAATCATCTTTCCGAAGCCTATTTGTTTTCCAAAAAATGATTCCAGATGTGAAAGATAGGAGCAAAAAACCAACCCCCCCTTAAAAAAGGCTAGAGGGTGGAGAAGCCAGGAGGAGGTGGCCGGAGGGCGGCGGTGGTGGTGGTCGGGTCGGGTGGCAATGGAGATCTCCAGGTGGTGGGGTGGCGGACTGAGCTGGTGGTGGAGGAGAGAACTTGGGAGGAGCGGAGGCCGCAGGGGTTGCCGACGGCAAGCACAGGGCTGGGAGGTGGTCGGGTCGGGCGGTGGCCGACAGCGGGGGTAGGGTCGGGTCGGTGGGAGCCGCAGACGATAGTAGAGGGTCATCGGTGATGGTTTCAGAGGGGCTGGTAGCAGCCGTAGGGGCCAGGCTGACAGGTCCGGTAGGCCGTACGGCGACCGAACTGTCAGGTCTGGTACCGTGCGAAATCTCACACCCAAGAAGCCAAAAGAAACTTTTTCGTGCCCTTTCCTTTGCATTTTTTTTTTTTGAGATTTAAAAAAAAAAAAATCAAAAATCCGGCTTACATGTCGTAAAATGGGAAAAAAAATTTGAATTTTTTTCTCGATTTGTGTGCCAGAGCCGTAAGGCCTAGTGTTGGAGAAAAAGAAATCACCCAGATGCTCAGGAGTAAAAAATAGACAAATTTTATATGACTATAGGGGTTTATGGGCCTTCTGAGCATGATGGTGAGGTCTGTTTAGGCCCAAAGTGCTCAGAAAAAAAAACCCATGCCTAAGCACACAAAAAAAATTGTCTGAAACCCTGGATCTACTTCCAATGCAAAAAATTCTCAAAAACAGGAGCAGATAGTTGCAGATCTGAGCTCTGGTACCATGTTGGAGTTGAGAAACAAAATACCACAGGAGCCTAAAGATCTTCTGCAAGCTAAAACAATTTGTTACAAGGAGAAGCAATGAAGCAAAAATAATCTAAAGAACAAAGACACAGGAAAAATATGTTCAAAAGAGGAGAGCTCAATATTCACCAAAAAAGTGTAGTGTCATAATGATACAAAGAAAAGAAAAATAACCTCTAATAGGTCAAGAAACCCTAAAAGGGAAAACCTAGGCTTGCACATAATAATTAATAAAAGAATTAATTATTATGCACCTAATGTTAGCTTAAGTGTAAAAAGATAATAGGGAACTTAAAGAATTAAACAAATATTGTTTAATTAATCAAGTAAATACTCAATTACTCTAACAATAAAGATCCAATAGAGGTGGACAAAAGAGGGAAGATAAATCTGATTTCTATGGAGGAAGAAGGCGAAAAGGAAATAGATGGAGATTGGGATTCGGATAATTACTAGGAGTTGGAAGATCTTGGCAATTTGGAACCTCAAGGACTGAGCTAGTTAGTGGCTTCTTTCTTTGAAAAGATAGGTAGGGGAGAGGCAAAAAAATAATAAATAGAAAAGAAAAGAGGAGTCATTGGAGAAAGGCTTTCTAAGCATCAATAAATTCTTATCTACATTCAAGGGAGCATGGAACTCCCTTGGACAACAATGAAGTTCATTACGTGGAATGTCAGGGGTCTCTCACCCCTGACAAAAGATGCTTAGTAAAGAGTCACATGGAGAGAATGATGGCAGATGTTTTTCTTTTGCAAGAGACAAAAATAGACTCTTCTATGGGAGAATATTTTATAAAATATTGTAAAATTTGGAAAGGGATTTTTATTGATGAAGTAGGCTTTGCGGGAGGCCTAGGCATTATGTGGAACAATAAGAATCTAGATGTGAATCTTGTAGACTATTCACACCAATGAGTGTTGTACAAAGTGGAACACAAAATAGACAAGTAGAGGCTATATGTCTTCAATGTATATGGGCCAATTAAGACTAAAGATAAACTGAAGTTTTGGAAGGAGTTAGTAGAAAGGAAATAAAATTTGTCAGATGGGAGGATTATAATTGGAGGAGACTTTAATTCTATCATGGACCCAATAAAAAAAGCGAAGGAGTATATGGTATGAACAAAGTGATGTTGGACTTTAGATATTTTATGGAGGAGGTAGAAGTCATTGTCAAAGAATGGGTTTTTATCATGGAATAACCAAAGGAGGGGATTCACCAATATAGAAGAGATAATTGATCGCTTTATTGTTGGTTCTGAATGGCTAGATGACATTGTCAATTGTGAGTCCTACATCCTATTGATCTTGGTTTTGGGTTACTTCGCGGTAATGATGGAAATTAAAGACAATGAAAGACTGAGGAAAGGTTTCTGTAAATTTTCTAATATGTGGTGGAGAGATGTTGCATTGATAGATAAGCTTAAGTCTTAATGGGAGTAAACTGACATTTTCAGGGGAACAATATCTTTTTGTTTCATGAAAAGAATGAATTTTATGAAGCAAATGCTAGGAGTATGGAATAAAGATGTTTTCAAGAATATTTATGAAACAAAAGTTTATATTGAAAATGAGTTGGCTGCTTTGAATGAGAAAGACATTCTGTAAGGTATGTTTGAGGAATAATTTAAAAAGGGAGAAATAATTAAAAGAGTTACACTCGAAAATCCTAGCCAGGGAGGATATTTTTTGGAGAGAAAAGGCTAAGGAAAATGGTTGGCGGTAGGGGACCTAAACACAAAATTTTCTCATGCCTCGATAAAGAACAAAAGAGATAGAAATAGAATTGGTGAACTTTTCACTAAAGATGAAGACTTCATAAGAGAACTTGAAATGTTTGAGACAAAATTTGTCAACTTCTTCTCTGAGCTTTTGTTTGGAAATATGGGAGGCAATTTATTGGAAGTGAGGGAGCTTTTTGATTGCATTATGAAATGTGTTGAGGAAGAAGATAACAAAACACTTCTAGAACCCTTCTCCATAGAATAACTCAAGAAGGATACATTCCAACTACACCCAAAAAAAAACTTTTCTTCAAATGGTTTTTTACCTAGCTTCTATCAAAGATGTTGGGAATTTACAAGCAGAGATATTCACAAGGTAGCATAGGATATTGGATTTAAGAAAAAAATTGTCAAAGATATGAATAACACTATCATTGCATTGATCCCAAAGAAGAATTTTTTCTCCAACTTCGAGGATTATCAGCCCATATCCCTTTGTAACACAATTTATAAAATTATCACAAAGAATTTGGGAAACAAATTCAAGAACATCTTGGATAGAATCATTTCAGAAGAACAGAAAGACTTTGTTCCAGGTAGAGAAATTTTTGATAGCATCATAGTAGCAAATGAGGCTATTCATTCCATCAATAAGTAGAAAATGAAAGTTATGTTAATCAAACTTGACATTAGTAAAGCCTATGACAGGGTAAAATGGGATTTTTTGTTTGAAGTAATGAGAAAATTTGGTTCTGGGGAGGATTGTATTAAGATCATTAGAGCTTGTGTCTCCTCTATGTGATATTCTATTTTGGTCAATGGTTCACTATGTGGGTTCTTGTAAGTAACTAATGGGATTCACCAAGGTGATCCTATCTCCCCATTCTTGTTTGTCACTATAGTAGAAGTGATGAGACGATTCTTTACTTGAGAATGAAATGGTATTTGGAGAGGAATCTAAATAGAGAAAGATATTTGTATCTCACATTCTCAATTTGTGGATGATACAATACTATTTGAAGAAGCATCACCAAGGGAAGAAGAGGTTATAAGCAATACACTAGACAAGTTTTCATCTACCTCAGGATAGCTTCTGAACATGGAGAAGTCAAAGGTTTTCTTTTTTAATGTCAACAACATTGATCGTGGAAGGATTATGAGCATCTTGGGTTTCTCAATGTCTAATCTTCCTACAAAACATCTGGGGCATTATTTGATCAATAGGGGGTGCAAAACGAGGGATTGGGAAGAAACAATTAATAATTATAGAAACAAGGTTCTATCTTGGAAAAATAAGTGGTTAACATTGACTAGACGAATCTTGATGATCAAGACGATTTTAGTTGTTGTGCCAATTTATATTATGTCCTGTTTCAAAATAACTAACAAGGCTAATAGTTTATTTGAAGGGGCTAAGAAAATATTTTTATCGAAAGGAAGTAGGGAGAAGAAGAAAATGTGTCCTTAGGAGTGAAATTAATATGGAAGTTGTATAAAGAACCTAATAGGCTATGGTCAAGAATTATGAGAAGGAAATATTTGGATTAGGAAGTGTTGGACAAAATTTTTGCCCATGCAAATTCAGAAGGAGGTTTGGTGGTATGAAGATTATGTGGGACTATATACACCATTGGATTATTGGGGAGATTGTTAGATTTGGTTGTTCATTACTGCTGCTAGGATATGTTGTTGTCATTGATGTCAATATATTGCTGTGAGTTATCCAAAGAGTTTGGGAAAAGTTTTTGATCTAGTTTTGTAGTTTGGTTTTGTTGATCACTGTTTTGCAGAATCCGATATTTCCTCTGGTATATTTAGGTGTGATTAGATCCTATGCTGATACTTTGGATTATTGTTTAGGATGATCTTTTGTATCTTCATTTCATATGGTTCATGATTTGGTTCTCTGCAAGTTATCTTTCCTCGTGACAATTCTTGATTGGTTGTGTTCTTGAGCTTTGAGATGTTGATCGATGAAGATTTAAAAAGAGGTGTTGGTGCAACTGTTCTGGATGATTCTAATGTGCTTGTTGGTGCTTCCTAGTCATGTCCTATTTGTTTTGGCAATCCACATTGATCATTGTATGAGTTTTTGGTTATTACTATGGAACGGTGATGATTTTCGTGTTATGCAGTATTTCTGGTGGTGTAGCGTATTGCAGTTGATCTTGGCGGGATTTTCGGTGGATGTAATCATTTGGGAAGCTGAATTAGGTCTGTGCTATGTAATGTAAATCATAATATTGGTCTGGTGGTTGATCTTTGTATCGTGCAATGTAATTTTTGTAATTATGAGTTGAGGGTTGAGGGTTTAGCTGACCTTGTTATCAAGGTTGATGATTTGTATATATATGTGAGATGCTTATGTAATTTAGGTGTTGGTATTATGTCTGCATTATTAGAGAGAGGTGATTGTGCAAAAAATATATTTATCATTTGGTGAAGTGTTGAGGTGAGATTGGTGTTGCAGAGCAGACAGTTGTGCTTAACCGAAACTATCATTAGGCATTTGTAGATGCTATCATTGTAGTTCATTTCTTCCAGATTGTAGTCTGAATCATATTGTAAGTCAGTGAGACTTCCCTAATGGTTGTAGCCTTTTGGGCATATATCTTTTGAGCGGTGAGCTCTAGGTAGTTTGCCTAAATGCATGTACATTCCCCATTATAATATTTTCACATTCTACTACAGAGTATCATCTTATTGTGGGTAGGTTCCCACCATGGTTTTTCCCTTAACCGGGTTTTCCAGGTCAAAATCTTGGTGTTGTGTGTTGTGTTGTTAATTTGCTTATCTATCTATTGCTGCAATTTATCAGTTTATGTTTTGAAGTTTAATTTGTTGTGATCGGGTGAAGACTGATTCACCCACCCCACCTGTCAGTCTTCCTTCTTGATTGCTGCTAACAATTGGTATCAGAGCTAGATCCTCTGGTAGAAGCTTAATCACTTGAGGAGATCTAGGATGGAAGCTCAAGGTATTCTTTTCAAGAAGGATAGTCTGAGGTTTGATGGAAGCAACTATACTATGTGGAAGAGACAGATGGAGGTGCATTTGAAATGTCGTGGAGAAGATTATTGGAAGATTACTAAGAATCCTTATGTTGTTCCTCAGAATGGACCATCCACTCTTGATGAGGTTAAGGAAGATAAATATAAAATCAAGCAAAGAAAGCATTACTCAGTGCTCTGATTGATTCTGAAATGACAAATGTTATGGAACTTCAGATTGCACATGAGATCTGGGTGAAGCTTGAAATCCTGTATAAAGGTGATAGTCAAGTGAAAGTTGCTAAGTTGTAGAGTTTAAAAGGAAAGTATGAGACATTGAAGATGGGAGATGATGAGAACATACATTCATACATGGCTAAGGTGAATGAACTTGTCCTTGGTATCAGATCTACTGGTGGAAAGATTGAAGGTGAGATTGTTGCTAATGTGCTGAGATATTTGCCTCCTCCTTATAAACATAAGGTTGTCGCTATTGATGAGATCCAAAGTGTAACTAGAGTAACAAGAGATGTATTGGTTGGAAAACTTGTTGCATTTGAGTTGAGCGGATTTGGAGAATCACATGGAAAGTCTAAGGTAGCATTCAAGGCATCAACATCTATGTCCAGTAAGTAGAAATATGATCCTGGTGAGTGTAGGATATCC
The DNA here is from genome assembly GCF_030272615.1 of Cryptomeria japonica. Lineage (NCBI taxonomy): Eukaryota > Viridiplantae > Streptophyta > Pinopsida > Cupressales > Cupressaceae > Cryptomeria > Cryptomeria japonica. Next base: position 288,519,796 of record NC_081405.1, read on the forward strand.
AGATATGAAAGAGAAAGAAGATACATACCAGAGAAAGAAATAAAGCTTGATGAGCTTGAAGATGATGGAAATTTGCCCCTAAAATGTTTTTCTTGCAATAAGATATGACATTTTTCTTCTAGATGTCCGGAGAGAATGGCTAAGTATGACAGACATGATAAGTTTGATAGGAGTGATAGATATGAGAAGTATGATAATCCTTATAAGTCTAACAGGAAGTTTAGGAACCAGAAGAATTGTTATTATGCTACAAATGAAGGTGTTACATATGATGAATCAAAAGAAGATGAACTTGTATTTATTTCCATTAAAGAAGATAGACTTGTGCCTATTGATTCTACTAGTTGTTTTGTTGAGGAGAAAGCTTTGGCTGAAAAGGTAGAAGAAAAGGGTGAATGGGTGATTGACAGTGGTTGTTCACATCATATGACCGGTGACAAAAGAAAATTTGTAAGCATGGAAAGGTATGATGGTGGAATAGTTAGATTTGGAGATGACAAAGTCTGTGTAATTCGTGGGAGAGGTTTAAATTTATTTTGATGGTAAGCATAACACTAATGATGTCTTGTATGTTGAAGGTTTGAAACATTATCTTTTGAGTGTTGGAAAGATGGTTGATAAGGGTTATGATCTACAATTCAAAGATGGTAAATGTAAGATCTTGAATGCCTCTGGTATAGAGATTGTATCTAGAACTAAGACTGGAGGTAACATTTTCCATTTGAATGCAAGTGAGAAAAGTTGTTTGATTGCTAATATAGATGAGAGTTGGTTGTGGCATAGAAGAATGTGTCATGTAAACTTTGATTCATTAATCAAGATCAGTTTTACACAAGCTATTAGGGATCTTCCTAAGATTGTTAAACCTGTTAATCTAGTATGTAGGCAATGTCAGTTGGGTAAGAAAACAAGGATTTATTTCAAGAGTAAATGGTATACATCAGATGGATTGTTAGATCTTGTGCATATTGATGTATATGGACCTACAAATGTTAGAAGTGTGCAGGGTGATAGATACTTTATGTTGCTAATTGATGATTATTCCAGGATGAAATGGGTTGTCTTTTTGAAGGAAAAATCAGAAGCATTTGAGAAATTCAAGATATTCAAAGTAAAAGTTGAAACTGAGTCTGGATTGAAGCTAAAGTATCTGAGATCTGACAGAGGTGGAGAATTCTATTCTGGCGAGTTCAGTTCTTTCTGTGAGATGCATGGAATTAGAAGACAACTATTCGCTCCTAGGACCCCATGGCAGAATGAGATTTTTGAAAGGAAGAATCATATTGTTTTAGATGCTGCAAGATCTATGTTGATTGAAGGAAATGTTTCAAAGGTCTACTGGAGAAAAGCTATTAGCACTGCAGTCTTTATATTCAATAGAGTTCATATCATAGGTGGTACCACAAGACCCCTTATGAGCTTTGGTTTGGTCATGTTCCTACTATGAAATATTTCAAAGTTTTTGGTAGCAAATGCTATATCAAGATAGATGAGGATATTGGAAAGTTTGATGCTAGAAGTGATGAAGGTATCTTTTTGGGACATTCTACAAATAGCAAAGCCTACCAGTGCTATAATAAGAGACTGAGAAAGATAGTTGAGAGTGCAAGTGTGAAGGTAGATGAAAACATTGGGAAGCAGATCAGAGATTATGATGGTCAACATGTTGTTTTAACTCCTATTCAGCCTGAAGAGCCTAAGTAGAATTATTCGGTAGAGATTGTAAATCTGAATGTTGTTGTTGTTGGTGATGATGTCCAGGAACCTGAAGATCAGAATATTCATAAGACTCTGAGGTATGTCAAACTAAATCAATCTGAGAATCATATTATTGGTGATAAGAATAAAGGTGTGATGACTAGAAGAAGGCTAGTTGCAGAAGAAATATGTTTGATTTCTAAAGTTGAACCTAAAGATGTTTTTGATACCTATAAAGATTATAACGATATTAGAGCCATGGAAGAAGAGTTAGATCGGATTGAAAAGAACAATACTTGGGAGCTTGTGCCTAGACCTAAGGATAAAAATGTTATTGGTACTAAATGGATTTTTAGGAACAAATGGAATGAAGCCGATGAAGTAGTCAGAAATAAAGCCAGACTGGTTTGCAAAGGTTATTCACTGCAAGAAGGGATTGACTATGAAGAAACTTTTTCTCTGATTGCTAGAATTGAAGCTGTTAGATTGTTGCTTGCTTATGTTGCTTACAACGATTTCAAGTTATATCAGATGGATGTCAAATCTGCATTTTTGAATGGTGATCTAGAAGAAGAAGTTTACACTGAAAAACCTGATGGATTTTTATTGTCAGATGATGGAGACATGGTATGTAAGTTGAAGAAAGGACTTTATGGATTGAACCAAGCTCCTAGAGCCTGGTATGCTAGATTAGACAAATACTTGTTAAAATTGGGATTTATCAAAGGTGTTGATGATAGTAATTTGTACTTTAAGATTGAAAATGATAACATTTTGATAGTTGAAGTATTTGTTGATGATATTATCTTTGGTGATGATGATGATATGAGTATGAAGTTTGTCGGTGATATGCAAAAAGAATTTGAAATGTCTATGGTTGGTGCGATGAAATTTTTCTTAAGTTTGTAGATTGCACATACATCAAAAGGTATCGTTATACCTCAAACTAAGTATGTGAAGGAATTGATGAAGAATTTTGGATTAGATGATTCCAAATTGGTTGGAACTCCTATGGTGACTAGTTATAAATTGTCTAAAAATGATGAATCTCTTAAAGCTAATCAGAGTTTGTACAGATCTATGGTTGGTTCACTGCTATATCTTACTCAGACTAGGCCTGACATTATTCATGTTGTGTGTATGGCTGCTAGATATCAAGTTGATCTGAAGGAGAGTAATATTATTGCTATAAAAAATATATTCAGATATCTAAAGGGAACTGAGGATTATGGTTTATGGTATCCAAAGAATGATGATTTCATGTTATGTGCTTACACTAATGTCAATTGGCCTAGTGATGTTGATGACCGAAAGAGTACTACCGGTGGAGCATTCTTTTTAGGTAAGAAGTTGGTTTCATGGGTTAGAAAGAAACAAGATTTGGTATCTTTATCTACTACTGAAGTTGATTACATTGCTGCTACTAGTAATTGCACTCAGATAGTTTGGATGAAGCAAATGTTGAAAGATATTAGAGTTATTTATGATGATCCTACTGTTATATACTGTAATAATTCTAGGTACTATAAACATATCTAATAATTTGGTGCAACATTCAAAGACTAAGCATATATCAATCAAATATAATTACTTGAGAGAGCAAGTCAGTGAACAAAAGGTGAAGCTGGAATAAGTATCTACTAAGGAACAAATTGCTGATATTTTCACTAAGCCTTTGCCTGTAGATACATTTGTCTATTTGAGAGACAAGCTAGGGGTATCTACCCCTCCTGATGATAATTAGATGCATTGAGTTGCATCGATCCGGTGAATTTGGATTGATGAGTTGGTGTTGCTCCTCTCCTGGAGTAGTTTGTTGCTTTGGTTGTGTATCCCAAGGGGGAGAGAGATTCATGATTCTGTTTTGGGAGAGAGTTTGATTTTCTGTTTTGGAGATCTTTGGCATTATTGTCAAAAGGGGAGAGAGATCATGTGAAAAACTATTTTATCTATCTTGATCTTAGGGCTAGTTTGTTGGTAATATCTTCTTTCTTTGCATTGACTGTTTTTCACAATCATATGTTGGCATCAATGCCAAAGGGGGAGATTGTTGGATTATTGGGGAGATTGTTAGATTTAGTTTTTCATTGTTGCTGCTAGGATATGTTGTTACCATTGATGTCAACATATTCTTGTGATTTATTCCAGAGAGTTTGGGAAAAGTTTTTGATCTAGTTTTGTAGTTTGGTTTTGTTGATCACTGTTTTGTAGAATCTGGTATTTCCTTTGGTATATTCTGATGTGATTAGATCCTATGCTGAGACTTTGGATTATTATTTAGGATGATCTTGTGTATCTTCATTTCATATGGTTCATAATCTAGTGCTCCACAAGTTATCTCTCCTTGTGATAGTTGTTGATTGGTTGTGTTCTTGAGCTTTGAGACGTTGACCGATGAAGATTTGAAAAGAGGTGTTGGTGCAACTATTTCGGATGATTCTAACATGTTTTCTAGTGTTTCCTAGTCATTTCCTATTTATTTTTGGGATCCGCATTGATCGTTGTGCGATTGTTTGGTGATTTCTATGAATCGGTGATGATTTTCGTGTTATGCAGTATTTTTGGTGGTGTAGCATGTTGCGGTTGATCTTGGTGGGATCTTCGGTGGATGTAATCATTTGGGAATTAGAATTAGGTCCATGTTATGTAATGTAAATCAAAATATTGGTCTGGTGGTCGATCTTTGTATTGTGCAATGTAATTTTTGTAATTGTGATTTGAGGGTTGAGGGTTTAGTTGACCTTGTTATCAAGGTCGATGATTTGTATATATAGGTGAGATGGTTATGTAATTTAGGTGTCGATATTGTGTTTGTATTATTAGAGAGAGGTGATTATGCAAAAAGGAGATTTATCATTTGGTGAAGTGTTGAGGTGAGATTGGTGTTGCCAAGTAGACAACTGTGCTTAATCAGAATTGTCATTGGGCATTTGTAGATGCTATCATTGTAGTTTATTTCTTCTGTATTGTAGTCCAAATCATATTGTAAGTCAATGAGACTTCCCTGAGTGTTGTAGCCTTCTGGGCATATATCTTTTGAGTAGTGAGCTCTATGAAGTTTGCTTGAATGCATGTGCATTCCCCATTATAATATTTTCACATACTACTGCAGAGTATCATCTTGCTATGGGTAGGTTCCCATCGTGGTTTTTCCCTTAACCAGGTTTTCCGCATCAAAATCTTGGTTTTGTGTGTTGTGATGTTAATTTGCTTATATCTATTGTTGTAGTTTATCAGTTTATGTTTTGAATTTTAATTTGATGTGATTGGTTGAAGCTTGATTCACCCCCCCCGCTCTCTCAGTCTTCCTTCTTGGTTGCTTCTAACAAGACACATCATAAATAGTCACATATCATGGAAAATTGGTAATGGGAAAACTATGAAATTCTGGATGGAATCTTTGGAAGGGGAGGAATCTCTAGATAAAATATTGGGTTACCCAGAATGGATTCAAGAAGTGATAGATAGACACACAAAAGTGGTCGTGGATTATGTACATAGAATTCCAGGCCTATTGCATGAGGAATTTACATGCAAGGATATTGATAGATTGGGTGTCCTAGAGTAGGAGTAAGCAACTTTGATAAGTATTCTTGATAATAGAAGGAAAAAAATTACTTGATCCCACAATAGTGGGTTACACTTTTTGGTACATCCTGATTTTTGCTAAAATTGTACATTTTTGAGAAAATATAATGATATTGGAGTTGAGGAAAAATCAACTCTACAACTCCCAAAGATCACCTACATGTAAACCTGTCATGGAAGGAGAGAAGCAAAAAAGATAAGGAATCCAAAATTCAGAGATCCAGAAAAGAGGAGTCATATTGATTGTGCAACAAGAATGCAATTCTAATATTACAGTTGTTAATGAAAATACAAAGAGAGAATCCTTATAAGAGGATACTCGAAATCCTAAAGGAGAAAACCCTAAAGAATTATAAGATTCCAAAGTTTAGCTTAAGCATGGAGTATAATAGACTAATAATTAAATAAATAATTATTAGCTAATAAAAGATAACTCCAACACCCCCCCTTAAGATGAACTTAGGGAGTAGCTAATAAACAATTAAGGACTAAAAAAGCATGTAAAAAATGCAGGAAAGCAACAATGGGTCCCAACAACTAGGCCTAATGAGGTGCCCAAGTACAATAAAATCTTTGTAAAGTGGAGAAAAAGGAGAAAACCCTGTGGGAATAAAACTCCTCTCCAAGAAGAGATGAAAGCTCAAGTGAAGGACTAAGAAGCCTCCAAACAAGAGTGTTCCAAAAGATAGGAACAAAAAGAAGAGAATGAAGAACACCACTGAAGAAAGAAATATCTACAAACATTCTCGAAGAGTAACTGTTGATCTGAAGAATCTCCATTGAAATAGAACATGACCAGGTAGAGAAGACTGTAATCTGCATGAGTGCCCTCAAATGACACTACTTGAATTAGATGGCAAACAAAGGAAAACAACTGAACTCAAAGATACAGATGGCATGAAACATCAAAGCCTGAAGAGCTGATCAATCAAACCAAGGAAGCATTAGAACAACATGACAAACCGCCCCATAATGCTGAAAAGGGAGAGGGATAGGTACACTGAAAAGAATGACCAACAAGAACTACATGACGAAGAACCAGGAACATCAAAGGTGCAGATAAAGTACATAATATCATGAAAAGAACACTCACTTGACACACATCATGAGGCTAATGTCATGGAAGGTACACTCATGTGGCAAAGGTAGATGGAAAACAAAGGCAAACATCAACCCCCCCATGGTACTTTATAAGTCGTGCATGTACAATAAGGCACAAGATGTGAAAGATACTAGAAGTATACAATGCATGATGACACTTTATCTCAATGTGTTTGCATAAATAAAATACTACAATGATCAGAAGAGACAAAAGACTAGAAACAAAAAGAACAACCAAAGACGAGACATCCTACTCAAAGAAAGAGATCCCAAGACCTGAAACATCCAAGATATTCACCAGAGTGCTGAAAAGAAAAGAAATTAATAAAATATACTTGGAACAGAATATGGGAAGCAAACTCATATGAATGGAAAGAACATAGAACAATTTTTCCAATGATATAAAGTTTTTGAAAAACAGAGTTCGGATGCTCAAGTTATGTCTCTCGGAGTGCAAAAAAGAACCTCTGGATTTGACAGGAAAAAAAAAAATAATTAAAAAAAAAAGAAGTTCAAACCTCTAGATCTAGATAGATATCGGAAAGAGTTTTTCGATGATATAAGGTTTTGCAAAAACCGACTCCGTTTGCCCAAGTTATGGCAAAAAAACCATTAGCCTATTAAAACCCTTAAAAAAAAAACACACCTCCCTTGCTAGTGGCGGGGAGGTGGCGGTTGGGTGGCGGTCGGGTGAAGGGCGGGCAGTGGGTAGTCAGGCTCAGCGGTTGCCGGGAGCTTGGCGGTTGGCGGGGTTTCATGATAGCGGGACCTGGGCGGCCAGCAGGCGGGTTCTCGGGCGGCAAGGGGTTCCAGGCAGCTGGCAGCTTGCTAGCTGCTAGCGGCTTGTTGGTTGCTGGTGGGGCCTGAGCTACTGGCGGCTCCCAAGCTGCTAGCGGCAGGCGCGTTTCTAGGCGACAGTGGCGGCTGGCAGCTTGCTGGCTACTGGCGGAGACCGTGAGGGTTGGCCCTGGCAGTTAATAGATCGCTGGCGGTCGACGGTGTCCGGATCGGCCTAGGAAATCCGTAAAACTACCAAAACAAAATTTATTTATTTATTTTTTTATCTTGATCTGCGTGCCTGAGGTCGTACGGTCATGGGCCTAAAAATGTTTTGCCTCCAGAACACCTTTCTCCAATATAAGTCATATTTTATATCAAAATTCATGGAAACGACCTCCTGAATCCAACCGTGAGGTCCTTTTGGCACCAAAATTTACCAAAAAATCAGCTATCCCCAAAAATAAAAAAAAGCAACTGTACAAACCCCCGAAAACACAAATATGAAGAACAAGGCCCAAAATCTCTCATGAAGAGAACAGGGGCTCGCAGATCTGGAGCTTTGATACCATATTGGAGTTGAGAAAAAATCAACTCTACAGCTCCCAAATATCACTTGCATGCAAACCTGTCACAAAAGGAGAGAAGCAAAAAAGCTATGGAGGTTAGAATTCAGAGATCCAGAAAAGAGGAGTCATATTGATTGTGCAACAAGAATGCAATTCAATAATGACTATTGTTAATGAAAATACAAAGAGAGAATCCTTATAAGAGGATACTCAAAAACCTAAAGGATAAAACCCTACAAAATTATAAGATTCCTAAGTTTAGCTTAAGCATGGAGTATAATAGACTAATAATTAAATAAATAAATATTAGCTAATAAAAGATAACTCCAACAAATGATTTAAGCTTTACGAGGTCCCATTTGAAGTAATTAACTGAGGAGAGTTAGATCTAAGGCTCTTAGATCAAAATCTCTTAAATAGAACCTCTCTACTTCTAAATTGTACCTGCAATGGAGTCTCCTTCACACCTATCAAAATATTGATAAAAACCCACTTTTACATTAGCTTTTGTGGGGTCAAATGAATTCATTTAGAAGTTTTTTTTTTAATATTTAGTCATTATAAGCTTTCCAAATAGTATAATTTTTAATATCTTTAATTTCATTAATGTATTTATGTTTCATTTCTTATGAATGTAAGTTTTTCTTTGAATATTGAGGATTGTGTTTCACACATGTGGAAAAATAGAAAACTAGAGAAATTTTTTTGTAAAAAATATCTTTTCCCTAGGTATTTATATCTGCATTTCAACACAAAAAAAAAAAGTTAAATCAAATGCATACAAAAAAATTTATGCATTATGGAATAGATCTATGTCCAAATTACAATTACTTTGTCTTAAAAAATTGACTAAAAATATATATATGTGTAGACATCTAAAAATGGTCAACACTTGCGGAGTCATACTTTAACATTTGTGCATTGCCTTATTTTAGGGTTTTTGCGTCGCATTAACATTTCTTCTATGTTGCGCACTTGGTCTTTATCATTTGCGAGCATCGAGTCCTTCTTCTACATTCCTCATTTTTCTCGCTTTTGAATTTGGTCTTGTCGATAACAATCTCCAGTCATGATTTTGGTCGATCCTCATCCTTGTCAATCTTGTCATTTTGCGATCGATTTGTCATCGATCCTTGTCCTCTTGTCAGTCTTGTCATCTTACGATCGATTTGTCATCGATCCTCATTCTTGTCAATCTTGTCATCTTGTGATTGATTCATCATCGATCCTCATCCTTGTCAATCTTGTCACCTTGCGATCGATTCGTCATTGATCCTCATCCTTGTCAATCTTGTCACCTTGCAATCGATTCATCATCGATCCTCATCCTTGTCAATATTGTCACCTTGCGATTGATTCGTCATCAATCCTTGTCCTCTTGTCAGTCTTCTCATTTTGCGATCGATTCATCATCGATCCTCATCCTTGTCAATCTTGTCATTTTGCGATCGATTCGTCATCGATCCTTGTCCTAATGAATCTTGTCATTTTGCGATCGATTCATCATCGATCGTTGTCCTTTTCAATTGTGTCAATTTGGATCAATTAGTCATTGTTCCTCGTCAATTGGCACCTATCAATTTGATCTCTTTGTCAATCTTGGTCAATTTGTCAACCAATCTCAATCGTTTATCAGCATTGGTCCATTGTCAATCAGAATCATGATCGAACCTACATTAATTTCTTGTTGTCTTGACCTAATTCCTTGTCCTCTTATTTCTAGGGTTTTATGATTTGATCATTTAATCCTTTTCTTCTTCTTAGTGGGTTAAATAAATCTATTTATTTAGTCCTAGGTCTTTTTCATGAATTAATTAATTCACCTAATTTCTATTTCATCTTTTTCCTCAATTTTTTCCAATTTACTAATTTCTCCTAATTCCTAATTTTCTATTTCTCCTATTTTCTTCAATTTTTCTAATATTTCCCCTAATTTCATGGGAATGGAATTTCAATCTTGTCATAATTTGTCATAATTATTTGTCATTCAATCAATTTTGCATGTCAATTTTGTCATAATTTGTCATAATTTTGCCATTCATGATTTGAATTTCCATTCAAATCTCTTCATGCTAATCTTGTCCTCTCTCTAATTTGTCTATAAATTGGATGAGTTTCTTCAATCAAAAGGGAGAATAAACCACGCTTCTAGTATCCTTATGCTGCCATTTTTCTAGTCATCTTTCATACTACACTTTTGCACTTGTAGGTGAGATCCACAAACACACTAATTTGAAGGAGAAAGAAGGACAATGGAGGAACAATGAAGGAGATACATGCTTTGGTTTGCGTTTCATTTTAGTATTTCATCTTCATGCCTTTATTGATTGTAATTAGGATTTGTCATTGCAATCTAGTTTTTGTGGTTGAGCTAGTTTAAAGTTGCTTTTGATGCATTCCATTTTCCTATCTACAATATGTAACAAAAAATTATGAAAAAATATCCTTTCACTAGATATTGGTGTAACAATTATATATTTCTAAAATTAGAATTTCCTTCTTTCTATTAAAAAATGTTATGAATTACCATATAAATGTCAATTCTGAAAAATGTTGTTTACTGTAAATATTGAGTTATTAAAAGTTACATAACAATATGGACAAATAATTTTTAATTATTTTTAAAAAATATATATTTACAGTCTATATAAAAAATTTCATAAATTATTAGTTTACTTTATCTTCAAATTCTTAATGGTTTAGCTGCAATGGGTTTTAGAAAGTAAAGATTTGATGCAAAATGCTGATTTCAGTGTCAAAGTTGACCAAAAACTATAACCCAGTATTAAGGGATCACTCGATGAGGTATTTTGGTGTGTTTCTTCCTCCATAAAATATACAATGAAGTTAGGATATCACATTCAAAATGAGATTAACAGACACTAGCACTGGTCGAGAAGCCTCTGTTATAATTCTTTTGTTCTCCCTAAAGTGGGATCTTTTGTGGGTGGCACTACATGGCAAGATACTAACAAGGAACCGTGTTTAGACTCTATGGATACAAGGGCCAATAATGTGTCCTTGTGTAAGGGTGAAAGTGAATCAACCGATCACATTTTATTTAAATTTCCATATGCTAGCCAATGTTGGGAGTGACTTATATCGGCATTAGGATGGTTTTGTGCCAGATAATTCCAATGGTATCCTGGGATCCAAAGAATTAGGATGCCAATAAAATTTGACCTTTGTAGAAGCATTTTTGAATAACTCTTTCAATAAGAGCTCGTCAAGAATAAAGGTTTCATTAGGAATACATAACTGGATATGTTCACTACTTGTGTGAGTTGGAAACTTTCAACCTTACTTTCATAACAGTCTTTTTATAGCTGAAGAAAATAGACTAAATGATTCACTCCCCTCATTCTTCACATTTTGAAATGCTATATCTTGGGACACAAAGACTGCATTCACTTGGGGATTTTGATTTCAGATGTCTTCACAAACTGAAAGTCTTTTATTTTTGGGCATAAACAAAATGACTTCTGGGTGAATATGAGCAAGTTGGTCCTTCACCCCTTCCACATTCTTGGAGCATAAAGGGATAATTATAATAGTATTGGGAAGCTCTACTTTATATTGGCTAGGTCATATACCTTTTTGAGATCTTCAACATTCGGCTTGACAATCCACTCTAAAACTATAAAGAGAGAGAGAGAGAGAGAGAGAGAGAGAGAGAGCGAGAAGTGGTAGAGAGAAAGGGAGAGGGGTCTAGTAGGATAGTAGGAGAGGAGGGAGATTGGGAGGGAGGGAGTTCAAGGTAGAAGTACTACATAGGTAGAGAGAGAGAGAGGGATGAGGAGAGATGGGTACAGACAAGTGTAAGGTGGGAGGGATAGTGGGAGAAGTACACCTATAAACAAAGGGAGAGTGTCCAAAAGGGATAGTATAAGAGGGATAGAGGGAAACATAATTTATTTAATATAAAATGTTATATCAAGCATATATATTATATTTTTAATATATATATTATATATAAATATCATTAATTATATTATATTACATGTATTCATAATATATATAAATATTTATATATATTAAATAAACTATATATAATGTATATTAATATTAAATATTATATATAATTATATAAGAGATTATGATATATTATACATTATAGACTAACAAATTAATTATTAAAATATTTAGTTGAAATAACAAATAAACTAACAAACAATTAAAAAATACACAAAAATAATGGATATCGGTTAGCATTAGATATCTTATACTAACTCATATTTGTTAATATTGGATATACTAACTAATATTCATTACTATCAAATATCCATTACTAACGGATATCCAGTAGCAATTGATATCCATTTCCTCTAACAAAATCTTGTAGCCTTGGAATTTGCCACGAGATTGCTATGGGATTTGACTTGGACATGCCAAACCTAGAAATTCAACACAAAAAAATGTGTTTAGAGATTTTCCTTGGTTTTCTAGACTTCGCCCATGTGGATGATGACTTTTTTTTACCCAAATTTGTTGAAACAATAAGGGTTTATTAAGAAAATTCTTAGCTTCCCATCAATATAAATTATGCCTTATTTTGAATTTAATAAATAATTATTATTGATTTTCTACATGCATTATGACTAAAGTCCTAATTGATAGGTTGTTGAAAAAATCTATAACTTTCAAATAGTCTCGCATTTTTTGTATCTAAAAGATGCACCACATTATATGCTTCACATACTATAGGATTAAAAAATAGATTTGAATTTCATAGAGTTTTGACCAAGTTATGGTGATCAGACACATATGAGTTTTTATATTTTTAAAAAGTTCTAGTAAAAAAATCATAGCTAATTTACTTAGAAAAAAATTACAAAAATATGCAGCACATCCTAGAATCTGTCCTCTACTTATATCTAAAGTTTCATAAAATAATATTATGTTTTTCTTCTACTTAGGTTGGTCAGACATACACCTAGTTTTTATCTTTTTCATGTTCAAATTAAGTATTACTGCATTGAAATTTCAATTTTTCATCAAATAGATTTTTTATTTTAAAAAAATGACTAGTAGCTTAGAAACAAAATTCAATTTACTAAAAATTTTGGTGTTACATATTTTTGAAATTATATTGATAACCTATTCAAATTTTCATGTCAAATTGTCTAACACTTTTTTTTTTTTGAATTTCCATTGCCACTTAAGGGCCTAGTTTGGCCCATCACAATCATGCACATACCCATCTAAGATAATTTTAATACACTCTTTGGTGCAGTGGATGATTCCAAAATACTACAATTGGATACATAATTAATAACATTATCTCCTAATGTCTTCGCTTCTATTGAAGATTTCTTGGTTCATTTCAAGTCTTTTCTTTCTAGACAAAGATTGTGATAAAACAAAAATAGATAGAGTGTGTGTTCTTAGTCTTATCTAAGATCAAAGGTCCTTTAAAAAATATATATTTTTCCTTTAATTCTACTATTGATGCTCTTGTAACAACACATGTTATGCCTACTTTTGAACAATTTTGTGATAGACTTACAAGAGAATGATCTAAGTTAATCACGACATGGATGCTATCATCCTTTCTAAAAGTCAAGAACTTGTTTTCAAATCATTAAAGAGAAAAGGAAGGAAGTCTACAACCAAACCTAAGGCATTATAAATTTCAAAAAATGATCAATCATCTAAGTAGAAGACTAATGTTGACACATAGGCCACATATTTTTCAAATTTATAAAAGAATACTTCCAAGCATAAAAAGAAAGGAAAATTTCAATTTACTTATTGTGGATAATAGAATCATGATAGAAATTTTTTATTCAAGAGGATTGCAAATATATAAGAAGCCATGAAAAACACAACATTTATCTACCCAAACCTACAAAGGAACATGCCCTTAGAACTAGATATTTGGATTCATCCAAGGATAGTTGGATAGTTGCATTAGGAACCTCACATCATATGTCTAACTCTCGTGATCTTCTTGAGTCTTTTATCATAGAATTACTTCTCAAACTTTAGTGGGAAACAAATCACATACTCTAGTTTTGAGGATAGGTATAGTACAATTGATCTAAGGTAGCATTGAGAATGTTTATATATTCTCAATATTTTAGCTATTCTTATGTCAGTATACCAGACTTGTCATGTTGGTCATAGTAAGATAGTTGATTTTTCACTAGACATGATGTAGTTATTAGAAAACTTCATCATCCTTCAAGTATTGTTGCATTAGGTAGAGTAGATATCGGGTCTCAATTTTATAGGTTTCATTATTTTGAGTCATCTTGTGGAGCATCATTTATTGCACATATTGATTCTTTCAAAAGACTTTGGAATGAGAGGTTTGAATACCTCAATTATATATGTATCTTTAGTAGTTGAGTACTCATGATATCGTGCTTGGAATCCCTAAGGTTTCATACACATAGGGTGTTTTCTAAGGTTGCATACTTGGCAAACATCATCAAGAACCTTTTCCAAAGGGTAAGACCCACCATGCTACTAGCTTACTTGAGTAGGTACATAGTGACCTCATGTCTATTCCAACTCCTTAATTTTTAGGAGTCAAGTATGTACTCACCTTAATCAATGATTTATCTTGTCACATTTTTTTGTACTTTGTTAACTAGAAAGTGATGTCTTCAACACTTTTAGAATCTTCAAGGTGTTCATGGAGAAGTAGTCAAGTTCTTCTATCAACAAATACAAAGAGATAATGGGAGAAATATGTGAACCACGATTTTATTTACTTTTGTATTGACAATGCAATCAACATTAGTATATGGTTCCGTACACTCCTCAACAAAATGAAGTTGTTGAAAGAAAGAACATATCACTAAGGGAGATAGAAAAATATATGATTCGGTAATAGTCTATGGTTCCATCATTTTGGGCTAAAGCTATAAATTGTTACAACTATATTTATAACCACACTCCCTAAAAGGTAGTTTAGAATCTTACTCTAGAGGAGCATTGGTTTAGCATCAAGCCTAGTGTGTCCCTCCTTAGGTTTTTTCATAGTGAGGATTGGTAATTCATATCGGATGGTATACATAAGGCAATAGAGAATAAGTGTCTATAGTACATTTTTGTTAGTTATTGTAAGGATGTGAAAGCCTATAGGTTGTTTGATCCTACTACTAGGGATGCCCACATTCATAGGGATGTTCAATATGATGAGCCTTTCACATAGATTGATCATCTAGATACTTCTTCTTCCTTACTACCTACTCCACCTTCTTCATTTCATGATGATACCTTAGCACTTGCAGATACTTTAGATGATGGTCTTGATCCACCACCAAAACTTTAACCTCCTCCTACTCATTTTGTTCTCAACTGGGATAAGGGTGTTGTTGAGGAATCTAGTTCTTTAGCTAGTGATCCTACATCCTCTCAGCACACTCATTCACAAACTTATGACAAGTTAGTCTTTTGATTCATGCTATATCTGTAGATTCCTAGATTTGTTTAGAGGCTTCTAATATTCTAGAGTGGAAACTACCATGGAAAAGGAAATTATTCTTCATTTATGAAGAATAACACATGGTCTTGGTTATTCTTTGTAAGGGAGTAAAGATGGTTATGTGCAAGTGGATGTCTACACCAAGTATGTAACTATTGGTTCCATTGAGATGTACAAAGTGTGTCTTGTAGCTAAGGGGTTTTCATAGGTTGAGGGAATCGACTAATCTAAAATTTTTATCCTTGTAGCCAAGAGAGATTCACTTCACCTTGTTCTTCATATTGTTGCATCTCAAAAATAGCCATTGTAATATATGAATGTGAAGAGCCCCTTTCTATGTGGTGATATTCATGAGGACATCTATATGAATAAGCCTCCAAATTTTATGTAGGACTCTTCATTTCTTTGTAGGTTATAACATTCTTTGTATGGTCTCAAATAAGCCCCTAAAACAAGTGGTATGAGAAGATTGATGGTTTCTTTCTTTCATCTAGTTTCACATGTTTCCACTTTGATGACACAATCTACATCTAGAGACATGGAGATGATCTTTTGATACTATTCTTGTATGTTTATGACTTGATTCTCACTAGTAGTTCATCATTCATGCTTTAAGATATTCATTTAAGTTTCATGACACATTTTGACATGATAGATCTTGGGTTTCTGCATTAATTCCTTGATCTTCAAGTTATTCATTCCAATAAAGGGATTTACATATATCAAAAAAATTATTCCATTGACTTTATTCATGGACTTAATATGAGTGATTGTAAGACACCTATACCATTTTAGTCATGTGTCACTTTGACTACCACTTGCACAATAACTAGTGTGGATGCAACTTTATATATACACCTAGTTGGTAGTCTTTTGTATTTAACCCACATATCTTCACTATCAGGCTTGTCCCCAATTTCTAACATGACCCTCATGAGAGTCATTGGAAGGTAGCCAAATGTATTTTGAGGTATATCTGTAACACCACTCATTTTGGCATTCAATACACACTAGGGGCTTCATGAATAATATGCCACATTGACTCAAATTGGGAAGGAGATGTTGTGTAGTGCCCCGCCCTGATTCATCTTGTCTTTTGTGCATTAATAGATCATATTGATATAGCTTAGTTTACTTTATATTGATACATCTAACCATGTACTAACCCTAATTCATGATTATATTGGATACGATGATGTTTATGATAGTGCTTGATTGTCGTGATTGTCTTCTAAGTGTATTCATGATAGAGACAATGTCATATCACTCATTGCGAGCATGATATGATGTTGTGATTCTCTTCACTTGGCTATGTATTTACGTTATATATATTGCATATGTTATTGTATATGTATTGGTGGTGACAGGTTTGCAAGTACCAGACATCGACTCCACCTGGCTTCACAAGTCTGAGCATGTCTTTATTCCAATGGCAAGTTGATCGGAGATGACATGAAAACCCATTCTACACTCTAGAATTGAGTTGATTACCCTTGTCGGTTTAGAGTCTTGGTGTGAGTTGTTGTTTAGAGTCAAGTGGTTTCTTGAGTTATTCTATGTTGGATTGCTTTGTAGTGTTATGATTATTTATTAATTA
This sequence comes from Cryptomeria japonica, assembly GCF_030272615.1. NCBI lineage: Eukaryota > Viridiplantae > Streptophyta > Pinopsida > Cupressales > Cupressaceae > Cryptomeria > Cryptomeria japonica. The sequence continues at coordinate 288,536,561 of NC_081405.1, forward strand.
AATTATTAATTAACTAATTGATTTATATAGTTTAATAATGTTAAATTAAATTAATGGATTTACATAGTTTATAATAAAAAATTAAATAAATAGTTGATATAAATATTTAATATTAATGTGTGATTATTGATTAAATTATAAATTAATTAATTGGTTTAAATAATTTATTAATATTAAATTAAATTAGTGGATGGCATTAATATTTAAATATAATTGCCAATTTAATTATTGAAGGTTATTATTTATTAATGCTATTTTGTGGATCATAATATTTGACATTTATAATTATGCATGAAATATTATTTACTTACTATTATATTTTATACGTATGTGGGAGATATTAATGGCATTGAGCTTAAATTATTATTGGCTGGAGCATTTATATGTATCCATACATTTAATTATTATTTTATTTATTTATTTATTGTTGGGTTATTTATTACTTATTTAATTATTTATTTATTTATTTTCTTTATTGTTTATTATCTATCTATTTATTTGTTATTATTTCTTTATTTATCTCTTGTTATGATTGGCCCTCTTGGGAGTTGTGGTTGTGAAGATATTATTATTTAATTGCTTGTTTAAATATTTATTTATATTATTTCATGGTTTAACATTTATTGGGCATTTGATTTATTTATTTTATATTAGCCCTTTCTATTTTATTTATTGGTTAATGCGATTATTTATTATTGTTTATTGTTTATTTTTCCTACCCATGTATTTATTTATTATTTATCTCACCTACCCTCTCCCATTGTTGGCTGTGAGTTTGGAGATTGTAATAATATTAATTTATATTATTGTTGTTTTAATTTTTTAGATGGTTGATAAAAAATATATTATTTTGGTTTAATTATTTATCTATTATTTAATTATTTATCCTACCTACCCTATTTTATTATTGGTTGAGATATTTGGGTAAGTCAAATAATATTATTTTATATTGTTCTACTTCAATATTTGGCATGGTTGGTATGAGATATTATGTTCTGGATTATTTTGATTGGTTGGATAAATTGTATAGTTTTTGGATCAATTTCTATTTATTGGGAGATTTGAGTTCATTGTGTGTGTGGCTTGGTTGAAGAATTTTCTAAGAATTATTCATTTGGCTTTTGGAGCTTGGTTTGGATTTGCTTGAGGTTGTGATTTTTGTTGGTGGTTGAAGATTTGGCTTGTCGCTTCTGCAACAATTTTACATTCCATAAATTCTATTTTCTAAGTATTTTAAATCCTTTTTTATGCAATTTAATTTGATAAGATTGTATTCTTCGCGTCTGTAAAAATATATATGTTTAATGTATTCGCTAAGATTTTATTCTTGATTTTTGTTATTGGAAATTTTGGTATTTAGACTCTTGTGCTTGTGCATTGTCGTGAATTAGTCTATCCATGTGATGTTGTATGCTTGATTTCACTATTGGTCTGAGCAAGATGTGAAATGTCTTGCTGATATTCTTTGGGCTCATGTTAAATATTTTTTATAATGAGATTCTTGATGTTTAAGGATTATTGGTTGCCTTTGTAAGGTTGTGATATTGGCATATGTTGTTCATGTTCTTGGAGATTATTATTGGATGTATAACCTTGGTTATCTGAGTTATGATGCATCTAAGAGCCCTTGTTCTTGTATTTGAGTATTTTGTTACCCTAAGGTCTAGGTGCATGATTAGGGAGAGTGGGATTCCATGATTTTGTCAAGGTCACGAGGAATAGACTGCTAGGATTCCTTGTTGGTTGGAGCCAGAGTCTAAACCATATGGATAGCTCATTGGAGGTTTATTATATTAATCAAGTGATTATATAATCACTAATCTTAGGTGGGTTGGGTAGTATTAGCTCATCTAATTAAGATAAGAAACTTGTTGCGGTGATGCCCCATCTCATGGCATGGAGTAAACCAGAGTGAGATATGGGAAGATCTGGTAACCGGATAAACCAAACTCCCTTGATTCCTCAAAGGTTGAGACGGTTCCATATGTGTATCACAGATGTCGAGATGGAGTTCTAGGATATCCTCTGATAGCATGTGATGACACTCTACCCTACATGTTGATCCTAGTTCTTTATACTTGTATTGTGGTGCCTCTAGATGTCCTGTATAGTGGATTATGTCATTATTGTGGTCTTGGAGTTATTTCATCTCTTTGGTAGCTAGGTGTCAACCTAGATCTAGAGTCTGAGTAGGATCTTGTGTCATCTCCAAGCACGGGGGGTGGTTCCTTATGGTTCCACACGGTTGGGTGGTTTGATGCCTCCTTCCACTTGGATGTTCTTCATTGGATTATCTTGTGCATGGATGTGGATTCATATCTTCTCTTCATGTAGATGGATTCGTGGAGTAAATTTTATGTAGTGGAATTGAGATTATGTGTCTTTTATCATGAGGAAGACATAATTATAAAGGAAGAATATGTAACAGTATCTTGAAAATATATGTAATGGGAATTGTATTGGATTGAGATCTTGATGTATTGTAACATAACATGATTGTTGAATTCATTGTGGATGCAATTATAGATTGGAAGAAACTATATGAATATTTCAATGGAAATGATGTTATTCTTGGTTCATGGATATCTCTAGAATATGAAAAAAAATGATTAGCTTGTAGGATGTATGATTATACTTAAGGAAATGAACTAGATTGCATTAGTTGATGCCTAATTGATAATTAATTATAACATGACATGCTATAAGGTTTGGAAAGGGATTAGGAACATTTGGTTTGGTGTTTTAAAATGAATCAAATGGATAATGGGATATGATAGGATATGCATTTGTTGAATAATAATTCTCATGCTAAGAAGGAAAGTAATCGATTAGGAAATGAATGTAATGAATGTTGAATGGTATCATAGATGGAGATGTGTTTATGTGTTAGAGTTATTTACATGATGGCATTGAAGTACCCTTTGGAATGGTAGATGTTACCTAATTATGATGTTTATATAATCTTGTAGATGTTAATTAATGTTTTTGATGTAATGATAGTTTACTGTATTGTGTTAGTAGATGTTTAAAAAAAAAAAATTATTATCTCTAGTTGTATGTTAGTTGGTGGTATTTCTCTAAGGTATTTTGGTGGGCATTACATGTTGATTCTCAAAAGTCCAATTCCAACAATTATTTTGTCTTGAATCTGGTTCAATTGCATGGTCTTGCAAGAATAAAACTACTATTGCATTATCATCTATTGCACCTGAGTATCAAGGAGCAGTACTTTCTAGCCAAGAGGTATTATGGATTGGATAGCTTATGAAAGAGTTTTGTCATCTATCTAATCATGCTACCATAATTTGGTGTGATAGCCAAAGTTTCATTCATATTTCATGCAACCTAGCTGAGCATGAATGAATGAAGCACATCGAGATTCATATGCACTTAATTCAAAAAATTATCCATGATGGTAAATTCAATCCTTAGAGTACTTGTAGATTGAGGATTAGATTGCAAATATCTTTACAATATCTCCTCTCTATCTTGTGTTACACTAGTTGCTTGGGTAGAAGGAATTCTTTTTTGGGGGTTCTTGATTCCTCCTTCCTTTCTATATAGTTCTCTTTTGTGGAGATGAGATTTTTCCGAGTGGGTTTTCTCTTTTACTTTATTTGTGAGATAATTATATTTTTTACATGAGTACCTTATTAGGTCCTGTTGTCAAGACTCATTTTTTAGTGATCTACTCCCTAAGTATCACTTAAGAGGGCTATTCATGTGAAACCTATTATTTTCCATCTAGTTCCTACACCTAGTAGTCCTATTCACACTAGATTAAGTTTGTTTAGTTGTTTAGTTGTATCACTTCATAGACACTTGACACACACCTTCATACTTGTCCCAAGTGTTATCCATGTGTTGTACCTATTGGAGGGTTAGTCAATAATTATATTTTACCTTCTTACTTCATCTATATATCCAAGGAGAGTTCATTACATTTACATTTTTATGATAGATTATTGGCTATTGCATTGTACTTTATTTATTTGTGGAAGTTCTAAATTTTGTGTTCATTATTTGTTTCTCCAACAATATCAAGAACCTTCCCCTAATTGTAGCAATCAAAGGATGCCATGATGTGAATTATCATGACAAGGTCTTGAGTGGGTAAATAGGATGCATATAATAAATACAAACAAAAATATAAAATTATTAGTTAACCGACATGCACCATTATTACTTTTTTCCAAGAATAAGTGGATGCGAGGATTTTTCCTATTTTGTGGAATGATATTGTGTATAATATTTGATAATGAATGGATAAGACCTAGGATTCAATACATAAAACAATAATTGTACATGTTATCAAGATGACTAATGGGTAATGTGAGTTCACAAGCTTATAGGGAGGTTGGACTACAAGTGTGTTCATTTAAAATCCTTAATTTTATATTAATGTTGTGAAAAGACATGTCGGGATTTTAAATCCAATAATATTAGTGTCATTTGGATGAAAAGGGATTAAATTGTAGCATATGAGAATATTTACATGTGGAAGATGGATTAGGGATGACTATTTATATAATGTAAAGAGAAATGATACCTTCATTCTAGTATTTTAAAAATGCTTATATTAATAATCATAGTTTGAATAACTTACTTTGATCAATACTCATTGAATGAGGAGATACACAAGATATTCATATCATACTAATAAATAAATCTATGAGTAAATATTCATGGGGTAGTGGGTAAGTGCACCAAGATGGTGTGCAAAAAGGGGGTATAAGTGGACACCTTTTTTTCTTTTTTTTTTAATTGAAATCAACTAAACCTAAACTTGGAGGAGCAATTTGAGACTCATTCACTCAAAATATGAAGATACTCAAATAACAAATATTGTAGTGCTCTGAATCAAGTTACCAAAATACTAATTTTTTTCAAAATTTAATATGATTAAGGGGGTCAAATCCTTCGTGCACAAAAAAAAGATCCTTATTTAAAAAAAAAACATAACATAGTGTCTAGCGTGTGCATCAAAAAAGTCATAATTAGATATCGTATTTTGACAAATCCTTTGGTAGAAAGATATTTAAGAGTAAGCACTAGAAGTTGTGTATTTTTGTAAAGACGTAAATTTCCAACTTCAATAATAAAATGAAAACTCTTTATTCTTAAATAAATTCATAACTCTCTTAATAAATTCATTTACTTCTCTCTGTATTATCCATAATTCAATAAAAACATTCAAATAACATCCTTAAATACACAAATTCCATGACCGATATCATAATTCTATATTCAATAAGATATACATAGCATCATTACAACATAGAATATCTTAATAGTAATTCAATCATACTATGCATCATTATCGGTTACAATACAAGACTTAGGCATTCCAATTTGCCTTAAGCTGAAATATATATATATATATATATATAAAATTCAATAAAGAGACAAGATACATCCTTTGATCTTTAATCCCTAAGCTATCTTCAGTGCAATATTTTGTATGAAGATGAAAACAAGATTCAGGTGGTTTTTTCCACCCAACCTTGAAGCATACACTTCCTCAAAATTCTTAATCAATTTAGAATACCCGAACCTGTACGAATTGCTTAGCAAGAAGAATTCAATATACAAGATGTAATCTGGTGCATGCCTGGAATGATACATGCATTTTCATTTATTCTAATTCATTTAAGAAACAAACAAGACCATAACAAGGATATGGTAGAGAGTCATAAATAAATCCATCTATTCCAATGGTCAATAAGTTACTCGGCCGGGTATAATGCCATGCATAGCAATAAAACATAGTTTGGAAAAGAAAACTATTCTCTCTAACTTTCCACATTCAACACCAGTCCCGGAAGATAAACGTTTTGCACATACACATGTCTAGCATAATCATTCATCTAGCATGTCTACTTTCTCTTTATTTATCATGTATCAAATACAATTTGGAAATAGACAATCTTTCATTTTTCAGCACTATAAGATAAATTTAAAATAAGGTGGTGTAACACATGTATGCACCTATTACATATAAACAAAATACAAAAATAAAAATATGAGCACACGTTCTTTAAAATCATATATTTCTAAGGTAATCTAAGTGTATGTTTAACATGCATAAACTCCAAGTTTGTCATTATCTTCTATGTTTCAATTCTTTTAAAGGAAAATAACATCAATGATCTATTTCTAAGTTATTGTTCGAATGAATATAATATTGTGTGAACACTATTTTTTTTTGTTTTCTTATGTTTATCATAGGTATTCCAAAGTAAAATAGTCTAATGAATACAAGCTTAAGAAATCGTCTCTTTCAGTTTAAAGTCGAAGAAAACTTAAGATTAGCAAACAAAGAGATTCAACTCATATAGTAATCACCAAGTAAATGCTTACATATATGTATATTTGTGTGTGTGTGTGTATATATATATATATATATGTGCATATATACATGTACATAAATATAATGTTGTTTAGTGATTTATCACTATGGATTTCAGCATATGATAAATAAAATTAAGCTAAGTTCATTCTCTTTTAATGGTAAACTGAACAAGAACAGTCACAATATGTATATTCTGTAAAAATTCTTCATCTTTGAAAGTCTAATAATTACTTGTCTATAGTTTCATGATTTACTACAATCTGATTTTATATATATTTTTGTATAAACATATATATAGATGTGTATATACAATATATATATATATATATATATATATATATATATATATATATAATATATATATATATATATATATATATATATATATATATATATATATATATATATATATATATATATATATATATTCATTATATTGTTTGCAAAATGAAAGTTTTGTTCCTACATAGAGATATTTGCCTACATCTATTTATGTGTGTATATGAAAACATGTTTACTGAATATCGTTCAGCATAGAAGTATGGACCTACATATATGTGTTTGTGTGTGTGTGTGTGTGTGTGTTTGTATTTCATGCAGGTTTATTCTACAGTTCTCATAAGATTACATAATAAACTACAAAATACACATGATTTAAAATCTAAATTACTCATATGTAAGAAATAATAGGTTTACGAAGACCTACCTGAGAATATCGTGCAGTTTTTCTAGTGAATAATGTAGTTGTAGTGTCAATAAATTGTGACCCTTGCAATTTTTGACCACATTAGGGTCCTCACGCACGCGATTTGAATCCCTAAGCCAGATCGGAGACTAGAGACTTGCTTGGCACTTGAGAACTGCATCTTGCTTGCCCTCTGCACTGTCTAGACTGCATCCTGTCCTGAAAAAAGGGTAGAACAGAGGTGTGGCGCCCCTGTCCCCTACCCTATTTTGGGGCAAGACCCTTCAAATTGTGCTTTGGAGGTTACACATTAAGCGGGAAAACTCCCCCAATGTCGGCTTGCGACGGAAAATTAGTCAATTAGCCCTAATTGACAAGTATATAAATTGCATTTCCCCTTCCATTTTGGCATAAGACAAATACAGGAGATTACACATTCAAGCATTCCTTTCCAGCATCAAGCATTCTCAAGTCTATCTTCAAGGCTAGGTGTTACATTCAAGTCAAGGATTCAACCATTTTGGATTGGGGGTTTGACCTGAAGGCAAACCCCCAATCCCAACACCTTTCCCTCTCTTTTCTATGTGTAGGTTGCAGATGCACAACTGTACTTTTGTATTTGGACTCCATTTGTAGAGGCAGAAAAACCCTTTTCATTTCACAAATTTTTTGGAGGACCATGTACATTCTTGCCACGGTGTGGGCAACTTTTCCTCAAACTTGCACGATGTCTTTGTCTTGACATTTCACTACCCGATCCAGGTGCATAGTTTCATTCTATTCTTCTATCTTTAGTTAATATCAGATCTTTGTCACTTTTCCACTTGATCATAAGTACACAATTCAATCAATTCAAAACTCAATCTTAGAATAGGGGATTTACTTACCATCACTCAAAATTCAATCTCTTTCTCTAGAGGTTGAATCTAGTTTATTTTCCTCCCTCTTCCAATGTAATGTGGAAAATGTGTTTGAAGGGAAATTTGAAGTGAAAATTTTATCACTCCTCGGAGGGAAGAAATTGTTTCCTCTATATCTCTCCATTCATTCACCTTTTCCTACATTACAACAGTATTCCCCAAGTTCTCTGTCGTAGCCTTCTATTCCCAGTCGTGGTCTTCTATTTCTCCCTATTATGTGTATTTGACCCCTTTCCTGAGAAAAAAAATATCTTTCTTTTTTAACACTTTCAAATACACCCCCTTCTTTCTTTTTGGGTATATCTCTATAATGATCAAAGTGTATGTGAATATTTATCATTTCCCACTACCAATGATGAACAACAAGTCCTCTGCCCTCTCAATGTTGTTCACAACAGTCATGGCATGTGGGCTTTATGATTAGCACTTGGTCAAGCATGCTCATGCACTAGCACAAGACTTGGAAAAACAATACCAACTGTATGCATTAACATCCACTCCCTCTAAGGAGTCTTCGTTACATTGACTTCCATGTAGCACTCACCAAGTGATGACAATGTGTGATGTAAAATGCATTTCAAATTTGAATTCTATGCAAAGTCTTCCATATATATTAATATATGTACATATGTGTATATATGTGTATATATATATATAATATTGGTATGTATATATGTATATACATATATTAAAAGTAAATCAATACATGTTATTAAACAATTCTATTTTCATGACATAATATATTATATACGTATGTATATGTGTATATCCTCAAATGATCCTCATACATATATATGTATATATATATATACTTATATATGTTTATTGAATTCATATACGCATTCATATACGCATGTACATATATATATATATATCATTATCAATTTTAAAAGTGGAAAAATAAGCACGATATTTCATCCATTTATACATTATCTGCACACAAAATGTATGCAACTATGATCAAAATAAATAGAGAATATTTTTTAAAAACATTGAAGTCAATCTTTCTTTTAAATCAATTACATCAATTATGACCAATTATTATGAAATTCATCATTCAAATTTAAACAAACACTTCAACTAAAGTCATTTAATTCATTCATCTTTATAAGATGCAATCTATGAATTCTAATGGGGTGTGTGAGATTCCATCTTTACCGAAGTCAAAAAGCTAAGACAACTCTACCTAAACCATGTTCTCGCCTTGATTTGTGTTCACCTATTCCTACATTCACTTGCACTCAATTGCTCATTAGTAATGACAATCCCCAATTTCATAATAAAGATAATCCAAATCATTCATTTGCATTTAATTTTTAAAAGAAAAACAATTTAAATCATTCAATTGCATTTAAATTTCCATTTCAACTCCATCTAATTTCACTTTAAATTTCATTTCATAAGCAAAAAATAGACATCATTTTCCTAATTAAATAATTATAGATAAAAATTGTTCATGACATCCTTCCCCACTTGGAAGAGACATCGTCCCGATGTCTTATTAATCTATCAATAAGCATATAGTATATTAAACATCATAAAATAATAACCACACATCATAATCTCAAATCAAAACATAAACAATAATAGTAGCATCCATGCTATCTAAGTTCACAACATCTGAATCAAAATCAAAGTATCAAGGTATCTTGTGCAATAAGCAAATACTACGTTGGTCTAGGATTCAGATGGGCTCCACTAGCACCACCCCTGGATCATGTACCTGTAAACATTGCCAATCAATAATATGAGATGCAATAGGATGATAATGTTTCAACAAAGAAACATGGAAAACATTATGGATTCAATCTAGAGTAGGTGGTAAAGCTAATCTATGAGCAACTGGATTAATAACTTCTAGCACATCAAAGGTTCCCACATATCTTGGTGCCAACTTTGATGATTTCCCAAATGAGATAGATCTCTTATGAGGCTTAACCCTAAAAAGGACTTTATCTCCTATAGAAAACTGTATGAAATTCCTATTTCTATCAGTATAGCTTTTCTATCTATCAGCTACCTCTTTCAATCTACTCTTGATCAACTTCATCTTCTCATCCATTTCTTTAAGCATATCTGGACCAATGATGATCCTATCTTCCATTATATCCCAACTAATAGGTGTGTGACACTTTCATCCATAGAGTGCCTCAAAAGGTGCCATGCCTAAAGATGCAGGAAAATGGTTGTTATATACAAACTCAACCAAAGGCAAATACTCCTCCCACTTGTATTGCTGATCCATGCAATACATCTATAGAAGATCCTCCACTACCTGAATAACCCTTTCCATTTGGCCATCATTCTGAGGATGATATGTCAAACTAAAGTTTAGTCTAGTTCCCAAAGCTACATTCAATGTTGTCCGAAATCTAGACATCATCCTAGTATCCCTATCTGATATAATGGTTTTTGGTACACCATGCAATCCGAATATCTCTTGCACAAATTTCCTTACAAGAGTTAATGATCCATCCTTAACATTCGTAGGTACAAAATGTGCAACTTTTGTCAACTTATTGACAACTACCAAGATGGTATCATGCTTGTTCTTACTCAAAGGTAATCCTTGGATAAAATCCATACTGATTACTTGCCACTTATGATCAGGTATGTGATGTTGATATAAAAGTCCTTCTAGATGAACATGCTCAACTTTCACTCGTTGGCATTCCAAACACTATGCCACATACTCAACTACTTCCTTCTTGAGTTTAGGCCAAAAATACAAAGTTCTCAATTCATCTACCATCTTTGTCACTCCAAGATGTCCTGAATAAGGTGTATTGTGAGCCTCATGCAATATCAACTTCCTTAAGTCTCCACCTTTAGGAATATACATCCTCCTTTGTTATTTAAGAATACCATCAAGTTTTAACTCATATCCATCAAATCAATGATCATAAGGATCTACTCCCAAGACTTTCTTAACCCTTAGGTAATGCTCATCTTCAAAGAGTTTCTGCAACACTTGCTCCTTCAAGTTTGACCTTGTAGTAACCATAGCAAATAGATGTCTTCTTCTGCTGAGAGCATTTTCTACCCGGTTTTCCTTTCCTTTGAAATATTCAATACCAAAATCATACTCACTTAGGAACTCAATCCACCTTCTCTGTCTTGCATTAAGGTTAGGTTGTGTAAATATGTACTTCAGTCCTAAGTGGTTCATCTTCAACTCAAATGCCTTCCCTAGAAGGTAATGCCTCCACATTTATAATGCATGAAAAATAGCCAAAATATCTAAGTCATGTGGTGCATAATCTAGTTCATATTGCTTCATTTTTCTAGACTCAAAAGTAACCACTTTTCCTTCTTGCATCAACACTACTCCTACACCTTCACCTGATGCATTTGTAATCACTGTGAAATGTCCATTGGGATTTGGTATAGTCAATACTGGTGTCATTGTCAACTTCTGCTTCAAAAGTTGAAATGCCTCTTCGCACTTCTCAGCCCATTCAAATTTATTTCCCTTCTTCTAAAGAGAATTAATAGGTGTTGTTATCCTAGAAAAACCTTCCACATACTTCCTATAGTAGCCCACAAGACCCTTAAAAATTCTAACCTCTATAACACTCTGAGGTGTTGGCCAATCTAATATTGCCTCTATCTTTGCAGGATCAACAAAAATCCCTTCTACAGATATAACATGGCCTAAATAGTGCACTTTTTCCTGAAAGAAGGCACACTTAAAAAACTTACCAAAAAGATTTATATCTCTTAACCATTACAAAACTATCCTTAAGTTCTTCTTGTGTTCCTATTCATTCTTGGAATAGATCAATATGTCATCGATGAATATAAGCACAAAATCATCCAGGTAATCTCTAAAGATACTGTTCATAAGATTCATGAACGCTGTTGGGGTATTTGTTAGACCAAAAAGTACTACTTTGAACTCATAATGTCCATACTGAGTTCGAAATGTTGTCTTTGAAATATCCTCATCCTTAATCCTTAGTTGGTGGTAACCTGATCTAAGGTCGATCTTAGATAATACGGTAGCACCCTTCATTTGATCATATAGCTCATCTATCCTAGGCAAAGGATACCCGTTCTTAATGGTTACCTTGTTCAGCATCATGTAATCAATACATAATCTCAAGGTACCATCCTTCTTCTTCAGGAAGATTACAAGAGCACCCCACGAAGATACATTGGGTCTTATGAAACCTTGCCTAAGCAACTCCTTCAATTGAGCCTTAAGCTCATATAATTATTTGGTAGTCATTCTATAAGGAGCCTTGGATTGTGGCTCTGTTCCAAGTAAGAGTTCTATAGAGAATTCAAATTCCCTTTTTGGTGGTAACTCAGTAAGATCTTCTGGAAAAACATCCAAGAGCTCTCTAAGAACTAGAAAAACATCCAAGAACTCTCTAAGAACTGGATAATCCTTAGGGCTCTTCTTGGCATTATCCAAGTCACTTACCATGACAACAACAATGGAACATCCCTTCCTTTGGTTTTTCTCGAGTTTCATAGTTGAGATGTGTCTCAACTCAAGAGGCTTTTGAGACCTAAGAATCTCAACCGGATTTCCAAAATCATCTATGCAACTAAGAACCTTATCCTCACAGTTTACTATAGCTTTGTGCTTAGTTAACCAATTGATACCTAAGATCACATCATATGATCCTAGTGGTGCTACATATAGATTAACCTAAGTTTGGAAATTTGGAAGCTCTAAATCACTACAAAATAGACATGAATCTACCCTCTTCTCTGCTCGATTTCCATATTGAACCATCCATGCATGTGACATATAACCGGGTCTAATAGATAATGTAGAAACTAGTTTAGGATCAATAAAGAATTCAATAGCCCCTGTATCTATCAAGATAGAAACTGATGGACCAAAAAGATTACCCGTCATCTGGATAGTGAAGCCTGAAAGTTATCCTGGCGGTTGTCTATCACTACATGAATTTGATGTTGTGATGCTCCTTGTTGTTTTCTTCCTCTCTGAGCTGTGGAACATTGTGGATAGTTTGAAGCATAATTATTTCCCCCATAATTGTAACATCCATCTCTAGGTCTTAGGTGTCCACCTGATCTGTTCCTATCAAAGAGCTTCCTGGTATTGGATTAGTAAAGTTGGTGTTGATGGAATTGAAAAGCACTGAGAGGGGGGGGTGAATCAGTGACACCAAATTAAACACTACTTCAAACACTAACTGGTAGATGAACTTAACAAATCTTTTAAACACAATGCATGCAATCCAAAATGATATAATAACATCCACAAAAAATTAAGCATCCACCATAAGACAAGTGTTTATACGTGAAAAACCCAAATAGGTAAAAACCACGATGAGATAGACCTCACAAGTTAACTATCTACAGTAATAGATAACTAACCGGTTAAGGTCTACAAAGTGCTTTGCTAGGAGCGAATCTTGTTAGAGATCCCTAAGCTTGATTAGAAGCTTATACCCTGTTAAGAGTACTACCCTATTAGGAGTAACCTCGCTGGAGGATTTCATAATCCAAACTAATGGATCACCTTGGTGGAGGGTTTATACATTGAAGCTTGTTAGAGCTTACCTAGTTAAGGGATTTGATTATGTTGTAATGGTTAGAAAACAACAAGAATGGTTTTATCTAAACTGAGTAGCAAAATACTTGCTTGATCAGATCCTTCTAAGTACATTCAACACTACTCTTCCACACACTCTTCATCTTAACACTTATTGCTCTTCAACAAAATCTTTCGCTCTTCATGCATACCATCAGTTACATAACATCTCTCTGAAATGATTCACTAAGATCTCTTTAAATAGACATTCAAATCTTATGTCGGTCTAAGGAAATCATGACACAATTTCCTAGGTGTAGTGTATCTAGACAAGTGATCATAACTCATCACAAAAATTACCGCCAAGTAGTCGGTGATGGTAACTCATCACAAAAATTAACAAATACTGGTTGGAACAACTAGTACCGGTTTGAATAAAACATATGAACTGTTATCCTTAAGTCACCACTTGATCTCCATCTTGATCTTTATCTTTATGTCAACTTAGTATAACCATAGGTTGTCTCTTATGCACATCCTAGTTAGAGATAAACCTCTAACATACTGGTTGACAGTGTAAATAATTGAAGTTACACCATTAGTCAATATAATCATATGTCTGTGTGAGTGTTTTATCAATGACAACAAGTGATGAATTCATTACAATCATCATCAAGACAATAATCTCCCCCTTTGGAATTGATGACAACACTTAGAAATTTTTTACAGTAATACCGCTAAGTATGCATGCATAACAAATTTACACATTTACTCATGCTCCCCCTTAATGCATACATTATACAAAATTTTCAGAAACACACATACATATTTCTACTCCCCCTTTGACAACAATGCCAAATTGAAAAATTTATATATATATATATAGAAAATTTGTATCACAGTGTTTAGCATATATATAACAGTAACAAAAAAAGGGTATCAAAGTTCGAGCATAAGCAAGTCTCATGAAAATAACATTGTAGCTTGTCTTCAATTGTGACAAAGTGTTTGTACATGACTCCAACACATTCTCAGTATACTCAAATGTAGACAACAGCTGTGAATGGAATTCTTCCATTGGGCCCAGGGTACAAGTTCATGGGTTGCTAAGATAGCTTCTGCATTGGAGTAGGCTCTCTGTAATATGTCTACTTGTGATGTGAGTAGACTCTTGAGTTCCTTTAGAGATTAGAGTCTCTTAGCCTTCTCATTATCATATATATGCAGTCTATTATGAAAATCATCTACATATTTGTTAAAGGTAAGTATAGAGTCCTGGAGTGGGACATATGCCTTGCATATCCTTTCTAGCTCTTGCTCTATTTCTATTTGCCTTTTTGAAATGTCAAAATAAAAGAAAGAAACATTAGAGGTGGAAGCAAGATACTTTCCACCCATTTCAATAGCATTTCTCAACAAATCCTTATTGTGCAATAGAGACATTTTCCCACAGCCAATATCCTTTGCCAGTTTTTCTCCATACTTCTTCTTGTGATTCTTTTTAGCATACAGTTGAGCAACATCTTCTAGTGACTTGATTTGATCAGATGCATCTACAACTAACTGACCAAGTTTTCTAATGGGTGTAGAAAGATATTCTATTTATGTTTCCGGTAGTAGACTAGACAAAATTTCTACTGCATTCTGAATTGTCTCTGCTTCAACCCTTTTCTCTTTCAGTCTCTTCTTATGTGCTCTAGATTGCATAACATTAGCCAGCTTCATCATTTCTGATGTGCTCAAAGTGTTCATATCAATAGGTCCTAAAATACTTAAAGAATCATCATCATCATCTTCAAGTTGTTTCTGCTTTGCCGGTTCAGGGGATACAACCTTAATGATAACTTTCTCTGTATTCTGCTCTGTTGTCTTTTTTAGGTGACTGTGTGGTAACATTTTTCAATAGTCTCCTTTTGAATTTCTTGAATTACCGGTGGAGATTGAGGTTTCTCCAGTTGTTCTGTTGTCAGTGGGTTGTCCACTTTTAGTTTAGTAGCTGGTTGCTCAACTAGTGTAACCTATACATTAGTGATTGTTGGGGGATCCATATCTGGTACAGTGTTATCTCCAGATAGCTCTACTATGTTCTTAACATTATCATCAAAAAGAATAATGGAATCATCCTTCTTCTTGAGTGAAGAGACCTCGTCAAGTTGAACTATTTCCTCTTTATCCCATTCCAGTGGAGTAACATCATCAGTAGCATTATCCTCATTCATAGAGGATTGGATGAGCTCTTCCATCCATTTGATATTATAGGCAATATGATGAGTCTCAGTCTCAATGATTGCTCTCTTTCGACTTAGTAACTTCAGTCTCCTTGATTTAAATGTAAATTGAGATTTGTATCGGGCAACTAAAGCACTAACATCATCCTTAGGATAATATTGTACAAATACCTTATCCATGATTTCTTTTTCTAATTTGATAGCTTCTTCCCATTTATTCAAAAGAATAGTATTTAAAGAATCTGAGATATCCTTTTCTAATTCTTATGGATATATATTATAATGACACAGATGAGTGATTACTTGTTAAATCACTTTCTCTTTCTCATCTTCAGTGAAGGAATCAAAATGCTCCTTTACATTGTCAAACCTATTCCTCCTTAGTGTCTTCATTGTCCTTTCAAAATGGGTTTCAGGTTTGAAGGATGCTATATCAATAGGCACAGTTGCCTTTGGCACTTCCTTAACCTTCTTGAATATTTTGTCGGTTGCTTTTTCTTTCTTAGGTTCTTCATCCGAATCTGTTCCCTCAGACTCTAGTTGCAAAATTAATTTTTTGTCTCTCTTCTTTGTCTCTTTCTTAACATATACTTTGGGTTCTAGTTCCTTTTTTGTTAGGACACTCCTGGTAACCCTAGTACTCTTTGTTGGAGATGCTTCATCAGGCTTTTTATTCTTTTCTTTTGTACCTTTAACAGGTGCAGTACTGGTTTGTGCAGGTGCCTCTTGGACTCCCACAATGTCCAATTTTGCTTGCTTTTTGTCTATAGGCGATGCTAATAGGGTATTAGCACAACCAACCAGTAGATCATGGTTAACTTCATAACTCATGTCTTCTATTTCTTCTTCTCTTGGCTCAATTGCTTGCATTAAGCAAAAGTCAGTGGTAATGGTGAAGATTATGTCCTTCTCAAAGTGTTTTACCACATCTTCCGGTAGCCTCATTCTCATACTCATCTTCTTTTGGAACTCATTGAAATACCTATTCAGAGCAACATGGAAAGTATTCTTCACAACCTTGATGTTGTTCTTAATTTGTGCAGAGACTGGTGAGTCCTTTGACCACTCAATGTCTCCAATTCCTGGTAGAAAGTTCTAAAAATAAAAAAAATAATTCGACCAATAGCTGACCATACTTGAATTTTTGACTGTTATCCTTTTTAATTGATTGCAAATCTGAAATAATTGTCTTCCGATGGCTTCACAAAAATCATAGTCTGCATTATCAATAGTCATTTTGTGAGTAGTATGAATTGTTGCAGATGTAACACTATTAAGTCTACTGGAGTAAAATACTCGGTAGCCTATCACCATTGCTACTAGTTTTACTGCAGGGTCTCTAATATTGTTGATAGAAAAGGCATGCTTATCAAAAGTAGAACTGGTTAAGTTGAAGACAGTGTTCTTATAAATTTTCCTTAACTCAGGTACTTCACTGATTGAGAAATAGCCAGTCACAGCCTGAATGGATTCCTTTGTAATTGTGTGAGTCCTTTCTAAGTACATGTTTTCTCCATGAACTCTACTCAAAATTATTTTGATATGTGCTTCTTCAAAATCTTCAAGAAAATAGGAGGCATTATGAAAACCCTTTTCGAAAACCCTAGCATATTGAGTCTTAATTTTATCATTCTCGTCACAAAGTCATTTCAGCTATGTGTAGATGTATAGAGATCCTAAATCTTCTAATTTGCGGTCTATATAACTGGACAAATGACCTTTGACCAAAACTCCTCTTGGAACTTGCGACAATGCATTATATGACACAATCTGTTATGCCTTTGGAGCTTCCATAAGCTCATAAGTGATCATCAACCTCTCTACAGACTTTGAAGTAGATGCCATTCTAGATAAACAAGATTATAAGTGGTATGTTCAAAGAAATACCATGTTTCATGCACATTGCCCCGTTTACCGGTTGAAATGCCCAAGTGCACACCAGTTCGACTTTCTACAACCTTCAATTAAACTTAATTTCTCAAATCACGAAACAATTCGACAATTAACAACAAGACAATCTTACTCAGCGCTGCAATCGCTTCAAATTTCTTTCTCAAATGAGTTAGGGTAAAAATGACAAAGTAAAACTCTCTTTTATCCTTTTTACCTACTGCAATAAATGCTCACCCATTAGGGTTACAAATCCTAATTTCACCACTCAAGTGGACAACCGGTTGATAACATCTTAACAAAAAGTTACCAAAATTTCATGTTTCAAAATTCTTTCCCACTCATTTTTCACAAGGGGTCCAGAGATGTTTTACCATTAAGCTCCCCTTAGCCATATTAAAAAGGCTTAAGTCACCGGTGTAGGGTTCTCTTCACTGGGTGAAGGAAAAACTTCTTCTCCAGGTGAGTCATCACTTTTCTTCTTCCAAATCCGATTCATATCCTCTCTAGTTTCTTCAATATCAACTTTCTGATTTCCTTTCTAACCCTTGGAAGAGTTGACCGGTTTTCAATTTCTGGATCTACAAAATTTTGCTAAGTGCCCCGGTTTGTTACAGTGATAACAGGCCATACCAGATTATCTCCAAGGTCCTGCATTTCCTCTTCCTATTCTTCTTCTGTAGTTCATAGCCACATGACCAAAGTTATTACAAAAGGTACAAATAAAATTTGTTACCTTTTCCATCTTGAATGGACTAAACTGGTTGCCATAGGATCTTTGCTAGTTCAGGTTTACCCGGTTATTAAAGTTCCTCATCCGGTCACCATTTGGTCTTGGATGCATGTGTGGCACAAGATTGTTTACTCCATATTTACACTCAACAGATCTATGTCCATACATTCCATGTGTGAAGCAATGACCTTCAAATTTCTTGGATACATACCTAACATCAGTAGTGTAACTTACATTTCTATTAGGTTTTTCTCTACAAACATTTGTAGTGTGACCAGGTTTATAGAAAACAAAGCAGATAGGTTTAAATACCTTCTTACCGATAGGCTTATTGATCTTAGGAGTAGATTTGTTCTTAGGATTGTTGCTCTTTATACCAGAGGATTCACCTTTTTCAGTTGTGTGAAAACCAAGTCCAGAGATATCACCCTTTATTCTTTGTGATTGCATTTGGTCTTCCAGCATGGTAGAACTTTTGATGAACTTCTCCAATTTCTCATTGGCTTCAGTAAGTTGTTTGATGAGATCTTCATTATGCTTAGATGGGTTCTCTTTTAGAGATGATGCAAGTTCAAGATCTAGCTGTGGGTTCTCCTTTTCTTCTCTTTCAACAATCAAATTCTCATGCATAGTGTCTTTTTCTTGTTTGATCTTTGTAATCTCTTGATATCTTTCCTTGATAAGATCTTCAGCAGCTCTTTTGGCTTCACATTCCTCACTCATGCGGATAGTGAGACCTTCTAGCTCTCTTCTTAGATTCAGTTTCTCACCGTTTAGATTTTCAACTTCCTCTGCTAAAGCATCGATATTGGTTTCGTCTAAACAACTATTATCAGATATTTCTAATAGTTTTTCAGTTAACTCTCTCCTTTTGACTTGAGAAGCTTTTAGTTTGACCCTAAGGGATTCAAGTTCATTTCTGCTAGCTTCTAGCTCTCTAGCCATCTCAAAGTAGCTCTTTGTTGGCATTATAATAGACAAGAGAGATTGTTGGCATTTCAATAAGGATATTGAGAAGGTTGTTGATGATTATGGATATAACTGCTAAAGGATGTTTACTGTCTTAATATTATTATTTTGTCATTGATGTTAAGAAATTGATTTTCTAATTTAGTATGATGTTACCATATCTTGAGAAGTATGAATTGATGAGTATAAAGATGTTGGTAAAAGACACAGAAAGAATGTGATGAATAAGGGGAGGAATCAGTTATTCAATGGGCAACTATTACCGAGTTAGACAATGATGAGATCATGATGTTTAGATTGTTTTGATATCCTACATATGTTATTGATTGTAAGGTTAATACTATACTATGTTACCAAGAAAAGAATCGAGTCGGTAAACCCTAAAGAACCTAGTCGGTAAACCCTAAGGTTATCGCTATCGGTTAATGAAGGCAGAATGTCTACCGAGTGAAGTTTAGTATTTATTGAGTTGCAACCGAGTAGTAACAGAATGCATTGAATGAATAAAAGAATTATTTAATGAAGGAAGCTAATGAGTTGGTTATGATTAAATGATTGGTATGTCATGCATGAAGTTTGTTAAAGAATCTATGGCAAAGGAAAATTGGCAGGAAGATGTACAACGCAGATTGAACCACAATACCCTAGCACAAGTTCCAAGAAATGTATGCAAGTTCTAAGGTGGGGTAAAACATTTTCAGATCAAAGGATACATTGAACTTGGTCAAGTTTGAAGATTTCATGGCTATGATTGATCATGGGAAATGTGATCAAGGAGATTAGGTGGTTGACAAATTGTTTATAAATAAGGAACTATTGATAAATAATGTATGCAAGCAAGTGTATGCATAGGGATGCTACATAGTGATTACCGAGCATAGAAGCTTGAAGACCTGTTTGAATTACAGTGTATAGAGCCTAGCAGATGGACAAGATAAGTCCTATTGTATTGAGCAAATAAGAATTTGCTTTAGCATTTTAGATGTGAAGTTGCAGATAGATTTTTATTACTGTTATTTTGTAAAGTGACAGAAAATCTCTTAACCGAGTGGACTTAACAGTCTTATTTGTAAAACCCTCTAGCAAGGTGACATTCTGATTGAGTGTTTGAAATCCTTTAACAAGGTCACTTCTAACAAGGTGAAGATCCTAACAGATCTGAGGGAAATCCCTTAACCGGGTCACATCTAGCAATGTGTTTGTAATCTTTAACAGGATTTTCTTTTAACCAAGCATACGCTAGAAGAGTATATTCTTTAGTGGGTCCAAAATCCCACAATGGTTTTTCCCTATTTGGGTTTCCACATTAAATCTGGTGTTATGAGTGTTATGATGTTTATATGCTTATGAGTTTGCATGTTTAGTAGTTTTGGTTATATTGCTGAAGTATATGTTACCGAGGTTGAATCTATTGTTTTTATGGAAGATTAAGTTTGTATGATTCACCCCCCCTCTCATCTTATTAGCTTGGCATCTATACTTAGCATTAAGTATCAGAACTATCAATTGGTATCAAAGCATTGGACTCCGGAAGAAAAATTTTAAAGGTACTTGAGACAAAGATCCAAAGATATATAAGAGAGATGCACTGAGGCAGAAAAGGATGAAGTTGCACCTATCAGAAGTTGGAGAATATGTTGTATATAATCTAGAGAATGATTTCATTACACCGAGCACCTATCCATTGACAATGGAAGAGATAAAAGCAAAGCAAGAACATATCCAACCAATGATTGAAATAACATTTGCATTGACCGACTCAGAGTTTAATAATCTAGAAGGTTGCAATGATGCAAAGGCAATGTGGGACAAGCTCATATCTGTGTATGGTGGAGATGAACATGTTCAAAGAGAAAAAGTGGATAGTCTAAGAGGACAACTTGAATCTATGAGGATGAGTGAAGGTGAGAACATAACCCAGTATAGTACAAGACTAAAGGAGATTGTCAATCAAATCAAAGGAGCAGGTGGAACTATTGAAGAAAAGGATATAACAAGTAAGTTGTTAAGAACCCTTCTACCAGCTTATGCAATCCGAGTCTCTGCAATCAATGAATTGAGGCCTGTACCCAATATGCCAGTTTCTTTATATGCTACTATTGGTAAGATACATGCATTTGAGGTAAGTAATTTTGATAACAGTGGGTCATCAATAAATAAAGTTGAATCTGCATTTAGTTATTTTCATATTGGTGAATCTGATGATTACAATGATAGAATGAGTAAGTACACTAAAGGGGATCACAGTAGAGCAAGTGAAAGATTTCGCAAGAACATGGAAAAAGTGCACAAACTGTATGAGGAAATTAGAAAGCAAGAAGAGTTTGAAGCACTATTAGCCAGAAGGTTACCGAGAAGCAAAGGTAAGTATAAAGGAAAACTACCTTTGAAATGTTTCAATTGTGATAAGATAGGACATATGGCCTCTAACTGTCCTGACAAAGATTCTACTGAAAAGAGAGATTACCAAGATGACAGACAGAAAGATAATCATTACAGAGGACACCAAGACTTTAGAAGAAGAGATAGAAAGTCATGCTTAATAGCCGATGAGGAATCCAATGATGATAAATCAGATGAAACTGATACAGAGGAAGTAGTTTATGTGGCTATCAAAGATGGATCAGATGAAGAAAGGTATGAACAAAAAACCCTAATATCTCACATAAATACTAATGATTCTTGGATCATAGATAGTGGATGCTCACATCACATGATAGGTGATAAACACAAGTTTGTTATGTTAGAAGATTATGATGGAGGCTACGTAAGATTTGGTAATGATGCACCATGTCTAATAAAAGGTAAAGGATCTATAACACTTCTTGACAATGCAAGATGCAATGATGTTTATTGGGTTGAAGGTTTGAAATACAATTTGTTGAGTGTAGCACAACTAAACAATACAGGATACTGAATAGAATTTCAGAAAGGAATTGTCAAAGTTGATGACAAGCATGGAAAGTTAGCTGCTACTAGGACACAAACAAAAGGTAACACATTTCACCTTGACTCAACTCGGAATAAGTGTCTGTATGCAAAGATAGATGATACCTAGTTATGACATAAAAGGTTTTGTCATGTAAATTTTGATAATCTGATCAAAATAAGTAACAAGCACCGAGTAAGAGGTCTACCGAGTCTTGAAAAACCTATGAATGCTATGTGCCAAGGATGCCAGATGGGTAAAATGACAAGATCAAGCTTTACAAGTAAGTCCTACACTTCTAAGGGAATTTTAGATCTTGTGCACACTGATCTTTGTGGTCCTATGAAAGTTTAAAGTTATTATGGTGATAAATATTTCATATTATTTGTGGATGATTACTCAAGGATGATGTCAATAATGTTTTTAAAAGAAAAATCAGAAGCTTTTCAAATGTTTAAATGGTACAAGGCAAGAGTTTAAAATGAAATAGGAAGACAACTAAAATGTCTTAGATCAGACAGAGGAGGAGAGTTCACATCTGATGAGTTCAACTTATTCTGCAATGATCATGGTACAAAAAGACAAGTCTCTGCACCAAGAACTCCACAACAAATTGGGATGGCTGAGAGAAGAAACAGATCTATTGTGGATTGTGCTAGAACCCTGATGATTGAAAAGAAAGTGTCACAAACATTTTGGAGAGAACCAATAAGCACAACAGTTTACACCCTGAACCAAGTACAACTGAAGAAAGGAACTTTGAAGACACCATATGAGATATGGTATGACAAGAAACCTAATGTAAGTTATTTCAGAATCTTTGGAAGTAGATGCTATGTTCACAAAGATGATAGAAATGACAAATTTGATTAGAAAAGTGAAGAAGGAACATTTCTTGGTTATTCTTCTAGAAGTAAAGCATTTAAATGTCTGATCAAATCATCTAACAAAATAATAGAAAGTGCAAATGTGAAAATTGATGAATTTGCAGAAAGAAATGATGAAGGAAACTCCAAAGAACTAGAAGATTATGATGAATTTGTCAATGTTCAACTGACAAGTCTTACCGAGAGAACTATTGAAGGAAATAAAGAGAATATCCAGTTACCAAGTGATGAAGAAGATCATATAGTGCCTACCAAGCCTGTATTAGCCAAGTATGTCAGAAGACATCATGCATCAAGTCAGATTATAGGAGATAAGGATGATCCAGTGATGATAAGGAACAAACTGAGACAGAACACATGTCTAATATCTGAATTTGAACCGAGGATAGTGAAAGAGGCATTTAACAGTGAAGATTGGATAAATGCTATGATAGAAGAGATTGATCAAATCAAGAAGAATGACACATGGACACTGGTCCCAAGACTAAAGGACAAAAATGTAATCGGTACAAAGTGGATTTTCAGAAACAAGCTAAATGAAAAAGGTGAGGTCATTCGAAATAAAGCAAGACTAGTTTGCAAAGGTTATGCCCAAGAAGAAGGAATTGATTATGGTGAGACTTTTGCACTTGTGGCAAGACTAGAAGGAGTAAGAACATTGTTGGCATATGCTGCTTTCAAGAATTTCAAGGTATATCAAATAGATCTCAAATTTGCATTTCTGAATGGTATATTAGAAGAAGAAGTTTTTATTGAACAACCCGAAGGATTTGTTGAAGACAAGAATAAAGATCAGGTATGTAAATTGAACAAAGCTTTATATGGTCTGAAACAAGCACCTAGAGCATGGTATGAAAGATTGCACTCTTATTTAATCAAGATTGGTTTTATAAGAACAAGTGAAAACAACATGTACATGAAGAATGATGAAAATAGAATACTGATCTCAGCCATATTTGTTGATGATTTTATCTTTTGTGGAAATGACTCTCTATGCAAGAACTTTGGAAATGAAATGAGCAAAGAATTTGAGATGTCATTAATCGATGAGATAAAGTATTTTATAGGTTTACAAATACTGCAAATGAAAGATGAGATTTTCATTACTCAATCCAAGTACATAAAGGAAATTTTGAAGAAATTTGGAATGGAGGATTCAAAACCAGTAAGTACTCCTATGACTACCAACTGTAAACTATCAAAGAATGATGAATCTGCATCTGTTGATGAGACACTTTACCTATCCATGATTGGAAAGCTACAATATGTTGTTCACAGCAGACCAGACATAGCACATGTAGTAGGTATAGTTGCAAGATTCTCTACAGATCCTAAGGAAACACACATGACAGCAATCAAGAGAATTTTCAGATACTTGAAAGGTACTGAAGATTATGGCTTAGTATATCAGAAAGGAAATGACTTTGATTTAAAAGTTTATACTGATGTTGATTGGGCAGGCAACATTGATGACAAAAAAAGCACAAGTGGAGGAGCTTTCTTTTTAGGAGAAAGACTAATGAGTTGGCTTAGCAAGAAACAAGGATGTGTTTCACAGTCAACAACAGAAGCTGAATATGTTGCTGCAGCATTGAATTGTACCAACATAGCATGGATCAAACAATTGTTGGAATGTATAAATGAGAAAGTTACCAAGCCAGTAACTATATTCTGTGACAATACTAGTGCCATTAACATTTCAAAGAATCTTGTTATGCACTCTAAGACAAAGCACATCTCTATCAAATATCATTATCTTAGAGAAGAAGCTCAAGAGAAGAAAGTGGTGTTGGAGTATGTTAGCACAAAGGAAAAAATAGTAGATATCTTAACCAAGCCACTACCAAGGGACACTTTTGAGTATCTTAGAAGTAAGTTACGGGTCCTACCCCTATCTTCCATTCACTGACTGAGTTTGGTGAAAGCATCAATTCGATGAATCTACATAATATTATGTGTGGATTGGTGTTGATTTACACACTTTAGGATATTTTCTAAAGGTGTGCAGGAAAAAATACAGGGAACAGGAATTGAAGACAAAATGCTCTGACCGAGACTAAGTTGACACACAACAACAGGAAATCACTTCATACAGGAAGAAATTATGTTTTAGTTCTTTACTTTTTGGCATTGTTGTCAAAGGAGGAGAAGACTGAAGAAAAGGGGAGAAGACTAATGTATGGGGGAGAAGACTGATGACAGGGGGAGAGCATTTCAGAATCTCATAGCAATCTGCATCAATTGGTTTTGCCATCAATTCCAAATGGGGAGATTGTTGGCATTATAACAGACAAGAGAGATTGTTGGCATTTCAATAAGGATATTGAGAAGGTTGTTGATGATTATGGATATAACTGCTAAAGGATGTTTACTGTCTTAATATTATTATTTTGTCATTGATGTCAAGAAATTGATTTTCTAATTCAATATGATGTTGCCATATCTTGAGAAGTATGAATTGATGAGTATAAAGATGTCGGTAAAAGACACAGAAAGAATGTGATGAATAAGGGGAGGAATATGTTATTCAATGGGCAACTATTACCGAGTTAGACAATGATGAGATCATGATGTTTAGATTGTTTTGATATCCTACATATGTTATTGATTGTAAGGTTAATACTATACTATGTTACCGAGCAAAGAATCTAGTTGATAAACCCTAAAGAACCTAGTCAGTAAACCCTAAGGTTATTGCTATCGATTAATGAAGGCAGAATGTCTACCGAGTGAAGTTTAGTATTTACCAAGTTGCAACCGAGTAGTAACAGAATGCATTGAATGAATAAAAGCATTATTTAATGAAGGAAGTTGATGAGCTGGTTATGATTAAATGATTGGTATGTTGTGCATGAAGTTTGTTAAAGAATCTATGGCAAAGGAAAATCAGTAGGAAGATGTACAACGCAGATTGAACCGCAATACCCTAGCACAAGTTCCAAGAAATGTATGTAAGTTCCAAGGTGGGGTAAAACATTTTCAGATCAAAGGATACATTGAACCTGGTCAAGTTTGAAGATCTGATGGCTATGATTGATCATGGGAAATGTGATCAAAGAGATTAAGTGGTTGACAAATTGTTTATAAATAAGGAACTATTGATAAATAATGTATGCGAGCAAATGTATGCACAGGGATGCTACATAGTGATTACCGAGCACAGAAGCTTGAAGACCTATTTGAATAACAGTGTATAGAGCCTAGCAGATGGACAAGATAAGTCCTATTGTATTGAGAAAATAAGAATCTTCTTTAACATTTTAGATGTGAAGTTGCAGATAGATTTTTATTACTGTTATTTTGTAAAGTGACAAAAAATCTCTTAACCGAGTGGACTTAACAGTCTTATTTGTAAAACCCTCTAGCAAGGTGACATTCTAATTGAGTGTTTGAAATCCTTTAACAAGGTCACTTCTAACAAGGTGAAGATCCTAACAGATCTGAGGGAAATCCCTTAACTAGGTCACATCTAGCATTGTGTTTGTAATCTTTAACAGGATTTGCTTTTAACCGAGCATACTCTCGAAGAGTATATTTCTTAGTGGGTAAATCCCACAATGGTTTTTTCCTATTTGGGTTTCCATGTTAAATCTGGTGTTATGAGTGTTATGATGTTTATATGCTTATGAGTTTGCATGTTTAGTAGTTTTGGTTATATTGCTGAAGTATATGTTATCGAGGTTGAATCTGTTGTTTTTATGGAAGATTAAGCTTGTATGATTCACCCCCCCCTCTCATCTTATTAGCTTGGCATTTGTACTTAACATTAAGTATCAGAACTATCACTCTTGTCCCCCATGGTGGTTTCAAGGCTCCCTTCTAAGCGGTTAGGCTTCAAATAAGTTAGGCTTTGATACCAATTGATGGACTTGAAAAGCACTGAGAGGGGGGCCTGAATCAGTGACACCAAATTAAACACTACTTCAAACACTAACCGATAGATGAACTTAACAAATCTTTTAAACACAATGCATGCAATCCAAAATGATATAACAACATCCACAAAAAGTAAAGAATCCACCATAACACAAGTGTTTATATGTGGAAAACCCAAATAGGTAAAAACCATGATGAGATGGAACTCACAAGTTAACTATTTGCAGTAATAGATAACTGACCAGTTAAGGTCCACAAAGTGCTCTGCTAGGAGTGAATCTTGTTAGAGATCCCAAAGCTTGATTAGAAGCTTATACCCTATTAAGAGTAGTACTCTATTAGGAGTAACCTCGCTGGAGGATTTCAGAATCCAAACTAATGGATCACCTTGTTATAGGGTTTATACATTGAATCTTGTTAGAGCTTACCTAGTTAAGGGATTTGATTCTGTTGTAATGGTTAGAAAACAACAAGAATGGTTTGATCTATTCTGAATAGCACAATACTTGCTTGATCATATCCTTCTAAGTGCGTTCAACACTGCTCTTCCACACACTCTTCATCTTAACACTTATCACTCTTCATGCATACCATCAGTTACATAACATCACTCTAAAACAATTCACTAAGATCTCTTTAAATAGGCATTCAAATCTTATGTCGACCTAAGGAAATCATGGCATAATTTACTAGGTGCAGTGTATCTAGACAAGTGATCATAACATCACAAAAATTACTGCCAAGTAGTAGGTGATGGTAACTCATCACAAAAATTAACAAATACCGGTTGGAATAACTAGTACGGGTTTGAATAAAACATATGAACCATTTTCCTTGAGTCTCCACTTGATCTCCATCTTGATCTTCATCTTGATTTCAACTTAGTATAACCATAGGTTGTCTCTTATGCACATACCGGTTAGAGATAAACCTCTAACATACCGGTTGATAGTGTAAACATTTGAAGTTACACCGATAGTCAATATAATCATATGTGAGTGTGAGAGTGTTTCATCAATGACAACAAGTGATGAATTCATTACAATCATCATCAATCCAACATGTGTTACTATTCAATTTCTTGTTTCCACACTAGTTCACTCCTCCTTTCTCCTAATTATTAGGTCTTGTTTTTAGATTCCTTATCTATAGACTGTTGTTGCCCTTCTGATGATCATTATTTTAAAAATTTATATTCCCAAAACCTGGTTTGGTATTCAAATTCTTTCAAAAAAATTCCAACTCTTGCAACTTTTGTTCCTATTTAGTTTCTTTCTCAAAAACTTCATGCATCCATAGTCAAAGGATTATGAATATCCACTTCATCTCCAATTTGAGTCCTCAAACCTAAGATGAAATTTTGAATGCAGAATCGTTCATCCATTTGGTAATGTGGTACATACTTTAGGAGATTGGTGAACTTCTCCCAGTATTGAGTAATTGTCATACCTTTCTGTGTCAGATTCTGGAACTATGTCATCTTCCTGTCAAAGAATAACTGAGGAAGCCACCTCTTCCTAAATGATTGCAAAAATAGTTCCCAAGTAATATCACCAGGTTGTAACTTCTCAGATTTCTCATTGTCCCACCATGTCGCAACTTCTCCAGTAAGCTGAGAAGTAGCCTATACTACTTTAGTTTCATTTGAGATGTTACGGAATTCAAAATACTTCTCCATCTCAATTACCCAAGCTACAACACCATCACCGATGCTCTTACCATCAAACTTAGGTAGGGATATCATTTTCAAGTCTTTGGCTATCTCCCCTTCAATCCTATCTCGAGGATTAGGTTGTTCCTCAACCCTAGGAATTTCATTTCTAGGTCGCTCCTCCTGTCGAGGTTGTTCATTTTGAACCTCACCAACTCTTCAAACTTCTTGTTTAATTCCATCCATCCTAGCATTCTGTTGATTCAAAAGATCGAGAATCTGATCAAGTCTTTCATTCATGTTGCTTGATCCAACTCTAGTAGTTCTAGAACCCATTGCAATTCAATAATTCTTGCATCAAGGAATGTTTCTTTAGCGTAATGGAGCTCTGATAACAAAATATAAAAACATAAATGTTCTAACTTCAATAATAAAACAAAAACTCTTTATTCTTAAATAAATTCATAATTCTCTTAATAAATTCATTTACTTCTCTCATTATTATCCATAATTCAATAATGACATTCAAATAAGATTACATACACAAATTCCATGATCGATATCATAATTCTATATTCAATAAGAGATATAAATAGTATCATTATAACATAGAGTATCTTCATAGTAATTCAATCATACTATGCATCGTTATTGGTTACAATACAAGACTTAGGCATTCCAATTTGTCTTAAGCTGAAATATATATATATATATATACACACACACAAGTAATTCAATAAAGAGACAAGATACATCCTTTGATCTTCAATCCCTAAGCTATCTTTAGTTCAATCTTTTGTATGAAGATGAGAACAAGATTCAGGTGCTTTTTCCAACCAACCTTGAAGTATACACTTCCCCGGAATTCTTAATCAATTTAGAATACTCGACCCTGCATGAATTGCTTAGAAAGAAGAATTTGATATACAAGATGGAATCTAGTACATGCCTAGAATGATACACACATTTTCATTTATTCTAATTCATTTAAGAAACAAGCAAGATCATAACAAGGATATGGTAGAGAGTCATAAATAAATCCATCTATTCTAATGGTCAATAAGTTACTCAGCCTTGTATAATACCATGCATAGCAATAAAACATAGTTTGGAAAAGCAAACTATTCTCTCTAACTTTCCACATTCGCCACCCATCCCGGAAGATAAACTTTTCCCACATACACATGTTTAGCATAATCATTCATCTAGAATGTCTACTTTCTCTCTATTTATCATGTATCAAATACAATTTGGAAATAGACAATCTTTTATTTTCAGCATTATAAGATAAATTTAAAATAAGAAGGTTTAACACATGGATTCACCTATTGCACATAAACATAATATACAAATAAAAATATGAGCGCACATTCTTTAAAATCATATATTTCTAAGGTAATCTAAGTGTAACATGTATAAACTCCAAGTTTTTCATTATCTTCTATGTTTCGGTTCTTTTAAAGGAAAATAATATCAATGATCTATTTCTAAGTTATTGTTCGAATGAATATAATATCATGTGAACACTAATATTTTTTGTTTTCTTGTGTTTATCATAGGTATTCCAAAGTAAAATAGTCTAATGAATACAACCTTCAAAAATCGTCTCTTTCATTTTAAAGTCTAAGAAAACTTAAGATCAACAAACAAAGAGATCCAAATCATACAGTAATCAGAAAGTATATGCTTGCATATATGTATACATACATACATACATATATATATATATATATATATATATATATATATATATATATATATATATAATGTTGCTTAGTGATTTATCACTGTGGATTTCAACATATGATAAAGAAAATTAAGCTAAGTTCATTCTCTTTTAATGGTAAACTGAACAAGAACAGTCACAATATGTATATTCTAGAAAAATTCTTCATCTTTGAAAGTCTGAAAATTACTTGTCTATAGTTTCATGATTTACTACAATCTGATATATATATATATATATATATATATATATATATATATATATATATATATATATATATATATATATATATATCTATGTATATATATATATATCTATGTATATGTATATATATATATATGTATATCTATGTATATGTATATATATGTATATATATATGTACATATATATATATGTATATGTATACATATATACATGTATACATATATACATGTATACATATATATATGTATATATATACATATATACATGTATACATATACATATATATATATATATACATATATATACATATACATAGATATACATATATACATATATATATATATATGTCTATACATACATATATGTATACACATATATGTAGGCATATATATATGTCTACACACACACACACACACACACACACATATATATATATATATACATATGTATATATATGTCTATACATATATATGTAGACATATATATATATATATATATATATATATATATATATATATATATATATTCATTATATTGTTTGCAAAATGAAAGTTTTGTTCCTACACAAAGATATCTATCTACATCTATTCCTGTGTATATGAAAATATGTTTATTGAATATCTTTCAGCATAGAAGAATGGACATATGTATATATGTGTCTGTGTGTGTGTTTGTATTTCATGCAGGTTTATTCTACAGTTCTAGAAAATTACATAATAACCTACATAATACATATGATTTGGAATCTAAATTACTCATACGTAAGAAATCAGAGGTTTACGAAGACCCACCTGAGAATATCGTGTTGTTTTTCTAGTAAATAACATAATATTCCCCAAGTTATCTATTGTCGCCTGCTATTCTCAGTCGTGGTCGTTCTGTGTATTCGACCCCTTTCCTGAGTGGAAAAATATCTCTTTTTGAACACTTTCAAATACACCCCCCTCTTTCTTTTGTGAGCGGATATTTATAATGATCAAAGTGCATGTGAATATGTATCATTTCCCACTGCCGATGAAGAACAACGAGTCCTCTGCCCTCTCACCATTGTTCACAACAATCGTGGCATATGGTCTTTATGATTAGCATTTGGTCAAGAGCACTCATATGTCATCACAAGAATTGAAAAAACAATACCAATCGTATGCATTAACATCCACTCCCTTTAAGGAGTCTTGGTTACATCGACTTCCATGTGGTAGTCACCAAGCGATGATAATGTGTGATATAACATGCATTTCAAATTTGAATTCTTTGCAAAGTCCGCCATATATATTAATATTATACATATGTGTATATATGTATATATATACATACAATATCAGTATGTATATATATATATATATATTAATAGTAAATCAATACATGTTATTAACCAATTCTATTTCATTTCATAATATATTATATACATATGTATATGTGTATATTCTCAAATGATCCTCATATATATATATATATGTATATAAGTATATGTATATACATATATATGTATATATATGTATATATATATATACATATATATGTATATATATGTATATATATATACATATATATACATATATATGTATATATATATATACATATATATACATATATATGTATATACATATACATATATACATATATATACATATGTATATATGTATATATATGTAGATATATACATGTATATATATATATTTATATATGTATATATATGTGTGTGTATATATATACATTTATTGAATTCATATACGCATGCACACACACACACACACACACACACACACACACACACACACACACACATAGTTATATATATATCATTATCAATTTGAAAAGTGGAAAAATAAGCACGATATTTCATCCATTTATACATTATCTGTTGGCATTGCATGAAGGTTGCATTGAAGAAGTTGTTGGCATTATGGATGAATTGATTATGTGTTGCATTCATGTTTTGTCATTGATGTCAACACTAGCTGTTATGGTTGGTTACTGGCAGACAGGTTTTGGTTACCGATAGAAGATCTCGTGTTACCGACAGAAGAGACTATCTGTTGGACACTTCCAACATGTTTGGATCCATGGAATATGTTTGGTTACATGTGGCACGTGCTTCTAGAGCATGTTTTGGTCAATTGGTATTGACTTGGTAATCAGATGCTATCATACACTCTTGTAAACCCTTACCGAAATTGGTTTAAGGATCTATCGGCAGAGATTTCTTTGAGGAATCTTGACAGGATGCATAATTGGTGTTGGTGCAACTTCTAGATGGATTTGAGGATGCTGAAGATGTTCATTGATCGTGCTTCAACTGCTTGAAGACATTTCTTTGGTGTGGTGGACCCTAAATAGGTTTGGTGCCTATCTAGGTTATGGACTAGTATCATGCTAATGTGTACTCTACACGTTACCAGGATGTTTCGAGATGTTTTATGGATTTTTATTGTTGTTTTGGTCTTAAGAAGACTTGGCATATAATTATAATATGGATTTATGTAATAATCTTATTGTAATATATTTTAGGTGACCGACCTAATTGGTTTAGGCCTTAGGGTTGGTATAAAATGATGTAAGATCTCATTGTATAGTGTCGTGGTCTTGGAATGTAATATCATATGCGAAGGAGATTTGGTCGATCATAGGTGATCGAATTGGGATTAAGGAAGAGGTCAAAGGCCTCTGGTATTGAGCTTAACTGAGACTGTAATCAGGCATGGTAGATGCTATCTCTAATAATTCACTCTATTGGATTGTTGTCCATTTACCTTGAGATGGTTGTTGCCTCTATGTAGTTAGTGAGACTCTTTTATAATAGAAGTATGCTCTAGGCAGTGTGCCTTCCTACATGTGCAAGCCCTTCATTGTAACACATACTTTCTACAAAAGTATCATCTGAATGTGAGTAGGCTTCCCACCATGGTTTTTCCCTTTTCGGGTTTCCCATGTATAAATCATGGTGTTATGTGGTATGGTTTCTTTGCATTGATTATTTGTTTAATTGTTAAGTTGCATTGTTTACCGGTACCTATTTTTTCTTTACCGATACTTAAATTGGTTAAAGGTTATTAAGTGGATAAAATGTTATAATCTATTAACAACTGATTCACCCCCCCCCCCCCCCCCCCCTCTCAGTTGTTCACCGGTTATCCTAACAATTGGTATCAGAGCTTTGGTGCTCTTTTGCAAAAGCTTAACTGCTTGAGGTAGATCCTATGGCAGCTGACACTTCTAATCCACTGGCAACTATTTTCAGAAGAGAAATCCCTAAGATTGATGGAACAAATTATGGGATATGGAAAATTTGAATGGAGACTCATCTTAGATGTCTTGGAAAGGATATTTGGGAGATCACTAAGAAAGGATACACACCTTATGATATGGCATCCGACAATCCTATTCCTACAGACTTGGACAAGAATATTCAAAATGATTGCAGAGCTAGAGAAGCCCTATTGTGTGTACTTACTAATCAGTAGATCATGGGATTGACTGCTAAATCATCAGCAAAGGTTATGTGGGATAAATTGAAAACTCTGAATGAAGGTGATCCTATTGTCAAAATTGCTAAACTTGATGGTTACCGGTTAAGATATGAAAACTTAAAGATGGAAGATAATGAAAGAATTGTTGTGTTTATGGAAAGAGTAAATGAGATTGTTATCAGAATTCAATGTTGTGGAGGATTTTTGAGTGAAAATGAAATAGTTTCCAAAGTCTTGAGAGCCCTTCCATCTGCTTACAAGATAAAGGCAATTTCAATTAATGAGTTGAGAACAATGACAAACTCTTCAATTAATAAAGACATTCTGATTGGGAAATTATCTACTTTTGAGCTTGAAGAATTTGGATCTTCTAGAGTTGTAAAGTCTCAACCTGCTTTCCATCCATCATCATCATCATCTATTGGAAAAAGTGATTGGAAATTTTTATATACAAAAGAATTGGAAGACATAAATAAAGAAGATGAAGAATTTGAGCAACTTGAAGCCTTATTTGCTAGAAGAGTACCTAAAGGTCCATTGGGAAGTAAGTATGAAGGAAAAGCACCTTTTAAATGTTTTGCATGTAATAAGATTGGTCATTTTGCATCTAGATGTCCTAAAAGGAATGCAAGGTTGATGAAAGAGTTAAGAAATCATTTAAGCCTAACCAGAACAGATATAGATTCAAGAAAAGTAAACAATGCTACATAGCAAATGAGGAAGGAGTAATTGATGACTTTGGAGATGAACTGATAGAAGACTCTGCTAGTGGATCCAGCAATGGAAAGGAATGGGTGTTCTATGCTTTAAAGGAAGATGAATCAAAACTGGCTATCAAAAATGAAGAAAAGGCCCTGGCAGCAAAAGTTGAAGATAAGGATGAATGGGTAATTGATAGTGGATGCTCACATCATATGACTAGAGATAAAGGGAAATTTCTATCCCTGCAAGAATACAATGGCAGTCAAGTCAGATTTGGAGATGACAAAGCATGTATGATTAGAGGTAGAGGTATTATTTCTGTGGATGGCAAGCATAACACTGATAATGTCTATTATGTAGAAGGTTTAAATCATAATCTTTTAAGTGTTGGTCAATTGGTGGACAAGGGTTTGCAACTTCAGTTTAAAGATAGAAAATGAAAAATCATTAACAAGAATGGTTTGGAGATTGCAACTAGTATTCAGATTGGAGGTAATATCGTTCACTTGAACACTGATAATAAGACATGTTTGATTTCTCATATTGATGAGAGTTGGTTATGGCATAAGAGGTCGTGTCATGTTAATTTTGATTATATTGTTAAGATTAGTTCAACTAAGGTAGTTAGAGATATACCTAAGATTATGAAGCTAAGGAATGTCAATTGGGAAAGCAAGTTAGAAGTTATTTTAAGAGCATACATGATAAATCTAATGATGTACTTGATTTGATTCACACTGACTTATGTGGTCCAAAAAGGAATAGAAGCTTTCAAGGTGATAGGTATTTCATGTTAATTATTGATGACTATTCTAGAATGATGTGGGTGACTTTTCCAAGGGAGAAGTCTGAAGCCTTTGAGAAATTCAAGATCTTTAAAGCAAAGGTTGAAACATAAACTGGATTGAAAATCAAATTTCTAAGATCAGATCATGGATGTGAGTTCACTTCTCATGAATTTAATAGTTATTGTGAGACAAATGGAATCAGGAGACAGTTATCTGCACCTCAAACTCCTCAGTAGAATGGAGTGGTGGAAAGAAAGAACATAACCATTTTGGATGTAGCAAGATCTATGATGATGGAAGCCAAATTGCCTCATATCTACTAGAGAGAAGTAGTGAGTACAACAGTCTACACATTCAATAAAGTTCACATCAAAGGTGAAACCGGTAAGATCCCTTATGAATTATGGTTTGGACATACACCTACTGTTAAATATTTCAGAATTTTTGGAAGTAAATGTTATGTCAAAAGAGATGATTCAATTGGAAAGTTTGATCCTAGATGTGATGAAGAGATATTTCTTAGTTATTCAATTCAAAGAAAAGCATATAGATGTTATAACAAAAGATTGCAGAAAATTGTGGAGAGTGCTAATGTGAAAGTGGATGAGCAATACAAAAATAATTCTATAGCATATGATAGGGAACCGGCAGTGGAGATGATCATAACTAAACCGACAATGCCTCAACTGGTACAAGAAACTAAGACAGCTACATCGACACAATCAGAAAATTCAACTATGACTGATGATCAGAGTAGTGAACTTGAAGTTCAGAAGACACCAAGGTATGTAAGATTAAATCATTTTGAAGATCAAATTATTGGAGATATGAACAAGGGAGTTATGACAAGAAGAAGACTAGAAAATGAAGAGGTATATATTATTTCTTAAATTGAACCAACATCTGTTATTGAATCTCGTAAGGATAAACATTGGTTAAAAGCTATGGAAGATGAATTAGATCAGATAGAGAAAAATGAGACTTGGTCTGTAGTTCTCCGGCCTAAAAATAAGAATGTTATTGGAACTAAATGGGTTTTTAGGAATAAACTGAATGAGGATGGTCAAGTTGTAAGAAACAAGGCTAGACTAGTTTTTAAAGGACATTCTCAAATGGAAGGAATTGATTATGGT
The DNA here is from genome assembly GCF_030272615.1 of Cryptomeria japonica. Taxonomy (NCBI): domain Eukaryota; kingdom Viridiplantae; phylum Streptophyta; class Pinopsida; order Cupressales; family Cupressaceae; genus Cryptomeria; species Cryptomeria japonica. The sequence goes on from NC_081405.1 coordinate 288,573,219, forward strand.
GAGACATTTGCACCTGTAGCTAGAATTGAAGCTGTTAGACTATTTCTTGCCTATGCAGCTTATAAGAACTATAAGGTTTATCAAATGGATGTTAAATGTGCATTTTTGAATGGTGAACTTGAGGAAGAAGTTTGCATTGAGCAACCTAATGGATTTTCATTGACAGATGAAAAAGATATGGTTTGCATATTGAAGAAAGCTTTATATGGTTTGAAACAGGCTCCTAGAGCTTGGTATGCAAGGTTGGATAAATATCTTTTGAAGCTTGGTTTTACTAAAGGCAGTGCTGATAGTATTTTATATTATAAGATCACTGACAATGATATTCTGATTATTGAAGTATTTGTTGATTATATAATTTTTGGAGTAGAAGATAAATTGTGCATGGAATTTTCTAACAATATGAAGAATGAATTTGAAATGTCCATGATTGGTGAGATGAAATTTTTCTTAGGTTTGCAGATTACTCAAACTGACAAAGGCATTTTTATCTGTCAAACTAAGTATCAAAGGGAATTGTTGAAGAAGTTTGGTATGGATAATTCCAAACTAGTAAGTACTCCTATGGTGACAAGTGAGAAATAATCTATCAAGGATACTTCTACACCCGTAAATCCGACAAGGTGGTGGTCTATTATATTTAACTCAGAATAGACTTTATATTATGAATGTAGTATGTATTGTTTCAAGATATCAAAGTAATCCTAAAGAAAATCATGAATGTGCAGTAAAGAGGATATCCTGGTATTTGCACGGAACAACATAATATGGTTTATGGTATTCTAAAAATGATGATTTCACTTTATGTGCATATACTAACTCAGATTGGGTAGGAGATATTGATAATAGGAAGAACACTTCTAGTGGAGCTTTCTTTCTTGGAAAGAAACTGGTTTCATGGATCAGCAAAAAATAGTCATGCATTTCTTTATCTACTGCAGAAGTTGAGTATGTTGCAGCAACAACTAATTGCACTCGTCTTGTGGATGAAGCAAATGTTGAAGGATATCAACGTAAATTGTAGTGAACCGGTAGTTATCTACTATAATAGCTCTGCAGCTATTGACATGTCTAAAAATCTAGTATTTCACTCTAAGCCTAAGCATATATCAATAAAGTATAACTTTTTGAAGGACAAGGTAGAAGCAAAGGAAGTCAAATTGGTTTATATGAACACTAAAGAACAGATTGCAGATATATTCACTAAGCCACTGTCTAAGGAATCATTTGAGTATCTGAGAGATAGGCTAGGGGTTTCTGCCCCTCCATCAGAGACTTGATTGATGCAGTTTGTCATCAGTTTGACATGCATTGTAAAAGACATTATTCATTTTGGCACTAATGAGTGGTGCTACTACTCAGGGGGAGTAGTCAACTTTGAGATTCAGAGGTTTACATTATTGCTTTCATATTTTTGTCAGAATTCTAGGATTGATGTCAAAAGGGGAGTGATAGTGATGTCAAAAATAAATTCAAAGATATCATTCACAGGGGGAGAGCTATTGATATTCAAGAGATTGTTGGTTGTCTTCCACAGGGGGAGACATGTTTGGAAATTCTTGGTACTTGGATGTTTTTCACATCTAGTGTTGACATCAATGCTAAAGGGGGATATTGTTGGCATTATGGATGAATTGATTATGTGTTGCATTGATGTTTTTTCATTGATGTCAACACTAGCTATTATGGTTGGTTACCGACATACAGGTTCTGGTTACCGATAGAAGATCTATTGTTACCGACAGAAGAGACTATCTATTGGACACTTCCAGCATGTTTGGATCTATGGAATATGTTTGGTTATATGGGGTACGTGTTTCTGGAGCATGTTTTGGTCAATTGGTATTGACTTGGTAATTGGATGCTATCATACACTCTTTTAAACCCTTACCGACATTGGTTTAAGGCTCTACCGATAGAGCTTTCTCTAAGGAATCTTAACAGGATGCATAATTGGTGTTGGTGCAACTTCTAGATGGATTTGAGGATGTTGAAGATGTTATTTGATCATGCTTCAACTGCTTAAAGACATTTCTTTGGCATGGTGGACCCTGAATAGGTCTGGTACCTATCTAGGTTATGGACCGGTATCATGCTAACGTTACTCTACACATTACCGGGATGTATCGAGATGTTTTATGGATTTGTTATTGTTGTTTTGGTCTTAAGCCAACATGGCATATCTTTGTAATATGGATTTATGTAATGATCTTATTGTAATATCTTTTAGGTGGCCGACCTAATTGGTTTAGGCCTTAGGGTTGCTATAAAATGATGTAAGATCTCATTGTATAGTGTCGTGGTCTTGGAATGTAATATCATATGCGAAGGAGATTTGGTCGATCATAGGTGATCGAATTGGGATTAAGGAAGAGGTCAAAGTCCTCTTGTATTGAGCTTAATTGGGACTGTAATTAGGCATGGTAGATGCTATCTCTGGCAGTTCACTCTATTGGATTGTTGTCCATTTATCCTGAGATGGTTGGTGCCTCTCTGTAGTCAGTGAGACTCTTTTGTAATGAGCAGTACGCTCTAGGCAGTGTGCCTTCCTGCATGTGCAGGCCCCTCATTGTAACACATACTTTTTGCAGAAGTATCATTTGACCGTGGGTGGGCTTCCCACCATGGTTTTTCCCTTTTCGAGTTTTCCACGTACAAATCATGGTGTTATGTTGTATGGTTGCTTTGCATTTATTGTCTATTTAATTGTTAAGTTGCATTGTTTATCAGTATCTGTTTATTCTTTACTGGTACTTACTCTAGTTAAAGGTTATTAAGTGGATTAAATGTTATAATTTGTTAACAACTGATTCACCCCCCCTCCTAGTTGTTCACTGGTTATCCTAACAGAAGTATAGTGTTGTCATTGATGCCAATAGAAACCAATAATGAAGTAGTAAAGAAATTGGTAATGAAGCAGTAAAGAAATCGGTAATGAAGCAGTAATGCAACTGATAATGAAGCAATGAAGATCAACCGATAACCCTAACCGATGAAGCTTGGATATCGGTTATGATGATCTATGACCGAATGATGATAGATGATGAAGATGCCACATAAGAATGTTGCACGTGATGAGTTTCGAAAAGGTTTTGGCATGTAAAGATAACCGTTTATCTTGGGAATGATCAAATACATAGTATGAAGTTACAAATGCTTGATGTGTTACAAGATTCAAAGTGCGGTGATCCAGAAGCAGTTGTGCATGCCTAGAAGAATGTGAAGCTGATCGCATGTAATCTAATGGTCAAGATTGAACCGATTTGTTTGTAGTCTCTATGAGAATTTTAGGGTTTGTGTTGTGTTACCGACCTAATGTATTTGTTTTTAAGGCTGATGGATTGTTTGAGAGAGTCATTGGAAAATTTGATTGTGTGAAAGAGATTGTTGCTAAACTAGGAGGTGTGTTTGCAGAATGATGTGAAGGCAGATAGAAACGGTAAAGGATTTGATTCAACAAGGAAGTGTTATTTCTAGATTGGTCAAAGAACCTGTTGTTCTACCATTACAACAGTAAAATCCCTTAACTGGGTAAGCTCTAACAGGCTTGTTGTTGAAATCCTCTAACCAAGTGATCCATTAGCTTGGATTTAAAATCCTCCACTAAGGTTACCTTTAACAGGGTCTTTGTAGTCAATCCCTTAACCAGGTGGTCCTTAATCGGATTTGTTCCAAATAGAACATTACTGTATAAGCTTCTAACCAGGTTTGGCTCCTAATAGGGCGAACTACAAAAGATTTCAAAATACTTGTGGGTATTCATCCCCACCGTGGTTTTTCTCATTTGGGTTTCCATGTGAAAAATCATTGTGTCAAGTGGTGAATGATTTTGTGGATGTGTTTTTGGTATGATTGATATGAATGACTGGTAAATCTGCATAGATATATTTAAATGATTGGAAATGATCTGAAATATGTTATTACTGGTATTAGTGAAGTGGTTTAAGGTTTTGGTCAAAGGATATTGAAGTTTCAGATTTGTTGCTTTATATCACTGAAGTTTTAGGTCAACTGGTAAGGTTTAACAGTGCATCTGCAAATTTGTTTTAAGTGTCGAAACCGGTAAACTTTGTGAGTTGATTCTAATTTGGAAATGAGTTTGGTGAAAATTTAGTTAATTTTCTATCTACTGATTCACCCCCTCCCCTTCTCAGTAGTTGACTGGATCTTTATAGTGTTATCATATTATCATTATCCGCACACAAAATGCATTTAACTATGATCAAAATACATAGATAATATTTTTTGAAAATAATGAAGTCAATCTTTCTTTTAAATCAATTACATCAATTATGACCAATCATTACGAAATTCATCATTCAAATTTAAACAAACACTTCAAATAAAGTCATTTAATTCATTCATATTTACAAGATGCAATCTATGAATTCTAATGTGGTGTGTGAGATTCCATCTCTTTACCGAAATCAAAAAGCTAATACAACTCTACCTGAACCATGTTCTTGCTTTCATCCACGTTCACCTGTTCCTGCATTCACTTGCACTCGATTTCTCATTAGCAATGACAATCCCCAATTTTATAATAAAGATAATCCAAATCATTCATTTGCATTTAAATTCCAAAAGAAAAACAATTTAAATCATTCAGTTGCATTTAAAATTCCATTTCTACTCCATCTAATTTCACTTTAAATTTCATTTCCATTTCAATTTCATTTCATAAGCGAAAAATAGACATCATTTTTCTAATTAAATAATTATAGATAAAAATGGTTCGTGACACTTTTTTTATAATTTTCTATTGAGTATTTTTTGTTTTATGATTTTTTGAAATGGTCACATCTTGAAAATCAGGTGCCTGATCGTGCACGAAGCATAACTTGCACCAAAATAATAAAAAATGTAATTTTTTTTAAGTGTAAAGAATCAAGTGCACTACAATAATACATATTTTTTTTTAATTTGGATAAGTAGATCAAAAGTTATTAAAAGAAATGGTACACATATGTCTCTGAGAACTATGGAGACACTGGTAAAAGAAATTCAAGATTAATATGTTAATGTTGTTCAAATTAAAAAATATATATATGGTTAGAAATCTCGAAAGATGGGTGAAATTATGGTGGCAATTTTAGAAATACCCACTTGATAACATGTAAACCTGGTGATGATGAAGTTAAGAAACCAGGCTGGAAGAAGAAAACACATAAAAGGAGGGAAAAAAGGCTCCCAAGCCTCAACCTTGTTATCCAAGCCTAAGTACAAGGTGAAACGTGTATGAGTTATTTAAATTAAAAATGTGTACGAGTATTTTAAAACAAAAACGTGATCGTGTTTTAAAAAATAAAAAACGCATGTGGGTTTTGTAAAATAAAAAACGCATGCGGGTTTTGTAAAATACAAAACGCATACGTGTTATGTTTTTCTTAAATAAAGTTAGATTAGTAACATGGACTTCTATGCAATTCATTTAGCATTCCATTAGTTTTTTTAGCGGGATATATAATCATAAAATTTAACATTTTATGTATAAGTACATTTTCTCTTTGTCTTTTATCTTTCTTATACTTTAAGTTATATTTTATGTATATATTGTTAGGATGTTTGAGAGTGGTTTCAGATCTCTAGAAGTCATAATGCAGATTTTAGATTTTAGGAGATCTTATAATTTTTCAGACTTGGTCAAATATAACAAGTGGGCTTGTATCATCATTCACTTGCTATCTCTTTATCTCACGGTCTTTGCCTCCCCTAAGCTCTAGATCTATCTATTTTCCTATCTCTCTCCTCCTCTCTTCACCTCTCTCTATCTCACTCTCTCCTCCCTCCCCAAGATTTAGATTTTATAATTTCTTAGACATAATCAAATTTTAGTAATCGCTAAGCTCTCTCTCTCTCTCTCTCTCTCTCTCTCTCTCTCTCTCACACACACACACACACACACACACACACACACACACACTCTTTATCTTCTTCCATCTCTAGACCAAGTTCTCTCTTCATATCACTCCCCCTCTCCCCTTCTCTCCCCCATCTCTCTATCTCACTCTCTCCTCTCCTCCAAAATTTCAACCTATCTCTCTCACTTTTCTTTATATCTCCTCTCTATTTTCTAAATACGTGACTCTCTCTCTCTCTCCATTTATGTTTATTGTATGGTGTCCTAAGGGTTCCTATGGGGTCCTAAGGGGTCATATGGCATCATTAGCAGTCATATGGGGTCCTAAGGGGACACACATGTGTTAAAAAACTATATGACCCCTTAGGACACCATATGACCCCTTAAAACATCATATTGTCTTAAGGGGTCATATAGTGTCCTAAGGGGACATATAGTGTCCCTCCCCTTAAGTCTTTTTAGGACCTTTCTCCCTTTGTCCACTTTTAGCCTTTTTAATACTCTCTCTCTTATGGTGTCCTAAGGGGTCATATGGTCTTCTAACACATGTGTGGCCCCTTAGGAACCTATATGACCCCTAACGACACCATATGACCCCTTAGGATGCCATATGACCTATTAAGACACCATATAACCCCTTTTAACATACTAGTATAAGACATGACCCCTTAGGATACTATATAAACCCTTTTAACATCCCAGTACATGGCATAATCCCTTAGGACACCATATGACCCTTTGCACAATATGATGTCCTAATGGGTCATATGGTGTCCTAGTGGGTAATATGGTGTTCTAGCACATGTGTCGTCCCTTAGAACCCCATATGACCCCTTAGGACAATATGATGGATTCTAATGGGTCATATGGTGTCCTAAGGGGTCATGTGGTGTTTTAACACATGTGTGGCCCCTTAGGACCCAACATGACATGTAACACCACCATATGACCCCTTAGGACACCATATGACCCCTTAGAACACCATATGACCCCTTTTAACATCCTAGTACATGACATGACCCCTTAGGACACCATATGACCCCTTAGGACAATATGATGTCCTAATGGGTCATATGATATCCTAAGGGGTCATATGGTGTTCTTGTTAGAATCTTTGATACTGGAGGAAAACTAAGAGGGGGGTGGGTGAATCAGTTTTCTACAAATTAAACAATTAATGCAAATTATAAACCATTTACCAGAGCACAATATAAACAACATAGTGAAAGATAAAGCATGAAAGCACATAAAACACAACACCAATATTTTGACGTGGAAAACCCGATAAAGGGAAAAAATATGGTGGGAAACCCTACCCACAATCAAATAATACATTTGCAACATTATGTAAAATAATTACAATGAGGATTGCACTTGCAATTAGGCCAACTGCCTAGAGCTCACTTCTCAACACAAAAGGGAAGTCTCACCAACTTACATAAACATTGGACTACAATCTAGAGAAAATGAACTATGAAAATAGCTTCTCCTAATGCTTGATACAGTTCCAGTTAAGCACAAATGTCTTTCCTTCAACTCTAAAACCTTCACAACCCTTCGATGAATGATATATATTTGTTTGCACAATTACCTCTCTCTAATAATGTAGACATAACCATCATACCCAGATTACATGAATAAGTCACCTATAAATACAGATCATCAACCTTGATAACAAGGTTGACTAAACACTAAACCCATAAACCATAATTATAAAAACTTCATCCCATGATCCATCAGACCAATATTATGATTTACATTACATAGCATGGACCTAATTCAATTTCCCAAACAATTATATCCATCAAAAATTTCGCTAAGACCTATATCAACACATTTCACCAATTGATAGAAACCCTCAGTGCAAATAACATAGAATAATCAACTAGATCCAAATAGGACCACCAAATCATCATGCCAGCCAATGCGAAGTAACAAAACAATTAGGAGATGATCAAGAACGTATTCAACACATTAAGAACCATTTCTATTAGCCGGACCAAAATCACTTAACCAAATCATCAAATATCACCAATCGGTAAAGCCAACCGGTACCAAGAAATATCAACTAGTAATCCAAAACATAAGCGATAGCTTCCGAAGCACAAAATTGTGAACCAACTAAATGTGAAAAGCATATAACCATCCAAAACCAAAACCAATGATCTGATCATACCAGATCAGAATCAGGTCAAAACCAAGTCCAACTGGAATAGGTCCAACCGGGATAACAGTAACCAACCGGGACAAAACCATATCCAACTAGAGCACAGTGTTGACATCAATGACAACACATAAGCGATTTCATCATATTGCCAATATTTCTAACACATGTGTGGCCCCTTAGGACCCCATATGACCCCTAACGACATCATATGACCCCTTAGGACACTATATGACCCATTAGAACATCATATGACCCCTTAGGACACTATATGCCCCCTTAGGAAACCATTTGACCCCTTAAGACAATATGATGTCCTAATGAGTCATATGGTACCCTAAAGGGTCAGTCCTAACACATGTGTTGCCCCTTAGGACCCCATATGACCCTTAACAACATCATATGACCCCTTAGGACAATATATGACCCCTTAGGACACCATGTGACCTCTTTTAAGATCCTAGTACATGACATGACCCCTTAAGACACCATATGACCCCTTAGGACAATATGATGGATCATAATAGGTCATATGGTGTCCTAAGGGGTAATATAGTGTTTTAACACATGTGGCTCTTTAGGACCCCATATGACCCCTAACGATGCCATATAACTCCTTAGGACACAATATGGCCCCTTAGAATACCATATAACCCCTTTTAACATCCTAGTACACTACATGACCCCTTAGGGCACCATATGACCCCTTAGGACAATATGATGTCCTAATGGGTCATATGGTGTCCTAAGGGGTCATATGTCATCTCTCTCTCTCTCTCTCTCTCTCTCTCTCTCTCTCCCCTCCCTTTGTCCCCTTTTAGCATTTTTAATACTCTCTCTCTTATGGTGTTCTAACACATGTGTGGCCCCTTAGGAACCCATATGACTCCTAATGACACCATATGACCCCTTAGGAAACCATATGACCCCTTTTAACATCCTAGTACACGACATGGCCCCTCAAGACACCATATTAACCCTTTTAACATCCTAGTACACGACATGACCCCTTAAGACACCATATAATCCCTTAGGATAATATGATGTCCTTATGGGTCATATGGTGTCCTAAGGGGTCATATGGGTTTCTAACACATGTGTTGCCCCTTAGGACCCCATATGACCCCTAACAACACCATATAATCCTTAGAACACCATATGACTCCTCAGGACACCATATGACCCATTTTAACATCCTAGTACATGACATGACTACTTAGGACACCACATGACACCTTAGTACAATATGATGGATCCTAATTGGTCATATGGTGTCCTAAGGGGTCATATGGTGTTCTAACATATGTGTGGACTCTCAAGAGCCCATATGACCCCTAATGACACCATAGGAGCCCTTAGGAAACCATGCGACCCCTTAGAACACCATATGACCCCTTTTAACATCCTACTACATGACATGACCCCTTAGGGCAATATGATGTCCTAACGGGTCATATGGTGTCCTAACGGGTCGTATGGTATTCTAATACATGTGTGCCCCCTTAGGACCCCATATGAACCCTAACAACACTATATGACCCCTTAGGACACTATATGACACCTCAGAACACCATATGACCCCTTAGGACACTATATGACCTTTCAGGACACCATATGACCCCTTAGGACACCATATGATGCTTTAGGATACCATATAACCCCTTAGGGAAATATGATGTCTTAATGGGTCATATGGTGTTCTAACACATGTGTAGCCCCTTAGGACCCCATCAAGACACTATATGACCCCTCAGAACACCATATGACCCCTTTTAACAACCTAGTACACAACATGACCGCTTAGGACACCATATGACCCCTTAGTACAATATGATGGATCCTAATGGGTCATATCATGTCGTAAGGGGTCATACAGTGTTATAACACATGTGTGGCCCCTTAGAAGCCCATATGACCCCTAATAACACCATGGGAGCCCTTAGGACACCATATGACCCCTTACGATAAATATGATGTCCTAATGGGTCATATGGTGTCCTAAGGGGTCATATGGTGTTCTAACACATGTGTGACCCCTTAGGACCCCATATTAACCCTAGCAACACCATATGACCCCTTAAGATACTATATGACCCCTAAGGACACCATATGACCCCTTAGGACACTATATGACCCTTTAGGACACCATATGACCCCATATTACTCCTAACGACACCATATGACCCCTTAGGACATTATATGACCCCTCAGAACACCATATGACCCCTTAGGACACTATATGACCCTTTAGGACACCATATGATCCCTTAGGACACTATATGACCCCTTAGGACACCATATGACCCCTTTTAGCATCTTAGTACATGACATGACCCCTTTTAACATCCTTGTGCACGTCATGACCCCTTCAGATACCATATGACCCTTTAGGACACCATATGATCCCTTAGGACAATATGATGTCTTAAGGGGTCATATAGTTTCCAAAGGTGTCATATGGTGTTCTAACACATGTATCCCCTTAGGGCCCCATATGACCCCTAATGACACCATATGACCCCTTAGGACCCCACATGACCCCTAACGACACCATATGACCCTTTTGGGCATCATATGACCCCTCAAGACACCATATGACTCCTTTTAACATCCTAGTACACGACATGACCCCTTAGGACACCATACGACCCCTTAGGACAATATGATATCCTAAGGGGTCATATGGTGACCTAACACATGTGTGGCCCCTTAGGACCCCATATGACCCCTAACGACACCATATGACCCCTTAGGACACCATATGATGTCCTAATGGGTCGTATGTTGTCTTAAGGGGTCGTATGGTGTTCTAACACATGTGTGGACCTTTATGAGCTCATATGACCCATGACGACACCACATGACACCTTACGACACCATATTACTCCTTAGGACACCATATGACCCCTTAGGACAATATGATGTCCTGAGGGGTCATATGGTGTCCAAATGGGTCATATGGTGTTCTAATAAATGTGTGGTTCCTTAGGACCTTATATGACCCCAAACAATATGATATGACCCCTTAGGACACCACATGACCCCTTAGGACACCATATGACCCCTTAGGACAATATTATGTCCTAAAGGGTCATATGGTATGTAAAGGGTTCATATGGTGTTCTAACACATGTGTAGCCCCTTAGGACCCCTCAAGACAACATATGATCCATAACGACACCATATTACATCTTAGGACACTATATGACCCCTCAAGACTATTGGCAATTGACACTCATTTGATTGGTTTCATATGTTGTCATTGATGGCAACATGTTCTGGCTTCATTCTTTGGTTTGGTACTTCACCGACATCGGTAGGTGTCTTCACCAGTAGGAAGGATTCTATGGGTATCGACATTGTATGCCAACATGATTTGCAGACCAGGCAAGGATAATAACTGGCAAACAAGGTACCATTATAGGAGGCTGACATCATTGGGAGATCCGGTAATCGAAAATTTATTTTTTTATTTATGTATATATGTAATGAGCTGACATGAATAATCATTTTGTATTATCTATGTAGGATGACATGAGTCATGAAGGAATGCAAGGGTATATAGGTCAGCTATTAGATCATTTTGTATGATTATATGATGTGATTATATTAGTAATGTGAAGATCATGTATATGAGATCATTTGTGTAAGAGATCAATATTTTGTAATGATCTGTAGATGATTTTGGATGCTCTCATAGAGAAAAGGTTATTCTGGTAAGGGTTTAGGGTTTGGAACTAAAGCAGTCAGAGCCTTAACCAGAACTCAATTAGGCATAGTAGATGCATTAAATGAGTTTAGTTTTATGTTTCATTATTCAAAGCGACTGTAGTCAGTGAGACTCCTTTGTGTTGAGCAGTGTGCTCTAGGCGGCAAGCCTTCCTGCATGTGCATGCCCCCATATTATGTAATATCTCTTCATATGGCCACTAAATTGATATTATGGGTCACAAATTCCACCATGGTTTTTCCTCTTTAAGGTTTTCCACGTATAAACTCTCTATGTTATGATGTTCATTTGTGTGATTGGTTCATTGATTGCTTTACTTCTTTCAATTATATATGTACTAGTTTATCGGTTGGTGAATGCATGTTATAATAAGGTTAAAAATGAACATTTAGACAGAACACTAATTCACCCCCCCTCTCAGTGTTCTTAGATTCCAACAATTGGTATCAGAGCCTTGTGCCTCAAAGGAAGTCTAACATCTTGAGGGAGCTCTTGAATACGGAATCCATGGAAATGAGTATGGAGAAGCAACTTGAGGTAGCACTTGAAGATTATGATACTGAAAGGATGAAGAACTTGAAGTTAAAAGATGAATTAAATTCTGCAAAGGAATTCATTCTGATCCTGCATGAGAGGTTTTCATCGGTTCAAGCTAGGAGAAAGGAATTCTGCAAAATCAGGATAATGTAGAGAAAAATGCCCTTAAAGAAAAATGTCAGAAGTTGAGTCAAGAGAATATTGTCATGAAGAATGAAATGCAAGCCCTAACTATGAAGATGTCAAAGGAGATTGAAGACCAGAAGATGAATGAAGAAAACCTTGGGAGATCTCTGAAAGACAGATCTGAAGAATGTATCCGGCTGGCTCATGAAAATGATGTGTTGAGAACAGAATTAGTACAATCCCAAAGAAATGAACAAGAACTTGAAAGACAAATGATAATCCTAAGAGATGATCTGACTAGTGCAAATGAGTACAAGGATAAATTCAAGGTTAGTTTAACACAATTTAATGAACTATTGGAAAGCCAAAGATAGAACAGAGATTCTAGAGGAGTCGGATTTGAACAAGGTCAAAGCTCCGGTACTACAAATGAAGATCAGAACAACCGAAACTAGAGGACACCGGTAAGGCAGCTCAATGCTTACAAATTCAATGGTAGATGCTTTGTTTGTAATAAATTTGGTCACATGGCTAGGTAATGTAGAAATAGAGCAAATCAAAACTATAACTCTACTTCCGGTCAATGTTCCAAATGCAATAAGTATGGTCATAAGATAGAAGATTGCAGAATGAATGTAAAATGTCATGCATGTGGAAAATTTGGACATATGGCTAATCAGTGCAGGTCAAGAAATTATCCCAGTTATAAAAAAGAAATTCAAAAGAACAATATTACATGTTATGCATGAAACAAGATTGGACACATAGCCAAGTTTTGTAGATGCAAAAATCCACCGGTTAGCAATGATGGATCAAATGATAAAGGGAAAGAAAAGATCAATGAAATCTGGCAAGATCATACCAAGAAATTGGTCAGGAAGTTAGATGATCAATCACCAAATAGAACTGCTTTGGTTACTCAACTGACAAAGCAGATTGCTCCTGCATCAGCCAGAATTTCATTCGGTAACTGAGGCAGATGCCTTAGGGGTAGGCAAATTTCATGAAAATATCGCATAAGCCCCGAGAAGGAGATCTGGAGGAAAGTTCCAGACATTGGAAAATGTTTATCAGACATGGAGATTTCCGACCGAGATCCAATATGTTCCATCGGAAGACATTTATATCAATGTCAAATTAGGGTTTATCAAAGGTTAAAGGTTGAATCCACTTCATTTTTTATCACCTTGCATTCATAGCAATTAAGAGCGATACAGAGCGATTCTAAGGCGATTCAAAGCGACCATAAATCTTTATCAGCGATTCCACTAGTACTCGAAAGAATTCTATAGGGTTATTCACTGACAACCATTTCTCAGGTATTTATCATAATCATCTCTCATAATGGAAGTTGGATCATCCTCTTCTCCTACTTTCATTGCAAATACAACTGTTATCGAGATTAAGGATCATCCCAAGCCAATTTTGAAGCCATGCCCACATATTTCCACCTTGGATGATTCGGTTGGTTCATTTTCATGTGTCTTGGAAGGATTTGTTTATGTGGAAGACATCAGAGCATATATTCATTGCCACATTGAGGATCTGGGTACCCGTGACATCAAGAATATGTACATGAATGAGTTGATGGGTGACTCGGGTAAGATCAAACCCGAATATAAGTACATTGAAGGTCTAGGGTTTACAAACATCCTTGATATCCCTGCATTTAAAGATGAGATCATCTGATATATACTGAGCACAGTTCATGGAGAGTTTATTTGGTTGGATAGGCCATATAAGATCACAAAGGAGGCCATTAAGGCCTCATCGGTTTGCCACACATTGGTCAGTGTTCGGAGAAAAATATTTCAAATGATTAAGTAAACAAACTCACCAGCGCAACTTCGGATCGATTATCGATGAGGGTTAGCACCATCACTAATCGCAGCATTAGATTTGGCAACATGATCATTGGGTATAAGGTAACTCAATCCAACCATCTCAATTCTGCTTCTAGCTCCTGCATATATGCCGCACATAAAATTATGAAGGAAAATGAGAAAATAGATCTCTATGGATGGATGAAATATGAGTTGATCATTAACCTTGGAAAGATTAAAGGAGAGAAAAAGGGGGTATTATGGTATGGGAATCTCATTGTCAGCTTAATGCTATTTTTCCTTAATGAAACTCTTAGTTTTGGAAAGAGAGTGGGCATTTGATATCCCAGTAGGTAGAAAATTGAAGCAATCCATTGCTAGCTTGGGAATCCTATGAGATGATAAGGTTTGGGGTTATTTCAAGGCATTTTAGAAAGCAATGAAATCTAGAGAGAGGGTTCCCAAATACATTGTTGACAAAAACTCAACCAAGATCTTCTTTATGGTAAAAAAGGATGAAACCTTAATGGAAGTAGTTAAACCCTGAAAGATATGGATATAGGAGATGGGGTATGAGGTTGATGTTGTGATTTTGGATGCTTATGCTAAAATGTTGATTGATGCTCCAATTGATGATGTTGAAAAGTCTTTTGGTATTACAAATCAAAAGAAGCAAGGGGTTCAAACTGAATTCAATCAGAAGAAGAGGGAGAAATAGCAAGGTAAGGCTAGCAAATTTGTTGAAAAAGTATCCCAAGACATCAAGGCCTTAATGGAAGTTGTTCTGGCAAAAGGAAGGAAGATGAAAGAGTCTGAAATCTTCATTGAGCCTATTCCATCAAACTCTGGAACTGAAGATGACACTCCTCTAGCATTCAAGAGGGTATTAAGAAAAAAAGGTGAGGAGCCTAAGGAGGAGGCAAGGAAGCAACCGATAAGAAAGGTCACAATCAAGGTACCGACCAACAAACCTGCAAAGAAAAGAGCTCCAAAGGAAACATCTCTTACACCTTCTGCACCATCCGGTACTAGAAGAAGAAAGAAGAAGGAAGACATAGACCTTGCTATTGTAATCAATAACGCTATTGTAATCAATAACGTATTTGTAATCCCTCCTAAGACTTCTATAGAACCAATAGTTGAAATCACCAAGAATGGAGTTTTGAAAAATATGCAATACTATTATGAACATTTAGATGATGATGGGTAGATAGAAATTGAGGAAGCAGTCTTGTTACACCTAGATATATTTAAGAAGGCTTTGTTAGAAATTGAAAAGCAAATACTGACACAATTGTATAATAATCTAGATGCTAGGAGATTATCCACTATAGAGGAGGACCAACACATAAAAATTCAAGAGTTATTAACTACTTATGGTTCAATTACTCCAAATGAGCTGGATATGACCCTTGAAGTTGCAAACAAAATAATTTTTTGTAGCAAGCACATGATAATTAGCCTTATGGCACGAAGGGTTAATGAAATAATCAATGAAACTCACAAGGCATGGGTAAAATTATTTGTTGACAACCCTAGTTTCTTCTCTTCACCGAAAGCTAATCCTAAGACTGACACTGCTGACATCGTGGGTGAAGGGAAAGGCAAAGGTGTAGTGGGTGACCCGCCAACAATTTTGAAATATGCTAAGGAATTGGTTGGAGAGTCCCTGGTAGAACCAAATGTATAGGACAAAGAGGAGATACTGGAAAAAGTAGATAATGTACATATATCGACAGATACACAAAATATATAGATTGTGGATATAGTTAATGTGGAACCGATAGTAACAGATACTGCACCAAGTGGCGAAGCCACTGGTGCAAAAGAGGATGTTATTAAAGAAAATAAACCATCAGATAGAAAGGGAGAGGAATCTGGTAGGGAACCAGTAGCCAGCACACCTTTGTTGTCAATTGACACCTCCCAGGTAGAGCAGAAGAGCATAACTAATATGAGCTCTACTAAGCTCATGATGATAGCTACTCAAAAGATGATGAAGGAAGGGTCAGTGGACAAGGGGATAATTGATCAGTCAATTCCAATTTTGCACAAACCTATCCCAAAGTGCCAGTTTGACAAAGGAGCAAGCCCACTCGACAAGCTCAAAATAAATACTAAGCACATCTCTAAGGATTTCCAATCATTATAGTTAATGTCTAAACGACAAGCATTGGAAAGATTCACTCAAGCTAAGAAAGCCACTTTTGATCATTTGATTGAATCATAAAAGAAATAGATTACTAACAAACTGAAGCTAATTGATAATGCTTTAAGACAATGTACAAATATATACAGAGTATGTTGTAACACTGAATTACTAAATGCAGATATAGATAAAGGCATTAAAGATTCTCAGGATAAAGTTGCAAGTATAGTAAATTCTTTTGATGGTTCCAATTCTTTGACTACATCTATTGATGGGCAGATTTTATTGTTAGAGGCTCAAATTTCAGTTCTTGAAAGGGATAGAGACAAAATCATTAGGAGAGCCTAAGGGCTCAGAGGATTGGTGAGTCCCTAGTTGGACTCCTTGAGTGTACATAAAAAGGAATGCATAGATATGATTGGAAAGCCCACACCGATAGAGCTTAAGGAGAAAGAGTCCAATGCTCATATGCTTAATGAAATTGTATCAGTATCCGACACATTCAAATTTGGCTGGGACAGTTATCTATAGCTTTTTGAGAAAGCCTATCCAAAAATTTTCAAGTATATTCAGCTCCGATAAGGTGTTTTGGGACACATTCTTTGTACAAAATTTAATTCTTTATCCCAAATTTTGGTGCTTTTTGGCATTGATGTCAAAGCGGGAGGAGTATAGGTGAAAAATAAATCCTTGAAATCATATGGATTGGTGCAGAGTAGTAAGAGGTATGGTGGTATAAGAAAATGCCCAAATAGTTATATATGACTTTGTAAAATATAAGGGGAATACAAGGTAGGAAATGATAGATCCCCTTAAGCCTACAAACACCCTAAATGGCTCAAATGGACCAAATATGGATCAAGACTTCACCTAAGGAAAATGATGACTTAGAATATTTTCTTAGGTCTAATATAAAAGGATTCAACTAGTTTTAGTCTTCTATTCAATACCCAAATGCTCAAACTCCAAATTTTCTCCTTCTAGGCATAAAATCCCAGCTAGTGCAGCAGCGAGAGAAATTTAATGATAACTCCAAAAACTTCCAAAACACCAGACAAATAAAATGTATATTTGGATACCCTTTTGGTTTTTATATAACATACTCAAAGCATTTAGCAAGCTGTTTTGGAATGTATCTGTTGTTTTTAGACTGTCCTTCATTTTCAAACAACTAGAATGGTGAATTAACAGAGCAACTACAAGAAATATTACTGCTGGGTACTTCTAACCTCAAAATAGTCTTAGTAGATGATTAATTATGAAGGAATCCAGAATCAATTTCAGTTTGTGAGGCCTCTAAACCCAAAAGCCCCAATTTTTCATCAAAAAGCCCTAAAATCAAGGGTTTCTCCAATCTCACACTTCCACACACTTCTAGAATCAATTGGCTATTGTTTCACCTTTAGATAGCCAACATACAACTATAAAAATCATAAAATGTACCCCTCCAATGGGTAGATCTCTCCAACCCTCACCCTACCTAGCCTCTTCACTAGGCTTTCCAAGCAAACAATGGTGATCACCTCTCTTAAACCCTGTTATATGCACATTAGTTGTTAGGAAATATTGTACATGTCATTTTATAGCTAGTCCATGAGAATCCAAGTCATATCATTCATGGAATGACCATAATATTAAAATTTGTCAAAACTGTTAAGAAAAAAGTGACAAAATTCTGGGACAGTTAGCAATAAACTAATTTTATAATCTAGTAGTGACTTCAAAGAATTCATAGAGGTATTCAATGTTGAAATAAATTCACTATAAATGTATCATATGAATTATACCAAATAAAACCCTCACAAGTTCATAAAAAATCAGGAAATGGCTTCAAAATCTGAGCTTTATTACTCTTCCAGATGTTGTCCGTACACCAGGCCTTCACCATTTCGTACAATGCATTAAAATGAATTTATAAACCTTCCTCTATGACTTTTCAACCAACTTATGGTTGGTTACATTGTTTATTTAACACAAAAACAATTAAAACTTGCTTTTCCCTCCTAATTCTTCCTAACCGTTGCCTTTTTGAAATTTTGAATTTGCACTTTGGAAAATGCATTACAACTTTTTGAATAAAACCTACAATTATTGGATTTTCATCCTTATTGGAATATTTGATGATTCTAAACCCTCCTAAATCCATTTTTGGGTGTTTTGACCCAATATCCAACATTTTACAACTTTCAGGACAATTTGACAACTTTTTGCATTTTTTTAGTTTCAAAATCCATTATTGGCTTTAGGATCTCATAATTGATTTTATTGAATTTGTTTGATGTTGGACACTCCTCCTTGGTCTCAAAGGTCTTCAATATTGAATTTGTTTGCCTTGGTGCACCTACACCATACTCCCCATGAATGAAAGTCTTTTTGTCCCAAGAAGTCATCCATGCCTCGCCTTTATGTTTGCTTGCTTGCATCTGATTCTTAGGAACTAGATAGTCCCTAAATGTGACTTGTTTCCTCCTATGGGTACCTGCATTCATACACCAATCATTAGAAATAAAAATTTTATAATTTGGCTGCCCCAAACTAATGGTACTCATGGCTGATATTTGCTTCATGGCTGCCCCTTTTCCTCTATCTTGAGGTATCTGCATTTTCTCCAACTTGTTGTCCTTCCTTTGTCCAATGATAGGACACTTGGCTGTATGAACTTGTACATGATCAAGATTCCAAAGTCCTTTATGAAATGGACTATCATAGTGCTCCAAATCTGCACTTTTCTTACCCTACTCTTTGATTGAAAACTCATTACCAAAACACATTACAGTGTTGTCTCTTTCCTTCCCCATCAATGGGCTCAATTTGTACTTCCTTCCACCCTTATTAACTACATAGGTGTTTTGATACCCATCATGTATAATTCTTCTAGACTATTGCCAAGGTCTGCCCAAAATCAAATGACCACAACTCATATCCATTACATCACACAAAATACTATCATCATATTGACCAATGGAGAAATTAATGACTACTTGATCCTTTACCAACATATTCTGACCTTCACTGACCCATGTAGAAAAATGTGGATTAGAATGTGCAAGGGTTTGTAAATTTAACTTTTTGACTACTTCATAAGCAACCAAATTGTGACAAGCCCCTGAATCAACAATCAAATTGCATACCTTGCCAGGGATCTTACAATTTGTCCTGAAGATCCTTTCTTGCTGTTATAGTTGTACTTTCCCCATGAGTAACAACTCTCCTTCCTCTAGCTAAGAATTTGGTAATCATTGAAGACGAACCAACTTATAGCTCCACTCATCAAATTTCCAGGAAAAGGACAAGGCAGAATGCTACTGAGATGGAGACCAAATCAAAAGATATCCAGCTGAGACAGGAGAGCAATGATCTAAGGGAAGCGACCAAGGTGATGATGCTTTTGGTTCAGAATGCTGAGGTGTCTATAAAAGTATTCAATTGATATGTAATGCTGGGTTTGGGAGGCCAATTTCTTGTTGGCTCCTTGTTGTCTTTTTGTCCTAGTTGCTGGTTTTTGTGCTGGCCTTTTGCAGTTGTTTTGTCTTGTTTCTTTATTGCCTATCTTTCATAATGTAAGCGGGTTTTGGGTCCCTTAAAACCTATTTTTGCTTAATCAAAAACAACTCTCCTTCCTCTGGTGGTATCATGAATTCTTCTTCTTATTCTTCCTTTTTGTCTTCTTGTGTCAAATTAACCCTCCTTTCCTTCTTATCCTCATTCCATTTAGGACATTTGAATGATGGGTGCCCTGGTTCATTACAATTGTAGCATCTAAATGTGCCTCTTCCTTGACCAAATCCTCTTCCTCCTCTCTGATTGTATCCACCCCTTGATTCTAAAAATGATTCCTTGCCTTTGTCATCATTGCTTTGTCCTTGACCTCTTCCACTTTTTCCTCTATTTGAGTTACCTCCTCTTCCTGACCTTTCTTGTCTCCTGTTCACCTTTTCTTCTGCTCTAATAGCCAATTGAAAACATTCACCAATGGTCCTTAGCACTTGTAGACCAATCTCATCTTGCAAATGATACTTCAAGCCATTGACATATCTGGCTACCTTCCCATCTTCTTCCTCATATCCTCCTCTAATACTCAATTTATGAAATTGTTCAGTATAAGACATTACATCCATGTCTTTTTGTTTCAAATTTTGTCTCATCCTCTTCACATGTATGCTATAATCTGAAGACAAGAATTGTTCTTTGATCAGATTCTTCATCCTTGCCCATTGTGTGATTCTTGTTAAACCCCTATACATTCTATCATTTTGTAAACTTGTCCACCAAGTCAAAGCAATACTTCTGAGTTTTTTTTTTGCAAACCTTACCCTTTTATCATCCTCCATCTCTTCATACTCAAAGTAGTTCTCCAAGGCATCAAGCCAACCCAACACTTCCTCACTATCCGTCTTTCCCTGATAGATAGGTACATCCACATGTCCTTTCCCTACATTGTTTTGTACTGCCTTCAAAATTCTAACCAACCTCCTCTCCTTAGGGTCCACTTCATCTTCAACCCTCCTACACTCTAGTCTTTCTGGTTGCTCTTCTCCATCATCTCCATTTTGTTCTTCCCAATTAGGTTCTTCCCTCCTATTGTCCATTATTTCTTTCTCATATTGTTCTATCCTTTCTTGCATACTCTCTTTCTCTCTTCTCCATTCTCTTTCCTCCCTTGCCTTGCTCTATTCTCTTTCTCTTCTTTCCCTCTCCAAGGTTTCTTTCAACTCTTCAATTTCGTTAACCAACTGGTTCTCAGGTGCCATCACTCCTTCCTACTTCCTACCCAGACCTTTCTTGCTCTGATACCACTTTGGTGCAGAGTAGGCAGAGTTATAGTGGTATAAGACAATGCCCAAATAGGTATATATGACTTTGTAAAATATAAGGGGAATACAAGGTAGGAAATGATAGATCCCCTTAAGCCTACAAACACCCTAAATGGCTCAAATGGACCAAATATGGATCAAGACTTCACCTAAGGAAAATGATGACTTAGAATATGTTCTTAGGTCTAATATAAAAGGATTCAACTAGTTTTATTCTTCTATTCAATACCCAAATGCTCAAACTCCAAATTTTCTCCTTCTAGGCCTAGAATCCCAACTAGTGCACCAGCGAGAGAAATTTACTGATAACTCTAAAAACTTCCAAAACACCAAACAAATAAAATAGATATTTGGATACCCTTTTGGTTTTTATATAACATACTCAAAGCATTTAGCAAGCTGTTTTGGAATGTATCTGTTGTTTTTAGACTGTCCTTCATTTTCAAACAACTAGAATGGTGAATTAACAAAGCAACTACAAGAAATATTACTGACAGGTACTTCTAACCTCAAAAAAGTCCTAGTACATGATAAATTATGAAGGAATCCAAAATCAATTTCTGTTTGTGAGGCCTCTAACCCCAAAAGCCCCAAATTTTCATCAAAAAGCCCTAAAATCAAGGGTTTCTCCAATCTCACACTTCCACACACTTTTGGAATTGATTGGCTATTGTTTCACCTTTATATAGCCAACATTAAACTATACAAATCATAAAATATACCCCTCCAATGGGTAGATCTCTCCAACCCTCACCCTACCTAGCCTCTTCACTAGGCTTTCCAAGCAAACAATGGTGATCACCTCTCTTAAACCCTGTTATATGCACATTAGTTGTTAGGAAATATTTTACATGTCATTTTATATCCACTCCATG
This sequence comes from Cryptomeria japonica, assembly GCF_030272615.1. Classification (NCBI taxonomy): domain Eukaryota; kingdom Viridiplantae; phylum Streptophyta; class Pinopsida; order Cupressales; family Cupressaceae; genus Cryptomeria; species Cryptomeria japonica. The sequence continues at coordinate 288,595,297 of NC_081405.1, forward strand.
AGAATCAGAGTCATATCATTTATGGAATGACCATAATATTAAAATTTGTCAAAACTGTTAAGGAAAAACTGACAAAATTCTGGGACAGTCAACAATAAACCAATTTTATAATCTAGTAGTGACTTCAAAGAATTCATAGAGGTATTCAATGTTGAAATAAATTCACTACAAATGTATCATATGAATTATACCAAATAAAACCCTCACATAAAAAATCAGGAAATGGCTTCAAAATCTGAGTTTTATTACTCTTCCAGATGTTGTTCGTACACCAGGCCTTCACCATATCGTACAATGCATTAAAATGACTTTATAAAACTTCCTCTATGATTTTTCAACCAACTTATGGTTTGTTACATTGTTTATTTAACACAAAAACAATTAAAACTTGCTTTTCCCTCCTAATTCTTCGTAACCGTTGCCTTTTTGAAATTTTGAATTTGCACTTTGGAAAATGCATTACAACTTTTTCAATAAAATCTACAATTATTGGATTTTAATTCTTATTGGCATATTTGATGATTCTAAACCCTCCAAATACATTTTTGGGTGTTTTGACCCAATATCCAACATTTTACAACTTTCAGGACAATTTGACAACTTTTTGCATTTTTTTAGTTTCAAAATCCATTATTGGCTTTAGGATCTCATAATTGATTTTATTGAATTTGTTTGATGTTGGACACTCCTCCTTGGTCTCAAAGGTCTTCAATATTGAATTTGTTTGCCTTGGTGCACCTACACCATGGATTATTTGTATAGATCATGATTATAGATGACATATTCAGCTCAGGGGGAGTAGTCTCAGGGTGAATCCGATAGATGGAAACCATTATCATTTTTCACATGAGTAATGCCATCAATGTCAAAGGGGGATGTTGTTGGCAATTGACACTCATTTGATTGGTTTCATATGATGTCATTGATGGCAACATGTTCTGGCTTCATTCTTTGGTTTGGTACTTCACCGTCAAACACTTCACCGGTAGGAAGGATTCTATGGGTACCGACATAGGTATCTTCACCGTAGGAAGGATTATATGGGTACCAACATTGTAGGCTGACATGATTTGTAGATTAGGAAAGGATAATAACCAGAAAAAAAGATATCGGCATAGGAGTCTGACATCATTGGGAGATCCAGCAATCAGAAATTTATTTTTTTATTTATGTATATATGTAATGAGACGACATAAATAATCATTTTGTATTGTCTATCTAAGCTGATATGAGTCATGAAGGACTGTAAGGGTATATAGGTCAGTTATTAGATCATTTTGTATGATGATGTGATATGATTAGATCAGTAATGCAAAGATCTTGTATATGAGGTCATGTGTGTAAGAGATCAATATTTTGTAATGATTTGTAGATGATTTTGGATGCGCTCATAGAGCGAAGGTTATTTCGGTAAGGGTTTAGGGTTTAGAACCAGAACAGTCAGAGCTTGAACCGGAACTGGATCAGGCATATCAAATGCATTAAATGAGTTTAGTTTTATGTTTCATTATTCAAAGTGACTGTAGTAAGTGAGACTCCTTTGTGTTGAGTAGTGTGCTCTAGGCGGTAAGCCTTCCTGCATGTGCAGGCCCCCATATTATGTAATATCTCTTCATATGGTCAGTGAATTGATATTGTGGGTCACAAATCCCACTGTGGTTTTTCCTCTTTAAGGTTTTCCACATATAAACTCTCTGTGTTATGGTGTTCATTTGTGTGATTGGTTCACTGATTGCTTTACTTCTTTCAATTATATATGTACCGGTTGGTGAATGCAAGTAATAATAAGGTTAAAACTGAACATTCTGGCAAAACACTAATTCACCCCCCCCTCTTAGTGTTCTTGGATTCCAACAAAGACACCATATAACCCATTAGGACATCATATGGTATCCTAAGGGGTCATAAAGTGTCCTAAGGGGTCATATAGTGTCGTTAGGGGTCATATGGGGTCCTAAGCGGCCACACGTGTTAGAACACCACATGACCCCTTAGCAGAGTTTACTTTAGTGGTGAATATTCACCAATGGCAAATTTTTCATGTCGGCCATGTTGGAAATGGTGAATATTTTGTACCATTTGGGGGTGGCAATGTCGCCAGAACATTATCAATTTCCGTCATAATCACGGCCCGATCGCCATATGTTTTATGCAAATAAATGTTTCTATGCGATGATTTTACCAATATAATATATGGTGGACACACGATAAATTTAATTGTTTCGCCTACACTCTCCAAGGTTGCCTTAATAGATGACCTTAATTCGCCTATAGGCATGCAAAGATTTGTTAGCCAGGGGGACCCAATTCGCCCGACATCTTGCCGACGCGTGTCTCCATTCACCCCAACTTTCACCAACTATATTGTATTCACCTATTATTTGGACAACCTATAATTGCCTCAAAAATTACAGAAGTCACATTTGGACGACCTATAATCACCTCAAAAATTACATAAGACATGTTATAGTTATGCGGGATTCGCCAAATATTTGTATACCATATAAAATTCTAGCGGAATTCGCCATATAAGGATTGGTATAAATACATGCAAAGATTAGATCTATCTCAATATCTCAACACAATCTAGTGGATTCTAGGCTCTGATTTCTAATCAATAGCGAAGTTTCAGACCAAGGAAACTCATTGTTGTTGAGTCGTTGACTATATTGGCAACTGTTAGTGACCTAAAGCCTAAAGGTGAGCGATCATATTTTTGAAGTGGTATATTATACATTATATCCTATTATTGCTTCTTCAGCAAATTGATATTTTTTTGGCAGCCTTTATTTCATTGGAGATGTCGAACAGGAAGAAGGGTAGGAAACCTGCAAGTGGGGAAGGCCAGGAGAGGCCAACAAAAAGCAAAACGTTGTCTTCGTACTTTGGCATTGGATGTGAAAATCAGGAAGGTACATCATCACAAGTACAAGTACAAAATTCACCACCTGCACCGCATGTTGAAGATGGTGGCGAACCTGATATCTCAGATCAGGATGATCTTGAAGAAGATTATCTGGTAGATACCCAAGTTAGCCAGAATGATATAATCAACTTGGGTGATAATGCCATTGATGATAATGCATAGCAGGGGAAAAGAATAGCCATATCAAAAAAGGGTGAACTACAATCAAAAAAGGATCAGGAGTGGGATATGTTAGTGAGGAATTTTCAAATTAATTGGGCATCAAAGTATCCATTCATTGAACCAGTCGAGAATCCAATTGAAGGCGAGCCTCCAATAAAATGCAGGTGTAAGATTTGCACTTGGAAACATAACAAGGAAATTAGGTTGCAACTAAAATTTGACACCATAGAAAAGCATATGGGTAGAGTTTATGAAAAAAAAATGATAGACGGGGTTGAAAAATCAGTGATAAGATGGAAAACAAAGGATGAATGTAAGCATGTGAGGAATGCCAAAGAGTATTATTTTCATGAGAAATTACAAATGAAGCCTACTGAAGTTAAAGGTTCTATTGAAGTTGTTTTTGGAAAAGCAATGCAAATAGAACAACTGGGAAAAGTTGTTCAATTAAGCGTTGTTTTTCATATTTTGAGCAGAGGGCGTGCTATGATAGATTTCCCATCAATTAGTGGTTTATTACACTTTTTGAAAGTTCCTAACTATCCTAATAGACACTGGTCAGTAAATAGTGGATGGGAATGGGCAAGTTGTCTTGTTGAGGTTGAAAAAGAAGATGTACAGGAAAAAATAAGAGAGTCAAACTTCATTGCATTTTCTTTAGATGAAGTTACCACAGTAGACAATACTTCGTGGGTATGCATGCATGTTTATACTGTAGAGAATCATACCCGCCAACCTCATCTACTATCTGTTGCTAAAATGAAGGAGAGTGCAACAACAGAAAATTTATTTCAACTAGTAAAGAGAAGTTTAATTGAATATGGAGGTATGGATTGTTTATGGTGAAAATGGATACAATAATAACAATATTGAAAGGCTAAATGAATTCAACCACAAAATCCTAGCCTAAAAATCAACAAAGATCCACCATAACATATGAAGATTACCTAAGACAATGCAAATCAAATGAAATCACAAAGATTATACCATCACATGTCCAATAGGGTTTGGATCTCCATTCTTCCTATCTCCATTGATCTTGCTTGATATATATTTGCTCTCAGATTTTTATATGCACAAGAGCTCAACAAAGAACGGAATGTGGTTGCAAGTAGGATCGTAGTGTAGTCGAGTCCTCCAAATTGTCGATTAGGCTGAGTGATTAGGGTTTGATAATGAAGAAGGCATCTCCTTAAATAGAAGACACAATATGAAATGGAGGGATAAGATTGAGAGGTGTAAAAAGGAGGTCGGCTAGGATTAGAGGGTAGGTAAAGGAAATAATAAAATAATGAAAGGGGTAGGTAGTGTATGAATTAAGAGATGAATGACATGTGTCATGGGTAGAAAAAGCTAATGAATTAATTAAATAAATAAAGATTTATTTAATAAATAGAAGAAGTAGGATAATTAAATAAATAAAAATATTTATTTAATTTAGGAAAAGGATAATTTAAATAAATAAATGTATTTATTTAAATGAGAAATAAGGCTAGAAGAGGATAAATGAATTAATTAAATAAATAAAGATTTATTTAATTAATAGAAGAATTAGGCTTAGATAATTAAATAAATAAAATATTTATTTAATTAGACATGACAATTTTAGGTGTCTACATTTTGCCCCTCTTTGAGACAATGCAGCTTGTCGCGTTGTTTCAAAGAAGATAAGATGAACTGATACAGAGTTGCCCCAGAATGGGAATGATATGCCCCCTCGAGAGATTGGATGAAAGTGTCTGAAAAGATTGCAGACAATCTCTCGATAAGAAAGAGAGGCTAGAATGGACTGACCGGATAAAGTGACAAAGTCACGGGATAAAGAAGACTGACTCGGGAAACGAAGGCTAGGGGTAGTCTATAAGATAGACCACGGGGGAAAATACATCCTCATTGTCATCTACACATCCACGAGAGCACATTGCAGAGTGAAAATAGAGCAGGAGCAGTCAGCAGCGATGGCTTTCGTGCATAGATTCGACCGTGTTCGCCGATTCCAGAGGCCAGTAGAGGTAGGAGAGCTAGTGAGTACCACAAAACCTCCTCGTACTTTGATGCATTTATTGTTGTCATTAATGCATACTAGGTAATGTAATAAATGCACGTTTATGTCAGGAAAGCGCGTTTGCATTTGAAAAGTATGAATTTGCATCTTCTAGGTCAAATCGGCAGTCTTGTGATGAACATACGTTGTCGATTGGATAAGCTGCTGAGAGGATACACTCAAGCAGGTCCTCTAGGAAGACTAAGATAGATCAAGGCACTTTGTGATGAACAGTGAGTACCAAGATAAAGTACTTTGTGATGAACAGGGAGTACTAAAATATGAGCAGCACTTTGTGATGAACAGGGAGTGCAAATGTGAGTAACACTTTGTGATGAACAGGGAGTGTCACACACGTAGTACTTTGTGATGAACAGGGAGTGTCACACACGTAGTACTTTGTGATGAACAGGGAGTACCACTAGGATAATCAGCAACACTTTGTGATGAACAGTGAGTGTCACTAGGGTAGATAGCCATATGCATTTAGATAGCGAGTAGCATTTTGTGATAAACAGTGAATGCCACTATAACTGACATGATTGAGTTGCTTGACTGCAGGAGTATTTGCCGATGCTAGAGTCAGGGGAGAGATTATCGTCGACACAGAGATTGCGACCTGAGTTGTCGCTCAAGGACAGAACTGCGATTGAGGCTATGGGATTGAGATACATTCTGTATGTGCCTGAGTTTTGGGCAAACATGGGTTTGCTGACTGCGCTGGCTGAGAGATGGCATTCAGAGACATGCACATTTCATTTGCCGATGGGTGAGATGACAGTCACCCTTGAGGATGTCTATAGGATTCTGCGGATACCGATTGATGGAGAGTTGATTCCGTATGATCGAGACGGAGACAGGGATGCCCTTAGACGAGTGTTCTAGGATTCAAGACTGGAGATGAGGGTGGGACATGTGGCATGGGATACCATGAAATGGATAGGATTAGCACTACCAATAGTGTTGGCAGAAGTGATCAGTGAGTTCCTCTGTATCAGTTTTGTACCATTTTGTATAATGATGTAGACACCTACGGGTGATTGTAGCCATATGATTTTGACATCATTGTATCATGACACTTTATATATATATATGAGATGATGCATCTTTGCGGTAGCTATATGCATGTGTACCTATGTGATGAGATGTTCTTATGTGATGCTTATGATATGGATGCAAATATGTATATGATGCAATGCAATATTTTGTTTTTTTTGTTTTTTTATGTTTTATATGTGTATGCATGATGCAAATGTGAATGTATGTAATGCAGATGAATATGATAATGCAGATGTAAATTGTGCTAACAAGTGTTGTGTGTAGGATGTGATGCAGTTGTGATATCTATATGTATGTATGAAATACTTATATGTGGTAATGTAGGTGCAGCTACATGAAATGCAAATGTTTTTGGTGTGTCATTATACTCAATCATGTGATAGCAGGCTACGCAGACTCGAGAAGGATGATGGAAGTCAATCAAGAAAGGGGGATGAAAGATAGAAGATATGAACGTGAAAGAGCTTCTTGTGCGTTATCATCATTGAGCTTTATTATGGCAAGTAGGTTATGACAATCGAGGCATATGTTTGACCCAGAAAGTCATTGTACCTGTTTGCATGGAGATAAGACAGTCACAAACAAGGAATGCCCCAGTTCATACTAGACTCACAGTGTCCTCATATCCTTGGACAAGTCATAGCATTACTAAGAGACAATCCCCAGACAACAAATACAAATAGGTGACGATACCCCATCCTCGCCTTTCTAGTCAAAGACATCCTGGAGATAGAATCTCTAGTCAGAGACATCCCGGAAAAGCTAAAAGACATGTCACCAAAAAGATAAAATCAAAAGAAAACCAAGACTCGATACCAACATCCACTGTAGTCCTCAAGTTTAGTGTCTCTTGTCACTTGTATAAGTCTTATTTGATTGTGGTCACAATGTTCACTTTCACAAAAAGGATAGATAGCACTGAACCATATGTTGTCTGAGTCTGTTGAAAGATTTGATTTGTTGAAGCCCATTGTTGCTGCTATGTCTCATCTAAAACTGACTGAATCCATGAAACTGATACTTTATTGCGAAGAAGATGAAACTTTATTGCGGATCTGTGATGCAAATGTTGCTTTATTGCAGATTGTGCGCAGATAGACTGAAGGAAGCTGGAAGAAACTATACTCCTTGAAACATGTGATGTTCTCAGTTCCACACCCATCACTAGACGTAGGATTTTGCCTTAGCCACAGATAGGATCTGATTTATTATGGATGGAAAGGGAGGCGAAAAGGGAGGTTTATTATGAATGGCTAACCAATCTTGGGTATATCAATAACAAGCCATGATGGGACTGGGTAAGTTTATTATGGATGAATAGGTTGTGAGTGTGTGCAAAGTGAAAGGATGAAAGTGAATCCTGAAGGAGGGAGGAGCAATGTCTCTACGCATGGCGCTGGTGACCCAGTTTTCACCATGGTACTTGCCCAGGGCGCCACCAAAGTGGTTTTCACCATTGGACGAAATTATTTCTCTTTACTTTTTTCAAATTTTCAATGTTTTTGTGTCACAAGGCGCCTGTTTGCCAGGTTTTCACCAAGTGACGATTTTTTTGTTTTATAATTTTTTTTGTATTTTTGATTTTTTTTTTGATTTTTTTTGTATTTTTGAATTAGGATATTCCAAAGAGCTATGTGTAGAACCTGCGAAGGTGCATGCTATTGATAGGATCCTCCAAAGGTTCACCTTCTGTAGTTGAGAGCTGATATGCCCCAGATCCATATGCTGCTGTAATGATGTAGGGGCCAAGCCAATTTGGTTCGAACTTGCCCTTCTTCTCTCTGTCTTGCTGATTTTTGGGATTTTCTCTGAGAACCAAGTCACCTACCTCAAATGTGCGAGGCTTGACCTTGTGATTGTAGCTGCATTGTTCCTTGATTGAATGATGTGTAGCTTGAGTGACTGTCTTCCTTGATAAAGGAACTGAGATAGGATTACTAGTGTGTGGACTACACAGGCCTGTATGCGTGTCACCTGAAGAAGTTTGGGCATCCCTGATAACAAAGTCCTTCGAGGAAGCTCCATTAAAGGTCCATGATGTATCGCTAGAAGGGGATGGATGTGTGGAACAAGTGGAAGAGTTATGAAGGCTTATGATTGTGAAAAGAAGTGAAAGTAGGATAGCATGATGGAGACTTAGGATCAACAAGTATGCTTTTTGACTTAAAATTGTAGAACTTTTGCCCCCAGTTATTTTGGTGTTAGGGGAGATCAACTCTTGCTCTTTTTGCTTCATATGAGTTTTATCCTTGACTTTGATTTTTGTAGAGTCCACTAGCTTTTGATTTTGATTTGGACTTAAGCACTTTTCTTTATTTTTGATCCCTAATGAGTAAGGGCTTTTGTGATTCTTGTTGATCCAAGTCTGGGAGTGGAGTGGAAATGGAATGAGTGGATGAAATGGTAAAGCTATGTGAGTTCTCAAGAGGGCTAGTGATACGCTCATTAGATTCTTCACTGAAACCACTCTTAGGACTATTGATATCAAGAGATGCTTGCACCACTAGAGGAGATTTGCATTCAAACTTAGTAGCCAGAACACTAGGTGGTTCACACCCAATTCCTTGCAAATTGTTTATAGATTGTTCCTGTAGACTGAATACCTTAGGAGATAGTGGGAGTTGGTCAACATGAAATATATACTCACCACATCCCATGTCTTTAATCTTGAACTTGTCTTTGAGCTCTACTTGTTTAGATGTAGAAGCTTTCAAGGATTCAGGATCCACATATGCTGATGAAGGAACAGCTTCGCGATTGACTGGGATTGTTATTTCTGATTGAGGTTGCATATTGTTGCAATATATGAATGGATTTGAATCCGCTTTGACGGTCACTTCAACTCCATTGTGTGGGAACTTGATACATCGATGATATGTAGATGGGACTGCGCTCATCTCATGAATCTATGGACGTCCCAAGAGTATGTTGTATGTGAGATCGATGTCTAGGACTTGACAAACCACATCCTTTGTAACTGGCCCAACTCTAAGAGGTAAGGTGACTATGCTCTTGGATGAACACTCTTCATCATCATATGCCTTGATGGTAATTTTGTTTGTAGAATTCACAGCTTTGTTAGAATATCCCAATTGTTTAATAGTGCTCAATGTACAAATGTTTAGACCTGCTCCTCCATCTACCAGGACTCATTTGATTCTATGTTTGTGTATGAAGGCTTCGATGTGTAGTGGTGCATTATGTGGCTGACTTACGGAGGCATCATTGGCTTCCGAGAATGTAAGGGAGTGTGGAATGGAAAGGTATCCCACCATGGCTTGAAATTGGTCCACGTTTAGATTAGTAGGAACAACAGTATCTCTCAAGATTTTATCAAGAATAGCTTTATGTGCGGGGGATATGCGTAAGAGTTCAAGGATTGAAATGAGCGTGGGTGTCTTCCCTAACTGTTCTACAAGGTCATACTCAGGTTTGGCTGATGAAGAGGCGGTGTTTTTAGTTGGAGCACCTTGCAAAGTGATTTTACCTCGACGAGTTGTAACATGACATTCAGAGGTAGGTTCAGAAGAAGATCCAATACCTTTTAGGACAATCTTGGGTCTCTGAGTAGAATGCTCGGACGCTTTGTCCTTGATGATAATAGTAGAGACATAATTGTCCATCGATATGTGATTGATAGTTGAATCATAGTTATAAGGTGCTCTAGTATAGTTGGCTTGGTCATCTGTGGCTTTAGCTTTTCCCTTGTCATGTTTTGGGAATGGCTCCTTAAACATCTCATGTTCTTGATTAGATGAATGTCCCTCAATCTCAATGCAACCTCTATCAATGAGATCCTGTATGATGTTCTTCAGTCGATGACAATTTCCTGTCTTATGACCCTTGCTCTTATGAAATTCAAAATACTCATCATCATTCCACCAATTCGGCTTAACCTTTGGTTTATATGGATGAAAATCTGGAACTGTGATTACCTTGTTTGCCACAAGCTTCTTGAAAACTAACTCAAGTGGTTCTCCCAATGGAGTGTACTTCCATCGTGATCTGGAAGTTGTTTGAGTATTTACTTGATTGTTTGTAGAACTTGATCCTGAAAAGATGAATTTGGGTCGCACTGTGTTGGCATCAACAACACCATCATTGACTGTATTCTTGTTTTTATTCCAAAATCTTGGCTTGTCTTTTCCTTTAAAGTCATCTTTGTTTTCCTTAAATATTTTAATGATTCCTTGTTCAATTAGGACCTTTTTTGTTGCTAAGCCTTTTTCGATAACATCCTTGAAGGTAGACAAACAAGCTTTCCTTAAGTCATAACCAATCTCTTTGTTAACATTTTGGGTGAACATCTCTACCATTTGTTTTTGTGGAATCTCACAAGAGCATCTGCTGGCTAGATTTCTCCATCTTTGTAAAAATGATACAAAAGATTCTCCCCCTTTTTGCTTGGTATTGCACAAAGTAGTGACTGATATGCCTGTCTCTATGTTGTAGGAGAAATGTTGAATAAATGCTTCTGCTAGGTCACCCCATGACTTAATACCAGGTGGAAGTTGGGAGAACCATTCCATAGCTTGATCGCCTAAGCTTTGTGGGAATAATCTCATCAAGTATGTTTCTTCTGCTGCTACCTCAATACAGGCTGTGAAAAATTGTCTTATGTGTGCCTTAGGATCCCCTTTTCCTCTATACTTATCAAATTTAGGCGTCACAAAGTGTGTAAGAAAAGGAGGCATTGGAATGCTCTTATCAAATGGATAAGGACATATGTCTCTCATTGTGTATGTTGGCTTCGGTGCATTTATGTCCTCCATTTTCTTTTGTAAGTCTCTGATTTGTTGCTCCAAATTGCTCTTAGGTGGAGATCGACTTCTTGAACCATACCCCATGTTTGAGACACCAATTTGAGGAGGAGCTTGTTGCATATATGGATGATATTGATCATACACATGTTCATATGGAGGAGGTCTATATTGATGCGGCATATATGGAGCACTTGGTATAGATTCATGTTGAGGAACCCCATATCTATTTTGCGCATGTATACCATATTCTACAGGTATGTCATGTTCCATTGTGTTGCCCCCAAATTTGACATGAGGTTTCCTTGTGTCCAAATTTTGAGCATGCCTTGGAATATCCCATTGCTTTGGTGGTTGATCCTTAGCATTGATATGTGATTGAGCATATTTTTCTCCATAAGACTTCCATAATGGTCTGCGAAGGTGAGTATCATATGTTTGACCATGTGTATGTGGGACCTCTGGTTTTTGAAGCAAAGCTAATGGTGATTCAGGTACCATGTGTGGTCCTCTATTTCCTCCACTATTAGGTCTCCTTTGATCCATATTGGAGTGAGGTTGTTGCAAAGGTCTATGTTCCATTATTTGAGACATGTCAAAATCATGAGGTATCTTGGCTCCACTTTGTACCATCATGTGTAAGAAGTATTGTCTATCTCTCCTCATTATTTCCTCAACCAATCGATTGAAATGGGGATTCATAATGGATTCTTCCACATCTGCTGAATGTATTGAAAAGTTGTCCACATTGTCATTTTGTGTAGCATTGTTGTTTATAGTGTCCATGTTCTCAACATTTGGAATGTTTCTATAGACATCCATGTCAGGTCATGTAGTATGATCAGAATTGAAAAAGATATCATTGTCATACTCATAAGAACTCATGTTTGCGGACTCTTGAGCCTCTTTAGTTTCTCTCCTAGATTTTTGAAGACGGGTTTCAACCATGAACTAGGTATTGACCAAGATGTGTGAGGCTAGATGAAAAATGGAAAGAGTATGGAAGACCAAGAGTTGGATGAAATGTAAATGAGTCTGAAGTGTACTTGTAATGTCCAAAGTGTAAGACCAAGTATGTATGTAGTAGAGTAGGTGTGGCTTCCAAAGAGAGGATAGTTTCTCTTGATGAGGTAAGTTGACCTTGACTCTAAGTAAAACCAAATGAGACCCAAAGGCAAGAAACCTTGATGAGGGACCACTTAGCAAAGTGTTGTTGTATGTAGTGTGTTGACAAAGTATGATGAGGACAAGCAAGTGACCTTTTGACTCAAGTTTAGACAATTGTGAATGTAATGAGAGATGTAAAGCAATGATGGGTTGTGTGAGACCCAAAGACAGGTTGAATGCTAGATGAAACCTGAAGAAACAACCTAGGAAGCTCAAGTATTCCGAAACTGATTTCTTTTGTTTGCTAGACTGTAAAATTTTTCCAATTTGTGAAGTTGTTGGTTGTGACCAAATCTGAATGTTTGACTTTTTTTCGTGACAAGAGGACACAATGTTGTTGAGGACTCAATGTTTGCAAGTGTTTAGACTTCAAAATGACTCCAAGAAAGTGTGTTGTTTGATGTAAAATTGTTTTGCATACACTTGAAAACACAAAAGACACAATGTTTTGTTGTTTGGTCTTGAATGTTTTGAATGTTTAAAATAAGTCAAGCACAATTCTTATGGCTGGCCAAGACAATAGTTGTTGATCCCACATGGGGTTTTACCCCCGAGGCTACGCTATTCAGAGCGGATACTTAGATGCTTGACCTCACTGGCTCCACCCTCGGCACTCACTTCTCGGGTCAGCCAAGCATCAGTCCCCATGAAAACTCCCCATGGCGAACTTTGTATCTCTACTAAGAACCGTATGTGTGTGGGCCGCTACCAGAGGTCCGACCTCCTGCCCCAACAACTAGAAGGATTTGGGCTTCTAAAATAAAAAGGTTCTAGTAAGGGCATCCGCTCGTGTGGCCATACATGTGGTACTTTCAGCTCTGTAAATACAGAAGGCTCCCAGCCGGTAGGGGTTACGCCCTACAAATGATCAAATAAATTTGATCAAACGGGTTTATGGGGAGACATAGTGTCGGTATGAACTAATCAGCACACGTTATCCATAGTTTTCACCATGAATACATTTGATTATAGTGGTTCGGAAGAGGTGGGTTTTCCTCACTACCACTTGGGTCGTTCTCTTCTCACTAGTAGTCCTAATGACCACACGGGAAGACAGGCCCTCTAAAGATTGAACAAAAAGAGCTTATTGCTCAAGACACAAAAGACAATGATTCAATTTTAGTGCACCAATTGAAGTGTTTGCTAGTCTATGAAAACAAGGCACACAATAAAATCCAAAAACCCTTGCCAAGGATCTGCAACAAAGATTTATTAGTAGTTTGGATTGTTTGAAATAATCACCCCTTCCTGCAAGCACACAAGTTAGGTAAATTTTAGATCCAAAAGACTTTGTGAAATAGGGGCCTTCAATAATGCGTTTTGTTGACCAATTCAAAGATCTGATTCATCATAAAAAAGGATCACCTGTAAAATTTCAAGAGATTTCCAGAAATGTAAGAAAATCCAAAAAATTTGCTGATTTGCTCCAAAAATTAATTTTTTAATGAAAAATCATAAAAAATTCATATAAAATGCAAAATCGATCCAAAAAATCTAAAATTTTTACTGGAGAGTTTTGATGGTCTTCCAAACTTGCACAAAATTTTTTTTGTAACAAATCCAAGCAATTTGTGAGATATGAGTAAAATAATGCAAAACCCTAATTTTCAAAGATCTGATTTTTTAGGAATGATTTTGCATCAAATTTAAAATAACAAAGAATAGATCCTAGTGTAGTTGAGTCCTCCAAATTGTCGATTAGGCTGAGTGATTAGGGTTTGATAATGAAGAAGGCATCTCCTTAAATAGAAGACACAATATGAAATGGAGGGATAAGATTGAGAGGTGTAAAAAGGAGGTCGGCTAGGATTAGAGGGTAGGTAAAGGAAATAATAAAATAATGAAAGGGGTAGGTAGTGTATGAATTAAGAGATGAATGACATGTGTCATGGGTAGAAAAAGCTAATGAATTAATTAAATAAATAAAGATTTATTTAATAAATAGAAGAAGTAGGATAATTAAATAAATAAAAATATTTATTTAATTTAGGAAAAGGATAATTTAAATAAATAAATGTATTTATTTAAATGAAAAATAAGGCTAGAAGAGGATAAATGAATTAATTAAATAAATAAAGATTTATTTAATTAATAGAAGAATTAGGTTTAGATAATTAAATAAATAAAATATTTATTTAATTAGACATGACAATTTTAGGTGTCTACATGGATGACATGACGGTAGCCAAAAAATTGGTTTGTGTTGGAGCAGATGGAGCTTCAGTAACGCAAGGTCATAGGAACAGACTTTGTACAAAGATTGAAACTTCATTTGCACCGTACATTACTGCAATTCACTGCATGGCTCACAGAATGAATCTAGCTTTTGGAATTGTGAGCAAGTTTGCTTCAGTTAAAAAAATTGAAATTTTAATCAGAGAGCTCTACTCACACTTATGTCGAAGTCCCAAGCGATTTATGCAATTTCAAAACTTTGCTGATGGATTAATTGATGGGAACAAGCTTCTCAAGGATAATGATACCAGATGGATCTCTTTGGATGGTCTAGTGCATCGAGTGTTTTTAGAATATCCATCCTTGATTGGACTATTTCACACAACTCGCGAAGAATCAGATCAACTGAAATTTATAGAACTTCTTGGCAGGTTAAGTAATTTAGAGACACTCTTAACTTTAGCAGCTCTTCTACCCATGCTAGAGGAAATGAGGAATATTATGAAGGCTGCCCAAAAAAGAGCTCTGTATATTGCAGAATATGCTACGTTGTGTAAGATGACATGCCTGACCCTCGACAATCTCTATCAAAATCAACCAACACTATCTGATGAAAAAATTGTTAAGTGGCGGACACTCACAGATTTGAACAATCCTGATAACTTTTTACAAATCGGTGCAGACGGGGAGGTATGTGCCAATGTATGGGGAGTTGAGATACCAATGCACTTCTATGGCACGGTCGACCCCGAGGAACCAGGAAAGCGCCCCAGGAAGAAACTAGCAAGAGTTACAAAGGAATATTTCGACAAGATTGTTGAGACTGTAACTACTTCTGTGAAGAAAATTGCATATGATCTTTCCTCCTAACAACCTACTCGAAGCCATGTCTATTGTGTTTCCTCATTATTGGAGTCTCAATAGTGCATCTGATTTTTGAAGTAAGCTACTGACTTTGGTAAAACAATTTTGCATTTCCAGAGAATTTAATGGAGTAATTATAAATGGAATATTAGATGAAACTCATCTTCGAGAGCAATCAGCTTGTTTTGCATACACTATGAAAGAACAATATGCCAAAATGGATAACCCCCATGAAGAGGGATCAGTAACAAGGGTTTGGAAATATATAGCTGAGAACAAAACCTTGTGTGATTCAATGCCAGAATATGTGAAGCTTGCTGATTTATGTCTTACCATGATATTGGGTTTGGTGGAAGATGAGAGAGTTTTCAGTGCTTTGGGGTTCCTAAAATCAAAGCTAAGAAACAAACTAGACAAAAATTTGGAAAATTGCTTGAGGCTCTATACATCTAGGTATGATGTCCACACTTTTCCTTACGATAGGGCACTGCAAATCTGGAGGTCCAAATGCGAAAGAAGAGGTTTGGGCAACACTTCAAACCAAAGTGCAAGTGGGACTACTAGAGCTACTGGTAGCCTTGAGATGTAGTTCGGCGAAGATATGTAGACTCAAACTCAGAGTGAAGAAACCACAAACGAGAATCAAGAAAGCACTGAATTTGATGAGGATGAATGGCAACTGTAACAGTAAGAGATTGGTATTTATTAATCTTATTACTGTATCTCATCATTCATATTACAAAAGCATATTACTTTTTGCAATTAGAATTTAATATTGATTTGTAATTATATTTTTCAACTTTCTATTTCCTGATTTAAATTAGCATAATAAAAAAAAAACCATAATGTTTTTATTGATACAGAGATGTTTATTGTTTATTTATACATGATTGAGTCTCAAATCTGTGTGATACATTTCAGAACCATATGATACAATTCATTCAATAGTAATACACATGTCCAGAACTTAGATTTTCATTAATTCTTTCAAAATATAGCCATATGATACAATTCATTCAATAGTAATACACCAAATTCCAATCTGTGTGATTCTCCATACCAATTGCAAAAGTGAATACAAAGTTTCAAAACCCTTTGCAAATGACCCTGAATTCCCCTTTATAAAAACAAGAGAGGAACAACAACTCCTGTGTGATTCTCCAATGTCCATACAAAAGTGAATACAAAGTTTTAGAAGTAGAACCCTTTGCAAAATTGCAAATGACCCCTTTTATAGAAACAAGGGAGCAACAACAACTTCAGGTCAAATTGCAAGTTTGCAACATGTGAACACTGAACATCAAAATCACAAACTCAGGACATATTTATATGGCCATCACAAACCGTATTAGCAATTTAACATCTGCTACATGTTTGATGTCTCCTGTTCAAAAAACAGAGTTCAAAATTAAATATTAATTCACGCCATGACAAATTAAACACAGATAATAGCAGTGCCTAAAACCTACTAATCAGAAATAGAGAAATGCATAAATGTTAAAGCAAGGGAGAATTTGAGAATACAAATCTACTGGCTGAAGTTTTGCACTGTGCATCATAGATTCATAGGCTGGATTAGCAAAATAGCAATAGTGAGTGCTATTTTTTTCCTATTCATAAAATAGATTCATAGGATGGATTAGCAAAATAGCATTAGCTAGTGCATCATAGATTCATAGGCTGGATTAGCAAAATAACAAACAGAAAAAACATAAAACCTTGAAATTAAGAATAAAAGAAGAAAATTGTGCAATATATACTATGATTCTTAAGAATTTTGTGCCAATTTTTGTAGGGTGCTCTTCTCTTTGTCTGATGGAAGGTCAATATTCTGTAAACTATGGAAAGTCAACTCCAACTTCATCAACATTCCATATTTATAAGATTTACTTGACATCACTATTTCATCCAATATCATATTTAGAGTTGTAAATGGTTGGATGAATTCTAGAAAGCTTTTGGGAGTTGTGTCCTTTGGAAGCAAGTCTAAATTAGACTTCATTTTTATCTCCATGATTTTTTTGTAAGCTTCTTCTCCAATGAATTTATTTGATGTGTCAACAGGCTTAGGCAAACCAAGTTTAATCAAATTATTTTTCATATCTTGTAGCTTCACTATCTTTTTTCCACAATTGTCCATAACTTCTGATGTTTCCCTTAGCTTCTGGCATTTTTGAATGATAGATGATGTCTTAACTGTGGCATCAATGGGGCTCTTAATTCCCTTGGATGCCAAGTAGCTATCACTGGAACTGTAGACTACTTTCAAAATCTTTTTTGCCATTTCCTCTTTTGAATAAACATGTGTGCTCTTCTCATAGTGCCCTTTGATTTTTATAAAAAATTGTCTCATACTTTCAGTCAATTGAAACCATTCACACAACTTCTCACTACTCTGCATTATTCACCACCAAATGTTTTCTTGTATATACTTTGTTGTATTTTTCATATTGTCTTTCAATCTATCCTCCAAAGTTTTTATTTTATCATTTGCATTGTGTAGGTCTTCTTTCATTTGTGCACATTTTTTTCTTTCTTCCTCTACTTCCTCTTGCAAATGTTTTTATTTTTCCTTCCCATGATCCAATAGGTCCTGTAACTTTCTCATTTCTGAGGCAGCAGACTCATAACTTTTGTATAATTTTTGAAAACTGGCTTTTTCCTCAACAATTTTTTTACTACTTTTAGCCAGTTTTTCAGTCAGGTCCTTCAATTCTGCATCCCTCTTCTCCCGCTCTGCAATTTCTACTACAGAGCCCAAATTTTTAATCCTTTTCTGTAAATCATTGCACTTGCTACCTGCTGCTTTCCTCCTTGATTTTTTGTTTTCTAGGTCTGCCTGTAACTTTTCTATTTGTTTCTCCAGTTTATTTTTTTCTCTCTCCACCTTTAGCAGTGAAGTGTAGACCACTTCGTTAGTCCTTTTTGACACACTAATTTTGTCCACATTATGTGCTTTGGAAAAATCCATTTGGAGGGTGCTAACCTGAAATTGAGAGGGATCTATCTGACTCTGTGGTGGATTTTTATCTTTAGATGTGTCCGGGGGCATAACAACCATGAACTCCATCATATCTTTCTGTCGGTCATATGTTGGAAATACCCTGTTCCTTGCAGGTTGTTCGTTTACAACTTCAAACATGAAATTCCTATGAAGTGCTTTCTTTTTTTCTTTATTTGCTTTTGTTGTGTGTTCATATTTTTCATAGTAATCACGAAATTGAAAATCTGGGCTTGCTGAAGCAATTGAATGTTTGAAAGGTGACATAGGAATACCATAGGCTCCAGTTCCACTTATTCCTGTGGTTTTAACTAATGCTTGACGAGGATTACCAATAGTAGTTCTTGATGCTATCCCACTCCCACTAACACTTTCATGTGTAGTTTTCATAGTCTTTTGAGGTGTGTGATCTGAAGCTACAAATGATTGATTTGTAGTGTCAGTGGAACTTGATATAGGATTCTCAATAGTATGAGATTGAGTATCTACCTCTAGTGGCCTCTTGCGAGAGATTTTTTGTTGTTGCCCTTGTCCAACACCAAGACAACTAGTATCAGTAGTAGTACCCATGCCAACCCCACCAATCACAGCGGCACTTGACTGAACATTAATAGGAATACTATCCCCAGATTCCCCACCAGTGGCAGTGGCACTTGATTCACCACCAATGGGAATACCATGATGTGGTGGTGGTTGTCGATTTGAACCTAAAACAAATGTAGGTGTAGCCTGAGGGTAATGAGTAGTACCTATCCCTGATGAATCTGAAGAATCAAGTCCAATGACTAGTTTATAAGGACCTTTTGATTTTGACTGTGATGGAAGTTGTACCTGAAGTGGATACCAAATGCCCTCTCCTCTGGGACCTAGACCACCACCTTCAAAACCCATTTTTTCCACAGGGTTTGCCCCTTTGCTATATTTTTCTTTCATGGACTCACTGACTCCACCTAATATTTTAGGGACTGTAGTAGTTGTTGGAGGGGGCTCAACGGCAACCTCATGCTCATCATCATCACCTTCAGTCCTGTCATGCTCCATATCCCACAATTTTCTAAACTCTGCATCCTCGTTGATGCTCTCAAATTCTGCACTTGTCTTTGGTTCACCGAGATTCCTCCTCATAGTCCAAAAATCATTTATTTTGGTTTCAGTGAAATAATTCTCTTTACATTCGTGCAGAATTGATTTGGGAATAGTTGTTTTAGATGGATTAGCATATTTTAGGAAGAAATTGTAGGACCTCCTATTTTGGATGCCCTGGCCCTCCACTGTTGTCCTCTCTGTGTGCATTTGCAATGCCATAATTTGTGATGAAATTTCTTCTATTGAAATGTTATTGTCAGCTGCAATTTTCTCCATCTCTTTTTTAACCTCATCCCAAGAGTCCTTGTTTCTAAGCTTTTCTAGCAATGGATTACTTTCATGTTGACATAACGCTGAATAGTTCCCATTTTTCTTAAGCCTTGCTTGAACTACACTGATTGGATCATACTGCCAGAGACCCTCATCACCAAAGTTAAAAACTGTCAAGAAATCATGTGCCACAATGAATGCTTTTCTCTCAAATGTGAACCCTCCACATGAGAAAGGCAAGGAAGGAAATATGCTCTTCTTTTGATGACCATGGAAGTGTCTATCTGTGCTCTCCAATTGCCGTACATACTCTAATGCAAATACCCTCTCTGTCACATGTATTGGAAGTCTGTATGGTTTTACTGTCGATCCGTAAAACCTTAACGCAGTGAATTCTTCCATGAAGAACCAGTTAGCCAATTCTATTTGACTTCCGAGTTGAATGCAATCTCTACAAGACATAGGCAACCTAGGCATTGGAGTGCTTGTAATTTCATTATACATTGGTGCCAAAAAGAAGTCTACAAAATGGTTGTAGTTCTTTCTGTTAGCATGCATCCTTATCTTTGGGGTCCAATCATATATTGGACACTCTGTTCTCTTCCCAGTCTTCTCATCAATCTTATAGCTCACAATTTGAAGCTTGTTGGTCTCAAATATTGCACGATACTTGGATAGAAGGAGATAACACAAGTAGGATGAGAACCTAAATGTCTTACATGAACCTTTTTTGATCATTAGTAACTGTTTTTGCATGGATTTTACAATGTGCTCAATAAAATTATATCTTACTGGCTGACTTGCACAATGGATATTATAAATCAATTCAAGAAGGCTTGCACCCACTTCCCTATCATTTTCCAATCCCAGGCAAAACAACAACAAGGAAATAGTATCCCCAACCCATGGAACAAAAATTTTAGAATCATAAGGAGGCTTATGATTCTAATCCAACACAATACCAGTACCAATCTTTATTAGACCTTTGATAAATGAATCTCTATGACTTGGATCGAGACTATCATAATTCTTTGCCAGCTTTCCTAGGTCAATTTGGATGTTTGAGTTTTGGGCTTCAAATCCTAGGTTCAACAAACGAGCAAATTCTCGATCGTTTATGGATAGAATTTCCTCTTTTGTATTTTTATTGACAATTGCTTTTTTATCTTCATCATAATTTTCAGCGTAGACCATGATGAAATCAGGGCAAGGGAATACTTCAGGTAACACCATGCTTCCCAATCCAACATCCCACGATGCGATTTTATTTGTTTTTTGTTGTAACATTGGGTTGAAAACAATAAATTTTTCCCTGGATGCATCTGCCGCCTTACTAGACAGTGTATATCTAATATCTATGACACGCTTTTCACCATGGATAGCAGGGTCATAAATATCATGGTATTCATTAGTGAAACCTGGTATTTTAACTAGTTCGGTTAGGTACATTTTGTTTTTCACTTGAATTCTTGTAGAACTATTGCTTCCCATTTTCTCCATCACTATTATTGTTAATAATTCAAAATAATGCTAGAGAAAAACCTGGAAATGCTAACCCTCAAATAGGACCACGAGATTACCAAAAGCAAAAAAGGCGGGATGTAGGTGTTCTAGATTTTACCCGGAAATTGGAATTTCTATTTCACTAGATTGGCACAGATAGTCTCTGTTGCAACTTGCATTCTGCAATCTAGTAGTTGTTTCTAAATCTCCCTCGATTTACAGGTTTGTCCAAGAAATGAAAGACGATTATGATTTACGAGTCTCTTATTTTGAAAACTCTAAAAAGTAGAAAAGTAAAACTTGAATGGCAAAGTATCAAGAATCATGTTGTAATTTTATTAAATACTATTACTAACTATTCAATGCCGAAGGACAAAACATTCATTACTTCAGTATAAATTCTGAGGACATTAAGAATCATGTTGTAATTTTATTAATTATTATTAATAAGTATTCGATGCCAAAGGACAAAACATTCACTACTTCAATATAAA